>NC_067415.1:63980936-64643436 GCF_009764475.1 Pristis pectinata | reverse complement strand
AAAGTGGCATCGTGTTACTAGGTCAAATTGACCTCGATCTGCTCCTCTGCCACCTATGAGCCCCACCTGTCTGCACATCTGGGCCAAAAGGGGAGAGAGCTTTGAGCTGAGTCTCCACATACAACTGGCCTCCAGGGAGACTTTTGGAGACAGCAGAGAATATTTCTTCTTCTGCATAGTGGGTGCATTATAATCAAGTGCAACTTACATCTGCTCTGGTTTTGTGATTGTGAGGTGGCTAATGAGGCCAATTTGGGAACTGCACAAAGTCTTCACAGATAGGGCAGGAGGTGGCTGATGGGGTTGCTGGACAGGTAGTGTGTGAGGTGGTGTGCACCTCCTGCCACTGACACAGGGCCTCGATGGGCTCCCAGTGCATGGCCTCAAGGTTGTCAATGCCCCTTCTCCACTTTGAACAATCAGGGCCTAGGGAGTTAGTGGGGATATGCATTTCTTCAAGGAACTTTGAGTATGCCCTTGAATTTTTTTCTCTGTCCAACTGATAATCTCCTCCCATGAAGGATCTCAGAACAGAGTGTCTGTTTTGGGAGTTTAGTGTTGGACATGCAAAGGACAATTTCTGCCCAAACTGGCTGACTGAGAGTAACTGGATCCTCAGTGTTGGGGATGTTGGCCGGGGAGACAATGCTCACATTGGTTTGCTTATACTTCCAGCAAATTTGGAGGATTTTGTGGAGACAGCATTGGTGGTATTTTTCCAATGCCTTGAGATGCCTGTTTATGAAGTCTGTAGCTGCATACAACAAAACCTGGGAAACATTCAAGTAGTCTCACTCCACAAGTAGCCACCTTCAAAAAGAATCTAACTACCTTCTATTGATAACCCACGGCATTATCACTGCTGCCATCTTTATCATCAAAGGATCAGCCTCAGAAGCACTGATCACAAGGGGGACTTTTTGCAATGAATGACTCACCTTTTGACTTTTGAACTTTTTTTGATATTTGCAATGTTTGATGGAATACTCCTGTCTCTCTGGATAAATACAGCTCCAACAACTATAAAAAAACTCTACAGAAATCTGGGTCAGAGTCAATCCCTTGGACCTGGGAGTTCATAAGGTGTAGATCCAGACTGTTAACCCCCTGGACAGGGGACCACAAAGTAGCAGACCAGGAAGTGGCATGTGTGTAGCAGATCATGAGGTGATAGAACATAGAGCAGTACAGCACAGGTTAATTTAAATGAATCGCATCTGTCTGCATCTGGTCCATATCTCTTTATTTCCAGCCTGTTTATGTGCTTGTCTCAATACTGCTTAATCATTGCTATTGTATCTGCTTCTCCACTTTCCTGGCAGCATTCCAGACATCTCCCAGTCTCTGTATAAAAAAAACTTGCCTAGCACATCTCCTATAAACTTTCCCCCTCTCACTTTAAACCAATGCTCTCTACTATTTGACTTTTCCACTCTGGGAAAAATAACCTGCCTCTCATAATTTTATATACTTCTGTCAGGTCACTTTTCAGCCTCCCACACTGCAACTAAACCAATCCATGTCTGTCCAGCTTCTCCTTAGAGCTAAAACGCTCCAACATCCAGTGATGTTGCAGGTTGGTGTCATGTAATGACAAACCCCAAATGACATTCTGGCAGAGTGTTGAGAAGACCAGGCTGTCCCAAGAGTGCCCAACAGTGGCCACTCCTTGGACAACGCAGTGCAGGTTTCTGAGCATTGCATGAATGATGCCATCAAACAGATGACTGGAGTGACATGAAATGTGAAGGAGATGATAGTTATTGCTGGAAAAAAACATTATGCAACTAAGTTTTTAGACACCTATGAACAAAGTTCTTCAGGGTAACAAGGTCTTCCAAGAATATTATTCCAAATTTACATGAATCAAGAGGTGTGCATGAGGAGGCTTTACATGGTGGTTTGTCACAGAGATCTGTGGATTTGAAGAGTGAAGACTCAAATACTGTAACACAGACAGACTTCATTACCCATGGCAGTTAAGGTGACAGTAGCAAATGTTTTTTAAGTTCTCGGAATATTTTGAACTGTCCTGGATTATCTAAAGCACAACCTTTGTCCCACTGTCTTTAAGAAAATTCACAGCAACTGTATACAACCCAAGGAATGCATCATTTCCCTCTTGCTAGGGAAGATCAGAGGCAGAGAGTTCAAGACTTCAACCGGATTGCAGGATTCCATTGAGTCCAGAGACCCATTGACTACACATATGGTCATTGCAAGGCTGTCATGTAAACATGGTGACATCAGAATTAGGAAGGATTCCATTCCTTCAATCTCCAATTCGTATACCACCACCAACTTAGTACCTTTTTATATGAATGTTTTCTATCCAGGGAGCTGTCAGAATGAATTCATAATGTAACAGTCAACAACCCAACAGATCTTTGATCTCTAATGCAATGTGAATGGCTCAGTATTGAGTGAACGAATGGTTCCCTTTAATACCATGGATCATGACCCATTGAGAAAGGCTCAGTTGAACACCCTTACAAAATGTTGCTGTCACTCAGAATGTCATTGAGCAGGCTACTGGGATCCTTAACCAGAGATTTAGATGCTTTCACAGATCAGGAACTGCTCTGCTGTACCTGAATGAGACAGTTTGCAGATTTACTGAGACATGCAGCATTTTTCAGAATCTGTCGATAACAAGTGGCTGGCTGTTACAGCAGCAATCATATGAGGATGTCACGTTCAGGGGCCACAGGAAGAGCAGGAAGATGAAGAAAAGTGATCCTGGAAAATTACCATATGATTCAAATTAGACAGCCTGCAGTTCAAAAAGATACAGCTTTAACATTTGCCACTTATCATTTTATTTTATTTTCAAAATTCAATTTAATTTAACTGAAGGGATTTGTTTGCAACTAAAAACAAACCACTGTGGCTAAAGGTGTATTGGTGATAGACATAACAGATTTATTAATTAAGTTACATACAGTACAAAGAAGCAATAGGTAGCAAACACAGTAGTCTTTCACAGTCTTAAAACTTTGGAGGCTCGACCTCTGAGTGACTGTGGCTTGATTTCTTCTTGCTATATTCTTTTGACTGCATGTTCTCCTCCTTCAGTCACACTTGCTCTCTTTCTCCCTGCCTCTCTACATTTATATCATTTTTCCCCTTTGATGTTATATGTTGTTTCTATCTTACCTCTTCATTCAATTGTACACCTTTGTTTTTTTTCTCATGACCAGTCTGTTCCTCTCTAGGACTGAGCCACCCTGGATCTGTGACGTTCATGTAGCCAGTCTTGTACTCTGCCACAAATGTCCTTGCATCTGTGATAAGGCCTTTAATATTACATTTTTCTTTTATTTTTTTCAATTGGTGAGAGATTGAAATGTGTTGGTGATCAGCAGGACCTGCATGTCCTTGTACATGTATCATTTAACTTTACTATGCAGGTTCAGCAAGCTATCAGGAAAGCAAATGGTACATTGGGCTTTTCTTTGCAAAAGATTTTGAGTACATGCGTACAGCTGTATTGCTGTAATTATATAGAGCCTGAGTGAAGCTGCATCTGAAATATGTGTATAAGTCTAGTCTCCCTCCCTAAGTTATGATATGCCTGCCACAGAGGGAGTATGCTGAAGGTTCACCAGATTAATTCCTGGGATGACAGATAGTTCAGATGAGAGATTAGGTAAAGCAGGCCTGTACTCTTGACCTTAGAGAAATTAGTGATTCATGGAAACATACAAAATTCTGAAGGGGATTGAAAGGGGATGTGTGAGTTGATACTTCCGCCAGCTGGTGTATCTAGAACCAGGGTCACTGTCTCAAAATAAAGAGCTGGACAGAGATAAATAGACACTTCTTCACCCAGAGGCTGGTGAAATTTTGGAATTCACGACCCAGGAGGACTGTGGAGGGCCCTACTCAGAAGGGCGTAATACTGGACCTTCTCTTAGGAGATGAGGCAAGGCAGGGAACTGAAGTGGCAGTCAGGGAGCACTTTGGCTCTAGTGACCATAATTCTATTAGTTTTAAGATAGTTATGGAAAGGGATAGGACAGGCCCACAGGTTAGGATCCTAAACTGGAGCAGGGCTAACTTTAGGGGATCTAACAGAGGTCGATTGGGTGAGCCTGTTTGAAGGGAAAGGAACGAATGGCAAGTGGGAGCCTTTTAAGAGTGTCAAGGGTCCAGGAGCAGCATGTTCCTGTTAGGGTGAAGGGTAAACCTGGCAAGTTTAGGGAACCTTGGCTGACAAGAGATATTGAGGCTCTAGTCAAGAAAAAGGAACCATACAGTGTGTTTAGGAGGTCAGGGATGTGTGAATCCCTGAATGATCATAAAAAAAGATTAATAAATATACAAGAGGGAAATCAGGAGGTATGAGATGGATCTGGCAAGTAAAGTTAAGGAAAATCCCAAGAGGTTCTATAGCTATATTAAGAGTAAAAGGGTGGCTGGGGAGAGAGTAGGTCCACTTAGAGATTAGCAGAGCTGCCTATGTCTCAAGCCATAGGAGATGGGCGGTCTGGAAGGTTTGGTACCATGGAATCCATGGAGAGCTAGTTAGGTGGATTCAAAATTGGCTCAGAGGTAGGAAGCAGAGAAGGTTGTTTCTCGGAATGGAGGCCGGTGACTAGTGGTGTGCTGCAGGGGTCAGTGTTGGGACCCTCATTATTTGTTAATTATGGAAATGATTTGCTTGCAAATGCACAAGGCTTGATCAGCAAGTTTGCGGATGACATAAAATTAGGAGGCGTTGTTGCAGTGAACAAAGTTATAGTAGATTACAGAGGGATCTTGATCAGATCGGGAAGTGGCAAATGGATTTCAATACAGATAAGTGTGAGGTGATGCATTTTGGAAAGTCAAATCAGCGTAGCATTTAAACAATGAATTGTGTAAGTGAAGAGTGTAAAAGAACAGAAGGACCTAAGAGTACAAGTTCATAGTTTATTGAAAGTGGCATCACAGGTAGACAGGGTGGTGAAAAAAGCATTTAGCATGCTGGTCTTCATCAGTCAGAGCACTGAGTACAGGAGCTGGAACATTATGTTGCAGTTCTATAAGACATTGGTGAGGCTGCACTTGGAGTACTATGTACAGTTTTGGTCACTCTGTTATAGGAAAGACGTGGTTAAACTGGAAAGAGTGCAGAAAAGATAAATGTTGCCAGGACTAGAGGGCCTGAGTTATAGGGAGAGGTTGACCAGCTTAGGTATTTATTCCTTGGAACGTAGGAGAATAAGGGGTGACTTCATAGAAATGTTTAAAATTATGAGAGACATAGATAATGTTGATGGTAACAGTCTCTTCCCTAAGGTAGGGGAGTCCAAACCAACGGTATAAATTTACGGTGAGGGGGAAAGATTTAAAAAGGACCTGAGGGGCAACTTTTTCACCAGAGGGTGCTGAGTGTATGGAACAAGCTGCCAGAGGAAGTGGTTCAGACAAGTACAATAGTAACATTTAGGAACCACCTGGATAGGTACATGCAGGGCCAGGGCTTAGAGGGATATGGGCTGAACACGGTTAATTGGAACTAGCTGGGTGGGCACCTGGTCGGTATGGACTCAATGGGCCGTTGTCCTATCTGTTCCCTCTCATACCATCTCTGCTACCTAAAGCTTATTTATTTTCTCACTTCCCCAGTTCTGGCAAAGGTCTTTGACCTGAAATGTTAACTATTTCCAGAAGTGCTGCCTGACAGGCTGAATGTTTCCAGCACTTTCTGTCTTTTTTAAATTCAAGGCAGTGACTGATGAATTATTAGATACTCAGGGAGTCAAAGGATATTGGTTTAGTGCAGGAAAGTGGTGCAGAGATAAAAAATCAGCCATGATCTTATTGAATAGCACAGTCAGCACAGAGCATGGGGCCTCTTTCCTATGTTCTAATTCACTTGTTTTTGATAAACATTTCTTGTTAAAACATTCCATGCAAATGTTATTAATGTGTTGCCCCTGGTTATCTCTCTGTTTCAAACCCAACATTGTTCCTGCTTATCCCACACCCTGCACCCTGAATTCCAGAGTCTGCAGACTTCAACCATGTTCCTTCTTCAGCACATTCTTTGCAGTTAGCATTGTCTTTAACTTGATTGTCCATCATGCTTTGAATCTCAACCTTACACGATGTTAATACAAAATTAATATATATGCAGATGCTTTAGCAATATTTTGAACAATGATGAATACCAATAATAAATTACATAAGATACATTAGAAACGTTTCTACTCATACATTAGAAACATTTCTACTTGTGTATGTATTTAAAATACTACACTATTTGTTTAAGATACTTCTTTACATATTCCTTTTTTGAGGCAGGGGAATTTTTATACTGTGTGACCCTCAAAGTACATTTTAGTCACCTCCAGAAATTTTTTTGCTGCTATTAGATCTAATTGTGATTTTTTTTGACACAACAATTGGCTAGGTAGCAGGTGTGGAGCAATAAGTATGTTAGCATGGTGAGCTGGATTATAAGAACATGAGAAACAGCAGCAAGAGCAGACCATTTGGACCCCAAGCCTGCTCTGCCAGCTGATAAGATCATGACTGATCTTTTACTTCAGAACACAAAATGTGAATTTACTCTAATTCAGAGAGGAAGTTCCATGTTGAACTTTGTATCCTATCAATGTGCAGAGACCCTTATTTTTGGAATTTTCTTACTCTAATGTGTAGTTATGTTGCTAGGACGCATTCATTTAACTCATTAAATTTGTTAAGGTAGTTAGTACTTCAGGAATGTCATGCCCAAAATTAGTGGAATGGTCTTTTAGGCTAACATTTAAGCCACCTTTTACTATTAATATCCAGCCATTACAAGCATTGTTTTTCCTCTTATGTTTATGGTTTTTGTAGAACAATACAGTAGGTCCCAGGGTCAATTGCACAGTTAAGTGATCCATTGTGGCAATAGCTCTCTAAGGTGGAGAAACAATATTTTCCCTCTGATACATGGACTGTTCTGGTTCTCACATTTTATTGGCCTGTCACTTCCATTGTACACTTCAATCCCTCCTGATTCCAATTGAAACCAAATTGATCTTTTAAGTGCTCGTTAGTCACATGGGCAGATGAAAGCATCCTGGTTTGTGTACTGCAAACCTCGAGGTTCTGTTCTGCTCAATTTGGTTCTTACTGTTCATTGTTCATGGACTGTTCATTGTTCATGGACTGTTCATTGGAGTGCTGCAGTAATCAACTGATGGCACTTCCTGTCATGATGTCTACATTTTCTATTTTAAACAGGAGAACAGGTATAGTTGTATTGTTAGGCTAGGAATTTATACAATTAGTTCCAACAATTCCTACCTTTTTGCTTGACTGGGTGGACCTCAATATTCTTCATTTTACATGGTTCTACATCGCATGATAAATAGATGGACCTGACAAATATTTATTGATTATCCAAGGGATGAGTCAGTTACCAGATGGCTGCTTCAAGATATTCAATGAATCAATGTAGGTATCCCCCATACTGGTTGAATGTCCTCTCCATCAACACCCTTCAATTCTGTAAAGTTTACTTTTTCTACAGTAATTAAAACCTTATTCTTTGAAATGCAGCAAAATACCAGAAACATTCTGTTGCAATCAAGACTGATCATTCCCTTAGATTTCAGGTAAATGTCTCTGTGTACGTTTTTTTGCATAATATAACATAAAAATGTGTTCTGGCCAAGCCTCTGAAAGGCAGTCTTAAGTCCAAATTGTTGCAATGCTGTAACTGATATTTGCAGACAAGTTCTTAAATTTTAAAGCAGGATATCCTGCTATACTTCTTGTGATCCAAAAGCCATTGTCACCTGTTTAAAAGAGAAAAGAACAAAATACGTTGTGGCTCTTCTGTGGAGCCTGGGATTTAATTTGTCACTGCCTAAAATATACCCATTTAATATCAAGTAACTTGGAAAAGTGGAAAGGGTTACTTTCTCTTTAAATTTATCCACATTGTCAGCATTTTAAGGTACAGAATATGAATGTGGTGTTACAATAAATTAAATTTTTCACACTGCTTTTCAACTTTCAAACCTCACACAGGGTTTATCTTAACAATTCAAAATCAACTAGAACAATTGAAATCTTGACTATTATCATCGTTAACCTGAGTAAAGAAAACATCCTCCTTAAGGAAGACAATTTGAGATTATTCCCAAACTTTTCTTCCAAAATATCAATTCACATTATTCATCAGCTGCCCATCGTATCAAGACATGAGAATCTAGTACCTGGAATTAAAGGTTCTTGCATAATTCATAACCAAAATTTCAAATTCAGGTCAGTATTTCTTCAAGTATTAGTTCAGGTGAATACTCACTAACTGATAAAGAAGAACATGGAAGCAAGGAAGATAGGCAGAGAGAGTGAAGCTGCAAGAGAGAGAGGGAGGACAAGAGAGAGCTTGAGAGAGAAAGAGCATGAGAGAGAGAGCATCAACATAATCATGCAAGTGCAAGAAAAAGAGGGAGTGCAAGCGAGAGAGCATGACAGGGAGCACAAGGGAGGGAGTGTGAGAACACAAGAGAGAGGGAATGCACAAGAGAAAGAGAGCTCACAAGGGTGCAAGAGGGAGAGGGCGAGGGAGAGAGTGGGTAAGGCAGAGAGTATGCAAGAGAGAGAGAGAGAGCACACACTTGACCAAACACAGTAACTTAATATTGCTATTATTTTTTAAGATGTCTTTAGGTTCCTTTGGGTTATTGAAAACATAAAATAAAATTGAATGTAAGAGCATAGTAGGAGCAGGAGCAGGACGTTTGGTCCTTTGAGCCTGCTGTGCCGTTCATCAAGGTCATGTCCAAGCTACCTTAATGCTATTTCACTATACTTTCCCAATAAGCCTCGATTCCTTTAATATCCAGAAGTCTACCAATCTCTTTTTTCAAAAAAAATGAAATAACTGACCTGCACAACATGCCAGGATAGAGAATTCCAAATATTCACCTCCCTCTGTATGAAGAAATTTCTCACCTCAATCTCCAAATCCCTTATTCTGAGATTGGGAACCCTGGTTCTAGACTCCTCTGCCAGGGAAATATCCTTTTATTATTCTTTTCAATATGTTCTGTAGTTAAATCCTTCACTGTAAATTCCACATTTTCCCTACTTCTGACATTTGCAGTTCTTTCTTAAATATTGTGGTCACTGGAATACACAGGAACAACTCCAGAATCCATAGAATTTTAGAAGATGTTAACCAGAACATTCATTATCTCAATAGCACCCTTCTCAAAACTCTGGGATGTGGATCATTGGGTCCTTGTGATTTTACTTATTTATTATGACACAGAAAGAGGCCTTTATCAGTTTTTGCTCTCAACAACTTCTTTATTACTATTTTAAACAAATATGTATTTCTTTCAGTTCCTTATTTTCACTAGATACATAATTCTCTGGTATTTTTGGAAGGCTTTTTGTGGAGGTACAAAGTGGTTGATTAATTTCTCTGCCATTTCCTTGTTCTCTATTATAAATTCTCCTTTCTCTATTGGTAAGCAATCCACCTATGCCCTTGCTAATCTTTTCCCTTTGAAGAAAATTAATTAACATGTTCACTAAACTTACAACATTCTTGTACGAGGAGAATTTAAAAAGTAGGAGAAGCTTAACACATCTTCTGGACTCTTTAGAAAGAGTAGAAACTTTTTAAGGAGACTTCTCCATCAAATATAAAAGAAATCCTTTGACCTAAGTTTGGAAAGGAAGGATTATCTCCTGGATTTTTAGTCTGTTTTAATAACCTAATATTGTTTTGAAGTTTATAGCTCCTTCTTATTTGACAAAATCTCTTTGTCTAGATATGAGAGGAATTAATCATCTAAAAAAATCAGACACGTAGTTATTGAATTAAACTGCACTTTAATAAATCTTGAATTAACACTAAACAATACCACTCATTTTAATTCAGACTGTGTGACAAAAGGCAACTTCTTAACTGCAGCAGAATTAAAACTCCTTCTGTTTAAAGCTTGAATGATTTAAAACCAGACACTGTAACTTTGAAATTTGGCTTCAAGGCCACATTTTGTCCTTAATTCCCCACGGCCATCAAGAAATCCATACCTTAGAAGAAAACATGCCAGTGTTTGCAATTAAAACTTTAATCTTTAGTCTTTAGTTTCAAATTCCTCCAAAGGCTGGGTGTACTAACTTTAAAAAATTAACAAAATTAAGGGAAAAGAAGCTTTTCATACAATTTAGAAATACTGATACATGCAACAAATTAAGAGCCCAAAAATTAGCCAACTTCTGATTTCTAGGGTTCCTGAATTTGACACAGCAATTGTCCACAGATTGATTGCATATGATAGGAGATCGGTCCGTTGTGTTTCATGATTATCAGAATGGCCTAGGGAAGTTATGATGAACCTTTTTAAAAACAAAACATCTCCACAAAATATTCACATTTAAATCAGTTAGAAATCAAATACATCATACAAGGCTCTCAAAAAGAGTAAAACATACATATACAGAAATGTACATTTCCATCAACAAAGTCAAGCCTTAAAGGTTAACTATGCCTGACACTGAAAAAAAGCCACACACACTTCATAAAAGGTGTACTTTTATTAGAGAAATGCCTAGCCAAATATTCAGATGTGCCTAAACACAAAAACTGGAAAAAATATGATTTATTTTCAAGGATTAAACAGGCAGGACAGTTTAAAATAATATCATACAGTTTAAGGAAACCTTTAAGGCTTTAAAAGAAAGGAATGCTTGATTTACATACATTCAAACACTCCTGCAGACTTCAAATTTCAATCTCTGATTGACAGCAGAATCCAGATTACAAAACCTACAATCCCGGGCAATGCGTCCACAATTAAAAGATACTGCTGACCTCTTAAAGGTAGGCATGTATGGAAGATTGGGAAGGATCCTTCAGCAAGTTGTACAGGTTTCTATTTCTAGGGTTCCTGAACTTGACATAGCAATTGTCCACAGATTAATTGCATATGATAGGATATTGGTCCGTTGTGTTTCATGATTATCAGAATGGCCTAGGGAAGTTCACCAATAAAGACTGTATATTCTTATGATGAACCTTTTTAAAAACAATTTCATTTTTTCCCTGTAAATCGGTCCCACAGTGGCATTCCTACATCATCTCACAGATTGTGTACAACCCATTCTCATGGGGATCTTGCTCAGCTTCCAAGTCTACATTATCTCTCCCAAAAGTAGCTGTTATGACAACAATCATATCATGTGAGCTGGTATGTCAATTAAAGAAAATAAAAGGGAGATTCCTTCATAGCTCCGGGGAAAGGCTGTTCAGAATAATATGCTTCACTATCGTCCAGACCAAGATCATAATATTGGAATAGCTGCAGATCTGCTATAATACAATGACACATGTTTATGGAGTGATTGATCCTAACTGTTGGGTGCAGGCTCGTAACTGGAACAATTGAAGGGTTAGAATACACACATGTATTTGGCCATGGGGTCTCCAAGCAGAGCTGCTCCTGATATTGCATGTTGTCTGTGTTTCCTTCTCCCATTCCTGCAGCTGGTGCATTGGGAACCACTTCAGTTTTTTCTATACATGGGATTCTCTTGTAATATGAGAATTTATCTTATTTAAAATGAGCAAAAACCTAGAGAATTTAATGTAGAGGAAGGAGCAGAAGGTGATGTAATTTTCAACTAGATTCATCAATTTCTTCGCTGTAATCTATGTGCAGTTTGGGCCACTTAGCATTACAGAATCTCAGCCTGATAATGGAACTCGGATAGCTTCCCATTCCAAGTCGGAATGGCCTTATAATCCTGCTATGCATAAAACCCAGCAGTATATGTCACCAAGCATTGCCATATCTGGCTTCCACTTCTTTTCCATAACCTGTTCCACAATGAATGCCTCCATTACCTGAAAGGATATTTTTGGGTGTTTATTTAGACAACTTCTCCAATATTCCCATCCACACCCTGTCTACTCATCTTAACTTTAAAGTTACCACAAAGATTCCCAGTCAACATCTTGGTGTACTTTGAAGAAAAATATCAGTCAGAAAAGTTAACACACCACAATGATGATGACCCTGACATCTATTGTTCTACACACAATATAACATGGTTTCACTTGTTAGTCAAGTCCCATCTGGGTCACCACTGTTAGATTGTCCATTTGTAGTTTTACCTTACTTCCAAAATTCAAATTCATTTGCTGGTCAGTACAAAACACCTATATGGCTGCAGATACATTAGTTATAAGTACAACAGATTTATTAAGTAAACTACATCCTCTACATAGAAGCAACATTTAACAAAGATGCTAGTTACACTCTGCTCCTCGATACCTCAGAGACTCGCCCTCTGAGTGACTGCAGTGTGGTCCTCCTTCGGCTGCATTCTGGCGACTGCAGGTTCTCCTCTTTCTGGGCACACTTGTTCTCTCTCGCTCTCTCGCTCTCTCTCTCTTTGACCTGATGTAGCTACCAGGCTCCTGAGCTATCTTATCCCTTCACTCAATTGTACATCTTTCTGTTTTATTTGTTCTCAGCCCTGCCGCCTCTTTCTCACACTAAGCTATTTTTGATCTGGGATTTTCAAATAAGCCATCTTGTATTTTGCCACAAATACCTTTCACTAATAATAAGGCCTTGTTGGTATATTCCTTGCATATATAATTAACACTGTTCCAGTTCATCCCATATTCTGCACCCTGACTTTTCCAGTTTGCAGACTTTGACCATATTCCTGGTTCAGCACATTCTTTGTAGTTAGCATAGCTGTGATTTCATTGACCATTATTCTTGTTTCCTCACCGCACATCATGTGCATACATATACTTTACATATATTTTAACAATCTTCTGAAACATTATATCCTCAAAAATTAAACTGAGATATATCAGAAACATTTCTACTTAAGCTTGTTTATTTAAAATACAACATTATTTGTTTAAGCTATTCTTACACTATCCCATCTTGAGAAACACGCTCTATCAATAAACTTTGAAGAACTATTGCCTCATTCTTTAGCTATCACAGTGAATATCCATTAAAGCACCTAGCATCTACAAATAATTCTTCAAGCCCCCTTCCCATAAAGAACATCAAGTGCAACTGTCAGTAATTGCCTATATAAGTACCAGGAAGTCTGGGCTCTCCATACATGCATTCATGGAATGAATGCTGAAGTCCCAAATGTCCTGACAGCTGGTTGTGAAATTGCAGCAATTCCTCAGCACTTATGCTGGGGAAATCTACTTGAATGAAAATGGAGTTCTCCTCCACTGATTTCAAATGAGAACACAGCTGCAAGGGATTAAGTATTATAATTTTAGTTTTCCTCTAAATATTTGGGTGTTTTTAAATGACATTAAATTTTCTTAACTGTTTAAATTTCATTATTTTTATTAATTACTTTTTATTATATTCTGAAATAATATTTCCTTTGTTTAGTAACTTGAATAAGTTTGTGTTATTTTGGAATGCTGTTGCATGTCTCTGAATGTCAGAAACTGAAACTTGGTCCAGCCATTCCTCAAAGCTTTTTAAATCAGCTGAGTGGGCAGAGCATGTTCTGCCATGGTATATGCCTGACTACTGTGGTTTTTTCTGACTTTGTCCAGCAAGTTTCCATTGGAAAATCTGTACAAGTTAAATGTAGACTTACAAAAGCATTGCTGCATAAGAAGTAGAAGAAGGGGATGAGCATCAGACCCATCTTACCTGCCCTACAATCAGTAAGATCATGGCTGATCTGATCATTGGCCTTAAATCTGCTTTCCTTTCCTGATCCCTATAACTCTCCTGACCTGAATGCTGCAATAGAAAAAAGGCCTAGATAATCTTGTAATGAAGTACAGAAAGTTGCCACACAGTTTTAGGCAAACATTAGCCTTTTTTACTCCATCCAAAGGGGAGACTACATCTGGGCTATTGTGTACAGTTTTGGACTCCTGATTTTTGGAGGGATATACCTGTACTGAAGACAGTTGAGAGAGGGTTCACAATTGGATACAAAACTGGTGCAGTGGAATGAGTCAAGAGGGTGGTAGTAGAAGGTTATTTTTCAGGTTGGAGACCTATGACCATTGGTGTGCTACAGGGATCGGTGTTGAGTCTTCTGTTGTTTGTCATATATATTAATGATTTAGATGAGAATACAGGTGGCAAAATTGGTAAATTTGCAAAGGACACCAAAATTAGTGGTACAGAGGACATTGTGAAAAGTTGTCTAAGTTTACAGCAGGATAATGATCAACTGGGAAAGTGGGCAAAGGAATGGCAGATGGAATTTAACTAGGACGGGTGTGAAGTGATGCAGTTCCAACCTACCAGACAACCTGGACCCATTGCAATTCACCTATCGGCAAAACAGGTCTACAGCGGATGCCATCTCCCTGGCCCTACACTCAACTCTGGAGCATCTGGACAGTAAAGACACATATGTTAGACTATTGTTTATTGACTACAGCTCTGCCTTCAATACAATAATTCCAAGCAAGCTTGTCACCAAACTCCGAGACCTAGGACTCAACACCTCCCTCTGTAACTGGATCCTTGACTTTTTGACAAACAGACCGCAATCAGTGAGGATAGGCAGCAATCCCTCTGGCACGATTATTCTCAACACTGGTGCCCCACAAGGCTGCGTCTTCAGCCTTCTACTCTACTCCCTATACACTCATGACTGTGTGGGCAGATTCTGCTCTAACTCCATCTGCAAGTTTGCAGATGATACCACCGTTGTAGGCCGTATCTCAAACAGCGATGAGTCGGAGTACAGGAAGGAGGTAAAGACCTTAGTGGAATGGTGTCATGACAACAACCTTTCCCTCAATGTCAGCAAAACAAAAGAGCTGGTCATTAACTTCAGGAAAGGGGGTGGTGTACATGCACCTGTCTACGTCAATGGTGCTAAGGTCGAGAGGGTTGAAAGCTTCAAGTTCCTGCGAGTGAACATCAGCAACAGCCTGTCCTGGTCAAATCACGTAGATGCCACGGTCAAGAAAGCTCACCAGCGCCTCTACTTACTCAGGAGGCTAAAGAAATTTAGTTTGTCCCCTTTGACCCTCACCAACTTTTACCGATGCACCATAGAAAGCATCCTATCTGGATGTATCATGGCTTGGTACGGCAACTGCTCTGCCCAGGACCGCGAGAAGCTGCAGAGAATTGTGGACACAGCCCAGCGCATCACGGACACTAGCCTCCCCTCCTTGGACTCTGTCTTTACCTCTTGTTGTCTTGGTGAAGCAGCCAGCATAATCAAAGACCCCACCCACCTGGGACATTCTCTCTTCACTCCTCTTCCATCGGGTAGAAGTTACAGGTGCCTGAGGGCACGTACTACCAGACTTAAGGACAGCTTCTACCCCACTGTGATAAGACTATTGAATGGTTCCCTTATACAATGAGATGGACTATGACCTCACATCACTTGTTGTGACCTTGCACCTTATTGTACTGCATTTTCTCTGTAGCTGTGACACTTTACTCTGTACTGTTACTGTTTTTGCCTGTACTACATAAACGCACTTTGTACTAACTCAATGTAACTGCACTGTGTAATGAATTGACCTGTACGATCAGTTAGTAAGACAAGCTTTTCACTGTACCTTGGTACAAGTGACAATAATAAACCAGTACCAATACCAATTTTGGGAAGTTAAACTAGGGCAGAGCATACACAGTGAATGGCAGAGCCCTGGGGTGTGTTGTTTAAAAGAGAGGTCTTAGGATACAAGTACATAGTTCCCTGAAAATGGTAACACAGGCAGGATAGGGTGCTGAAGAAGGCGTATGAGATGCTTGCCTTCAGTGGCTGAGGCATTATGTACAAGAGTTAGGACTTCATATTAGAGTTGTACAAAATGTACAACTGGAGTATTGTGTGCAGGTCTGGTCACCATGCTACAGGAAAGATGTGATTAATCTTGAGAGTGTGCAGAAAAGATTCACAAGGATGTTGCCTTGATTGGTGGGCTAGAGTTAGAAGGGGACATTAGCTGAGTATTTCCAGAATTTTCCGTTTTAATATATTTGTCCACCTCTTTTGAACATCTCCACTCAATGCTCGACAAGTACTTTCCCTTCACACTAAATGTAAAGGTTGAAAGAAAGTAATTTTTCCAGCATAAAGTATAAAATGAAAATGATTAATTACTGATTATAAATGATCAATTCCATTTATACTTTCCAAAATGAAAATGTTAAATACAAATCTAACATTGAACAATTTACAATACATTTTATGAATGTTAGCATTTTCTCATTGTGCTAGCTTTCCAGATCAGTTTAATGGTTCTACCAGTAAAACATGGTACTCTTCTTGTGGCTATCATCATGATGCTGGAAGGTTATGCCCTTTTTGCAAAGGGAGAAACATACGTCTGAGCTGCAAGTCCACAATGAGCTCCTGCCCAAGAAGAGCCAGCTTCAAATTGCTGAACTCCAAAACAGGAATGGCTGCAGTCTGGGAAAGCTGGTTGTGGGCATGGGCGAAGGCATTGCCTGAGAGGAATAATCCTGATAACCTGAGAGAGGATAGGACTTCCAATCACTGTAAAGTCAGTTGGGATTCTCATGGGACCTGACAGACCAGGATGTCAAGATGCAGATGGTATTGCTATTACAAAGACACCAGAGCCCTGTCAGCACCCCCGGAAAAAAACTGTCCACTCCATTATGGTTACTGCAGCGTTCCGTGAAGCATCCCTCTACTCCTGCAGAAGCCCAATTGTCTTATGTTGAAATCAACCAGCTGCTGACTCACAATTGACAGAGATCTGATGGGATCAGTCCCAGAATCCACAGTCACAAAGATATTGAATAGGCTAGGTCAACATGGAAGTAAAAACTTGTTCCATCAGCTACTTTGTTGCACAATTTCTTATGAGAGGTATCATGGACTCCTCCATGATAGTGGTTATCTCATGCACTCAACCTGGCAGTCTGGACACCAAACTTTTCACAATGCATACTCATGTGCCTTGTTGTGAATGTTTCCCTCTTGTGGCCCTCATCTCATTCCACCAGAGAAGTACGTTTGAGTGACTGTTTTCTCCAGCAAGCCAGCTCAATAGATATTCTTTCCCTCCCGCATGGCTGCAACCTTCTGATGCCAGGTGTTGCCCTTCATTCAGGACTTCTCTCTGTCCTATGTTCATTTTTAGTGATGCCAGCATTGAGATGTAGCTTCTCAGAGACTGATGCAATGAAGCAGGATGTCCTTCCAATGCAACATTATCCACCGGCTCTTCAGTGTCCTTCTTCTCACCATGTAAATTTTTGCTGTGGAATGGGGCCTATGTCTGGTCAGCCTGCAATTACGCGAACAGAAACAATGGCAAAACAACAATAAAGTATAGAGCCCACATTTCAGAAGATGATGCCATTTCAGTAAGGGAAAGAGCAATATTGATCAACTGGGAAAGTGGGCAAAGGAATGGCAGATGGAATTTAATTTGGTGACATGATGCATTTTGGGAAGTTAAATCAGGGGCTGATCATACACAGTGACTGACAGGGCCCTGGGGATTGTTGTGGAACAGAGAGACCTCACAGTAAAAATACAGAGTTCCCTGAAAGTTGGATGAGCAGTCAATTCTGATCCTGGTGTGCTGAAAGCCAGTGAAGGAGAGCAGGACCCCCTTCTGTCTGCTTTTGCCGGGTGATCTTTGGCTTTGGCCTGCAAGACAAAGAATTAGATTAGTTAGGTTTACCCATGGCACAATTGTCTTACTTGATGAATGTTTGTGTCACTGTTTGGCTGCAAGGGACTGTGGGAATGGGGAGGAGAGGAAGGAGCATTAGCTGTTATTGAGTGTAAGAAAGGAGAGCTTGTATCTTAGTGATCACAGAGTTAGAGCTATGTGTTGGGTATTAGAATCTCATCTTCACATAGCTAATGATGTCATGGTACTTTTTTCTGCACTGCTGCATAGTTCAAAGTGTATAGCTCCTTGAAGGGAATCCAGTGTTACCTCCTGACAGGTTGATCAGACAGTCGCACTGAGCCCCACCCCCAGCACAAACACTTCTCTCCTTCAGGAATTACCTCCACAAAAATCTCATGGGGACTTTCTGTGAACATGAGAGTATGCTCCCTCCCCTGTCCTATCTTTCTTGCTATCATGTACACACAAGACTACTTTGGACAATTCATATCAATGCAGGTCCCTTTAAGGGCTGGAGTCACAAGGTCACAGTAATATAGCTAAGTGCAGTCAGCTATGCAAAATTGCTTTGACTTTCTTTTCAGAGTGTGCCAGTTGCCAAATATAGCAGTATTTTTAAAGTGCTGATACGGTGCAGGATGATTCTGAGTCAACATCATGATTTTTCAGTTTTCAGGCTTGCTTGTTTAGTAGTTTGTGTGACTGATAAAGATTCCAAGGTATTATTTGAAGTAAAACAAAGGGCCTTATTATGGCCTGGCTAATATTCTTGCATGAATCAACGTCAACACCAAATAGAATTAGCTATTCATTCATTCCAGTGCTATTTTTAGAATCTTGCTGCTTGTAAAAAAGCTGCTGTATTTACCCATAAAACAGTAACAACCTCAGAAACTTCTATATGAAGTACTTCTGGATGTTTCTGAGATACAGAATGAAGTAAATATCGAAGTTTTTGAGGGATTTTCCTTATTTCAACATTTGTATCAATCTGTGTCGCAGGTCTTACTCCTTTGCTTCAAAGCAGTAAAATGACATCTAAAGAATTATCTTCCATGATGTGACATTGGTTCAAAAAAATAATTGCAAGTATAAAAGAATTGCATCCTGGTAGACTTCACTTACTTATAACTGTTACTATGGCATTTATAAATGTTTTATGTCTTTATAGATGCCATAGTAACAGTTATAAGAGTGCCATGTATGTCAAATCAAGGAAGGTAAACTACCCACAAATACATAGGTCTAATCTACAGATGGTTTTAACAGGCATATCACCTCCTGGTCATGAGCGTGACAAGAAATCTGACTTATAATCTGACACTGTAAACTGCATTGAAATTAGCAATGTAAAATATACATCTGTTTGGTGAGAACAACTCTATTTTCTCTTCAGTTGATTATGCTTCTTGGATTTTAATTATCTCAGAATGAGTTGCTCTCTGTGTTTGTGCCAGTGAATAAAACTAAATCCACCAACAAAGACAGAGTAGTCAGATCTTTCCAAGAAGATGCAATTTAAACATGTATAATTTGATAAGGAAGAGATTGAGCAATTGGCATCATAGGAGTTGAGGAATGTGAGCATGGAGTCTGGAAACAGAGAATGCAAGAATCCTCAGACATGGCAATGAGATAGGAATGGAAAATTAGTATTTGCAATCTTAAAAGTTGGAGAGAGAGTCAATGGAGAGAAACTGCATTGACAGAGAGGTCAAGAACTAGGGGGTGTAGAATGAAAATGATCAGCAAAAGAACCAAAAGGAACACAACAATTTATTTTAACACAGCAAATGATCAGTGTCTAGAAGGCATTGTGAGGTTGTAGATTCATTTATAACATTGGAGGTGGTAAGTATCTGAAAATAAAGTTGCAGGGCTATTGGGAGAGCACAGGAGTGAGAACAGCTGGATTGCTCTTACATGGAACTAGCATAGATTTGATGGAGCCCAATAGTCTTCCACAGTGCTGTAACCTCTCAGTGATTCTCTGAACTCTGCTCTGACTAAATTGATAGCAATCCACACATCTCAAATGTCATCAAATGCACTCAGAAATGTAACACAATGTGAGCAAAACCTTTACTGACAGATGAGGTTGGTAAAACAGTATTAAACCTGAAAGAAATTGTGTCTTTTCCCAGCTACATTATTTCCCTCTTTTGAAAATAGCAAGGATTCAAGGATGCGCAGATACCCCGAGGGAATTTTAATCTTTTGGACCCTGCAATTGGCTCCCGGATTGAGGGGAAAATCAGTACAAAAAACCTTTAGCTATTTTCCAAAGTGATTTTTGACTTTTAACAAGTTGGTGTTGTCAGCTAAAACATAGGATCTGATCCATGTTTTGTTTAACACATTGCTGTCACAATCCTTACTATAAGGAAATGGTCTCTATTTTATTTCAATTTGCCTGCATTGTCACCTATCATTACTGGTTAGCAAAATCACTCTCTGTACAGTAATTCAGGATCCTATAATATGTATGTCTTTTGGGTCAATGTGGAAAGAAAGAAAGGTGGGCTTTTTCCTGTTCTGACCATACAGTGCGTGAGGCATCTAAATAAAGTATAAGTGGTGATAGTACAAACTTTCCTTTGAATTCCAAGAACACTGTCATAGTTGTTGAGAGTAATTCAAGATACCAGGCTAAGAATGTAATTGATTATAGTCTTAAATTCACTAAAGAAAAAAATGATAGAAAATCCAGGAAATAATTCAGTCCATGAATTGTTTCCATTGAGCCATTTGCCTGCATGTGAAATGTTAGCTAGCATTAGGATTCCTCACAATTAAGGCTGTGGCAGGTAATATCAAATTTGCCAATTATCAAGATCAAAAACATTGTTCGGCACCACAACAAAAGTTTCAATTGCAGAAATAACAAATATTGTAAAACACTAATGAGAAGGATCAGATATCTTGCCCAGCTAATTGGAGTACTCAATAGCATCTGAAAGGAATTAAATCAATATAAACTGCATGACTGCATTTCATAACAAAATTAAGAGTTCCCAAGAGTTTCCCCTTGTATAAAAATTCCTTATAATTTCAACATTTTTCTTGGCTACAATAAGTGATTATAAAAGGAGACTTCAGTCTATGGTTGCGAGTTTCTTCAACTTTTGCAAAATTGAATTGTTGAATCTAATGTTATAAACATTCCTGATCTTACTTAAGTACATTCTGAGAGTTTTTTTTAATGTAATATTTAGTTAGTAGTCAAGAATTTTTGAAAATTCTTTCAACTGTGCTCCACCCTTGTGCTATATTTTACTAATATGGACTACAATATCTCATAAGTAGACAGGCAGTCTAATATAAAAATGGACATTTTCAGGAAGCACCTGTAATTCACTGAGGCTAAATTCTTACACACAAAACTGCGATTTCAAAAAATATATACTTTTCTTTCTTATCCGTCAAAAGGGTAAGTGACAGTGACAGTGGGATCATAGGGTCACACAGCATGGAAACAGGCCCTTCAGCCCACTGAGTCAGTGCTAACCTCGAAACATCCATTTACATGCATCCTACCAGTAATCTTATTTTATTCTCCCCACATTCTCCGTAGTGCAATCAATTCACCCACTTCCACAATAGCCATTCTCCCGACTGCAAGGGGTGGAAATGCGTGGAAATGCATCTGATTTTTTTAATGGATAAATCACACAAAAAATGCATTCTGTGCCCATTTTTAAGTGTTGGCACCCATTTAACGTTGAAGCTCCACCCAGTGGGAAATTGGGCCAGGCACTTTGTGTCAGTATTTGCCATAATGCAGGTTTCAGTCCTCTGTCAGATTTAACCTACATGATGAGATCATCAATTACTTAATGACAGAAAATGGATCAAAAGTTTGCAGCTTACAACATTTGTGACTAAGTCACAATAAAATGAGGAGTACATTACCTGCATAATAGTGAGCAAAATCTGAATTAAAGTGACACTTAGGACATAGTTTTATACAAAAAAAATCCCCTGGTGTTTTCACTGAAAAAAATCAAAGATTCCTAAAGACCAAAGATTCTGTAAAATGGTAAGACATCTCAGAACACTGGAGAGACACTCTGTCTCTACAAATTTCTGCAAGTCCACCAACAGGATATGAACCAACAACAGTGTGCTCTCCCAGGCCAATATTTCAGTACTGAGGCCCCAATTACCCTCAGTCCACTCCATTGGGTGAACCATGTTATTCTCACGTCCACCATCAGACTCCTGAAGTAGACACCCTATTCCGACCTCTGTCACAACAAGTGAATACCAGGTGTACAGAGGAAAGCACTCAAGGATGTTGGCTAAGCCACATTTGGGGCACTGTGTGCAGTTCTGGGTGGGGTATTGCATGCAGTTCTGCTTTACAGGAAAGATATGGAGGCTTTGGAAAAGGCAGAAGAGGTTCACCAGGATGCTGCCTGGATTAGAGCGTATTGGCTATAAGGTGAGGTTGGACAAACTTGGACTGTTTTCTCTGGAGTGGTCAGAGGTTGAGGGGCAACATGATGCAAATATGTAAAATGCAAAATAGTCAGAGTCATTTTCCTCAGGGATAAATGTGAAATACCAGAGGGCCTAGAGGTGGAAAGTTTAAAGATTTATGGGGCACGTAATTTTACACAGAGTGGAATGCGCTGCCAGGGGTGGTGGTGAAAGCAGATACAATAGCAATGTTTAAAAGGCATTTAGACAGGCACATGACCATGCAGGGAATGGAGGGATGTAGACCATGTGCAGACAGATGGGATCAGTTCAGACTGGCATCATGGTCAGCACAAACATTGTGGGCCAAAGGGCCTTTTCCTATAGCTGCACTGTGTTTCCTATGCTGCAACATTCCACTGGTTCCTGGGAATCCCTAGCCCATGCCTGCTCAAAGTGGAGAAGGAGTTGGAGTGAAGCAAGTCATCCTCAACCCTGAGAGACTGCCTTAGAAGAAACGCATTTCACAGAGACCTCAATTTGTAGACCCAATACTGCCATCGCTCTGCCCTTGGGAGATCTCCCCTGGGAGACCCATGTTCGGAGGCTGCCAATTGTTGACCCATTTTTGATGCGTTACCATGTGACTGATGTGGCAACTGTCTGTCTGGAAAGCAGCTGCTGTGTGAAACATTTAGGGCGGGTATTAACGCTATCCTTCAAAAAGCACAATATCAAAGTTTTAAAGTGAGGCTGTCTTGTTTTTGGGATGAGTTTCTCCTGAAATCTGGCTGATGATCAAAGCCAGAGAATTGTTTGTTAATAGTTTAAAAGATCATTATCATCTCAAAATCTGCTTCTGTGAAATTCCACGTCCAATTTTATAAAACATCATAAAATCTATTTTAAATCTTTATAACATGCCTGTGAATACTTATAGAGTAATAGCCTGAACAAGAAACTGAATCATGTAAATGCAAGAAGTATCAGGAATAAGGCTGATGAACTGAGAGCTTGGATAAGTACATGGGACTATGATAGTGTGTCTCTTGCAGAGACTTGGCCGTCACCAGGGCAGGAATGGACATTGAATATTCCTGGTTTTCAATGTTTTAAAAGGGATAGGGAGGGGGGAGAAGAGGAGGAGGGGTGGAGTTACTGGTCAGGGATACTATTACAACTGCAGAAAGGGTGGATAATGTAGAAGGATCCTCTCTAGAGTCAATATGGGTGGAAGTTAGGAACAAGAAAGAAGCAGGTACTCTACAGGGAATATTCTATAGGCCCCCCAGTAGCAGCAGGGATACTGAGGACCAGATTGGGAGGCAGATCTTGGAAAGATTCAAGAATAACAGGGTTGTTATCATGGGAGACTTCAACTTCCCAAATATTGATTGGCACCTACTTAGTGCCAAAGGTTTAGATGGGGCAGAGTTTGTTAAGTGTGTCCAGGACAGATTCCTGTCACAGTATGTTGACAGACTGACTAAGGGGAATGCCGTATTAGATCTACTATTAGGTAACGAACCGGGTCAGGTGACAGATCTCTCGGTGGGTGAGCATTTGGGGGACAGCGACCACTGCTCCATAACCTTTAGCATTGTCATGGACAGGGATAGGAGCAAAGAGGATGGGAAGATATTTAATTGGGGAAAGGCAAATTATGAGGCTATAACGCTAGAACTTGAGAGTGTAAATTGTGATGACATTTTCGAAGGGAAATGTACTATGGAGATGTGGTCGATGTTCAGGGATCTCTTGCAGGATGTTAGGGATAAATTTGTCCCAGTGAGGCAGAGAAAGAATGGAAGGGTGAAGAAACCATGGGTGACAAGAGAGGTGGAACAACTAGTTAGGAAGAAGAAGGCAGCATACATAAGGTGTAAGCAGCAAGGATCAGATAGGGCTCGTGAGGAATATAGAGTAGCAAGGAAGGAACTTAAGAAGGGGCTGAGGAGAGCGAGAAGGGGACATGAAAAGGCTCTGGCGAGTAGGGATAAGGAGAATCCCAAGGCTTTTTTCTCGTACGTGAAGAGCAGAATGATGACGAGAGTAAAGGTAGGTCCAATTAGAGGCAAAGGTGGGAAGATGTGCCCGGCAGCTGTGGAAATGGGTGAGGTTCTCAATGAATACTTCTCTTCAGTATTCACCAAGGAGAGGGGTCTTGATAATGCTGAGGACAGTGTTGGCAAGGTTAATGTTCTAGAGTATGTAGATATCGAGAGAGAGGATGTATTGGAGCTGTTAGCAAATATTAGGATAGATAAGTCCCCAGGGCCTAACGGAATATTCCCCAGGCTGCTTTGCAAGGCGAGGGAGGAGATTGCTGAACCGTTGGCTAGGATCTTTGAGTCCTCGTTGTCCACGGGAGTGGTACCCAAGGATTGGAGGGTGGCAAATGTTGTCCCCTTATTCAAAAAAGACAGTAGGGATAGTCCAGAGAATTACAGACCAGTGAGTGTTACGTCTGTGGTGGGTAAGCTCTTAGAAAGGATTCTAAGAGATAGGATCTAAGAGCATTTAGATAATCATGGACTGATTAGGGACAGCCAGCATGGCTTTGTGAAGGGAAGATCTTGCCTCACAAGCCTGATAGGGTTCTTTGAGGAGGTGACCAGGAAGATTGATGAGGGTAGTGCAGTAGATGTGGTCTAGATGGATTTTAGTAAGGCGTTTGACAAGGTTCCGCATGGTAGGCTTCTTCAGAAGGTCAGAGGGCATGGGATCCAGGGAGGATTGGCCGTGTGGATTCAGAATTGGTTTGCCTGTAGAAAGCAGAGGGTTGTGGTGGAGGGAGTGCCTTCAGATTGGAGAGCTGTGACTCGTGGTGTCCCACAAGGATCGGTTCTGGGACCTCTACTTTTTGTGATATTTATTAATGACTTAGATGAGGGGGATAGAAGGGTGGGTTAGCAAGTTTGCAGACAACACAAAGGTTGGTGGTGTTGTGGATAATGTGGAGGACTGTCGAGGATTGCAGAGGGATGTTGATAGGATGCAGAGCTGGGCTGAGAAGTGGCAGATGGAGTTCAATCAGGAGAAGTGTGAGGTGGTACACTTTGGAAGGACTAACTCCCAGGTGGAGTACAAGCTTAATGGCAGGATTCTAAGTAGTGTGGAGGAGCAGGAGGATCTGGGGGTTCATATCCAAAGATCACTGAAAGTTGCCTCACAGGTGGATAGGGTAGTTAAGAAAGCTTATGGGGCATTAGCTTTCATAAGTCGTGGGGTGGAGTTTAAGAGCCGCGAGGTAATGATGCAGCTCTACAAAATTAGGAAGGATGTGGAAGCGTTAGAAAGGGTGCAGAGGAGATTTACCAGGATGCTGCCTGGATTAGACAGTATGGATTATGAGGAGAGACTAAGGAAGCTAGGGCTTTACTCATTGGAGAGAAGGAAGATGAGAGGAGACATGATAGAGGTATACACAATATTGAGAGGAATAGATAGAGTGGACAGCCAGCGCCTCTTTCCCAGGCAGCAATGCTCAATAGAAGAGGGCATGGCTTTAAGGTAATGGGTGGGAAGTTCAAGGGAGATGTCAGAGGGAGGTTTTTCACCCAGAGAGTGGTTGGTGCATGGAATGCGCTGCCTGGGGTGGTGGTGGAGGCAGATACATTGGTCAAGTTCAAGAGATTGTTAGGTAAGCATATGGAGGAATTTAAAATAGGGGGATACATGGGAGGAAGGGGTTAGTTAGTCTTAGGCAAGGTTTAAAGGTCAGCACAACATAGTGGGCCTAAGGGCCTATATTGTGCTGTATTGTTCTATAGTTCTATGGTTCTATGTAGTGCTGGTTTTGAGTGGCATGAGAAAGTGTTAGAATTGCTGTCATTCTGCATTAATCATGCACTTACATGCAATCTGACAATTCCAAGCATTTTAGTGGATATTGCTGCCCAGGATGCTCACAGCATGCTGTTATTTGTCAGGCAAAACATATCTGGAACATCTACAGGTATAATTGGACCATGGTGCTCACTGACAGTCATATTTTTCTTGTTTTCTCACAATCTGGAAAGAGGATATCAAGTTGTACCAGCTCTTAGAGCAATTACATCATTGCTAGCCTCACCAATTTCCTTACAACCAATTCCCTCACACATGCCCTTTGACAACTACCTGTCACCCACCTACACTAAGGCAATTTACAGTATCAAATTACCAGCATATGTGGGAGAAAACAGGAGCATCTGCGGAGTACCCATAAGCTCACAGGGAGAATGCGCACCCTCTGTATAGACAGCATCAGAGATCAGGATTGGACCCAGGTCGCTGTGCATCATTCACTGCAGCTATACGTTTAAAAGGCTACTCAACCACTTGACACTTACATCTGCCAAGTGCACTGAGCTTTGGGGGCAGTCCAGGGAACCAGGATTTCAGGAAAACCTTTCTGAGTGGCTTTAGCTGAGGAGTAATGCATTTCTTCAGCAACAACTGCTATAATGAAGGGCCTGCTTTGACCACCTGACTCTGGTATTGAATAACTAAAGTTTCATGGAAGAAGTTACTGTGTGACTCCAACTCTATAGAGTAACTGCAGCTTCCAAACTTCTGGGAAATCTTCATTTCCAAAAGACGGAACCAAGGTCTCCAGTAAAAGCAGAAACTAGCCTGCATTACATCGACAGTGGCAAGCAAACAGGATCCACAAAGAACAGACCAATTCTTGGGCAACCATGAAACAATGACAAACCTACAGAGAAGTTACGTAGAAAAGGGCTGACTTCGTTAACCAGCCAATGGTTTCATAGAGTCATAGAGTCTTACAGCATGGAAACAGGCCCATGAACTCAACTCGTTCTTGCTGACTGTATTGCTCAGCGAGTTAGTCCCATCTGCCCCCATCTGGCCTATAGTCCTCTCAACCTCTCCTATCTATGTACTTAACAAGATGGCTTTTAAACATTGCTAATGTACTTGCCTCAACCTCTGTTTCTGGCAGCTCATTCCAAATAAGCACCAGCCTTTGCGTGAAGAAGCTGCTCCTGATGTCCCTTTTAAATCTCTTGTGCCTGATCTTAAACCTATGCCCTCTTGTTTTTAGCAACCCCTCCCTGGGAAAAGGACAATGTGCTTTCAATCTGTCAATGTCCCTCATGATCTTATCTACCTCTATCAGATCACCCCTCAATCTCCTACGTTCCAGGGAATAAAGTCCTAGTTTACGCAACCTCTCCTTGTAACTCAGGCTCCAAGTCTAGGCAACATCCTGGGAAATCTTTTCTGCTCTTTTTCTAGTTTAATAATATCTTTCTGAAAACAGGGTGACAAAAACTGGACACAATACTCCAAGTGAGGCCTCACCAACGTCTTATATAGCTGCAACATAACTTCTCAACTCCTGTACTCAATGCCCCGCCCAATGAAGGCCATTGTGCTAAATGCCTTCTTCACCATCCTATCTACCTGTGATGCTGCTTTCAGAAAACTGGTAGGTCCCTCTGTTCCATAACACTCCCAGACCCTACCATTCACTGTATAAGTCCTACCCTGGTCTGGTCTCCCAAAATACAATACCTCACATTTATCTGGATTGAAAGCCACTTGCCAATCCTCAACCCACATACCTAGCTACAACCACCTGATTCTGGTACGTAGAAGATCACTCTGAAATTTTTCATAACCATCTATGCTGTCTACAACACCAGCTATTTTTGTATCATCTTCAAACTTACTAATTACAAACAACTAATGTCCCCTATGGCACATCACTAGACACAAGCCTCCAGTCCAAGAAACAACTCTCAACCATCACCTTCTGCTTCCTAGCACTGAACAAATTATGAATCCAATCTGCTATCTTCCCCTGGATCCCATGCGATCTAACCTTCCAGATTAGCCTGCCATGAGGGACCTTGTCAATGGCCTTGCTGAAGTCCATATAGATAACATCCACTGCCCTACCCTCATCTACCCTCTTAGCTACCCCCTCGAAGAACTCCAATAAATTTGTCAGACACAATTTCCCACCCACAATGCTGTGCTGACTGTCCCAAATCAGACTCTGTCTCTCCAAACGTTGGTAGATCCTAACCCTCAGAATCCCCTCCAGCAATTCGCCCGCCTGTAGACTCACCAGCCTGTAGTTTCCTGGCTTGTTTTTGCTCTTTTTAAACAATTATATCACATTAGCCATTCTCCAGTCCTCCAGAACCTCACCTGTGACCAGAGATGAAGCAAACATTTCTGCAAGGCCCTCCACAATTTCTTCTCTAGCTTCCCACAAGGTCCAAGAATGCACTAGGTCAGGCTCTGGGGATTTATCCACCTGAATGCACTTTAAGGCCTCCAATACCTCCTCCCTGCTAATTGGTATGTTCTCCAAGACATCACCACTCATTTCCCTCATTTCCTTAGCCTCCATCGTTTTCTCCACAGTAAAAACTGAAGAGAAATATTCATTAAAAATCTCTCCGATTTCCTTTGGTTCCACACACAGTTGGCCATGCTGATCTTTAAGGGGATCTATTCTCTTCCTAGCCACCCTTTTACTCTTAATATATCTATAGAACCTCTTGGGATTTTGCCTCACCTTGCCTGCCAGATCCTCCTCATATCCTCTTTTTGCCCTCCTAACTTCTCTCTTAAGTGCATTCATACACTTCTTGTAGTCATCAAGAGATTCACTAGTTCCCAATTTCTTACATGCAGCATATGCCTCCCTCTTTTTCTTAACCACAGCTTCAACATCTTGTCAACCAGGGTTCCCGAAACCTGCCAGCCTTGTCCTTCACCCTAACAGAAACATGCAGGCCCTGAACTCTTAATATCACACTTTTAAAAGCCTCCCACTTGGCAGGTGCTCCTTTCCCTGCTAACAATCTCTACAAGATCCCACCTAATGGCTGCAAAATTTGCTCTGCTTCAGTTTCAATTTCACAGAAGTCAAAATGAAGGGAGCTTTATCATAAGTAGCTGTACTCCTGAGGATTTCTCAGAATACCCAGAGGTATCATTTCATGCAATCAACAGAGCTTAGAGAGAAATAATTCCTTGAAATTCAATTGGATAGCATTGTTTTTATTTCAGTGATATGCAAGCAAAAAACATTTATTTTTGAAATGGAATGCAGTTTCTGGGTTGAAATACGGCACTCTAGAATTCCCTTCAGGAATTTCATTAGCAGTGATGTTGTATCTTCCATCCAATGGCATGGATCCTCATGTAATGGAATTTAAAGATAGAAATTAGGTCACATTGGTTCAAAGTGCACCTGTTGTTGGCCAGTCACAACCTCATTTCTCATAACACTCCTTATTCTGCAGCTGCTCACTTAAAGGGGCCATTAACACTGAATTTTCAAGTTTCTGCAGAATGCTACAGAGGCCTTGAGAAGCTCTTTCATCATTTTGCAAACTGATCCCATTCACCACAGACACTTCTAGTGAATTTTATTGCCACTTCACAACAGAGGAGCAATTTCCAATAGGTGCTTCCATGGTCCCAATGGACAAGGATCAAAATGTTACCACAACCTGTTCCCTTCAACAGTGAACATCATATTTTGAGCCAAATGAAACACTGCACTATTGCAAGAAGATAAATGTAACAAAAGATCACAAAATGCTGGAAATGACCAACAGGGAGGTTAGCAGTGCAGGCTTAAGATTATTGAGCTCTTTTGTAAAATAATTTGCGATGAGCAGATGATAAAAGTGAAGCAGGTGGTTTTTAATCTCAGGTATGCTCTCAGTTGTAATTACTTTTGGTCAGGGTGAGGAAATTTTATGCTCATCAAGCATCATTGTTGATCTACCCCACCCTAGTTATAGGCACCACTCAACGAAGATGTAGCATTGCCTCATTGAATAAAAATGTTGCCATCAAAGATTCTTTACCGTTCCCATCAATCATGTCAAGCAATCAGCTCTGAAAACACCTCCCTTAATAGTTGTCTAAGTGGTTACAGGTTATTGCTAATAAGGTGGTTTATGGGATTCGTTTATGTAATTGTTTGATTTAATAACAGCTATAAACATAGTGGGCAATAATAGATCCATTATATGTTCAATCTTTGCACAGAATGTATTTTTAAATCAATGATGTGGAATGCTGAGTGGTGAAAGTGTTTTGGAAAATATATGTCCTCTGTACTCTACCATTCACATTACTAGCGCCCCATCTGGACATTATTCCATATCCAGTAATTCAAGGGCAAGAAAAAGTTTATGTTCATAAAACCGTCATTCATCTGCTTTTAATAAGTAGACATAACTATTGTTCCTTTGTTTTAGAAGGGCAATTGAGATAATCCAGGAAATTATAGTCCAGTGAGCCTTACATCAGTAATTACTGGAGAAAATTCTTGAGGATAGGATCTACTCACATCTGGAAAAGCATAGACTTATTGGGGATAGGCAGCATGGCTTTGTGTGGAGGAAGTTACGTCTTACAAACTTGATTGAGTTTTTTGATGAGGTGATGAAGATGATTGATGAGGGTAGGACAGTGGATGTTGTCTACATGGACTTTAGTAAAGGTCCCTCATGGTCAGCTGATCCAGAAGATTAAGGCGCATGGGATCCTAAGGCGGATTGGATTCAAAATTAGCTTGGCTGTAGAAGACAGAAGGTAGTGGTGGAGGGCTGATATTCTGACTGGAGATTGGTGACCAGTGATGTTCCACAGCAATCAGTGTGGGGAACTCTGATGTTTATGACATATATAAATGATTTGGATGAAAATTAGTAAATTTGCAGATGACACAGAAGTTGGCAGAGTTGTGGATAGCAAGGAAGGTTTTCAAATGATACAGCAGCAGTTGGAGTTATGAGCAGAGAAACAGCAGATGGAATTTAATCCAGACAAACGTGAGGTGTTGCACTTTGGGATGTCAAATGTAAGAGGAAAGTATATAGTAAATGGCAGGGCCTTTAAGTGTATTAATGTACAGAGGGATCTCGTGGTGCAAGTGCATAGCTCCCTGCAAGTGGCAACACAAGTAGCTAAGGTGGTAAAGACACTGTATGATATACTTCCCTTCATTGGTTGAGGCATTGAATATAAATGTTGGCAAGTCACATTACAGCTGTATAAAACTTTGTTTAGGGCACATTTGGGGCATAGTGTCTAATTCTGGTTGCTGCATTACAGGAAGGATGTGCAGGCTTTGAAGAGGGCGCTGAAGAGGTTCGCCAAAATGTTGCCTCGATTAGAGAATATTAACTTAGGAGATTTGGATAAACTTGCATTCTTTTCTCTAGAGCATTGGAGGCTGAGAGGCAACCTGATAGGTATAAAATTAAGAGGGGCATAGATGGGGTAGATAATCAGAGTCTTTTTCCCAGGTGGAAATGGCAAATCAGAATCAGAATCAGCTCTATTATCACTGACATATGTCGTGGAATTTGTTGTTTTGTGGCAGCAGTACAGTACAAGACATAAAGACATGAAAAATTACTATGTTACAAAAATAAATAAATAGTGCAAAAGAGGAATAGTGAGTAGTGTTCATGGGTTCTTGGACCATTGAGAAATCTGATGGTGGAAGGGAAAAAGCTGTTCCTGAAACATTGAGTGTGGGTCTTCAGGCTCCTGTACCTCCATCCTGATAGTAGTAATGTGAAGAGGGCATGTCCCAAGTGGTGAGGGTCCTTAATAATGGATGCCACCTTCTTGAGGGACCACCTCTTGAAGATGACCTCAATGGCGGAGAGGGTTGTGCCTGTGATGGAGCTGGCTGAGTTTATAACCCTCTGCAACCTTTTGCAATCCTGTGCATTGGATCCTCCATACCAGGTGCTGATGCAACCAGTCAGAATGTTCTCCACCATAGATCTGTAGAAATTTGCAAGAGTCTTCAGTGACAAACCAAATCTCCTCAAACTCCTAATGAAATAGAGCCGCTGCCGTGCTTTCTTCATCATTGCATCAATGTGTTGGGCCCAAGACAGATCCTCTAAGATGTTGACGCCCAGGAACTTGAAGCTGCTCACCCTTTCCACCGCTGACCCCTCAATGAGGACTGGTGTGTGTTCCCCCGACTTCCCATTCCTGGTTCACAATCAGTTCCTTGGTCTTGCTGATGTTGAGTGTGAGGTTGTTGTTGCGACACCACTCAACCAACCGATCTATCTCACTCCTGCATGCCTCCTCATCACCATCTGAGATTCTGCCAACAACAGTGGTGTCATCGGCGAATTTATAGATGGTGTTTGAGCTGTGCCTGGCCATGCAGTCATGAGTGTAGAGAGACCAGAGCAATGGGCTAAGCACACATCCTTGAGGTGCACCTGCATTGATTGTCAGTGAGGAGGAGATGTTATTACCAATTCACTCTGACTGTGGTCTCCTGATAAGGAAGTCGAGGATCCAGTTGCAGAGAGAGGTACAGAGGCCCAGGTTTTGAAGCTTATTGATTAGTACTGAGGCTAAAGGGAATAGCTTTCAGGTGAAAAGGGGAAAGTTTAAAAGAGATTTACAGGGCTACTTTGTTACATAGGGAGTGGTGGATGCCTGGAATGCACTGCCAGAGGAGGTGGTGGAAGGCAGATATAATAGCAACATTTAAGAGGCATATAGACAGGCAGGGAATGGAGGGATACAGACAGACAGGATTAGTATAAATCGGCATCATGGTCAACACAGACACTGTGGGCCGAAAGGCCTGTTCCCATGCTGTACTGTTCTATGTTCTCTGTTTACCTGCACTTGAATATAACAGCATTATCACATGAGCAATTTTGGTAGATAAGAATGCAGCATTTTGGACCTCTGAACAGAGGCCCACATATCACTGCATTTCAGAAGTAAATGCCTATGCAGGAATGTAATCAGCACATGCTTCTGAATGTGAAAACTTCTTGACAGTGCTTTGACCTATAGCAAGATTAACTTTTTACTCATCAAGCTTCAAGTTTCTTTGGCTGCAGTAATTATAAAAGCTGTAACTCAGTTATCCTCTGCTTCATCTGTAAACTTCCATACAATGAATGGCCTTCTCTAAAGAAGCCACACTTCACCTCATTGTGCATTCACATTTCATGTCCAATCTGTGGTCAGCTAACCAATCATCCATACAGATGGAGATGATGTCACGTAATCATGAGGTGATGACCAGAATTATCCATTCTCACTGCAGTGGATGCCCAGGATATTCAAAGGAAAAAGGCTGGAATTGCTTGACAGGTCAGGTGGCATTTGTGGCATAAGAAACAGTGTTTACTTTTCTGGTTGGTCATCACCCATTCAGAACTGGGAATATTTAACACACATGACTACCTACAACAGATGTTTCTCCTTCATAATGAGGAATAGGAGAGCCATTAGCTGTTGTTTCACAATGATTCCAAAGGATCCTTCGTGTTCTCTAGCAACACACATGCTCTCTAATTTTTCCTTTATCTTAAACTTCTGAATGAAGGATTAATGTAACAATGTGGAGTACAAATGTACAAAGCATTAGTTCACCAACATTATGACTGAGTCAAAGTGTAGCACAACAATGTCTGTGCCGTATTATTTTTGTTCACATAACATGTATAATTCTATCAAAGTAAGATAAGATATAATCTTACCTTACTTTATCTTATCTTAAGATATAAGAAACATAACAAATGAAATTTAACATATTTACATTGTACAAGGATGAACACCCATTGTGCCTTCTCTCCATGAGTCCTTTCAGCTCAGTTGGTTGGCCCAGCACCATGCCAGTGCCCTCCATGTGGTTCTCCCAGGCTGCTGAAAGACCACCCCATTCACAAAGGGGAACAACAGATGAATAAAGTGAATGCCTCTGATTAGCACAAGCCCTGAAAGGATTGCTTCCAGCTATTGCTTGCCTCATGTGCAGCACATTGCCAGTAGGGTAGGAGAAAAGTGTTCGCATCCTGAGAGAGGACAGCAATGTTACTCTGGTGCAAATCTGCTCAAAACCAAAATCACCCACATGGTGTCAAAGTCTCCAGACCCACATTGAAGCCAGTAACCACTTCTCACAGAATAACTGTCTGAACTCTGAAGTTTTCAGTGTTGCCTTGGATGTCAGCTTCCTGTTCTCACAGATAAATGGGCTGCTCCTGGTGGAGACGAATCCATCCCTGCAAAGCATCTTCTTTCCTCAATAAAATGAAGGGTTCACACATGGAGAACAGTAATCAGTCAAAGAGTGGCACCTGTCTATTCTCTTATGACTGGAATCCGTTCCCAGTTTACAGTTAGCTAGGCTCTAATGGGGTCAAGATGAGTCTTCACATAATTACTTTGATATGGAAACTTAGCACTGGGGGACCTTAGCAAAGAGGAGCATGTCAAGTACTGAGCGAAAGTATTGCTCTCTTGGTTTCAATGACCTCCCACAAGAACTTGGTGATGACCCTTGCCATCTATGGTCTTTGCCATTTCATGTATTCAGTTTGGCAGCCAGACAATCTGCCACTAATCTCACTACCCATCTACATGAGTCTTCTAATGAATATGTTCTTAACATAGTCCTAATGAGCTCTCTGGGGCTGTACTATCATGTGTATTTCCTCTCTAGTGAGCTGCCACAACAGATTCCTTTTGATTTTGGCAGGCTGCAGTTCCCTAGTGCCTGATGTTTGTCTTCATGTAAAATAGCATCTAACACATTGTCTAATGTCCTGACAGCGTGAGTATCTGAGCTACTGTTCTCTGTTGTCAGACTGAATGACACAGTGTGTTCTTCCTCTACTGTTTCCTCAATTTACTAATCCTTCTGCATTTGTTCTTGTTCATCTGCCTCCAATCTATGTGGATGTGGGAAATGTGACTGTATCTCTGGAGAGATGGTAAATAAGTAAAGAAGGACGTGGTAATACTGCCTGTGTAATTCTTTTGGAGAGTGTGCTTAATGCTTAATGAAGATATATTTAGGCAGAAGAGTCAATACAACAAATGATGGAGGAATCCTGAATGGACATAATATGTCTGGTTATCACACATAACTACAGCGTCCTGATGTGCCCTTAGTATGTGCTTGAGCTTCCTCCTTGTTTGTGAGAGGTCAGGCACTGATCTCTTAAGGACTATCCTCCTGCCTGCTGAGCTTGTGATTTCCTGCAACTTTGTTAAGGGGGAGGCAATTTTTACTTGTCCACCCATGACAGTCTTGGCTTACTTGATCTTAGTTTGCTTTGCTTAGGTTACTTGATTACAGTTGAAGCAAAATATTTGAACTGTAGGATTCCCACCTCAAAGGGTCATGAATCATTTGTAGTGTAAAAGATAGCTGGGAATGCAAGGGTTAATGTCTGGAAATGTAAGGGTTAATGGTGTGCAGCTATTCTTCCCGTGGTGTGATATTGCCTCAACCATGGAGTGACTGTAGTTACAGTATGGCTGTAAAACGTCCAGGTGTGGGTGAGAAAGAAAGAAGTTTTTTTTAGGCATAACTTGTTTTGCTAAAAGTTTGCTGTAAGCAACTGCCTTAGTAAGTGCAATTTCCCACGAAGGTTTCCCATGAAGTGGGTATAAAAGTAGGGACACTGACCAGTAGATCTCCGAGTGGGGATCAGTACAGAGCTTGGGTTGCACTGTTTACTCTTTCTCTGTATCCCTCACTCCCGCTAGCGTTAAACTAATAAAGCATTAATCGTATGTTCTTTGGTTCTGCTGTTGTCTGGTTTATTACAGTGCAGATCGACTTTCACAGTAGTATTGCTCCAAATTTCCTGGAACTGCATTCCTGGTGGATATTCAGCCAAGCCATCACCTCCAATATCTCTTGTGATCATGGCCCTCAACAGCCTCATAGCTCCCAAATGATCACACCTCCTTCCTAGCATGCTCTCTCCCCTCTACTGTCTCTATCTGTTATGGTAGTCAACATGCAGAATCACAGATGTTTACTGCATGGAAGGAGCCCATTTGACCTGGTGAGTTCATACTGGCTAGCAAATTCTTTCCTTTCAGATACTTAACCAACTCCCCTTTGAAGATTACATTTACTATCCCAAGCATTTCATTACAGGCCCAAACCACTTGCTGCATGGAAAGTTTTACTTCATTTCACTTTTGGTTTTTTTGCTAATTACATTCATTCTATGCCCTCTCCATCTTGATCCCCTTCACCAATGGGGACAGCTTCTCTCTATCTATTCCGACGGTACTCTTCATGATTTTAAGTACCCTGATGTGATCCTCTCACAACCTCCCATGTTCCAAGAACAACAACCACAACCTCTCCAGCTTATCCACATAACTAAAGTCCCTTATCTCTTCTGCACCTTCTCTGAATCCTTTAAATCCTTTAAACTGATCCTAAATTGTCTCATTCAGAACTGGACAGAATATTCCAGTTATGGCCAAACCAGAGTTTTATGAAGATTCATCATGACCTCCTAGCTCTTTTCTCCTGTGCTTTTGTTTATAAAGCCCAAAGTCCCATTTGCTTTTTGAACAATTCTTTCAATCTTCCCTACCACTTTCAGCAAACAACACACATATACCCTGAGTTTGTTCTGTTCTGTACACTTTTGGAATTGTGCCACTTTATTTTATATTGTGTCTTCTCAATCTTCCTACCAAAACATAACATTCTGCATTTCTCTGCATTAAATTTCATTTCCTACCTACCCACCTGTTCCACCAGCCCATCTATATTTTCATGAATTCAGTACATACACTTCAAAATGCCTCCAAGTTTTCTGTCATCAGCAACCTCAGAAGTGATGCCCTGTTCTCCTAAGTCCAAGTAATTAGTTTATATTGATGAAAACAGTGATCCTAGTGCTGAATCCTGATGATCTCCTCCACCCACTTCCCTCCAGTCTAAAAAATTACCTGTTATTCCTGCTCTCTGTTTCCTTTTATCTAGCCAATCGTCTCTTCATGCTGTTGCAACCCTATGGCATTTAATCTTGATACTATTATGTGGCCCTTAATCAAACACCTTTTGGAATTCCATATTTACCATATCAATTGCAGTTCACTCATCCTCCACCTCTATTAGATTGTCAAAACAGGATGTGCGAATAGCAAATTTACTCTGGTCAACTCACTTTGGTCCATGCATCTACTCATTCTTCTCCCTGATTATTGTTCCTAAAAGTTTCACTGAGGTTAAACTGGCTGGTCTATGATTGCCGCATTTATCCCCACATCCTTCTTTCAGCAGTGGATGTAACATCTGTAAATCTTCAGTCCTTAGCCACCACCCTGAATCTATAGGTACTTATAAAATTATGGTCAGGACCTCTGCAATTCCCCACCATGCTTTCCTCAGCAACCTAGTATGTATGCTGTTTGGACTAAGTGATTTATCCACTTTAAGTACAGCCTGTCTTTGTAGTACCTCAACTTTATTGATTTCTAGCCCTTACAGAATCTCAATTACATCTTCTGCTGAGCCATCTTCTTCCTTGGTGATATAAAGTGCTCATTTCTGTACCTCAGCCATACCCTCTACTAACTCCTGGAGTCACTTGTCATTTACTCACAAATTGCAATAGAGAAGGCCATTCAGCGTATTGCAATCATGGCAATTCCAAACAGAGCAATCCCATCTGTCCCATTCACCCTCTAGATTCACTGTAGTCCTTCAACTTATTCTCTCTCATCTACTTATCAACACCCCTTTGTTTCTTTTTGCCAATTTTACCAATAAGAGAAGTAATTTATGGAAGCCAATTAATTTACCAGCACAACTTTGAGATGTGGGAGGGAACCAGAGCATCTAAAGAAAACCACAGTGTCACAGGAAGAACAGCATGGGAGGTCAGGATCAAACCGAGGTCCCTGGAGCCCCGAGGCAGCAGCTCTACTGTTCTGCCCTCCAAGAATAGATTTCCTTTTTGATCAACCCCACTTCTCCTCTTACCCTTTACCTGATTACATGACTGTAGAATATTTTTTGATTCCCTTTTGTTTGCTGCTGGAGTTTTCTCATGCACTCTCTCTCTGCCTCAGTTATCATTTATACTTTTCCTCCGAACTTACAACCATAGAACCGCAGAACACTACAGCACAGAAAACAGGCCATTCGGCCCTTCTAATCTGTGCCGAAACTTTATTCCGCTAGTCCCATTGACCTGCACCCAGTCCATAACCCTCCAGACCTCTCCCCTCCATATATCTATCCAATTTATTCTTAAAACTTAAGAGTGAGCCCACATTTATCACATCAGATGGCAGCTCGTTCCACACTCCCACTACTCTCTGAGTGAAGAAGATCCCCCTAATGTTCTCCCTATACCTTTCCCCCTTCACCCTAAAGCCATGTCCTCTCGTACTTATCTCTCCTAATTTAGGTGGAAGGAGCCTGCTTGCATTTATCTATACCCCTCCTAATTTTGTAAACCTCTATCAAATCTCCCCTCATTCTTCTATGCTCCAAGAAATAAAGTCCTAACCTGTTCAATCTTTCCCTGTAACTCAACTCCTGAAGACCCGGCAACATTCTAGTAAATCTTCTCTGCACTCTTTCAATTCTTCCTATAGTTAGGTGACCAGAACTGGCACAATACTCCAAATTTGGCCTCACCAATGTCTCATACAACCTCACCATAACATCCCAACTCCTATACTCAATACTTTGATCTATGAATGCCAGGATGCCAAAAGCCTTCTCACAACACTGTCTATCTGTGATGCCACTTTCAGGGAATTATGTATCTGAACTCCCAGATCCCCTTGTTCCTCCGCACTCCTCAGTGCCCTACCATTTACTGTGTACAGTATGTCCTAGCTTGAGTTGTCCTTCCAAAATGCAATATTTCACACTTGTCTGCATTAAATTCCATCTGCCATTTTCTGGCCCATTCTTCCAGTTGGTCCAGATCCCTCTGCAAGTTTTGAAAGCCTTCCTCGCTGTCCACAACGCCTCCAATCTTAGTGTCATCAGCAAACTTGCTGATCCAATTTACCACATTATCATCTAGATCATTGATATAGACAACAAACAACAATGGTCCCAGCACAGATCCCTGAGGCACACCCCTAATCACAGGCCTCCAGTCTGAGAAACAATCATCGACTACCACTCTCTGTTTTCTCCCGCACAGCCAATTTCAAATCCAGTTTACAACCTCTCAATGGACACCTAGTGTCTGAACCTTCTGAACTAACCTCCCATGAGGGACCTTGTCAAAAGCCTTACTAAAGTCCATGTAGACAATATCCACAGCCTTTCCTTCATCTACTTTCTTGGTGACCTCCTCGAAAAACTCTACAAGATTCGTTATACACGATCTACCACACACAAAGCCATGCTGACTATCCTTAATCAGCCCCTTGCTGTCCAAATACTTATATATCCGATCTCTCAGAACACCTTCCAATAATTTACCTACTACTGATGTCAGGCTCACTGGCCTGTAATTACCTGGTTTACTTATAGAGCCTTTTTTAAACAACGGAACAACATGAGCTACCCTCCAGTCCTCCAGCACCGCACCCGTGACTAAGGACATTTTAAATATTTCTGCCAGGGCCCCTGCAATTTCTACACTAGTCTCTCTCAAGGTCCGAGGAAATATCTTGTCAGGCCCGGGGGATTTATCTACCTTTATTCGCTGTAAGGCAGCAAAACCTCCTCCTCTTTAATTCCAATATGTTCCATGACACTACTGCTCGTTTCCCTTCCTTCCATTTACACTATGCCAGTTTCCTGAGTGAATACTGACACAAAAAAACTGTTTAAGATCTCCCCCATCTCCTGAGGCTCCACACATAGATGACCACCCTGCTCTTCTAGGGGACCAATTTTGCCCCTTATTATCCCTCTACCCTTAATATACTTGTTGAAACCCTTCAGGTTTACCTTCACATTATCTGCCAAAGCAATCTCATGTCTTCTTTTTGCCTTCCTGATTTCCTTCTTTAGTATTTTCTTACATTTTCTATATGCTCCAAGTACCTCATTTGTTCCCAGTTGTCTATGCCTGCTATACACCTCTCTCTTTTTCTTAACCAGGTCGTCAATATTCCTTGAAAACCTATTCCTATAATCTCTCTGATTCTCACTTGCGTTAACAGCCATATCTGCCATATGCTCACTTTACCTGCTGTTTCTTCAAGTCAAGTTGAGTTTATTGTCATGTGCACAAGTACGGTGAGGTACAGGTAGAATGAAAAACTTGCCTACAGCAGTGTCACAGGCACATAGGTACAGACAATGCACAGAATATAAATTATACATAAGCTATACATAAATCATGCAAGGCTATGGAGAGAAAATAATTCTGTGCAAAAACAAGTCACTTGTGCAAAAAAAGACCCAATCAGAGATATGTCCATGGTAGTGCAAGAGGTGGTATGTAGTTTTCCATTGCTGAGGTGAAATTAGGGTTGTTCACGTCGGTTCAAGAACCTAATGGCGGTAGGAAAGTAGTTGTTCTTGAACCTGGTGGTGTGGGACTTCAGGCTTCTGTACCTCCTGCCTGATGGTAGCAGCGAGAAGAGGGCATGACCCGGATGGCGGTGGGGATCCTTGAAGATAGATGCCGCCTTCATGAGGCAGTACCTCCTGTAGATGCTGTCAGTGGTGGGGAGGGCTACGCCCATGATGGACCCGGCTGTGTCTATGACTCTCTGCAGCCTCTTGTGTTCCTGTGCATTGGAATTGCCATTCCAGGCCATGATGCAACCAGTCAGAATACTTTCAACAGTTTAGAAGTTTGTTAGAGTATTTGGTGACATGCCAAATGTCCTTAAGCTTCTAAGAAAGTAAAGGAGCTGCCATGCCTTCTTTGTGCTTTTGGCTTTAATTTCCCCACCCTTCATGGGAAAGGGGACATACGTAGCTACAAAATTAGGGGCTGGTCATTTAAAACGCAGGTGCACAGACATTTCTTCTCTTGAGGGCAGTGAATCTCTGGAGTTCTCTGCCCCTGAGAGCAGTGGAGGCCTCACCAGATTATTAGATATATTTAAGATAGATTAGGGTAATAGGAAACAGACACAGGAGAGGAGCTGAAGCCAACAAAGATCAACCATGATCATATTGAATGGGAAGGCGAGCTTGAGGGGCATGTTGGCCTGCTCCTATTCCTATTTTCTTTCATTGTCTTAGACTGTGGTTGAAACATCTCTATTTAAAGGCCTTTGAGGAGAATTAGGGGAACTTAATCAAGCGCACAAAGGAAATTAATTGGCTCTGATAACAGCCCAGTGTGAGTAACTTGCACTCATAAAGCTCCTTGCCCTGGTAACATTATGTACATATATTGTGGTTCTCATTTAAATCTCCCAGAGCAGAACTGGTATGCCCACTCTCTCCTGAGATCCACCCACCAGTTTCCCTATCCCACTGGGTTAGTATTTGGCTGCTTGCGCCAGGTGTGAGGTGCATGCCACTAATCTGCCCTGTTCACACCTTGTGGTGCCAGTATTTGAGACTGTGCTTGGTTATGTTGTCTTCTTCCTCATTGTGGAATGCTGCTTCATCATGGTGAGGGTGTTGCAGGGTGTTATCTCCTAAGACTCTACAATGATATAAAGGCAAAAAGAAGAACAATAGTAATGATGAATACATGGCATTGTTGGGGGTGGTGGGTGTGAATTGCCTCGTAGATCTGCAGAATATATGTAGACAGTACAAATATCACCTTAAGGAGAGGACAGGTATTAAAGGGTGGGTAGAAATTTACATATTCCCCTCCCCATGACATCCTCAGCTCTTGCAGGGAGATGGCCTGGATCACCCTAATGACCATAAAGAGGAGGACCTTCTCTCCCATCCACATCGGCCTATGCGATCAGAAAAGTTCTTCTCCCATCTGTCGGTCAGGTGCCTTTGTGAGCAAAATTATGCTGCAAAACAAAGTTCGTATCAATATGCTGTAACAAACAAATTTCTATTGTTTGATTGGAGTACACGAATGTGTGATCTTTGTTTTGAGCTGTGTGAGTTGTTAAGAAATGGTGTCGCAGTGAGGAATTAGGTGGCCAGGAGCTTGGCCATTATTGAATGGCATTAGGGTGAGTGTGTGTGTATACATATATATATATATATGCAAGGCTACACCCCGAATCTACACTTAGGGTCATGGCTAACAATCTGGCAAATCAGCTGAGGTCATGGAGTTTCATCATCCCATCAGTTTTGTTCACAGTAATATAAAGATCCATGTCAGATGTCAGTGAAGTATAGGGCATACTCCCTCTCTACATTTCCTCCCTTGAATCCACTTGATCTGTGTGCGCCACAGATGTTTTCAGCATTGGTATAGATCAGTGGACAGGTGCCATTTAAGGTCTGGGGAACTGATGTTAACCAGCACTTGAATGGATACCACGTTGGAACAATAATCATTATTAACCTTGCACTAATAAATAAAACAGCATATTATGCACTCAAAACACATAGATATTTTCAGTAGTCTGTTGGTGGCACTCGATGGACTAAGTCATAACTTGGTTTTGGTCCAGGCACTTTTCAATCTATTATTTACCACCCCTTAATAAGTCTTTTACAATATTGGCGCAAGTTTAATCTTGATTTTTAACTGTTAAAATGACCACCAGATCTAAAGCCTCTGCTAATGGTAAAGGTATTGGAGACCAACCTACTTTGGAAGCTATTTCTAATCTGGATAGAAAGTTCGATCGGAGCTTTGCCGGATTGAAGTCTATTTTAAAAGACTTTGAAGATAAACAAAATTCCAAGATTCAGGTTTCGTCCAATTTATTAAAAAACAACCGATTTCATTTTTCTTTTTAACTAATTTTACTGAAAAAATTTCCAGTGGGATAATATGGGATACTTTTAAAGCATATATCCGTGGTCAAATTATTTCATATTCCATTGATTTGAAAAAACAAACTGATAATGAAAAATGTATATTGGTTGATAAGATTAAAGAAATCGATAAAAAATATTCTGATACTCCGAATCTGGAGCTTTTTAAAAAGAGAATAGAACTCCAATTACAACATAGTTTATTATTAACATCTTCAATTGAAAATCTACTACTTAAAAACAAAAGTCAATTTTATATACAATAGTAAATTATTGGCCAAACAGTTGAAAGCTACTTTATCTAAACATCAGATTAATAAAATTCGTAAACCAGATGGTACCTACACGATAGATCATGTTCAAATCAACAAATCCTTTCAAGGATTTTATTCTTCTTTATACCATTCAGAGTCCCCTGAGGATCCTACATTAATGTATGAATCTTTAAGAGATCTGAAGATTCCCCAACTATCTTTAAATGAGTGTTCTACATTAGATGCTCCCATTTCAGAGGAAGAAATAAAGAAAGTAATATTTTCAATGAATTCGGGTAAAGCACCCAGCCCTGACGGATATACAGCTGAATTTTTAAAATGCTTTTCTGATATTCTTGTTCCCTGGTTAGCCAAAATGTTTAAAGATGCCCTATCAGTGGGTAAACTACCACAATCTTTCTATGAAGCAACTATTTCTTTAATTCTTAAAAAGGATAAAGATCCCACTGATTGTGCATCTTATAGACCTATTTCTTTATTAAATGTAGATTCAAAAATATTTTCCAAAATATTGGCCTTTAGACTGGAAAAGGTTCTCCCACAAATTAACTCTGAAGACCAGACAGGATTTATTCAGAATCGTTATCTACATTTTAATATTAGGAGATTAATGAATATTATATATACCCCTTCATCCCAAATTCCAAAATGTGTTGTTTCACTAGATGCTGAAAAGGCATTTGACAGAGTCGAATGGGAATATCTATTCACTACACTTCAAAAATTTAATTTTATCCCTAAATTTATATCTGCGATTAAAATGATTTATTATACACCTATGGCTTCAATACTTACTAATAATCAAAGATTTCCTTTGTTTAGGCTTTTTCGAGGTACTAGACAAGGTTGCCAGTTAAGCCCTTTATTATTTGATATTGCTTTAGAACCCTTGGCTATTGCACTCCGGGACTCTTCAAATGTGGGTGGCTTTACTCGCGGACAGAAGATTCATAAGATATCTCTCTACGTAGATGACCTGTTACTTTATATTTCTAATCCGGATGAATCTATCCCGCAGTACTATCACTACTAGATCAGTTTAGTGTTTTTTCTGGATATAGATTAAATCTTAATAACAGTGAACTTTTTCCATTGAATATGCAAACCCCAATTTATAGCCAATTTCCTTTTAGCTTGGTAACTGACTATTTTATGTATTTTGGTGTTAAAATTACTAAGAAACATAAGGACTTATTTAAAGCTAATCTATTGCCTTTAATTGACCATGTTAAATAATTATTTACTAAGTGGTCTCCACTGTCTTGATCATTGGTAGGCCGAATTAATGTGATTAAGATGAATATTTTACCAAAATTTTTATATTTATTTCAAGTGATTCCAACTTTTGTCCCGAAATCTTTTTTTGACACTATTGATTCTAAAATTCTTTCATATATTTGGCAGAATAAAAACCCAAGGTTAAGTAAGAAGTATTTACAAAAACTAAAAAAGGATGGTGGTATGGCCTTGCCTAACTTTAGATTATATTATTGGGCAATTAATATCAGATATTTAATTTTTTGGATACAAGATTTAGATGTAATTCAATGCCCCAAATGGGTACATCTTGAGCACCAATCAGTACTTGAATTTTCATTAGTTTCTACTTTAGGAGCTTCACTCCCTTTTACACTTACAAAATTAAGTAAACATATGACTAACCCCATTGTTAAACATACAATATGAATATGGTTTCAATTTTGTAAATTTTTTGGATTGAATAAATTTAACTTGTCAAGTCCCATTCAATCTAATTTTTTCTTTCATCCATCCAGAGTTGACTCAGCTTTTTCCATATGGAAAAGGAAGGGAATAGTATGTTTTCATGATCTATTCATTGATAACTGTTTTTCATCTTTTGAACAATTGTCTAACAAATACAATTTGCCTAGATCACACTTTTTCCGATATTTGCAGATTAGAAATATTTTAAAAGCTACTATACCCTCTTTTCCGACACCTTACAAAATTGAAACTATGGAAAAAATTTTAGGTCTTAATCCTTATCAGAAGGGCTTGATAACAATAATCTATGTTTTAATTATGAAAATACGTCCAGAATCATTGGACAAAATTAAGAATGAATGGGAAAGTGAACTCCAGACATCTATACCTGCAGAGACATGGAAGAAAATTCTTCATTTAGTTAATACATCTTCAATGTATGCCAGGCACTCATTGATACAGTTTAAGGTAGTTCACAGGACCCCTATGTCCAAAGATAAGTTAGCTTGTTTTTATAACCATATAAATCCTATATGTGATAGATACAAATCAAATGTGGCTTCTTTGACACATATGTTTTGGTCCTGTCCTCTTTTGGAAAAATATTGGAAAAACATTTTTAACATTATTTCAAACGTATTGAAGATTGATTTACAACCTCACCCTATCACTGCAATTTTTGGATTACCAAGGATAGAGTCTGGCCATTTATCTGCTTCTGCTAACTGTATGATTGCTTTTGTTACATTAATGGCCAAACGATCCATTTTGCTTAAATGGAAGGATCCAATACCCCCTACTACTTTTCAATGGTTTTCACAAACTATATCATGTTTAAACTTGGAAAAAATTAGGAGTGGTACTGTTGATCCTTCGTTTAAATTTGAAGATATTTGGAGTCCATTTATTCAATATTTTCACATGATGTAGATCCCCTTTCAATAACTTTCTAACTTAGAGGAACGGAGTTGACGACATAATATTGCTCTGTTTCTACTGAGAAATTTTAGGCCAGTTTTTTTTCTTTTTTTTTGTTGTTTGTTTTTTTTGCAATTTTTCTGTTTAGTTTAGTTTATATTGTTTATAATTTTTCTTATTGATTCGAGGTTTTTCTTTCTTTTTTAATTTATATAATAAATCTTTTTCTTTCCTTTCTTTTATATTATATTCATTTACTAAGAGATCGTTGGATCTACAGATTTTTTTATATTTTATTGTTCTTCATGATTATCTATGCCATGATTGTTCTCCTGATCTCTTTGTATTACATGTATAAATATTGATGCTATATATGAATCTGTATTAATTTGAAAACTAATAAAAAGATTGAAAAAAACACATAGACGTTTTCACTAGGATTGCAATTAAATTTGACATTTCAACTGCCCCGACCCAGATTGAGTGTATGATGCTTCAGTGCACTTATTTAGAGGATAGTGAATTTTTATGCCCTACTCCCCTATTCACTTGATGTTTTTGCCTTGATATGCACTTTATCCAAATAGCTTCTTTCTGTTGTTTTGCAAAAACATGCATAATTTGTTTTCTGTCAAATATATCCCTTCTCACTGCAGGCCACAGGCCTCACCATTAAGTTTAAGGCTTCACTTCACCAATGATTAAATGTCACCAAGGAAATTACAACCAATGATTATTTGAATTTGACATACATGTATCAACTTAGAGTCATGGAGTCATACAGCATGGAAACAGGCCCTTCAGCCTAACTGGTCCATGCCGACCAAGGTTCCCATCTAAGCTCGTCCCATTTGCCCACGTTTTGCCCATATCCCTCTAAACCTCTCCTCTCCATGCATCATGTATATGTACTTATATGCTAACAGTTATTGTTCAATACACAAGAGGTGAACCTTTTATGATAATAATGGAAGATATTTGATCTATGTTAAGTTTTTATGCCATAATGGACTTGATCTCACTGAATCCAGCCGATCACCCAAAGTGGTTGTCTGGCCACACTTGCTCAGTCTGGATGCGGAGGGATTATCTCAATGACCTATGTATCTGGGTGGCAGATCATAGCAAGCCCTTGGCAGTGAAACCTCAGGGTACATACTACCGAGATTCCACCCCCACCCAACACTGCCCTCCACCACCTCGAAATATCCTACCAGCCTTTGTCTCCTGTTAAAGTTAAAGGTTCCAACATGCTTCTGTTGAATGGGAACTCAAGTCTGAAGCCAGGTCTGAATGGTGCAGGATGAGAGAGGGGTTAATCCCCAAGGTAAAGCTAAAGAACCAAAAAAAAACAGAATATGCTGGAGGTGCTCAGCAGGTCGTGGCAGCAGCCTGTGGAGAGAGAAACAGAGTCAATATTTTAGGTTGATGAATTTAGTTACAGAACTGAAGAAAGGTTGTTGATCTGAAATATTAACTGTGTTTCTCTCCCCACAGATGCTGGCTCACCTGCTGAGTATGTCCAGTATTTTCCGTTTCAGTTTCAGATTTCCAACAGACAATTAGAGACATGTTCAGACTCAACTAAGCCTAGGAACTCAGGTACATTGAGTTGAGAATGTCAACTCAGAAATCTTTGGCTTTCTAAATGCTGGAGAATCCCGGATAGCTGGGATTCCTTGTGGAGTTGAGCATCAGGGTAGCAGATACACCAGTTCCAATCAAAAGCACCAATTCCAGTCAATGAAAGTCACTTATTTGTTGAAAAGAGCAATTTCTGTAGCTCTCTATATGATTGACCAGTATGCTTCTCCTACCTCTGAAACCTCATTGGTCATTATTAAAATAACAAAACTTCTGAGCTAACCATCTAAGCTCAATGTAAATGTGTGCCAAGGCTTAGTGGAGTCTGAACATCTCCCTAAATGTATGCTGCAGGGTCAGTTGATGCTAACTTTCTTCCCTGGAGAAAGAACATACTGATTCCACAATATAATACAAATGTTGATAGATGTTCTGCCTTCCAGAATGCATACATTCAATGGTATATACGGATAAGATTAAAAAGACACTATGCTGTGCTCCTGATGGGAGCTTACGAGAAATAGTTTGCTATCCATGCTTAAGATCAATATCCCTTTCAGTTTATGCAGCTTTAGTGAGAGAGTATATTCATCCTTGACAATCTCTTTTCTCCTTATTCTGTTTAGTAGTTCATCAGTTCAGTCACAGACAGTAATTTAAACAGCCTGCGATGCCCCAATAAAACTTTGGTGTTATTATTGAGCAACATTAGTGCCCATGTTTTATTTTAATGTTGTGGGATTATTAAAATCTATTAAAGGAACAGCAGGAGAGTATACTTGTTATGCTGTTCTTCAGCTGGTTTGCTAATTAGTATTTGCATCCAGAGAGCTTCTGCCTTCCTGTAGGTTTATTCCCATTGCCCTGAAAAGGGAGCTCAGTGTATCAGATCAAATAACTTATACCAGTTTATTAGACCACCGCAAGGAGAATTAATTTTTGATCTTAAACTTTGCCTCATATTAACACCTTATTCCCACAAACATTAATTTTAAAGTTGTTTCTTACTTTGCAAATTGTGAATGATGACAGTTGTTTACTGAAAGAATAGTTTGAAATTATATACTTCATTAACTTGCTGCAGGATTTTCAAGGTCACAGAAATGGTGAGATATCAAACTCTGCTGTAGATACAGATTCATATGTTTATCTACGTAAGTTCATACAGAAATAACTATTAATACTGTTGATGAAGATGTGAGATCAGAAAATTATGCCATTATTTTTGTATTAGAAAAATGAAATGAAATGGAGCATACATTTAATTAAAAACAAATGGAGTTTTATGGCAGCATAAAAGTTCCCAGCTGATAATAATCCAAACATATTTCCTGCAGTCAAGTTTCATTTATTTTCCTTTTAAACATGTTAAAAGTGTGTTTGCATAATTAGATTTGTAATTCATTAAACCTCTTCAGCATTTATGCTATCTAAAAATATAATATTCCTTCATTAATTAAACTTGCTCGGAAATTCATCCATGGTTGGCAGCACTTTGTGCACTGTATTGGGTGTGGTAGCATGTTGCACTTTGCCTCTACAATTCAGTTCCATCCAATATCTGGCTGGAAATTAACTTCATGGAAACTATGTTGTGCCATATATTTTGTACAATCAAATCAGTAAGGTCTATAAAGTCATTAGTCAATTTGTATCTCAATTAATTAATATCTAATTCATTCAGTTTTAGGCAGACACCTGTCGGAGAATAGACAATCAATCTCTAAACCCTGATGTATATAATTGAACTCCTATATTAGGAATGCATTTAAACAGTAACATGCTTCAAATTGAAGTTGTTCAAATTGATCTGAAAGGATCAAAATTTGACAGTGCATAGCTAAATCAGATTCCATGAATGCAGTAAATTTAAACCACACATTCAGACCACTAATTTAGAATTACAGTTGACATTACAATCACAGGGATATGGACCATGTGCAGGCAGAAGGGATTAGGTGTCATTAGCTTAATTAGCTTGGCACAACATCGTGGGCCAAAGGGCCTGTTCCTAAACTGTACAGTTCTATGTTCGATGTTGACAGTGAGCAAAATTTACTAAAACTTCCTCCAATTCAGAACAAAATAAATGAATATTTGGGAGATGGTGGGAGAAGAGGTCCCACCATCAACAGGCTTTCAACAGGCTTTTTTTAACAATGCACAAAAAGCTGGTCAGTCCAGATGAAGGGTCTCGTCCCGAAACATCGACTGTCCATTTCCCTCCGTAGTTGCTGCCTGACCCACTGAGTTCCTCCATCTCCTTTGTGTGTTGCTCCAGATTTCCAGCAGCTGCAGCCTCTTGTGTCTTCATTTTTTTAACAGTCATATTCATAGCAGAATGTGCCAAAACTTGCTGATTATAACTTACGTATTGTCATCTTGTCCAAAGATTGGCGATTATTAACTGAACTAAGCCTGAAAGTTATTGCAAATACTGGGAAAGTATTAAATGCCTCTGAACATGATTCTTGTAAATCACAAAGCATGGAACCAAAGGTTTTATGTGAGATACTTTTGACAAGATAAAGACAATGGCCTCACAATTTTATAACATCTGCAAAGGACCATTAAACAGATGCTCCTAAGGATAGTGAATGTTCTGTCACTGGCCCACCGCTGCAATCAGCCTTGCAGTAAAAGTGTGCAAAAAGTCCTTTCCTTTCTCCAAACCCTGCAAGACAGTTTCACCACAATTTTATAAAATGTGTAGGAGAACAGGTACGTCACAGGCCTGGTTTACTAGTTACATGGGATGGAGAGGGGGGAGGGGTGAAGGGGGAAGTGGTGGGGGAGCAACTGACTTTATAGACCTTACTGATTTGATTGTACAAAATATATGGCACAACATAGTTACCATGAAGTTAATTCTCAGCCAGATATTTGATTGAGAGGGAGGTCTGGACTTGGGAGAGGGTCGGATTATCAATTAGGTGGCTGGGCGTTTGGTCAACTCAGCCATCGGGTGGAACTGGATTCACGATCAACTACTAGTTTGAGAACAAAAGGTCAGCCTCACATTAGTTTAAGGTAGTTAAGAATATGTGCAGAATTATGTATCAATTTATAATGTGAGGGCAAAAGATATTATTAATTATTTTGTGTCTCCCTCCACTGAAGCATTTGTCAGTTATTTCTCTACTGTCACAATCAATATTACTTAATTCATTCCCCCTTGAGTAAATTCCACACTTTCAAGCTTCTTTCATCTTTCCTAATACTCAGCAACATTTCAATTTGCAACTATGGACTCATCATATGGTCCATTTTAGGAGATCTGTTTGTGTTTTATAACCAAGAATAACAATAACATGCCCTTACATAGTTCTTCTAATGTAGTAAAATGTTCCTAACTGCCTTATTGGAACATAATCAAAGCCCATAAGGAGATATTCGGATGGATGAGCAAAAGCTAGGTTAAATAATTCTTTAAATTCCTATTCTGAGACTGACAATTCCACAGGGAATTGCCTCCTTTACCCTTTGAGAACTCCGTGTGCAAATAAGGCTGTCCCAAATGCCCACACAGCTGATCACCACTGTCGTCATGTAGGTTCTCCTGACCAAATTCAATGGCAAAGCATGGACTTCTGCAGGTTTTCAGCACTTACACTCAGAAATCTGTCCGTTGAACACATGCCAGCTTCGATCAGGGACTCCATTCAACTGAATGGAGAAAAACAGTTGCAAGGGCATAAAACATGTATATATAGAGAGTATAATTGAATTAATTTAAGTGTGTTTGCATGTTTTAAACAGTTTCCAGGATACTTTAGTGCTATTTTAAATAATTCTGAGGATTTTTAAATAATATTTTTTAACAAAGTTTTAAAATAAACAAACTTTTTTTTAATATGGTAATTGATTTTAAATAGTTTTTGAAGGCCAGAGACACATTCAATCTGCCTGACAGCTTCAACAACTGGTCGAGCCTGTCAAACTAATTCAGTTGAGATTTACAGTTGGAAGGCCCTGTGTTATGTCTTGTGATCAGGTCAGTGCCAGCTTCATTATGGAAGGTTACTTGGCACATGCTGCAGATAAAAGAAATTTTAGCAAGGAAGAAATCAGCCAGCTCAGCCAGCAACCAAATTCTAGGCCATTAAGAATGGGATGAGAATTGAGAGGTAGGAAGAGAACTCCAAAATTTAGAGATGCCGGAATTGCCAAGTACGGTTATCTCAGGGCTTTCTGGAGCTGAAGCAGAGTACTGAGATGCAGGAGCAAGTCTGTAGGAGGTTTCTGGACACAAGGATATAGCATCATTAGCTAAAGTAGGTTCGTGAGGTCAGGGTTTTATGTGTATTGGACTCAGGTTGGCAGGATATGCTACTGAGATCAGAAATGATTGTCTTAAATGGAAGAGCACAATTTAGAGGCCACATGGCTAAATCCTGCTCCTTCTGTTCCTGTTTCCAAAAAGGTTCAAAAACTATTTTAAAAAAATCAATGAATTTATTAAAAAATAAAAATAAAAGCACTTAAAAGTATTTCAAAGTAAGATTTAGCAATTGATTCAAGAAATAGAAATTAGTTCATACAATGTTTTTATGTAAAGTAACACTTAGCAAAGCAATGCCTCAATAAACATAAAAATAGTCATTTTTCAAGAAAAAATGGGAAAATAAAGCAATTTGTATGAAGGTGGTATTTGGTATAGGTTTATTATTGTCACTTGTACTGAGCTACAGTGAAAAACTTGTCTTGCATACCGATCATACAGGTCAGTTCATTACACAGTGCAGTTACATTGAGTTAGTACAGAGTGCATTGGTGTAGTACAGGTAAAAACAATAACAGTACAGAGTAAAGTGTCACAGCTACAGAGAAAGTGCAGTACAATAAGGTGCAAGGTCACAATAAGGTAGATCGTGAAGTCATAGTCCATCTCATTGTATAAGGGAACCGTTCAATAGTCTTATCACAGTGGGGCAGAAGCTGTCCTTAAGTCTGGTGGTACGTGCCCTCAGTCCCCTGTATCTTCTACCTGATGGAAGAAGAGAGAAGGGAGAATGTCCTGGGTGGGTAGGGTCTTTGATCATGCTGGCTGCTTCACCAAGACAACGAGAGGTAAACACAGAGTCCAAGGAGGGGAGACTGGTGTCCGTGGTGCGCTGAGCTGTGTCCACAACTCTCTGCAATTTCTTGCAGTCCTGGGCAGAGCCGTTGCCATACCAAGCCATGATACATCAATTCCTAATTTTGCAAATCACGCCTTTATTAATTCCTGCATCAGGGTGTTGCAAGCTATTGGTGGAGCGCTCAAACTGATCTAATTCAATCTGTTATCCAATGTGATCATCTACAATGAAAGAAAAGAAAAGATTTTATGCATCTGAATAATTTGAATGAATATTTCCAAGATGTAGTCATGACTCTTGCAGATGTAATATATATATTCTATCATTTGGGCAGGCCAATAGCCAGAAATAACTGAAGTCTCTGCTAATTTAGCCTAAGTGAAAAGTGCAATGCTAGCATTATCAACATACACTCAGCAGGCCATGATATGAACCAGCAGGCTGAGAACTTTAAGCTGACAGTCAAACATTTAGTCATTTACAGGCTCCCTCTTAGTTTGCATAGTTTCAACCACAGAAGGATCTTTTGGGGTGCATCCTTCTGGCTGGAGTTCCAATCAAAACTACTGTCTTTTAGCAATTGAAGTCTCGGACTTCCACACATATACTGCATAGATCTGAGATTTATTGAGTGACAGATGGTGACACATCCATCAGTGTTTTCCAGGGAATTGTCTCTGTGATCCCTACCAGATTAGATCCAGCATGGGATCAGAGACCCATTGATTTAAATAGGGATTCCAAGCCCGTGTATTAGAAGGTAAAGAGTAAGTATTTTTTTAATGATTTTACTTTAGTTGAATGTTTTTACATATTTTTCATGTTTTATGAACATATGTTCATAAGAAATGCTGGCTGTTTTAAAGAGAAAGTACAAATGACAAAGATAAAGTAGAGATAAAGATCTGCTGATCAATTTGACCTATCCCAGTGGTCATTAGCATAGAAATTCAATCACTCAGCACTTTCTTTTCATGTTATGTGACAGAAAAATAACCACCATGAATGAAATGCAATAAAACTATTTCTGGATTACTTTGCACTGATGTAGATAAACTGGACACTACTGGAGTGATTTACCCTTGCATACCTGTTGCAGTTTCCTTGTCAGTCACACTCAAGATGATGTCATTCTCCACGAATTGCTTCTTTTGGAGCATATGGCAGTAGGGGGAGGGGGCTGGTGGGAGTTGGACCAGGTTGTTTTGAGAGTGCCCAGTTTTGTGCCCAGTAGGACAACTAGATTTTAATAGTGCAATGCTGGTTTGGGACCCTGTACATCTTTCTTCCAGTTTGATCTTTCTTCCAGAGAAATAAAGGACTGCAGATGCTGGAATCTAGATGAAAAACACGATGATGCTGGAGGAACTCAGCAGGCCAACAGCATCTATGGAGAAAAGCAGACAGTCAACGTTTTAGGTCAGGACCTTTCTTCAGGACTAATAAATTTTGGAATGCGGGCTATTGGGGTGGGGGTAAGAGAAGAGGTGTGGGAAATGAAGAGATACGAGTGTGACAGTTTCATAAATTTCACCACAAATTTTCACCTTGCTCTCCAATTCACTTGGACTACCTCTGACACCTCTCCCTCCTTCCTCAATCTTTCCATCTCCATCTCAGGAGATTCCTTATCCACCAACACCTTCTACAAACCCACTGATGCCCACAGCTACCTCGATTACAGCTCCTCCCATCCTGTCTCTTGCAAGGACGTGATCCCTTTTTCTCAATTTCTCTGCCTCTGCTGCATCTGCTCCCATGATGAGGCTTTCTACTCTAGGAATCCGAAATGTCCAACTTCTTTTCTAACCATGGCTCCCCTCCGACTGTGGTCGAGAGAGCTCACACCTGCATCTCTGCCATTTCCCAGTCCTCCGCTCTCACACCCACCCCTCCCAGACCCAACAGGGATAGGATCCTCACATTTCATCCTACCAGCCTATGTATCCAACACATCATCCTCCGCCACTTCCGCCATCTCCAATGGGACCCCTTTACCAAGCATAATTTCCCCTCCCCACCCCTTTCTGCCTTTTGCAGGGATCGCTCTCTCCCCAACTCCCTAGTTCACTCCTCCCACCCCCCCAACCCATCCCGCTCCTATCCCGGGAACTTTCCACTTCCACCTTCCCCCGTCAAAGGTGCAACACCTGCCCCTACACCACCTCCATCACCTCCATCCAGGTACCCAAATAGTCCTTTCAGGTGAGACCTGCACCTCCCTTAATATCACCTATTGCGTTCAGTGCTCCAAATGTGGCCTCCTCTACATTGGCGAGACCAAACACAGATTAGGTGACTGTTTCGCAGAACACCTGCACTCTGTTCCATAACCGCGATCTGCATCTCCCTGTTGCCAGTCACTTCAACTCCCCCTCCCACACTATCACTGATATGTCAATCCTCGGCCTACTCCACTGCCAGGAGAATTCCAAACACAAACTGGAAGAACAGCACCTCATCTTCCATCTTTGAACCTTAAAGTCTAAAAGCATGAACAATGAATTCTCCCACTTTAAGTAATCCCTTCCTCACAACCCCTCACAACCATGCTTCTTCTTTTCTTCCCTTTCCTGGCCTCTCTCTCTTTTTTCTACCACCCCTTTTGTTTTCTCTCTCCTTACTTTTGATCCATCCCCCGGTGGATCTGCTCTCTCCTCCTCTCCCACAGCTGCCTATCACTATCTCTTACCTGCATCTACTTATCACCACCTTGTGCCCACCCTGCCTCCCCTCTTCTGTCCAATATCACTGCTTTGCTTTTCCCTCCTATATATTGGGCTTCCCTTTTTCCTATCTTCAGTCCTGAAGAAGGGTCCTGACCCGAAACGTTGACCACCTGCTTTTCTCCACCGATGCTGCCTGGCCTGCTGAGTTCCTCCAGCATCATCGTGTTGATCCTTTTCCATCTACCACTTTCATTCCAAATATAATACCAATGTCCTACCCACCCCCCCAGCCCCATCCCTCTCATTCCTGAGCCCTTGCTTCCCCCATTCCAAGATAGAGGCCTGTGTTAAAAGCCTTAATCTCAACAGTTCCATCCTGATGGTCTCAATCTTTCCGGTAGATGCACCATGGCAGATCCACCATTCCCAGCCACTTTCCTTACATGTCTGCCCACCCCAAAATCCCTGGCCTCAGTTTATCATCCCCCTCCCAAACCTTGGTCCTTAGATGGCATATTTTCAACAAAGCAGATGTACAATGCTCTTTCAGAAGCACTTGAAGTCTTGGGTTACTGAAACTTGCAGTGGCCCATGACGAAAATTACCATTAGCATGCTGCTGTGGCAATCATTTGGATACACTTGAATTTCTAGGCCATGTTACCAACCCCATTCTTATGCATACAGAAAGGTATTTGTCTGTATATAGAGCCTTTAAACTTTGGATATCCCAAGTCACATTATTGCAGTGAATTAATTTTAGTCACCCCTGTAATATAAATAATTTGGCAATCAAGTGCATATCTACATACTTGTTGAGACTGTACCTGCCTCCACTACCCACTCAGGCAGTGCATTGCAGATTACAACCACTTTCTGGATGAAAAATTATTTCCTCAAATCCCCTCTAAAGTTTTTGCCCCCTTCCTTAAACCTAAGCCCCCTTAAGTACTACAGTACTATGCCCTCCTATATATTTCTGCAATCGACACTCCCTACGGCAGGCACCTCAAGGCACTGGAAAAATTCCACAAAATCTTCCATATTCATTGGAAGGATAAGCAAACCAACATCAGTGTTCTTTCCCAAGCCAATATTCTTAACACTGTGGCCCAAATTACATTCAGTTGGCAATGTGGGATAGGTCACATCACTTAAATTCCCAACAGCAGGCTCCCAAAGCAGACATTCTTTTCTGGACCCTTCCATGGGAAGAGATTACAGGACAGATAGAGGAAAAGTTTCAAGGATATGCTCAGATCATTGAAAAAATACAACATCCCCATTAACTCTTAGAATTTGTGGACCCATCATGGCTAAAAGTGGAGAAGGAGAATTCAAGCTGGCAGTAAGAACCTCAAGGCCATACACCTGGAGCACACAGAGACTCTGTGAAAGTGGTAGAATGAGTAAACTGCTTCCTGATGAAGTATGTGTCATTACTGGGCAGATCTCAACCCTCAGAATGATCTGACCACAGAATTTAAGGACACCATCCCATTAATCTTCCTAGATTAGGAATTATTCCAGGCATCCACAGCTGTTCTATGCCACATCTTATAGTTTGCTGCACACTGCACTGTTAGAGAAGTCACTGACATCCCACTCTCAAGAAGATGAAGTATCCTCTACCTTTCCTTCAGTGATGAAGGTTTTGTTTTGTTTTGTAAGCTTGTGGTTTTGCGGCAATGCTGACTTTCCCAAAATTCATGTACAAATTAAGGTTCAGGCGCAATCTGTGGCAATCTGGACTCTTCTTCAGAACCTGGAAGTCTTCATGGATTGAAAGGCTTTTATTTGCTCAATATTCACATCCTCTTTGACTGAAAGAGGAATTCTATAATAGTCAATGCCATGTATTCAGGACACTCACCTGGTTCCTTTATTGTAAAAGTCCACCCACTACTTCCATGACTTTTGCCATGTGTGTTCCATTGCCACTGCTGAAACAACTACAAAGGCAACCCTGCAGAAATGCAACTGCTCACTTAAAAGCACCCAACAGAGGTTTATCATTATGAGGAGAGTCATGAGATCCCCTTAAAGAAATTGTTCCTATTAACACTAGCAATTGATCAATTTTAAGACCTAATGTCAGCAATGATTATAATTTCACACCAATCAAATAGGTAGTTTGACTGAGCAAGGTCCCTAGGTAACAGATTTCCTCAGAGCTATTACGTTAAGATGAATGAATTCAACATAAAACAGCACATAAAGCAACAGTGCAATATGTTGTCCAACACAAGGAGGCATATGCAGAGCTGATTATAGTACTCCAACAATCACTTGCATATATCCTTACATCATTTACAGCCTTGGGGATTATTGTCCTCCCACCCCCACCACAAAAAAAGTCCAAGAGTAGGTTATCTCTCCCATCGCCTGCTCTGCCTGTCAATAGACCCATAATTTAACTTTAATTCCATTTACTTCCCTTTCCCCCATATCCCTTATATACTTGGTGCTAAAATCTATTGATGTCTTTCTTGAACATCCTGAATAACTAAGCATTCATAGCCTTAGGGGGAAAGAATTCCGAATACTCACAACCCCCAGGTGAAGAAATTCTCTTTGCACATAAATAGCCAACCATTAATCCAGACAGAATGACACAGCTCTAGAGGCTGCATCCAAGGAAAACAGACTCCTGGGATCTACTTCTGTCAAGACCACTGAGAGGTTTGCATTTCAAAGGGGTCATACCTCATTCTTCTAAACCTGCATGGGTCCATTCTTTTTATTTTTCATTTTCAGAGTCTGCAGTAATAAAACCACTCTATTCTGGATGGCAAAGCATTTTTGATCAAAAGAGTTTTTCAATATTAAGTGAATCAAGGGATATGGGGCTAGTACAGGAAAGTAACGCTGAGGTGAAAGATCAGCAACAATCTAACTGAATGGTGGAGCAGGCACAATCGCCTTAATGGCGTTACTCCTGCTTCTAGTTTATATGTTACTTCTCTCACTTTTTCTTCTCATATGGGCAACCACATCATTCCAAATATCAGTCAGGAAAATTCATTGCACTACTTACTATGGCTGCCATGGAGGGGAGAGAGGCCAAAGCAGAGAGGGTGTGAACACCTGAGTTCACAAACCATAACTTCCTTGGGCAAGGAAGACAAAACCATGTGTATGATTCCAGGCATGTTCTCCCAAGAACCCTATATAATTACAGCAAGCCCTTTAATTTTATATTCCCAATAAACAGGTTTATTGACTGGCTTATTTCCTTGTGGGGCAGGGAACATTGCAGCAAAAGCCTATATATCGTTGATACCCTTTATAAAAATACAATCTCAATTAGTGACTTGCAAGTCTAAAGGTAAAATCTTCCAACGTTTACTGGGGAAAATATTAATAGCTTTGCAGAGGACTGCAAAAGGGTTGGGGCAAATAGGAAGACAAGATTTCCTCTTTACTTTTCCAACAGAATACATTCCAACAGAATAGAGCCATTGATGGCTCTAATTTACAATGCATTAATTTCATGAATCTATTTTACATTAGTTAACAAAGAATTTCATTGACAGTGACCAGTAATAAGATTGGGTCTTCAGTTATTTAACATACACAGACTTGAGTTTTGTACATTGTTCAAGTTAATACACCAAGGGAAGTCAAAGCAGAAACAAAGTGCTTTAGCACTTATGACCTTGATGTTCATTTAATCTCTAAATCAGTTTTAATCAATACGAAGGTTTTTTAAACAAAATGAGTCCCAAGAGAAACAAACACTATGCCAGCAAAAAAAAAGAGCTGATGGAGGAATTCAGTAGATCAGGCAGCACCTGTGGAGGGAAATTGATAGTTGACTTTTTGGGTCAAGACCGTTAATCTGCAGTGAAAGAGTAGAGGGGAGATCGTACATATAAAGAGGTGAGGGAGAGGGGTTTGGCAAGTGCTAGCAACAATAAGTGGATGCAGGTGAGGAGAGGTTGATGGGTAAATGGAGTCAGGTGGGGAAGGAAAGGGCAGAGACAGCAACAGAGGCTGGGAGGTGATAAGTGGAGACAGCAAAGGGCTACAGATTATGGAATCTGATAAGAAAGGAAGGTGAATAGTGGAACCAAGTAAGGGAGGTGGGGTGGGCAGATAGGAACTGATAATGACAGGGATAGTGGACCCCTTCTGTTGAGACCTGCTTTCCTGTTTATTTCCCATATTGTTTGTCTGTGGCTTATCCACAGTTCAATATGTGCACTATCTAACATGAATGCTGATGATACTTCTGCATGTCCAGTAATCTCCATTTTAAATGCATTATACACACAGAAGTTTCAATATGCACTATAAGATCCCAATCACTTTTAAAGATGATTTTACTTCAGAAATCAATCACACAACATATAAAAAAAATACACAAGAAGTAATTGAATTTCAAGTCAGAACTTTGAACCTGTTCACAGGATTTTATTCTGAATAATTGCCTAACATTAATAAAGTACTAATTCTATCTCTCATAGTTCAGCTGTATCCACTAGATGGAATATTTCACAACACAATTGAGTTTAAGTAACAAAGCAGCACACCTGCTTTGACTAGTGATGAAGAGGTGTTAGTCAAGATGAATACAAATGAAGGGACAGTGCCCACCTTGTGGAATAAAAAATGCAAATTTATACCCACGTACAGTTTATAAAAATTGAACTCCCACCTAGAGTGTTGCATGATCTCCAATCCATTCTTGGATCATTTTAATTGGATAATGAATTTTGACCACATTTGGATAAATGAAGGAGTTTCTGGGGCTAATGATTATAGAAAAAAAATGAGTGGTGCAAACATCCAGGATCATTGAGAATAAACAAATCATGTGCATTCCTTCGGCCAAATGCACTGATAGTCATGATATTCAATTTCATTGAATGAAATTTATTTGACGAAGTTAATTGGGATTTCTGTAAGGGCCTTTTTAGTCTTATGGATAAATTCATTCAGAAGCTGCACTAGTGGGACTCCAGCTACGCAGAGGAAGTTGATTTTCCATCTATCAATCTATCTAACAAATCTTATTTGTAACCATCTATCTCTATCTGTACACACAAACACACACACACACACACACACACACACACACCACACACACACGCGCGCGCGCAATCTATAGAGTCATACAGCATGGAAACAGGCCCTTCAACCATCAAACACCTACTTATACTAATCCTATAGTAATCATATTTTTATTCTCTCCACATTTGTACCAACTCGCCCCCATATTCTATCACTCGCCAACACACTAGGGGCAATATACAGTGGCTAAATAACCTGCCAACTTTCCTATATTTGGGATGAGGGAGAAAACCGGAGCATCTGGAGGAAACCCACCTGTTGACAGGGAGAATCTGCAAACTCCATGCAGATAGCACTAGAGGTCAAGGTTGAACCCAGATCACAGGAACTGTGGCTCTACTAGCTGTGTTATGGTGCCACCCTGCTCTTGGTGATCAGTGCAATTAATCAACCCACAGGTTGCCTGAAAACTTCTTGATACATAAAAAAGTCAATTACTTTTATCACAGTTGATGCCTGCAGTAGCCCACATTCCAGAATTTATTTGTCCTGAAGAAGGGTCCTGACCCAAAATGTTGACCGCCTGCTTTTCTCCATGGATGCTGCCTGGCCTGCTGAGTTCCTCCAGCATCATAGTGTTTTTCATCCAGATATTCCAGCATCTGCAGTCCTTTGTTTCTCATTTATTTGATAGCATCCTACAGCATTCTCTGTATGGAACCATAGAACCATAGAAGTAGAATAGTACAGCACACTGCAGGCCCTTCGGCCCACCATGTTGTGCCAACCTTTAAACCTCACCTAAGACTATCTAACTCCTTCCTCCCACATATCCCTCTATTTTAAATTCCTCCATATGCTTATCTAACAATCTCTTGAATTTCACCAACGTATCTGCCTCCACCACCACCCCAGGCAGTGCATTCCATGCCTCAACCACTCTCTGGGTAAAAAACCTCCCTCTTGATCTTCCCACCCATTACTTTAAAGCCATGCCCTCTTGTATTGAGCATTGGTGCCCTGGGAAAGAGGCGCTGGCTGTCTACTTTATCTATTCCTCTTGATATTTTGTATACCTCTATCATGTCTCCCCTCATCCTCCTTCTCTCCAAAGAGTAAAGCCCTAGCTCCCTTAGTCTCTCCTCATAATCCATACTCTCCAATCCAGGCAGCATCCTGGTAAATCTCCTCTGCACCCTTTCCAACGCTTCCACATCCTTCCTATAATGAGGTGACCAGAACTGGACACAGTACTCCAAGTGTGGTCTAAACAGAGTTTTGTAGAGCTGCATCATTACCTCGCGGCTCTTAAACTCCATCCCATGATTTATGAAAGCTAACATCCCATAAGCCTTCTTAACTACCCTATCCACCTGTGAGGCAACTTTCAGTGATCTGTGGATATGAATCCCCAGATCCCTCTGCTCCTCCACACTACCCAGAATCCTGCCATTAACCTTGTACTCCGCCTTGGAGTTTGTCCTTCCAAAGCGTACTACCTCACACTTCTCCGGATTGAACTCCATCTGCCACTTCTCAGCCCAGCTCTGCATCCTATCAATATCCCTCAGCAAACCTTCGACAGTCCTCCACACTATCCACAATACCATCGATCTTTGTGTCATCTGCAAACTTGCTAACCCACCCTTCTACCCCCCCCTCATCCAAGTCATTAATAAATATCACGAAAAGTAGAGGTCCCAGAACCGATCCTTGTGGGACACCGCTAGTCACAGCCATCTAATCTGAATGTACTCCCTCCACCACAACCTTCTGCTTTCTACTGGCAAGCCAATTTTGAATCCACCGGATCCCTTAGCCTCTGACCTTCTGAAGAAGCCTACCATGCGGAACCTTGTCAAACGCCTTACTAAAATCCATGTAGACCACATCTACTGCACTACCCTCATCAATCTGCCTGGTCACCTCCTCAAAGAATCCTACCAGGCTTGTGAGGCAAGATCTTCCCTTCACAAAGCTCTGCTGGTTGTCCCTAATCAGTCCATGATTTTCCAAATGCTCATCGATCCTATCTCTTAGAATCCTTTCTAACAGCTTACCCACCACAGACATAAGGCTGTAATTCCCTGAACTATCCCTATTACCTTTTTTGAATAAGGGAACAACATTTGCCAGCCTCCAAACCATTCCCGTGGACAAAGATCCTAGCCAACGGTTCAGCAATCTCCTTCATCGCCTCAGGGGGAAGCCTGGGGAATATTCCGTCAGGCCCCAGGGACTTATCTGTCCTAATATTTTCTAACAACTCCAACACATCCTCTCTCTTGATATCTACAGGCTCTAGAACATTAACCTTACCAACACTGTCCTCAGTGTCATCAAGGCCCCTCTCCTTGGTGAATGCTGAAGAGAAGTATTCATTGAGAACCTCACCCAGTTCCACAGCTTCCAGGCACATCTTCCCACCTTTGTCTCTAATCAGTCCTACCTTTACTCTCGTCATCCTTCTGCTCTTCACATGTGAAAAAAGCCTTGGGATTTTCCTTAACCCTACTCGCCAAGGCCTTTTCATGTCCCCTTCTTGCTCTCCTCAGCCCCTTCTTAAGCTCCTTCCTTGCTACCCTATATTCCTTTGGATAGATTGGATAGATCATTAATTATTAGTGAATGGAGCAACCGATGGTTTCTATTTCTTTGAGTATGAAAGTTGCTCCCTAATTGGAATCTCTGAAGCTGGAAAATGTATTATTGAAGGTTTGACTTTATCGCAAAGAGATTAATTGAATAAAAAAGCATAAAACAATTTTCTGGTTGAAAGGTAACAGTACACAAGTTGTCAAAAATTTGGCATCACCTTAACCTAAATGCCAACCATCTGAAAAGCATTAATAGGAAAGAATGCAAGGATTCACATAACTGAGTGATTCATGAACCCAAGCAGCAGCTGCCAAAGAAAGTCACACTACTCTAATACCATGTACTAATTAACTAAAGTAACCTTTAACGATTTAGTGTTGCACACAACGTAAAAATGTCATGTAACAATATTTTTAATCTTTAAATCAAGGCATCAATGTCATGTGACACACTCAATTCTCAAATGACACAACTCTTTCCGGTGGGACGTCTTCCACTGGAGGAACTTCATCTTGCTCTCATCGATTGCAGTGTTTCATTCCCTTAAGGTTCTTGAGATTTGGGCATGTGTAAGAACTACTGAAGCATCCTATTTAGTCTGATCCCCCACCAATTGTTAGGGGTCAATAACTGTAAGAGTTCAAGAATGGGAGTTTGTCCATTTACATTCAATTTCTTCATGTTGAGATTAGATGCATTAATATCACTTGATTTGATGGGCAATTGGAATGAATAGTTCCCATCTGATTTTGTTGTAGACATTCTCAGAGCCTTCTATTCTCCATTCTTCACATGTTCACGCTTTGATACAGTATATCACCAAAGTGCCCCATACCCTCTAGTCCATTATTCAAGGACATTAATACTTTTGACAGAGCCCTAACTCATTTTTATTTGACAATCACACATTCATTTGTGTTACTAGGGAGCCATCAAAAACAGGAATCCATGTGAGTTTCCCAGTTCCGAGGAAGACACTAAGGCCTATTGTTGTGCTTGTACAGCTGTTCAGAACAGACAGATTGGATCTGCAAATCTCCTGTTTCATATGGCTAAGCCACTCTTTGCATTTTCAGTCAGAGAAATCACCACTTCGCTCAATTTTTTTCACGAGGAATCACAGACATATTTTCAGTCAACAGACTGTACAGGGTGACTTCACTTCAAACTATATATTTAATCTTAATTTGTATTATAATTTTGACAGGCATTTCTGTTTCTTCATTATTTCTTATATTTGATCCATATTGTTGAAGTGTTTTTGGTTCAATAACAACAGCTATTGCTGCTGCCAAGAGTTGTTTAGTTATAAGTTTTGACTGATGGTGATCCAGAAGCAAAATAAGCTGAATGAGCAAACCCAGCATTGCTGGAGGAATATTGTTATTCTGCCACTGAGACCCTAGGAATTAAATGCAATGTTTTCAAATAAATAATTACAAGCTTGGTATTATCCTCTCTCTTGCCAATCTGCTTTTTGTTTCCTCTCCGTTTCATGCATCATTCCAACAGTGACAGAAGTAACAAACTCCCCATCCTCTTCACTAATCTCCATGATGTTGGACAGATGATGGACCAGGAGTATATTTGGGAGAAAATTCCATAATCATTTATATTCTGCTCTTTATTATCCATAACTTACAGTCTATACTTGCTAATCCAAATCATAGAGTGCGTGTTTCTTCAATAGAAGAATTTTGGACCAGCAAATTCAAACAGGGCCCTGAAACTAAATAAGCAATAATCAGTGGCCTAATACTTAAGTTTAGAATTTAAAATCATGCAATGATTTTAAAGAATTTAACTTTGCAAAGGAGCATTTTACTACTATGATACAATATACTATAATTGTCTCTGTAATTTTAAATACTTCTATCAGTCATGCAGTGCTCTTATTGAGTAATGTGTTGTCTCCTGGCTCTTCCAGATCTTATCACATTTTTACAAAAGTTTAGTAAAGTTTGTTTAAGTGGATCAAGGTATGTTCTAGATTTTGCCTTTGGACCTCTACACATTTAGTACACAGCTTGGTTGACATTGGATGACATTGATGTAACTGGCAGCTCATTGGTGTTGTCATTGTTCTCCATGAATGGCTTCAGTGTCAGTTATTGCGGGGACTTCAGGCTGAGCACAATGTGCATTGCCTGATTGATCAGCCAGCAGCTCCCCACAGGGATGCATCACACTTGACCAGCTTTTTTCTCGCCGCTTTTCAAATGGTAAAATATCTGGAATAAAAGCCAGTAATACATTCCCTCAGAAAGACTGACAGTCATAATTATTTCAAAATTTAAATTAATTCCACCTCCCCAAAACAATAGCAATATAATTCCTTTATAGAATTGTTTCAATATTTTCTTCTTAAAGCATTAATAATTTTACACTTGGCTTCTATATTTGCTGGGCAGCTGTTGACGAGACTCTAAGTGTCGAGACGACACCCTTAAGTGACTTGGTGTCAAATTTTGTTTGGTAATATTTTCATAAAAATCCCGAAAGTGTTTTACAATGTTAAAAATGCTGCATAGATGCAATTTTTTGGTGATGTTTATCAAGTGGGTTTGGGAGTCTGGGTCACTGATAGTCTGAATGAATTTACTTACTAACCAGCATTCCTAATATCATTACTTCCATCTTAATCCACAGAACATTTTTTTTCTGTGCTTAACGCTCATCTTTTGTAATTACTCCTAACTTCAGTCAAAGTCCAACTACCCAGAGTTACAAAAATATGTTTGCACTATTTGCATAATATTTACATATAACTCTTTCTGTACATATGGCAAGAGAAATTAAATAACTCAGCCGCCAACTTGCTTTTGATAATTGTTGTTAATGTAGTAGCACATGTTAAATACTGAAAGTTGAAATATATGAGTCTTTGAAGTATCATGGAAAATAATTTTAAAAATTGACACATTCAGCCCATTGAATTCATTCTGGTTGAAAATAAGCAATCTGGCCTAATCTCGCATTCCAGCACTTGGCCTATGGCCCCACAGTTCATGGATCTTCTAGTGCACAGAAAAGCTCTATTTACTTGTGATAAGGGTTTCTGTACTATCCCCCACCCCCACCCCTACCTTGTATGCAGTCAGTTCCAGATCCTGATCAACATCAGCATGACACATTATTTCCCCATCTCCCCTCCAATCCTTTTATCAATGATTTTAAATCTCTGTGCCATGGTTTTTGACCCCTCTGCTAACAAAAATATGTCCTTCCTATTTATTTTGTCTTGACCCCTTATAATTTTAAACACCTCAATTAAGTTTCCCCTTAGCCTCATCTGTCTCAAAGAAAAACCCTAACTTACCCAATCTTTCCTCTTGGGGAAGCACAGTGGCACAGCTATTCAAGCTGCTGCCTCTCTGATCCAATGACCAGCTTCAATCCTAACCTTTAGTGATATCTATGTGGAGTTTGGACATTTTCCCTGTGACCACATGGGTTTCCTCCCACACCCCAAAAAAATGTGCAGGTTGGTCGGTTAATTGGCCACTGTAAATTGCCCTATTGCCCCAGTGTGTAGGTGAGTAATACAATCTTGTGCGGGGGGGAGGGGGTGGAGTTGATGCAAATGTAGGAAAATAAAATGGGTTATAGAACATAGGACATTTCAACACAGTACAGGCCCTTTGGCCCAAGGTAGAATTAGTGTAAAAATGGGTGTTTGATACTCTGGGAGGGCTGAAGACCCTGTTTCCATGCTGTTTCTCTCTGCAGCTCCATAAAATTTCCCATTCCTGAAGATATTCTTGTAAATCCTCTGAACCTGCTCCAGTACAACCACATCTTTTCCGTAATGTGGTGACCAGAACCAATAGAGCTCAAGCTGGGACCTTATTAATGTTATGAAGATTGTGTCCATCATGCCTTTAGGTGGAGACAATCCACATTGCAGTTTCAGGAGATACTCTTTGGCCACTGGAAGGAGGAGGTTGAGGAGAAGGATGAGTCAGATCAGTCTCTTTTCTTGCAATTGGTCACAATTATGATGTCTCTGAGATCCCTTGGCATGTCCGCCTCTCTCCAGATGAGAAAAATGAGGTTGTGTATTTGTGATTGAAGTTCCTTACTGCCAAGTTTTAGGATGGTGGTCAGTCCAACATCCATTAAGTATCTGACATGGCAGGGTCATGGGGACATCCTTGCATTTTCTCACCCAGATAATTATATAATCTAACAGGTGCCATTCCCCTTATTGGTGTATTACTATATTTTCTTCATATCTCTGATGAAATAGGGTATTTTCATGATAAGAAAACTTTCCCCACTTCCTACTTGTCAATCACCCCTTACCAGTGGATTGTAACCATTCCAAGAAAAAGTAGAGAGCATCACCAACCACTTTATGGGGCCTTTTCTGACCTCACTAAAATCTTTGACTCTATCAATTACAAAGGATTGTGGAATACCCTCCTCAAATTAGGCTGTCTGGAGAAATTTGTACCCATCTTATGGCTATGATTATGCCATAACATTCTGTGAATTATTTCTGGAATGCACTGCCCAAAGAGAGATGAATGCAGGTTCAACTATAATCTTCAAAATTGAACTGGATAAATGTTGCAGGTAGAGAACCTGCAAAGCTATGGGGAGGGCAGATGTCTAATTATCATTAATTATGATTAATTGATTTTAAAAGAGTTTATACCATAACAATGGACTGAATGGCCTGGGTTTGTGCTGTTCATCCGATCATTCCATGATGCCATTGTAAAGTTTGTTGCAAATCAATCAACGTAAAGGATCTTTGACTTGACTTCAAATTGTTCTCTCCACAGAATGCTGTCTGAGTTGAGCTTACTGTTGTTGTTACTGTTTGAAGTTCCATTGATTGTGATTTTGAAGTGAAGAAATTTCAGTTTCATGGAAAACTTCCAACATTTCTCAGTGGTCAATATTCCATGTCAATTATATGTTGTCACTTCTGCTACAAAACTGGCAACATACTTTCTGGTTATTTCTTTAATGTTCTCCTGACTTTTTCTGTCAAGCAAAGCTGCCACTGAATGGAATTCTTCTGCTTCTTTGCTACTTATGTTGCTTTATCCATAGCAAACTAAAGCTTGTATTGCATTGTACAATAATCAATAACGCAAACAAAGTCTGTCATTTTCTTCATAATGAATTTGTCTACATGAGCAAGATTATTTGGAAAGACAGAACAACACTATGAAATGTTGGTATGGTTAATAAAAACAAACTAAGGAACAGTGAACGAGACTGCAGTCCCCTGGTGAATGAGAAATAAATGATTCATTTATTCATTTGCTTCAAGCAACTTCACGTACTATCAGTCAAGAAATTTCTAGTATCATTATTCTCTGAAGCCAGCATTAGATGGCGGTACTGAGATGGCCCCTAGCATCCATAAAAAATTGCAAATATGGCGGGTGTGGTGGGGGCAGGGTGGTGTGGAGGGGTGAAGCGGCGGACAGGGGTATGTTGTTGTAGGTAGGGAGAAAGTGAACTGTCAATCTTGAAGATATGATAAAGAAATCACAAAACAGGAGCAGGGGGCAGATTACCAATCAATCTAGAGGATGGGAGGGAGAGAATGCAGGGCTATAAGAGCTGGTTGTTTAGACCAGCAACCGAGAGAGAAGTTAAGTGATGAGGAGAGACTGCAAGTCATAAAAAAAGAAAAAGTGCTGTCAACATCAGTTAGGATGTCAAATAAAAGACCGAGGCCAGAAGGGGTTGTTGGACCTGGAGAAAGAATAGATGGGAGAGACCCTGGGGCTTGTGGAGGATGGGCCAACAGTCAGGAGTTACATGGGATTATAAATGATTAAGGAGCAGAAATAGAAAACCAGACCAGCAATCAAGAGGAAAATGGATCAGTGAGAATGTACAACAAAGGACTTGGGCTGTGGTTTAAGTTGGGGAGGGGGAATTGTCAGCTGGTAGTACAGGAAGGTTTGTGTGATGGGTAAACTGTCCTGCGATTACTAACTCTTTATTACTTACGTGCCAGTTTAATCCAGTTGCTCACTTCTCCATTTAGCAGCAGGTCTTCTGAACTCTAGAATCCAAGCCAGCCAGTATTAAATTTAAATCAGGGTCTCAACTGCAGTGTGGGAGAATAATTTAAATATTTTAATGAGGTGTCCCACCTCTCAAAATCAGGACATTGACATGTCACATGAACTGCTCCCATAAAAATGATGGCAAACATGTACATGACAGAATGAGGTCACATTACTTGATTTTAAATTTCTTATCCTACCAGCCAAGCCTCTGCTGTCAAGGTGGGATTAAAGTTTTGCCAATTAATTTTTTTCCTTGCTGGATGATCCCTTATCATTTTAATAAGAAAAAAATGATATGGATAAATACCACAGGACTTCATTGTTTCTTACAGAAACATTACAAAATATTGCAGTAATGTTTGATGTGAGAAAAAGGAGTAGCCATTTTATGCACAGCACAATCCCAGAAATGAGGAAGAATGGAGTACAGGGAAATAGGCCTTATGTGGACAAATGGGGTTAGTATAGATAGGTATCATTGTCAGCATAGACGAGGTGGGCTGTAAAGGCCCGTTTTTGTACTTTACGTTTTTATGATGCTATGAGCCAAATAACCTGTCAGTCAGCTTTTGTTATGTTTGTTGTGTGAGGAATTTTAACCAGAATACAAGATGATCTGCCCTGCTTTGCTTTATAAAATGGGATAGGAGGTTTCACTTAGTTCACAATGTAATAAGTGGATTTTGGCTGGATTACCTATGATGAGTTTCTATATTGCCAGATTTCATTTTTGTGGCACTCAGGGACACCATGCACACATAATTCCATCTTCTGGATGTTGGGAGGTCGACAAACTGACCATCCACAGCCAATGGGTTTCTGGTGAGATTGAGTGGAAGATAATCCTTCTCTCACAATGAGAAGAAGGTATGACTCGTGCAGCATTTATAATTCTAAGGGTACCCTTATCACACAGTGTTACCTTATACCATTGTTTTACCAGCTGTTTAGTTGAGGGTTCTTGCCTTTAGTGAAGTATATTCTATCATTTGAAAATACAAGGAGTATGAGAGACTACAGCATGACAGTTTGTTGTTGTGTTGTTGCTTGAAGAGATAGCAGGACAGTAATCTGATGTGAAGACAATAGTAAACAGGATTCTCTAAGTAGAGCAGTGATGATGCAGACAGCGGTTGTTTAGAATATGTTGGTGAGTTTAAGAGATATAACTGGATATAACCATTCACCATGTACCTTGTCTTTGTTGAGGACAGAGAACAGAAAGATGTAGTAATACATAAGAAGAATACACAAAGTCTTTGCTGGTGGCATGGCCGTGATAATAGATGCACTAGTGAATCAATTACCATCATGCACTGCAGACAAGGTATCGTTCAAAATGATAGAGATTTTTAAAAACTATAAGTCTGAAATGTGCAACTGGGCCAGATGAAACTGTTGATGAATACCTCATCAAGTTTCCAGCCGTTTTTAGATCCTGCAACGGGGAATCACTTAGTATGCACATTCCTCAGGCAACATTACTCAGGCAACATTACTTAGCTTAGAAGATAAAGCTTTGAAGGTGAATCTAGAATGGCTACTTGAAACATAAATAGAAAATGCTAGAATCACTCAGCAAGTAAGGCAGCATCAATGGAAAGAGAAATAGTGCCTTCCTCTCTTTCCACAGAATGTTGCCTGACCTGCAGAGCTTTTCCAGCATTTTCAGTTTTATTTCAGATTTCCAGCACCTGCAGTTTTTTTTTATTTTCATGGAGAATTGCCACTTGTATGGAAGTGATGTTTTGAGAACGGCGACAATTTTGCTCAAGGTGTGATTCTGGAATGTGCATGTGTAGGGAGGACATGTTCTGCCAAGGGGAAAAGCAACTGCAGAGGGATACTGGAGTTGTGCAAAGACTCCTGAACAACCCAGGAATCAATGATATACTTGTGGCCATGGATGTGGTCACCTTAATCATTAAAAGGCCACAGCTATGATGAACAAGTATGAGAATTGTTGCTGGTGCAATCATTTATCAGAATGAGCAGTTGTTCAGTGCAGTTCCATTGGTAAGTTCAGACCATTCTATGTTCTCCATAAAGGAGAACTGCACCTTGACAGGAAGGCAATCTGTAGAATTGACATGGAACTTGAAGGCCAGCAGAAATTTTTGGAGCAGCATAAGCAGCTCATTCCAACTCATTCCTACTGTAGCCTTGTTATTGTCTGCAATATCTATTTCCATGTGTTATCAATGATACTGAATTCAAGCAAATATTTGGAATGAAAACACAAGTGTGACATTAGGACAAGCAAACACAATCTCTTTGAATGAAGCTTCAAAGCATCTCAGGCATGTGACAGGATATAAGTTTTAGTGAAAGGAAATACATTCCCAGATACCAGTTGCATGTTTATTGTTTGCTTCATGGGTATAAATTGGATAATAGAATGGGGAGAGATTGTATCTATTATTAAAGTGCACAACAGGACAAAATGCACTAAAATCCTGAGGCTGCCTCCCATGGCCAGGTCTGGCTGAAATATATGCAATATATCAGTTATATTTGGACATCCTTAGTGGTTATCCGAGACAATTAGTACAGCCTCCTTGCACATTTATGAGAAGTGTCATACTTTGACATTTTTATTTCTCTTTGACGTTTGCCAACACTGGGCAAACCAAGAACTAGGCCTGTTCTCCGTGTTTTGTCCACCAGTTTCGATAAGACAGCCTGCACAAATTGGGACTCCAGGGCTTGTGCAATGCTTCTGAACATTTGATCATGATCATCAGCTTACCAGAAAAATACTAATGAGGTTTAAGTTGTGATTTCAGTTGAGCCTCAATCCCCTGGCTTCTGGTGCCCATTCCAAGTTGATTAATTATTCTGAGTCTGAAAGGGAGCTGAAGCCAACTTCTCCCCAAACATCTAACTGACAGTAGTGTGATATAAAATAATAAGGAAAATCTGCAGGGTGGGTTTGATTGCTCAAAGTAAAAGAGTCAGCTTTTGATTCAGATGCTGTGTGCAGAGAATTCATTATTTAGAAATCAGAATGGTATGGTTTTAACTGTCTGAAGCAAAATTTCAAAAGCACACTCCCAACAATTTTTGACAACTGGACAAACCTCATCTCAAACATATAACTATAACAGCCAGTACTTTCTGAAAGAATTAATTTTCTTGGATGTATTCTTTCTTTATTTTTCTGCATTTTACCTGGGTTTACAAGTTATTATGATTGTACATTTGCAGAAATGTACAAAAATATGAAGAGTCCTTAGCATGTAACAACTGTTGATGAATGCCAGGGCAAAAGTATTTTGTAATAAAATCTGAAAATGCAGGAAACACTCAGCGGATCAGGCGGCAGCATTTATGGAAAGAGTAACACCATTCAAGCTTCGGGTTGAAGATCTTTCATCAGAACTATGAAACTGAGAAAACAAGTTAGTTTTCTCTTTCCGCAGATGCAGTCTGACCTGCAGAACGTTTACAGCATCTTCTGTTTTTATTTCATTTCTCCAGCATCTGTAGTTTTTGATTTGCAAGTGTATTTTGGAGATATAGATGTACATATAAGACAATTGAATTACAACAACTAATCTTGGGCTGGAAAATTACCACGTCCTCCTGATCAGACCTTTCTGTATCATTGCAATGATCTTAATCTCCTGCTAAAGAAAAATACAGTGAATGGTATTGGTTATGGCCTTGCTCTAATGTTATCAGTGCAGATGACTGTTTTAATTATACGTATTGACTTATAGGAAACTTCTTCTTCAGCTGGCATGATATAATTGTTATGTCAATATTGATGTAATTTAATCAGTGTATTGACTTTAGAATTATTTATTATGAGGGATAATTTCACATAACTGCTTCTCCAGCAAGGAATTAAGTTTTATGTTAGTTGATGATATTTCACATGATGCCATTGCCTGGATTATTGTTTTTTCATTCTCTTATAAAGCCCTATATTTGTCCATGACTGGAAACCAAAATCTTAATTTGTGTAATATTGATTGGAATTTTATTGGAGGAGCAAAGTGTGGCAATCCCTGGAACTCTGTATATTTAGACTGATACATAGTTTAACATTCTTTTAGCTTAACAGATAAAACAGTGCATCACTCTCTGTTTCTTATTTCCTTCAGCAGGGCTGCCTGACAAGAAAAATAGGCACAGATTCGCTCTGGGTGATGCTGATACAACCTCTTGGACAAACAAACCTGGTGCAGGAGCCGTGTTGTCACGTGGAATTATAATAGTTCCTCTGATCACTTTGGTAGTTTTGATTCTCCTTTGGTAAATCCATATCACTCAACTTTTGCCTTATACTTTATAGCTGAATTCTGAAAGCACAATGACACAAATATATTTAACGGTTTAGTGCCAATGATGGACATTTACTTTTGAAATACTATTTGCTTTGATTACTTTAGTTATTCAGAACATGCTGCAAAGAAGATGTGTTCGCTCTATGTAATTTTACGACAATGCTTTAAAATATTGATCCTTACAAAGCTTCTTTCCATAATTATTGCTGCACTGGATAGAAAATGCAGATACATTTCTGCTTAAAACAATTGAAACACAATGCATATGTTTTCATTATACTACCTTCTTCACCCTTGTGCCCTCAGCTGCCAGGAACAATTAAATTAGAATGTAGCGCTTTATTAGCTGTGAATGCGTGGTTAATCTAGTTTTAGATCCTGAACCCTTTTCAAAATATGCTCACATTATTCCAGTATGCTCCTGTTGGCATTCCCAAGATTTTCCTCCCAGTGTTCCCTGCCCACTTGCTGTTTTTTCTCCTTTGATTGGTCTTTTTTTGCAGTTTTGCCCTTTGAATTGTGCCCTACTGCATTCGCAGCTTTTGATACAAGTCTTTGCCTCAGATTTCTTTTTTGATGAAAAGCAGAGACCTCTCAGATTCTCCACCAGGGCCAATAGATATGGAGCATGCTACCTCAGTATGAAGCAAGTTTAACAAGAGTACCTAATGAAATACAATGTAAATCAATGACCAGACATGATCAGCTGGGAAAGTGGGCAAAGAAATGGCAGATGGAATTTAACTCAGCCAAGTGTGAAGTGATGCAATTTTGGAAGTTAAACAAGAACAGGGCATTCACATTGAATGGCACAGCCCTGGGGATTATTGTTGAATGTAGAGATCTTGGGCTACAAGCACATAGTTCCTCGAAAGTGACAACACAGATAGACAACGTAGTGAAGGCATGCAGCACTTTTGCCTTCATCGGCCGAGGCATTGAGTGCAAGAGTTGAGATGTCATATTACAGTTGCACAAAATATTGGATAAACTACACTTGATGTATTGTGTGCAGGTCTGATCACCACACTACAGGAAAGATTTGATTAAGCCAGAGTGGGTACAGATAAGATTCACAAGAATATTGCCTGGATTGGTGAGTAGAGTTAAGGAAAACCACAAGGCATTTTTCACTTACGTGAAGAGCAGAACGATGATGAGAGTAAAGGTAGGACCGATCAGAGACAAAGGTGGGAAGATGTGCCTGGAAGCTGTGAAAGTGGGTGAGGTTCTCAATGAATACTTCTCTTCAGTATTCACCAAGGAGAGGGGCATTGATGATGCTGAGGACAATGTTGGTAAGGTTAATGTTCTAGAGCATGTGGATATCAAGAAAGAGGATGTATTGGAGCTGTTAGAAAGTATTGGGACAAATAAGTCCCCAGGGCCTGACAGAATATTCCCCCGGCTGCTCCATGAGGCGAGGGAGGAGATTGCTGAACTGTTGGCTAGGATCTTTGAGTCTTCATTGTCCATGGGAATGGTACCGGAGGACTAGAGGGTGGCAAATGTTTTACCCTTATTCAAAAAAGGTAGTAGGGATAGTCCAGGGAATTATAGACCAGTGAACCTTACATCTGTGGTGGGCAGACTGTTGGAAAGGATTATTAGAGATAGGATCTATGGGTATTTAGAGAATCATGGTCTGATCATGGACAGCCAGCATGGCTTTGTGAAGGGCGGATCATGTCTCATAAGCCTGATAGTGTTCTTTGAGGAGCCAACCAAGCAGATAGGGCAGTAGATGTGGTCTACATGGATTTTAGTAAGGCATTTGACAAGGTTCCACGTGGTAGGCTTCTTCAGAAGGTCAGAGGGCATGGGATCCAGGGAAGCTTGGCCATGTGGATTCAGAATTGGCTTGCCTGTAGAAAGCAGAGGGTTGTGGTAGAGGGAGTGCATTCAGATTGGAGGGCTGTGACTAGCAGTGTCCCACAGGAATCTGTTCTGGGACCTCTGCTTTTCGTGATTTTTATTAATGACTTGGATGAGGAGGTAGAAGGGTGGTTTGGCAAGTTTGCAGACAACACAAAGGTTGGTGGTGTTGTGGATAGTGTAGAGGATTGTCAAAGATTGCAGAGGGATATTGATAGGATGCAGAGCTGAGCTGAGAAGTGGCAGATGGAGTTCAATCAGGAGAAGTGTGAGGTGGTACACTTTGGAAGGACAAACTCCAGAGAGGAGTACAAAGTTAATGGCAAGATTCTGGGTAGTGTGGAGGAGCAGAGGGATCTTGGAGTTCATATCCACAGATCCCTGAAAGTTGCCTCACAGGTGGATAGGGTCATTAAGAAAGTTTATGGGATGTTAGCATTCGTAAGTCACGGGATCAAGTTTACGAGCCGCGAGGTAATGATGCAGCTCTACAAAACTCTGGTTAGGCCACACTTAGAGTACTGTGTCCAGTTCTGGTCACCTCATTATAAGAAGGATGTGGAAGCATTGGAAAGGGTGCAGAGGAGATTTACCAGGATGCTGCCTGGTTCAGAGTTATGAGGAGAGACTAAGGGAGCTGGGGCTTTACTCTTTGGAGAGAAGAAGGATGAGAGGAGACATGATAGAGGTGTATTAAGAGGAATAGATAGAGTAGGCAGCCAGCGCCTCTTTCCCAGGGCACCAATGCTCTATACAAGAGGGCATGGCTTTTAAAGTAGTGGGTGGGAAGTTCAAGGGAGATATTAGAGGAAGGTTTTTTACCCAGGGAGTGGTTGGGGCATGGAATGTGGTGGAGGCAGGTACATTGGTCAAATTCAAGGGATTGCTAGATAAGCATATGGATGAATTTAGGGGGATATGTGGGAGGAAGGGGTTAGATAGTCTTAGGCGAGGTTTAAAAGGTCGGCACGACATTGTGGGCCAAAGGGCCTGTATTGTGCTGTACTGTTCTATCATCCTATGATTCTATGATTGGAGGGCTTGAGTTATAAAGAGAGATTGGATAGGCTGGTTCTGCTTTCCCTGGGGCAAAGGAGACTGCAAGCTGATGTGATAAAGATTTATAGAATTATGAGGGACATAGATAGGGTAAATAGCCAGAATCTGTTTCCCCATGGTAGGGGTGTCTAAAACTAGAGGGAATAGGTTTAAGGTGAGAGGGAGGAGCTTTAAAGGGGATTGGAGAGGTAAATTTTTCATGCAGAGAGTTGTTAGTTTCTGGAATGAGCTGCCAGAGGAGGTGGCGCAAGCAGGATCAGTAGCAACATTTTAGAAGCACCTGAACAGGTACTTGAATGAGCAGGGCATAGAGGGATAGAGGGATTAATGCAAGCAAGTGGAATTAGTATCGATAGGCATGATGGTTAGCATAGAAGCAGTGGGTCAAAGGGTCCATTTCCATGAACTACACTCTCTGCCGCCATGACATGCAAGAAACCAGTACTTAAAGGGTATGGAGAGAGAGGAATGTACACAATAAAAGAAATATATGTGATCTCACTGCATCCCAAAGGACTTTACAGTCAAAAAAGTACTTCATGAAAGCAGGATAATCCACAGATGCTGGATATTTGAAACAAAACAGGAAATGCTACAAATACTCAGCAGACCAAACAGCATCTGTGGAGAAAGAAACAGTTAACGTTTCAGATCAATGACTTGTCATCAGTATTTTCTGACGCACAATTACCATTCAACGCATAGCCAATTAACACACAGCAAAGCCCTAGAAACAGTAACATAATAATATCCAAATCAGTTGTGAAGTGCATGAAAACACTGCTACTCAAGGTAAATTATAAGACAATTTAGATTTATATTTTAATTTTAGTGTTACATATGAATAAAATAATTTAAAGTTCACACGCAATTAACACATTTTTAAACATTCTGTGGGATAACATATGCTGGAGCAAAAACTCAATTATTTTCATCATAAAATAATACAAAATGTATCTTTCTTAAGCATATTTTTCTTTCTACTACCCTACATACATTCATTGTAATCTTTCACAAGGACAACCATGTTTATCCATTTCATGAAAGAAAGCAACAAAATTTGTGGAGCTCTGAACCATAAATAACCAAAATAAAACATTTTATCTAAATGCTTTTTGCATGGATTTTCACCTTACAAAATATTAAAAATTCTTTCTTTCATTTATTGAGGTTCTTTCTCCAGCTACATAATTGGTTACTCAGACCAACTTGTCAACAGATAAATTGACTGCAGGAAAGGATTAACAACAGGACTCCCAGAAATTGGTCTCCAATACAGCAAACTCATCATTCACTGCAAACAGATTCTATTTAAAAAGAGTCCCCACTACCGACAGTAAACAGAATATATAACTGAAACTATCTCAGTCACCATGATATATTCAGAAAAATGCAGTGAATGAAGAATAGTTACATAATACAACATTGTTTATTCTCCTCTCCAGCAAGATATGGGCACTGTTACCTACAAATTATAAAATTAATGTGATATTTATAGCAATATCATCACTAAGCCTGATTTGACAAAGGACAAAATGGGCAATCTTCCCCATTTTGGCCAGGAATAATTATATACTGTCAATAATGTTTGAAACAGTATTGAAAAATATTTAACATTACAAGAGGATTGACATCTTTTTAATAAAGTAATAGTAGATTTTGTTACACGAAAGCATTCTCTTCGCATAATTCTTGCAAGCAGTAGAAGCTAGTTATTAATGGTGCGCAATTAAATATTACTGTTGCTATTTTCTCACTTTAATATTTGACCAAATTGTAATCAACAGTAAATAATTTGGAATGAAAAATCCATATATACTATATTGCCTTTCACACACTAATATATTTTCTTTACCACTATAAATGGAGTGTTCAATTATATTATTGCTTGTTTTCATTTTGCAGAAAATGTGCACATTTTAAATAATTTTAGAATTGACAATGAATTAAATGATGCCACATATATACAAAATATTATTTCACCTGCTGAACAACCCATTTTCTGCAACACTGAAGCTGGATTGCTCAGTTTTACAATTAACTATTATTGAATGTGCAATGGCACTGTTCCCAGTTAAGTGAATATATTAAGTGAATATGTTAAATGACACTTTCTTGTTGTGAGATTAATTGATTTGACAGCTGTAACAAACAAAAATTTATTTCAGCTCATTTTATTCAGAAAAAAAGTCAATAATGTAATTAGTCATATATTGAACCTGATTGACAGAATATGCCATAGTATTTGAGAGCTACAGTTACCCAGTTATAACTGTGCCATATGTGCAGTGAACTCCTTAAATCACAATGAATAAATAACTACAATGTTCTAGCCAAGAACCTTTTCCACTGTGAAGGATGGAAACTGTATTTTTTGGTTTGATGCAGTTATCCACTGTTGAGTGATAGCAATATCTATGAACCAAATGGTTAGGATTACTTTGGATGCTTATGATTGTTGGCAACATTTACCTTTGCACAAATAGTGGTGAGATGTGGTGAGAGAAAACAGGACTGATTCTACTGTGAAATTAGTTCTGGCTAATTGTGAAACAAAATACCTTGGCATCTGATACATTGTGAGAAACGTTATGTTTATCATAACTAAATTATCGGTCTAATGAACACTTTCAAAGCCATTTATTCAGATCTTTCTGACTGAACCGAGTTGTGCTTAGGATAGAGGCCAGCATTAAAGATGAGAATTGCTGGTAAAAAAAATGTTTATCTGACTAAAAACATCTCTGAATCTCAGCTCAAGCTCTTATGTGACCTTACTGGCCTAATGGAATGTTTTATGCCGATGGAGAGTGTGCACAGCAAGATGAGCAATCTGAAAGTATACTGGGCTTGACTGATATTCTCTTTTATGTTAATGAATACAATTGCAGCACAAGACATTTGGTATTTAGAGATCTGAAGGGTTGTTGGGGAACAGGCAAGAAAGTGAAGCTAAGGCCAAGGTCAGATGCTATTGAATGCTCCTATTTCTTATATTCTTATGGTCAAACCAGTTAAAATTAGTAATAGAGGCAGAAAATATTGATAACTTCCAACATTATCAAATGCCATCTATGGAGTGAGAAACAGAGTTAACATTTCAGGCAAATCAGAAATGGAAGGTGTCAGATTTATTCAACAATCCTAACATCGGCAACTCCTCTGTTCTCTTCAGTCTCACAGAGGCTTGCCTAGCCTTTTCCTGAGCATCAATGTTATTCACAGTTCCACATTCTCACAATCTCTGACAAAAAAAATTCTTCTGAATTCCCTCTTTGAGTTCTTGGTGCATCTCTTGGATTGGTGACCTAGGGAACAGCAGAATTCCATAATATTGATAGATCTTCACATCTCCAACAGTCAACCATGGCTTTTTTTTTGCAATTATTCTTAGTTTCCTGGTCTCAGCAGCCAAGTAACTATTGTGTTCTGTGGAGTGATGTCCCTGGCTTTAACTTTTCTTACAACCTGTAAATCCAGTCCTACTCCAATACTTCTCGGTTTGAGCAAACCAATTGACATGATATCAATTGTTTTTTTCCCCAGGAAGTCAGTTCCAATCTTTCAAAGCAAGTAATCTTTTCATCCTCAATCCTTGCTTGAAACATGTATATTTGTTAATTTTAACACATCTTTTGGCCCTGCACTAACAGTAGAATTAAAAGATCTGCTTCTACCTACATTTTTGATTCAGCCAGAATCTTAGGGAACTGGATCATTTACTCCCACTTTATCTTCCTTTCGCCAATGACAAAGCTATCAGCTCCACTTAGTTTTAATCATAGAAATCTAATGCCTGAAAATTTGGCTGATCACATATTAGTATCCAAATCCTTCAGGTGTACAGAATTTTATTCTTGTGATGACCTGTAGATGAGCAACCACAAGAATTGCAGACTACTTTAATTTTAATACATTGAAAAGAAACAATAAATCCCTTTTAAAATGTCAAATTCTTTCTGCCTAAAGCAAGGAAGACGGAAGTCATTTTCCATCTTTAGACTTTAGCAAACATATGTGTGGGATTATTACCTCAAGAGTACATTCATTTTCTGTTGTGGATTGAGCAAGCTCATATGGCATTCCCTGAGCAGTAACAGATGCACAATGGGTTGATCTCAGCTTTGATTTACAGCATTAAATCTTTCTTTTATGGTTCCATATATACAACAAGAAGCATCACATAAACAGAAAGTATAACTAGATTGCACTCAATCATAAACATAATTCTCATGGGATAAGCAATGTGCTAAAACCACACAGCTATCTAAGACAGAACAGTTTTTTTCCAATAAAAGAAATATTGATACAGAAAGTCATGATAATGATGCATGCATTAAATGCATTTTAGTGGAGTGCTGTAATCTTTAGCATTTAGATTTCCCATGAGAGAGACTCAGTAATGCTATAAGTAAAACAAATATTCAACTTTCTGCACAGAAGTTTCATACTTGTAAACCAACCACAAACACTCTCAAAAAATGCATATTTTTCTTAAAGCCTTTCATTAGTGTTGAGAATTAGAAAGCTAGAGCTGATAGCAGATACAGCACAGATACAGGAAGGAACGCCAGAGTGATAGTGGCTGAGGCATATTTGATTTGTCCTCATGCTTTATTTATAGCTGACCAATGAGTTGCAGATACCTGCTGAACATGACAAAATGGATTTCAGTTTCAGGACTGACAATGTCCAGCAGGTAGACATCCTAAGAGAAGAAGGGTAATAATTGGGGAGGAGTGAGTGGGGATGCAATTGTAAGATGAAAAGAATTGATTGTGGGGGGAGGGAAACATGTTCAAGTCAAATGAAGAGGACCAAATGGAGGACAGCAATAGCCTTCTGCTCCACCCTTAGTAAATATTTTTTTCAGTATTCCTCTGATGGGTACATTTGGATCCTACATAATTAAATGTATATAGGTGGCCTCATGGCCAATTCTTAGGGAATTCAGCAAATTTGTGCCAAATCCCTCAATACTTCAATTTCTCTGTTCATGTATGCTGAATACAAGCCCATATGGGAAATGGCTCATAAACTGCTAGTAGACCATGTTAACCCAGCAGAGTAATAGAAGAGACAATAGCCAGGGAGTAATTCTGAAAGAAAAAAATGATCATCCACCCCCAGCAATGAAGCTCCAAGGCTTCTCTATCAAGGGAATTAATGGGTTGCCATGGCTATAGTGGGACAACACCTGATGATCTCAGCATCTAATGCCCATGTGGAAATAATCACCTGGATGCAAATATGCAGATGAAATATAAAGAGCCAACAATACTGTGAAGAATCCCTATCAAATTCTGAGCATGGGGTACCACAGGAATCCATAAAGTGCCACCAGCAGTCACAAAATGACCCTTAGAATAAAATTACAACTATACAAAACTAACAAACTAGATAGACTCAAGCGCGCAAGCAGTTTAAAAAGAAAACCGCCATATCCAGCTGGCAGCGTCGGAGCGGGCAGCAGAGTGAGAGGGAGCAGAGTGGTTGGGCTTTGGCTTAACAGGCTTAGGCGGTAAAGGGGTGAGGTGAGGTAGGTGATCTGAGGAAAAGAAGTAGAATGAGTGCGGTTTTCTGTGCTCAGTGTCAGATGTGGGAGGTCCTGGAGTCTCCCGGCCTCCAGGACGGCCATATCTGCACCCGGTGTGTCGAGCTGCAGCTCCTGAGGGACTGCGTTAGGGAACTGGAGATGCAGCTCGACGACCTTTGTGTGGTCAGAGAGAATGAGGAGGTAATAAAAAGGAGTTATAGGCAGGTGGTCATACCGGGGCCATGGGAGTCAGGCAAGTGGGTGACAGTCAGAAGGGGGAAGGAGTATAGTCAGGTACTAGAGAGTACCCCTGTGGCTGTACCCCTTGACAATAAGTACTCCTGCTTGAGTACTGTTGGGGGAGACAGCCTACCTGGGGGAAGCAACAGTGGCAGTGTATCTGGCACAGAGTCTGGCCCTGTGGCTCAGGAGGGTAGGGAAGGAGAGAACAGGGCAGTAGTGATCGGGGACTCTATAGTTAGGGGGTCAGACAGGCGATTCTGTGGATGCAGGAAGGAAACTCAGAAGGTAGTTTGCTTCCCAGGTGCCAGGGTCCAGGATGTTTCAGATCGCGTTCAAGATATCCTGCAGAGGGAGGGAGAACAGCCAGAGGTCGTGGTACATATTGGCACCAACGACATAGGTAGGAAAAGGGAAGAGGTCCTGAAAAAAGACTATAGGGAGTTAGGAAGGAAGTTGAGAAGCAGGACCACAAAGGTAGTAATTTCAGGATTACTGCCTGTGCCATGTGACAGTGAGTATAGGAATAGAATGAGGTGGACATTAAATGCGTGGCTGAGGGATTGGAATGAGGGGCAGGAATTCAGATTTCTGGATCATTGGGGCCTCTTTTGGAGCAGGTATGACCTGTACAAAAAGGATGGGTTGCACTTGAATCCCAGGGGGACCAATATCCTGGCGGGGAGGTTTGCTAACGCTACTGGGGAGAGTTTAAACTAGAATTGTTGGGGGGTGGGATCCGAACTGGAGATACTGGGGAAGAGGTGTTTGGCTCTCAAATAGAGAAAGTTTGTAGATGGTACGAGAGGGAGGATAGGCAGGTGATAGAGAAGGGAGGTGCTCAGACCGACAGTTTGAGATGTGTCTATTTTAACACAAGGAGTATTGTGAATAAGGCAGTTGAGCTTAGAGCTTGGATAAATACTTGGAGCTACAATGTGGTGCCATTACAGAGACCTGAATGGCTCAGGGAGAGGAATGGTTACTTTATGTGCCGGGTTTTAGATGTTTCAGAAAGGACAAGGAGGGAGGCAAAAGAGGTGGGGGAGTGGCACTGTTGATCAGAGATAGTGTCACGGCTGCAGAAAAGGTGGACATCATGGAGGGACTGTCTACGGAGTCTCTGTGGGTGGAGGTTAGGAACAAGAAGGGGTCAGTAACTTTACTGGGTGTTTTTTATAGGCTGCCCAATAGCAACAGGGATATCAAGGAGCAGATAGGGAGGCAGATCCTAGAAAGGTGTGATAATAACAGAGTTGTTGTGATGGGAGATTTTAATTTCCCATCACAACATCTAAACCCATACAGCGAGGGGTTTAGATGGGGTGGAGTTTGTTAAGTGTGTTCAGGAAGTATTCTTGACACAATATATAGATAAGCCTACAAGAGGAGAGACTGTGCTTGATTTGGTATTGGGAAATGAACTTGGTCAGGTATCAGATCGCTCAGTGGGAGAGCATTTTGGAGATAGTGATCATAATTCTATCTCCTTTACGATAGCACTGGAGAGAGATAGGAACAGACAGACGAGAAAGGCCTTTAATTGGAGTAAAGGGAATTATGAGGCTCTCAGGCAGGAAATTGGAAGCTTAAATTGGAAGCAAATGTTCTCAGGGAAAAGTATGGAAGAAATGTGGCAAATATTCAGGGGATATTTGTGTGGAGTTCTGCATAGGCATGTTCCAATGAGACAGGGAAGTTACGATAGGATACAGGAACTGTGGTGTACAAAGGCTATAATAAATCTAGTCAAAGTGAAAAGAAAAGCTTACAAAAGGTTCAGAGAGCTAGGTAATGTTAGAGATCTGGAAGAGTAGAAGACTAACAGGAAGAAGTTTAAGAAGGAAATTAGGAGAGCCAGAAGGGGACATGAGAAGGCCTTGGTGGGCAGGATTAAGGAAAACCCCAAGGCATTCTACAAGTATGTGAAGAGCAAGAGGATAAGATGCGAAAGAATGTGGCCTATCAAGTGCAACAGTAGGAAAGTGTGTATGGATCCCAAAGAAATAGCAGAGGTACTTAATGAATATTTTATATCAGTATTCACTACAGAAAAAGATCTGGGTGATTGTAGTGAGGATGTGCAGCAGGCTGAAAAGCTTGAGCATGTAGATATTAGGAAAGAGGAGGTGCTGGAACTTTTGGAAAGCATCAAGTTGGATAAGTCGCTGGGACCGGATGAGATGTACCCCAGGCTGCTGTGGGAGGCGAGGGAGGAGATTGCAGAGCCTCTGACAATGATCTTTGCATCATCAATGGAGATGGGAGAGGTTCCAGAGGATTGGAGGGTTGCAGATGTTGTTCCCTTATTCAAGAAAGGGAGTAGAGATAGCCCAGGAAATTATAGACCAGTGAGTCTTATTTCAGTGGTTGGTAAGCTGATGGAGAAGATCCTGAGAGGCAGGATTTATGAACATTTGGAGAGGTATAATATGATTAGGAATAGTCAGCATGGCTTTGTCAAGGGCAGGTCCTCCCTTACAAGCCTGATTGAATTTTTTGAGGATGTGACTAAACACATCGATGAAGGGAGAGCAGTAGATGTAGTGTATATGGATTTCAGCAAGGCATTTGTTAAGGTACCCCATGCAAGGCTTATTGAGAAAGTAAGGAGGCAAGGGATCCAAGGGGACATTGCAGTGTGGATCCAGAATTGGCTGGTCCACAGAAGGCAAAGAGTGGTTGTTGAAGGGTCATTTTCTGCATGGAGATCGATGACCAGTGGTGTACCTCAGGGATCTATACTGGGACCCTTACTCTTTGTGATTTTTATAAACGACCTGGATGAGGAAGTGGAGGGATGGGTTAGTAAGTTTGCGGATGACACAAAGGTTGGAGGTGTTGTGGATAGGATGGAGGGCTGTCAGAGGTTACAGCGGGACATAGATAGGATGCAAAACTGGGCTGAGAAGTGGCAGATGGAGTTCAACCCAGATAAGTGTGAAGTGGTTCATTTTGGTAGGTCAAATATGATGGCAGAATATGGTATTAATGGTAGAACTCTTAGCAGTGTGGAGGATCAGAGGGATCTTGGGGTCTGAGTCCATAGGACACTCAAAGCAGCTGTGCAGGTTGACACTGTGGTTAAGAAGTCATATGGTGTATTGTCTTTCATCAATCATTGAATTGAATTTAGGAGCCGAGAGGTAATGTTGCAGCTATATGGGACCCTGGTCAGACCCCACTTGGAGTACTGTGCTCAGTTCTGGTCACCTCACTACAGAAAGGATGTGGAAGCCATAGAAAGGGTGCAGAGGAGACTTACAAGGATGCTGCCTGGAATGCGGACCATGCCTTATGAAAGCAGGTTGAGGGAACTCGGCCTTTTCTCCTTGGAGCAGCGGAGGATGGGGGGGATGTGATAGAGGTATATAAGATGATGGGAGGCATTGATCAGGTAGATAGTCAGAGGCTTTTTCCCAGGGCTGAAATGGTTGCCACAAGAGGACATAGGTTTATGGTGCTGGGGAGTAGGTATAGAGGAGATGTCAGGGGTAAGTTTTTTACTCAGAGTGGTGAGTACGTGGAATGGGCTGCCAGCAACAGTGGTGGAGGCAGATACGATAGGGTCTTTTCAGAGACTTTTGGATAGGTACATGGAGCTGAGAAAAATAGAGGGCTATGGGTAAGCCTAATAATTTCTAAGGTCAGGACATGTTCGGCACATCTTTGTGGGCCGAAGGGCCTGAATTGTGCTGTAGGATGTTCTATGTTCTCTAGGTTCTAAATATAAGATCAGATATTTGCAAAGATTAAGGGACTTATTCTGACAAAAATCCCGGACATTTTTTTTGCCTTCTATCGTTATAGATTAAGGAATTTACATACCTATTGTGTAAAAGGAGCTCTTGAGCCTTGCCCAACAAATGGGTTATTTGGGCCCCATTTTATTTTGGCATGTTGTCATTCAATTCTTTGGCAGATGCATCCAACGGAAGTATAAATATTTTTCTATTATACACCTAGTAAAAGCACTAGAGAGTTAAAATTGAATCAAATGGAAGAGTCAAGGAATCATAATGCATGATTCCTGCCAAGTGATGTGACCTCTTTATAGCCTTATAAAATGCATTAAACAAAGACAGCTGAAATCTTTCATTTTGTCTCCAGGAGGAATTATTTAACGTTTCCCACACTTTACCATTATGTATAGAATTTAGTGCAGTCCAGCAACTTGAAATGTCCACAGGAAAGCAGATTCTCATTGACAAAGACTACCAAGATGTGAATAAAAACTAGCTAATCTATTGAATGGTGAAAAAGACATTCACCCATATTTATGTTTAATTTTTACAAGGTTATTCACGTTTCTCACAAAATATAGTGAGTGAACAATAAAGCTGACATTTCTGCTATAGGTTTAATAGATCTTAATTCCCTACAGCACCTAACTCTCTATAACAGGATGCAGTCAGTAATCAGATTATTTTGTCTGCTTTTTATTACTGTCAAATCGCACCCAAACAAAATTTATTGAGCATGTATCCTGATGCAAGGCAGACAGTACTTCACTGGTTTGAAAACTGGATTTTGTTTTCCTTCTCTTATGAATGATGAAGGCATTAAAATGGATTCACAGTTGTAAATTATTCACCTACTAATGGACACATGGATGTGCACTGTCTAACCAAATTGAGCAATGGTTGGTTGATGATGGATGGGTGAGATCAAAGGTTCCACCCATCGATCATTCAACTTGCTTTTAGACTTGCAGTATACTACTTATACAACAGAATCGTAAATAAAACTAAAATCAACAACCCCTGCACTTTTGATTTAGTAGCTGAGTTAAAAAGGAAACAATATGCATTGTGCTGATAACATTCCTCTGATAAATTTAACCATAAACTTATTTGCAAGTTTTAAGAACTTCTTTCCATCAGCAATATGGAATCCTAATTGACAGATGCCCTGCAATCTCAGACTCAGAAAGCAGGCAATAAAATAATGAACCACTGGATGTTTGAGTGAGAGTTGAAGAAACAACCAAAGAAACTGGGATCAGTGAACCAAAAGAATGATTGAAAGGTAGTTAGTGCCTTTTTCCAGTGTTACTTCTGGACTAACTTTACAATATATGTTGCAGCAATTAAAGTTGATCTGCTCAACAACTTTCGCGTCTCCTGGCTTCAGATATGTGGGGAACTTATAATGAAGGAAACAGATTTGTCGCTGACCATGTTGAAGCACCAACAAAAAAAAAGTTTTGTTTGACATGCAAAGAAGGTGAAATTTAATATGAATTTCAATCTAAATGCAATTAAGCATTTCTACCTTTTCTCTCCTCAATATAGCAGCTGCTGCAAGTAAAATCTAAGCAGAATTTCAGCCCAGAATGGGAACAGGCAAAGTGAGCATATACTCGAGAGGTCATTAGATTTAATACTCCTTGCAGTTGTGTGATGCAAAGTTCCCATTTTTATTGTGCTGAGCAGGCAGTTGACAACCTTTTGGTTAAAATATATTTATATTTCCCACATTTAACCATGTCAGCAGAGGAATTCAGGAGCTAGCAATGAGATCCCAGGCAGAAAAGGAAAGCTTTGTAAAATCATGATTGGTTCAATGTTGTTGCCAAAATTCTCTGACTGGACTGGAGAGACATGTTCATGATGGATGTTGAACCAAAATACGACTGGAATCAATGTCCTTTTGAAAAAGTTCATGCGTGGTTGGGAAGACATTAAATTAAACTGCAAAGGGAATGGACACCAGCATGTCACAATAGAAAAAAATAATAAAGTGTACAAATGAGTGGGAGAGTTAAATAGTTCTTGGGAAGGAAGCAAAGAGGCATTAGGTGGAAACAGACTAACAGAGACTGCAAGGAAGACAAAGATGCTTTAGAACACATGTGTATATATCATTAACCATTGAATATGGTTGGTAAGCTACAGCCATAAGTAGCCACATGGCACTAAGGTATAGTGGTAATAACTAAAATGTAGCTTAATAAAGGGCAGGACTGAGCACTTAATATTCCTGAAAATCAGGTGCTTAGAGAAGATAGGAAAATGACAGAGCCATATTGCTGATTAAGGCAAGTATTAGTGATGGAGTGACAGGATGACTTTGAAGCATGTAAGACAGAATCAATTTGGTTAGAGTTAAGAAACAAGAAAGGTTCTATCATATTAGTGGTGGTATTCCACATCCATTAAAAAACTGAGAGAGAGGTGAAGAACAAAAACTACAGAAAAGTCAAAGGACTATTTGAGTGGTGATATTGTGGGACTTGCATTACCGCAGTATTGATTGTAATCATTTTAGAATAAGTCCAAAGAAGGAGAGGAATTTATGAAATGTGTGAGGAGCAGTTTATGGCTTACTCTGAAAAACATTGTCTTAACTGATTCTGTGGAATGAGTTGGGGCAAATAATAGTATGAGAACACATGGGGAACAATGATAATTATATCATAAGATTTATATTAGTAATTAAAACGAGCAGGAGTATTTTGAATTGAATCCTCTTATTTGGAGGAGAACTATCTGCTTAGTGTTTCCAGTATCTGCAGTTTGTTTTTATTTTCAAGGGGCATCTCTAGTTTCTAAGAAAGAATCTGACAAAGATAAAGTAGAACCAAATATAGGCATATTAGGCTAAAATAACACAATGGGTGACTTTAAAGAGGAGATGTCATAGGTGAAAGCTAGGTACTTTTCCAAAAGGGAAAAACGATGGGAGAACTAAAGCTTGAGTTACCTGGATGACATAGTGCATTGGGATGTAAGGATGAGATTATGCTCATTATGATGTCTTTATTGGAAGAAGAAAGATAGAGTGCTGATATCATATCTTCAGAACAGATGAGGAAGAATTCAAGAGAGAGAAGTCTTTAAAGTATTTATTACATAAAATGTGATGTATTCCATCTAGTATGACGGAGGGTGCACTCTAAGACTGACAAATATGACTCAATCTCATCTTTCTGTTAATTTCACTACCTTAAATGCAACAAAAGCATGTATTTGCATCATTTTTGGTGTAGTCATCAGAATATTAGCTCACAACAGTAGTATAGACTATCAGAAAAATTAGGTTGTAACTTGAGGAAGAATATCGTCACTGAAGAATTTTTTGCGAGGTCCACATGCGTGGACTTAAAGATTTCTCAGCATTTTTATTAGGCTCCTCAAGCAGATAGCATTGAAATTCTGCTTTTAAGTGGTCAGTGCTTTGGTCCTATGCTAGCTGTTATTTTGCTTTCATGAATACATATTTAAGGATTCCCTGGCATGGCCCTGGGTGACATGTTAAGTTTGTGTTAGGGCCTCATTTTCATAGGCCAAATATTGTTGGTTATTGCTGGTGGTTCCAAATTCAGACATTTAAACTACAGTTAAATAAATATGCTGTCAAAAACAGAAGGTCAGGACAATGACTAATTTGGAAGGCTGAAACAGTCAGATTGTTCACAAGAATTCCACAGCAGAGCCCAGTCTTGCCAGGATTCGCTAGCATTATGCTGTGGAATCTGGGGAATGACCTCACAGATCCTGCATCATCAGACTTGGCCCAGGCTCCAAGATCCCATCAATTTCAATGGGAATTAGGAGAGAACATGTTTAAATTATTTTGCTTCTTGGTGCTGTAACTGGTAGAACACATATTGCTTGTGAAACAACATCATCATTCAGTAGCCACTTCTCTTTCTGTTTTCTCTTCACAAAAGAGATATTCTGCAACAAAATCAGAGGGCTGTGATGACAAGCCTCCAACTAACTAATTCAGTTTTCAGTAAATGTGGATACTGTGATTTTTATTAATTTTCTGCTATTCTAATTAGACAGAATGCTCATTCTTCTGACCTGTGTCAAAACTAAGGATTATGACAGAGGTTTTGTTTTTGGGTGAGGAGACCAGTAATACCTATAGAAATACATCCATCCAATCAAATAGATTATAATTTATAAAATAAATAAATATAGGTTAATTAATAATTTCTGCAATTAAATACTAGGATGGTATAAAAGGTTAAATAAATTCCAGCTACCATATTTCGAAAACTTAAGTGAGGTCATGAGAGGCAAATTCAGCATCATATTTCACAATCTCCCTAAGAAAATTACCAAAAGGCTAATCAGGCACTAGAGTCACCTTATTTCATGATTGTATTACATCTGAAGTGTATTCTTAAACTGAATACACAAGAAAAGTACCATTATGGTGTCATATTTTATTGAGTATTTGTTTTATTTTTCCCCTCAGTGGCTTTGTTTTTGCCATGTCTTTTCCTGGAGGTGCAAGCCTTACATTCCTGCCATGATAAGTGTGGACAATCTTGAAGGACTGAATGATCTTTTGTTGCCCATCATTTTTTTTATGTTCATTCATTCCTCTAGTATTTTCATATACCATCTTTCATTTGAAAAATTCATACCAAATGCATTTTGAAAGCAATTCTGCTTGTGGGCAACAGAGCAATCTACCTAGAGCATCAATTGACTGAGGTAGTGCAGCTAATTTTGGATCAGATCCAAGAAAAAAGTGCAATAAAAAACATGCATAGTTGTTTAATTTTATGTTCCATCTGCTGCATCTGTGAGAGGGGAAATTTATTCCATGTTGTGATGGATATTCACTTTCCAGGCCCCAAAAATGCTTGTTGCTAACCTCAGCTTTTTAGCACAGCAGCATGACCTGTCCAAAGGTCAAGAAGTGGTGGCTGCTCATTAAGCTAAAATCTCTTCTGCAAAAACAGCAGAAATTGTCCAATATTCCCTCCTCAGCCTCTTAACATAAATGAGAACAATGGGATCCACATTTATTTAATTAAACACTCCAGTCATCTGGCCTGAAAATGTGGTTGATAAAACATCACATGCCAATGATGGCAACAAAGTGAAAAAACAGTATAAATGTTAGAGAGCAGTCAGGGTAGGGGGAATGACAGAGAGAAAGGGTTACAGAAAGAAGACCTAGAATTCATTCCCCAGCCTTTGGTTTTTGCGACAGACAACTTGTTCGTCTGTAACTTGTTAGTATGACTTTTTAGCCTGTACTTGTGTTTGGAAATTCTTTGTAAGTTACAAGTTGTTGTCAAGAATTACTTATTGGAATTAAATGTGTCTCACTTAAAATAAAATAAACTGTGTTTAGCTGCTTCATTAGATGGAAGTATCTTCTCCTCGGTTGGGAGGAGGGACCCACTGCTTGAAATAGTGATTATTGACAGCTAGACCTTTCCATAGAGACTAAAGTAGTGAAATGAACTAGTCCTTGAAGTGTAGGTTGATACAGTATAGTCTCCCTATAGTGATGGTACTCGTAGATACTTATGCTAGATAGAACTTAGTCTTGACTTAAGTTTAGAGCTCTCGGACAGTACACTAAATATTATCACATTGTATTTTCATCACAATGTTATCTTACTAGCCTGTTGATTTCAGAGTTAAGGTCAAGATCATCAAATTACACTCTTCTCTCAGTAATTTCCCTTAAATATTCTGCCCATACTTCTCAATAAGTGGAAAATTCAACTGGACATTGCACATTTTGTATATTTTATCTGTTTAGGGATATCCAAGGATAAACTGTTGTTTCTGCCAGAAGACAGAGGTCAATCTATGTTCAAGTCTGAATGAATTCTTTATTTCTTTGATGAGACCATTTATAAAAGCATTTCCTATCACATGCTCATTTATGAACCACAGAGATGAATCTTCCTGACTGTGAGGGGCAGCTCTAGAACTGGAGTATGTCCTAGACTTAAGCAGACAAGGTGTGAGCCTGAGATTTACTGACAGATTTTCTATCAGTTTGTTCCACCTTTGGACTTCTCAGAGGGTCTGCCCGTGGGCCTAGTCTCACTGGGATTCCACAACGTTGTGCTGAGGAATTGTCACTCAGGCCCTACGTCAATCAGACCTGGTATGGAATCTGAAACCCCATTGATTTTAATGGGGATTCCAAACAAGCATCAAGGAGGAAAATACAATTTGTACGTTTTAGTCTAATTTTTATGTGCTTTTAATTAACATTTCTATTATTTTTAACCTGTTGCATCTTGGTTGGGTTCTAATGAGCTTTGATTTTTGTGGAGCAAATAGAAACATTCTGCTTAATTCATTATTTGGAAAAGTTTAGACTTTCAATGCTTTTATCAGAAGAATATGTAATGTCAACATTGGTTTCATCCTACAGTTACTGAACATCAAACCTTTAATGCAGATCTATCATATCTGACTTGGGATTCTGAAAAGGGGGTCATGGGATACTTTTCTAAGGGACTTCTCAGCTTCTTTTGTATCAGCATTGTATAATGCTATAGCAAAGATCAAAACAAGATTGTGGCTTCCATAATTAGATCTTCACTATTACTAGAGAAGAAATTATTAATATCAATGTTATTATTCAAGAAAATTTAGTTGGTCTGCAGGCAAAGCCTGTTTATTTTAGTCGAAAATATCTATACTTAAGTCATTCAGATGACTGAATCCATCAGAACTAATGGATTTGATGTAGAAATCTTAATAAACTAGGTGGATGGGTAAGTCAAGAATATGGGTTAAATTGGTCCTCTCCTACAGCACAAACAAATGCAAGAGTCAGTAATTCAAATGGAATTTTCAGGCTTCAAACCTCTCACTCAAAGCAATTGAGCAAATGTTGTTAGTTCTGTGTTTCCTGTGATGGAAATTTCAAAACCAAATAAGTAACAAAGCAGTTTTTTTGGATACTTCTCAATTACATTACAAACCAACAGCATTTACAAGTCTGTTCAATGGAGCATTTCTCAAACATTGCTGCCCAGATTTACCAGAAAAACACATCATGACACATTCAGAATATCAATCCTGAGGTATGATGATACGTAAACTACATAACAACTTGTAGAGCTATAAAGTACATCTTGAAATGCAAGCTCAATTTGTGGTTTCCCTGGATGATACGTAAACTACATAACAACTTGTAGAGCTATAAAGTACATCTTGAAATGCAAGCTCAATTTGTGGTTTCCCTGGAATTAATGGACTTGGCTGGTTTGCCTGGTGTGTGAACAGTGTATTTCATTCCAAAAGTGAAGGTGACAATACTAGTTAGATAACCATACAACCATAGAACAATATGGCACAATACAGGCCCTTCGGCCCACCATGTTGTGCCGCCCTTCAAACCACACCTAAGACTATCTAACCCCCTTCTCCCACATATCCCTCGAACTTAACTTCCTCCATATGCTTATCTAACAATCTCTTGAACTTATCCAATGTATCAGCCTCCACCACCACACCAGGCAGCGCATTCCATGCACCAACCACTCTCTGGGTGAAAAACCTCCCTCTGACATCACCCTTGAACTTCCCACCCATTACTTTAAAGCCAGGTCCACTTGTATTGAGCGTTGGTGCCCTGGGAAAGAGGCACTGGCTGCCCACTCTATCTATTCCTCTCAATATCTTGTATACCTCTATCATGTCTCCCCTCATCCTCCTTCTCTCCAATGAGAACAGCCCTAACTCCTTTAGTCTCTCCTCATAATCCATACTCTCTAATCCAGGCAGCATCCTGGTAAATCTCCTCTGCGCCCTTTCCAATGCCTCCACATCCTTCCTATAATGAGGCAACCAGAACTGGACACAGTACTCTAAGTGTGGTCTAACCAGAGTTTTGTAAAGCTGTATCATTACTTCGCGGCTCTTAAACTCGATCCCACGACTTATGAAAGCTAACATCCCAGAAGCTTTCTTAACTACCCTATCTACCTGTGAGGCAACTTTCAGTGATCTGTGGATATGAACCCCCAGATCCCTCTGCTCCTCTACACTGCCCAGAATCCTGCCATTTACCCTGTACTCTGCCTTGGAGTTTGTCCTTCCAAAGTGTACCACCTCACACTTCTCGTGATTGAACTCCATCTGCCACTTCTCAGCCCAGCTCTGCATCCTATCAATATCCCTCTGTAAGCTTCTACAGCCCTCCACACTACCCACAACACCACCGATCTTTGTGTCATCTGCAAACTTGCTAACCCACCCTTCCACCCCCTCATCTAAGTCATTAATAAATATCACAAAAAGTAGAGGTCCCAGAACCAATCCTTGTGGGACACCACTAATCACAGCCCTCCAATCCGAATGCACTCCCTCCACCACAACCCTCTGCTTTCTACAGGCAAGCCAATTCTGAATCCACACAGCCAAGCCTCCCTGGATCCCTTGGCCTCTGACCTTCTGAAGAAGCCTACCATGTGGAACCTTGTCAAATGTCTTACTAAAATCCATGTAGACCACATCTAAGGCACTACCCTCATCAATGTTCCTGGTCACCTCCTCAAAGAACCCTATCAGGCTTGTGAGGCAAGATCTTCCCTTCACAAAGCCATGCTGGCTGTCCCTAATCAGTCCATGATTCTCTAAATGCTCATAGATCCTATCTCTTAGAATCCTTTCTAACAGCTTGCCCACAACAGATGTAAGGCTCACTGGTCTATAATTCCCTGGACTATCCCTACTACCTTTTTTGAATAAGGGGACAACATTCGTCACCCTCCAATCCTCCGGTACAATCCCCGTGGACAACGAGGACTCAAAGATCCTAACCATCGGTTCAGCAATCTCCTCCCTTGCCTCACGAAGCAGCCTGGGGAATATGTATCTTTGTTTCCAACTCTTTATGATTTTTAACTATTCTTTCAAAAGTAATTGAGGAGAGTTTGTCACCTTAGCGAGTTCAATCTGTGTTTTTTTCCCTCTACATTAAAGTAAATCATGTTCATTCCAAACTGACCTTAATCTTCTTTTGACAGGATAAAAACAGAAAATGTCAGAAATTCTCAACAAGACATGAAGTATTTATGGAAGGAGAAATAGTTAAAGTTCTGTTTGGCTGATTAAATGTTACTCACACACCTGAATCACTAACTCTTATTCTCTCTCTGTGGTTGCTGCATTTTTATTGCATTAGTTGGGACAGTGCGGGATGATTGGTGGAAGTTGATTAAGGGGTATGGTGTGCAGACATTTAGGGTTGGTGTAAGGATGCAGTATGTTGTAGCCTTGGTGCAAAGTTAATTTTTCTATGCCTCCCAATTCTTCAAATTTAAATGACTTTTTCTCTTTTATCCTCTGTCCTTGGTTATTACAATGTACCAATAAATCTAAAGGAAAACTTTTTATTTCTACTAAGCACTTCACAACCTTTAGACCTTAATACTGAGTTTAACAAACCATTCACCACTTCCTGGTGCTGGTAATGGAGGATAAGTAAATAGATCCATTGGAATTGGAGAAGGTTAAGGATGGTATTTGAGGGTTTAGGGGCATGGGGAGTTGATAATGGGTGATTGGGATCATCTGTCCATACTGGCTTTTGCACCACCTTCTGTCATCTAATGTCTTCTTGTCTCTAGTATATCACTGAACTGCCATTTTATTCTTGTTCTGTCTATCCCTTATTCCCTGGATCTGTCCTACACTTACATCTGCAATTTGTGAATAAAGAATAGCTTCCTAAAACATTAACTACATTTCTTGCTCCATAGATGCTGCCTAACCTGTTGGTCTAGAAATTGGATGACACAGCATGACATTTTGTGATTTAATTTCAATGAAAACTAAAATGTAATTGAAAATCAGGGACTGACTACAAGTTATGATTCATCTTCTGGGTCCTCCTCGCCAGTGATACATGCAGAAACACAGATATATGCAGTGGCACACAACATACAACATACACCAGTGTGCAACTTCTAGGATTGTCATCCACACAGACATGGACTATGCTGTCAACAGCCCACCTCGGCTTTCACACTCTGTGAGAAATGCTCCTATACTAATAAAAGGCAACCTGTCAAAGCAGATGATTCCGACTTCAGGAACCCACCTCAGGTAGATCCCCTTTGAGTAATTACTTATCCAGCCTTCAACCACCCCTATCTGTTTGTGGTCTCCTCCTTTCCCATCAGTGACATTTGCCTTTTTCACCACTCTTTCCATCAATCTGTTGACCCAACACCCAAAATCAGTTATCTACTACTGACCACATTCCACCACCAAATAATCTGCTGACGCTTACCGCAAATACACCTCCGAGTATAATCCACCTCAGCATCTGATCCCCGGGCCACTGACCATCCCAGAATATTAATGATTAACACCTCCCACTACTGATCTCCTGTCCTGACTGAAAACCCCCTGTCATTCACCGATAATAGCAAATCCTCACCATGACCCTACTGCTAACCCTTTTCCCAACAAATCTGCCAACTTTCCTAACCAACCCCTTCATAACCTAAGGTCAGGCCCTAATTTTTCTACCTACCTATCAGCCCCAGACCACCTCCTGATGCCCAGCCCTCCGTATCCCACACACTATACCCAGCATCTCTCCCTACTACATTGTGAAACGTGCAATAAAAAAGGACTTTCTAGCAAATTCTATTTGGTGCATCATACCAAGAGCAATGTGTTTATTTTGTTTCCAAAGTTAAGAAAGGATATACTTGCCATCGAGGGAATGCAGTGACTGATTACCGGGATGCCATATGAGGAGAGATCTTCGCTTCTATACTCAAATCCTCTTGCTATTATGACCAACATACCATTTGCCTTCTTCACTGAATGCTTGCTGCACCTGCATGTCTAGTGTACAAGGACATGCAAATATTTTTGTACATCAACACTTCCCAATTTAACAATGTTTCAAAATGTTATATTTTGTTGCCTTATCCAAATTTTTGATACATAATACAAATGGCTGAAGTCCAAGCACCGATCCCTGCAGTCACCCACTTGTTACCACTTGCACCAAGAGATAAAGATCTATTTATTCCTATTCTCTGTTATCTGTCTGTTAGCCAATTTTCAGTTCACGCTAATACATATCCCCCAATACCATGCATTGCAAATTTACGTACTGAACTTTTATGTGGGACTTCATTAAAGGCTTTCTGAAAATCTAAGTACATCACATCCACCAGTTTTATCACATCTATCAGCTACAACCTCAAAATGTTTGTAGGTTTTTCAAACAACACTTCCTTCTCAGAAATCCTTGATGACTTTGTCTTTGATGTTTTCCAAGTGTCCTGTTATCTCATTCTGAACATGTTTCTTTTTAAATTTCAGATTTCCAGCATATGTTATGGTTTTATTTTGCCCTCTTTCTTCTAACCTTGTTCCCCTTCTCTGCTTGTCTCGTGGAAAATCTTCTTGGACTTGTACATTAATATTCTTTGGAGACTACTGAAGGTGGGTCCATTCCCTTTTGGGTAGTGTGCAACTCTTTTTCTTGGCAGTGTAAATCTATTAATGGCCTACTGTCCAATTGTGTTTCTTTTAGCAGTTCTGTATGGGTGTATCCTTCATTACCAGTCTTCTGTATATCTGTTTTCCCTGTCAGTCCAAACAGAGGGTGCAATTCTCCACTGACCTCATCTACATCTGTTATTTGCAGCACTTGTGTCTTATTGTGTGTTCCTTGAGCTAAAGTTTACTGGATATCTAAACTTGTTGGTTTTCTATTGTTAATATTATATTTGTCATGAGATAAGTACTATTCTCTGCAGCTACGACCAGGTCTCCCAAAATCTTTGTAAGAGTTAAGAATATCATGAAGCTGCTGGAAAAGAATTTAAGAGCAGGAGAGGGAGGATCCAATTGTCATGGGCCACACATGAACTAATTCCGTTGATAGGAACAGGCAAATGTTCTGCTGAGAGTTTGGGGAGTTACATTCAAAATTACCGTGCAAAACAGTGGGGATAATATTCACTGGGTTGTTACAAAAATCATACATAAAGTAGGGTGGGGTGGTGGAGACTGGCGGGGGAGGGTGCGGGTAGGGGGGAGGGAAGGAATGGGAGGAGAGATGATTAATGACACACTGTCACCAGTACTGGAGAAAAAATAACTCTTTCTATTTGGATAGGTTCCACTTAAACCAGGCCAGGCTCAATGTGCTGGCTATGGCTTTCAACTAAGAATGCTTAGAGGAATGTTCAGCTGAGGGGAAAGTTATGAAGAAAATATTCAAATCCATTGAGCATCATTATGAAAATCAACCAAATCAATGGAAATGAGTAGACTCCAGACAGCCAGGAATTAGTCTTTGGTCACCAACTATAAATGCATGAGGGCGTAGCTGCTGCCGGTTGCACTCAACTTTGCAAATTTGGTTCCACTAATTTAAAGGAAATTATGTTTAGAGATGAACATACCCAACATCTGATATTCTCACACTCCTATGGCACCAAAGCCATATTCCACCAATGGTTGGTTTATTGATAATAATGTTACAGTGGAAACATTATGAAGAGTCAAACTGAAAGATTCATTCAAAAAGTTGTGTGAATTAATGGCACAAATAGAGATAAATAGATTGGATGTTGACCAAGGCTGGGAATTAAATATTCCAGGACATTTAGAAAGTCCAGATAGGGTGTAACCTAATAATAAAGAAAGACATAAGGGTGCTTGTGAGGAATTATCTTGCTTCAGGTCATGAAGTAGAATCAGTCCAACTGCAGACATATTAACAAGGGATAAAAAACATTGCTAGAAATAAATACTGGGCCCACTAATAGCATCTATACTATTGGAAAGGGTGGCGCGGTAGCATTGCGGTTAGCATGACACTATTACAGTGCCAGTGATCGGGGTTCAATTCCCATCACTGTCTGTAGGAGTTTGTACATTCCTCCAAGTCTGCGTGGGTTTCGCTCCGGGGTGCTTCGGTTTCCTCCCCACATTCCAAAGATGTACAGGTAGGTTAACAGGGGTTTAAAATGGGCGGTGCAGACTCATTAGCCAGAAGGGCCTGTTACCTTGCTGTATAAATAAAGTTTTAAAGTTTTAAAGCAGTTTGTAGTAGTGGACTTCAATCATACCAGTTTTACATCTTCAGCAAATGGTTTAATGACTTTCTGATGAAGTTATAGAGTCCTAAACTTTAGTCAAACCCTGCAATACCAGACATGGGAATATTCTCCCAAGTCGTCAAAATGGTAATGGAAAGTAAGGAGAGGGTCTGCAGAGTATGAACATTTATTAGATGTAAAAAGAGAGCAAGCAGGGCAAATCAGCAACAGGTTCTTTTTAATAAGAGTGTTCAGGGTGTAAATCTACCCCACACACATCAATAAGGAGCAAGTGTCAGCAGACTACCTTTCTCTAAGGAGATTTTCCTTGAGGTATATCTCAAAAGCAGCCACAGAACTGCTACAGAACTGTATAGCCAGTGGTAATGTAGCTCATCAAGGAATGAATTTCTTCATCTCTAAGCCTCTACAGAGTGATGCTGAGGCCATTAGTGATATATTATGGTACACCATTGCATTTGGGAGATAATAGATGATCTATTCACTAAGACAGCCAAAAAAAAATCATCTACCTTGGAAAAGAGCAGCAGGCAGTTCATACATATTAATTCTTGATGATTCTGGACATCTAATTGGAGCAGAGAGCCATCAACTACACCCACTTCAGCTTGAAGGCATCACTGAGAATTTTCAGACATACAGGATCTTCACAGTCTATTCCCACTTCAGCAGACAAATCTCATTCATCTGCAACTCTATCTTTAAAACATCGTAGCAAATAAATGGTGGTTACTTGTTGACAAGAACTATCCTCTGACCATCTGATGTCTGATACAATGAAGCTCACACACAACAGAAAGATGCAGTTATAAGGAAAACTACACCAACACAGTACTACAAGTCATGTTTATGTGCATATATATATTCAACTAGGACAACAACCATGGAAGCATCAACTATCTACTTTATATATTTCCTTATTGTTTGACTTCTTCTTGCCATTGCATGTCTACCACTCTGATACAGTGTTCCCTATTGGGAGCACAATGGAAGGCCATTATCCATCAGCGAAGGAAGCCATTTCTTCTCCAAGTTATCCATCTATGATATTGACTCAGTTTTCCTTTCTCCATCAGAACAAACATGTCAGCTTGGGCATGTTCCACGACCCTGCTATTAGAAACACACAAAATAGACAAAGAAGCATAATGACCTTCTAACGTACTTGTCCTGGTCTCATTGATTTCTCCCATTTGTCTGAGCCTCACCCTTCCACAGATATTCTCTTCATCCTGCCACCTTCTTTGCAATTTAAGGCCATCTTTTTTATCTCTCTTTCCCAGTTCTGAGGAAGCTTCTCTGACCTGAAATGTTAAGTCTGTTTCCCTTTCCTTAGATGTTGAATAACTTGCTGAGTGTCTCTAGCATTTTTGTTTTTATTTCAAATTTCCAGCTATTGTTATTTTTATTTGCAGGAGCAAACTTGCTGGATGGGTTGCATTTTCCTGTGATGTCCCCTAGAATTACACAAACTGGAGAAAAGATAAATGAATAAGGCACTCAGAAAATATAAAACATGCCATGTTATAGACAGTCCATCAATCATGCATGTTAATTTGAAAGCATAATCACACTATTCATCTTTTCATTTGCTAAGTTAATTAGATTTTATTAGTAGGTCATGTTTAGAATTTTAGTTTTGTTCTTTTTACCCCTTTCAGTACTTAAAATGAATGATTCACTTTTTTGCCTCCTTTTGTCTAATGTAAATGAAGTATCACTATTTCCACAGATCTGGATGTTATGATACAGAAAATTGTATTCTACTGAAGAATATTGGTACATAGTTGTGCACATACTGTACACTGTTTTATTATAGAGCACATACCTATATGAATTATTTCAAAAATTCAACATTTTGAAATTTAAAAAAAACATATATTCAAAAACCATAAAACATTTGATACAAGCTATTGAAGATATGATTGAAAACATCAAGGCATAATTTTTTACATAATTTACTTTACACACTGGCCCAACATTACCATCTCAGAAGGTCTATGACCTTAAACATTTACTCTGTATCTCTTTCTAGAGATACCCCCTGGCCAGCTGAGTTTCATCAGCATTCTCTGTTTTTACTACAGTCTCAGCCTGATGACATGGTGAGAATTGTGCCTTTTTAATTAAAGTCTTGTTTTTGCACAACCAACATGTTTAAATGAGGGAATACTAACCAATTTATTTTGCTTCATTTTTTTTTCTCATCTATCAGCTAATTTCCTTACTGACAGGAAACTACTTAGTATCTCCTCACTTAACAGCTAAAGGGAAGTTACTTCTTACTCCATAAAATTGTGATTTTCAAAGACGAGTTAATGGTGTATAAAAGTTCTATTGTATAAAAGCTTACAAAGCATTTTTGTTAATAGCAGTTTGAGACTTTTCTATCTGCAGCATAAATCTGTGCAAGGTTCTACAATAAGGTGGAAGATTATGTCAGGATATGATATTTTTATCATAAGCCAGGATCCAGGTGACGATGGGGCAAACACTACTGGAAAAGTTGCAATCTGCGAATAGTTCCAAGCACAAAGTCTGATGTTGTGTAATAACGGCTTCATCAATATTGAACATTGGTTAGTAAAATTTAATCAGCATTTTCACATGGTAGCCATAATAATTATTACATGTCGATATTTAGATTTGCAAGTGTGCACATTTATGAATGAGAATGCACATTTAGCACCAACTATCCACTAAGTAATTAAGGTATTGGTATTGGTATTGGTTTATTATTGTCACTTGTACCGAGGTACAGTGAAAAACTTGTCTTGCAAACCGATCGTACAGGTCAGTTCATTACACAGTGCAGTTACATTGAGTTAATACAGAGTGCATTGAGGTAGTACAGGTAAAAACAATAACAGTACAGAGTGAAGTGTCACAGCTACAGAGAAAGTGCAGTGCAATAAGGTGCGAGGTCACAACAAAGTAGATCGTGAGGTCATAGTCCTTCTCATTGTATGAGGTATCATTGAGCTGACAATAGTGGATTCACTTCATTAAACTCTTCTAGTGGGAGGTGGTTAAAATAATTATTGATTTGCCATTGACAAATGGAAATAAGCCATTAGTGAATTTATCACCATGCTTTCCTTTGTAGGCCAAGGCATTGAGTATAATATGTCATAGTACAGCTGTACAAAACATTGGTCAGCTCGCACTTGGTACATTTCTGGTTGCCACACTACAGGAAGGATGTGGTAGCAAAGGAGAAAGTAAAGAAGCGATTTACCAGGATGTTGCTTGGAATGGACTGTTGTTATAAGGGAGATTATAATGTAGATTATAATGTTATAATGTAGTTATAAGGGAGATTAGATAGGCTGGGTTTATTCTCATTGGGATGTGGGAAGCTGATGGGTGACCTAAAAGAGGTTTATAAAATTATGAGGGGCATAGACGGTATAGATAATCGGAGTCTTTTTTCTCAGGCAGGGGAATCAAACTAGAGGGCACAGGTTTAAGGTGAGAGGAGAGCAGCTTAAAGGAAATCTGAGGGATAATTTTTTTTTACACAGAGGGTTCTAGTTATCTGGAAGGAGCTGGCAGAGGAGGTGATCAAGGTAGATACAATGACAACATTTAAAAGGTGACACAAGAGACTGCAGATGCTGAAATGTGGAGGAACACACAAAGCATTGGAGGAACTCAGGGGGTCAGATAGTTTCTATGGAAGGAAATGGACAGTCAATGTTTTGGGTTGAAATCCTTTATCTGGACTGAGAATATTTAAAAGGCATTTAGACATAGATGGGAAAGGATTGAGGGATATGGGCCTATTTCAGGCAAATAGGATTAGCCTAGACAGGCATCATGGTCAGCACGGTGGGCCAAAAGGGACCATTTCTGTGTTGTATGATTGTATGAATCTATATTAATTGCAGCTTTATTTTAGTGAACTGATGTATTGAATACTTATGTTGTTTGTATCTGACATTACCTGAAACAGGAATACTAAATAAATGGTTGATAAAACTGTTAACAAAGCGCATGATGAAGTTTAATATGAAAATATTGTTTGCAAAATAGGAAATTACCCCAACCGTTTTTTAAATTTGTGACTATTAAGTTCTTCCAGCTTCAACAAACTTTCCAGTTACATAGCAGCTCAACATTTCCAACCCAATACTTCAAAATATTTTAAGTTTAATTGCATATAGTCATTAGTTGCTGAGAAAGCTATAACTACTGATGTGATTTATCTGATTGCTTACTCATAGTGGTTGTTGGTGCTGTCTTTGTTTAAACAAAGGTGCAGAAGCAAATGTATCTGGTAGTTATAAGTGGGCCAGATTACACTGGACCTGGGCAGCTCCTCATGTTCACTGGTGTGCCAGCTCAATGATTTAAACTAGTTAGGAGGGTTTAATCCAGTGTGGCAGGGGTGTGGGAACCACAGCATCAGGTCGGAAAGCGGAGGGATTGAGAGGAAGGTTGGTATCATGACCAGTAAGGAAGAAGGAGCAGGAGGAAGGTAATAGACATGATGCGTTGAAGTGTGTTAATTTTAATGCCAGGAGTATTATGGGTCAGGGTGATGAACTTAAAGAATGGATCAGTACACAGAACTATGATGTTGTGTTACAGAGACTTGGTTGAGAGAGGGACAGGTCTGGATGCTTAATGTTCCAGGGTTTCAATGTCTTAGAAAAGTTAGAGAGGGAGGTAAAAGGGGTAGGGGACGGGTTGTACTATTAGTAAGAGACAATCTCACAGCTGCATTCGGGGGGGACAAAACGGAGGGCTCATTCACTGAGCCAACATGGGTAAATCTCAAAAACAAGAAAGGTGCAATCACTCTGATGGGATTAAACTACCATCCCCTCCCCCCCTCCCCAATAGCCACCAGGACATTGAGAAGCAGATAAAGTCAAAGTCCAGTTTATCGTCATATGCACAAGTACATGTATGCACAGATACAATGTAAAACTTACTTGCAGCAGCATTACAGGCACATAGCATCATACAAGCAGCATTCACATGAAAAACATGAATTTGTAGCGGCTGCTACCGTGATGTGAAAACAAGACACTAGTCGATGGGTTTCAGAACAAGAACTGGTTTATTTTCCCGCCTTGCGCGGGCCTTTTAAGAGAGACTGTTCCGGCCCACCGAAAATGGAAATGACGTATACGCTACGTCATCAAACCTTTCCCGTGTGCGGGTTCTCTCTGTCGCTCGGGGAAGACGAAGGCCCAACATCATCTTGGGCCTCGCCGCTCCGACGACGCACGACCCGACTGCCTAGCCGGTTCGCTTGCTCGGACAGTGAGTCGCTACACAACCCCCCCCCCCCCCCCAAGAACCGGCGATATGGTCCCCAAGGTCCATGGGCTGTGTTAGCTGTTGCTTAGGAGGTCGGCCTCTGCGTCGCGGTGCTGGAACCTCGACCGGTTGTTGTAGATCTAAATGGGCCAGTTTGAGGCGGTCTCTCGTGAAGACCTCTTCCTTGCCCCCAATGTCCAAAATAAAGGTGGACCCATTATTCCTGATGACCCAGAACGGCCCCTTGTATGGTCGTTGCAACGGTGCCCAGGGTGTGCCCCTGCGAACGAAAACGAACTTACAGTCTTGTAGTTCCTTGGGCTCACAGGATGGGGCTTGACCATGCCGCGAAATGGGAATCGGTGCCAAGTTGCCGAGCCTCTCGCGCAGTCTTTGCAGGACTGCCGTGGGTTGTTCCTCTTGGCCCTAAAGGGTGGGTATGAAATCCCCTGGGACGACCAGGGGCAGCCCATACATGAGTTCAGCTGACGAAGCGTGGAGGTCTTCCTTGGGGGCAGTGTGTATGCCGAGCAGGACCCAAGGCAGTTTGTTGACCCAATTAGGACCCTTCAGGCGGGCCATCAAGGCTGATTTTAGATGGCGGTGGAAACGTTCCACTAACCCGTTTGATTGAAGGTGGTAGGCCGTGGTGGTGTGCAGCTGCGTCCCCAGCATGTTCGCTAATGTAGACCAGAGGCTGGAGGTAAACTGGGTGCCCCTGTCTGAAGTGGTGTGGGCCGGAACACCAAAACATGAGATCCAAGTTGTGAGCAGCGCCCGGGCGCAGGAATCAGTCGTGATGTCAAATAGAGGGGTTGCCTCTGGCCACCTCGTGAACCGGTCCACGATGGTAAGGAGGTACCGGGCTCCTCTTGAAACTGGCAGAGGACCAACGAGGTCGACGTGGATGTGGTTGAACCTTCTACGGGTAGGCTCGAACTGCTGTGGCGGGACCTTGGTGTGTCGTTGGATTTTTGATGTCTGGCAGTGCGGACAAGTCCTGGCCCACTCACTGACCTGCTTGCGCAGGCCATGCCAGATGAACTTGCTGGCAGCCAGTCGGACAGTTGATCTGATGGACGGGTGCGCCAACTCATGTATCGAGTTGAAAACGCGTTTCCGCCAGGCTGCAGGAACTATAGGGTGGGGTTGACCTGTTTCGATGTCGCAAAGGAGGGTCTGCTGACCTGGACCGACTAAGAAATCTTGGAGCTGCAGGCCCGAAACTGCAGTTCTGTAGCTGGGCAGCTCGTCGTCGGCTTGCTGTGTGTCAGCCAGGGCCGTGTTGTCGACACCCAGGGACAGGCTGTGGATGGTTGGTCTGGAAAGTGAGTCAGCAACGACATTGTCCTTTCCGGAGATATGTTGGATATCCGTTGTGAATTTGGAAATGTAGGACAGATGTCTCTGCTGACGAGCTGACCAGGGATCGGAGACTCTGGAGAAGGCAAAGGACAAAGGCTTATGGTCAGTGAAAGCGGTGAAAGGCCTGCCTTCTAAAAAGTACTGGAAATGCTGGACCGCCAGGTACAGCGCTAGAAGTTCCTGATCAAAAGCGCTGTATTTCAGTTCGGATGGTCTAAGGTGCCTGCTGAAAAATGCCAAGGGTTGCCAATGGCCTTCGATTAGTTGTTCCAGTACTCCATCAACCGCAGTGTTGGATGCTTCCACCGTGAGGGCGGTTGGGGCGTCTGTCCTAGGGTGTACAAGCATCGTGGCGTCTGCCAGGGTGCCCTCGGCCTTAACGAAGGCAGCCACAGCCTTGTCATTCCAGGCAATGTCCTTGCCCTTGCCAGACATCAGCCAGAGAACAAAGGGCGCAGGATACAGGCTGCTGCAAGGATGAACCCATGGTAAAAGTTGACCATCCCCAGGAATTCCTGCAGGCCTTTGACCGTGTTGGGGTGGGCAAAATGGCGGATGGTGTCTACCTTGGCAGGTAGGGGTGTTGCTCCGTCGCTGGTGATTTTGTGGCCGAGGAAATTGATAGAGTCAAGTCCGAATTGGCACTTGGCCGGATTGATTGTGAGGCTGAAATCACGGAGACAGGAATACAGTTGGCGGAGGTGGGAAAGGTGTTCTTGGTGGTCACGGCTGGCGATTAGTATGTCATCTAAGTAAATGAACATGAAGTCCAGGTCTCAGCCTACCTTGTCCATCAGCCGCTGGAAAGTCTGCGCAGCGTTCTTAAGGCTGAACGGCATTCAAAGGAATTCGAAGAGGCCAAATGGGGTGATAATCGCAGTTTTGGGGACGTCATCCGGGTGGACCGGGATTTGGTGGTATCCCCAAACGAGGTCCACCTTGGAGAAGATGCGGGCCCCATGTAGGTTCGCTGTGAAGTCCTGGATGTGAGGGATGGGGTAGCGGTCCGGGGTGGTGGCGTCATTCAGCCTGCGGTAGTCGCCACAGGGCCTCCACCCGCCAGTGGCTTTGGGGACCATGTGCAGGGGGGAGGCCCAGGGGCTGTCTGACCTGTGAACGATCCCCAGCTCCTCCATGCGACGGAACTCTTCCTTTGCCAGGCGGAGCTTGTCTGGAGGTAGTCGTTGTGCTCGGGCATGAAGGGGTGGCCCTGTGGTAATGATGTGGTGCCACACCCCGTGTTTGGGCATAGAATTTGAGAACTGAGGTGCCAAAACTGATGGGAACTCGGCTAGAAGCTTGGTGAACTTGTTGCCAGACAGGGAAACGGAGTCCAGGCACGGGGCTGGTAGGCTGGCTTCTCCTGGGGGTAGGTTTGGAAAGTTCTGGAGTGGACTAGCCACTTCCCTCGCAGGTTGACTAACAGGTTGTGGGCCCAAAGGAAATCAACTCCTAGGAGTAGGTGGGCAATGGTGGCAAGGGTAAAGGTCCAGGTAAAATGGCTGTCGCCAAATTGTAATTGAAGTGTACGGGTACCGAAAGTCCGTATCGTTGTGCCATTTGCGGCATTGAGTACAGGACCTTGTTGCCTGTTACGAGTGTCGCGGCCGGTCGGGGGCAAAATACTGACCTCTGCTCCAGTATCGACGAGGAAACGCTGCCCGGACTGCTTGTCCCAAATGAATAGGAGGCTGTGTCGACGGCCAGCCATTGTAGCTGTCAGCAGTGGCTGGTCCTGGCATTTTCCTGAAACCTTGCAGGGTGGGCGGCATCGACGGGCCTCCGCGCCCCACCTCTGATGGTAGAAACACAGCTGGTCACCAGTGTCGTCCTCTGTGTTTCTGGGGTGTGGTCGCTCGGTTGCTGGGACTGGTTTAGGCAGGCATTGGGCTCGCAGCCTGGCGATTTGGCTGACAGATGAACCGCTCTCGCATTTGGTCTTCCACAGGACATCTGCCCAGGCAGCTACCTCACGTGGGTTGCTGAAGTCGGTGTCGGCCAACAGCAGGTGAATGTCATCGGGTAGTTGTTCGAGGAAGGCCTGTTCGAACATTAGGCAGGGCTTGTGTCCCTCAGCCAAGGCCAGCATCTCGTTCATTAGGGCGGATGGGGATCTGTCCCCCAGGCCGTCGAGATGAAGCAGGCGGGCAGCGCACTCGCGACTGGAGAGGCCAAAGGTTTGAATCAGAAGGTCTTTGAAAGCTGGGTACTTATCCTCCTCCGGAGGAGACTGGATGAAGTCTCCTACCTGGGCGGCTGTCTTCTGGTCCAGAGAGCTGACCACATGGTAGTACCCTGTGGAGTCGGAGGTGATCTGCCGAAGGTGGAATTGTGCTTCGGCCTGGTCGAACCAGATGCTGGGACGAAGCGTCCAAAAGGTGGGCAGCTTGAGTGCCACTGCGTTGGCTGCTGCGCTGTCGTCCATTGTGCGGGTCCAAAATCCGTTTGGACCGTCGGGGTCACCAATGTAGCGGCTGCTACCACGATGTGAAAACAAGACACTAGTCGATGGGTTTCAGAACAAGAACTGGTTTATCTTCCCACCTTGCGCGGGCCTTTTAAGAGAGACTGTTCCTGCCCACCGAAAATGGAAATGACATATACGCTACGTCATCAAACCTTTCCCGCGTGCGGGTTCTCTCTGTCGCTCAGGGAAGACGAAGGCCCAACGCCATCTTGGGTCTCGCCACTCCGACAACGCGCAACCCGACCGCCAAGCCGGTTCGCTTGCTCGGACAGTGAGTCGCTACAAATTAAACATAAAGTCCATGTTCGTGCAAAGTGATCAAAGTGGTCACAGTGTTGCTAAACTTGAAGGATTAGGATTGTGCCGGTTGGTTCAAGAACCAAATAGTTGAAGGGAAGTAACTGTTCTTGAACCTGGTGGTGTGGGACTTCAGGCTTCTGTACCTCCTGCCCAATAGGTAGCTGCAAGAAGATGGCATGGCCCAAATATATGCAGGCAGATTAGGGAAAGGAGTAAAAACAACAGGGTTGTTGTTGTTGGTGACTTCATGAATTCAACTTCCCTAGTATAGTCTGGGACTTGTTTTGTACAAGAGATACAGACAGGGCAGAATTTGTTAGATGCATCCAGGAGCATTTCTTAAATCAGTGTGTAGATAGTCCAACGAGAGGAGGGGCCTTACTGGACCTGGTGTTGGGTAATGAGCCCGGCCAGGTGACTGAACATTTAGGGAACAGTGATCACAACTCCTTAAGTTTTAAAATAGCTATAGATAAGGATAAGTATGGATCTTGTGGGAGATTATTAAATTGAAGCAGGGCAAATTACAAGAGTTTTAGGCAGGAAATAGGGAGAGTTAATTCAGAATAGCTGTTTTTGGGCAAGTCCACATCTGACATGTGAAAGGTGCTTTAAGACCAACTGTACAGATCACAGGACAGAGATGTTCCAATAAGAAGGAAGGACAAGGATGGCAAGATAAGGGAACCTTGGATATCGAGAGAGTTGGTTAATTTAGTGAAGGAGAAAAAGGAAGCGTATGTAAGGTTTAGGAAGCTAAAATCAAACAGAGCCCTTAAGGATTATAAAAAAGCTAGAAAAGAACTCAAAGGGAATTAGAAGAGCCAGGAGGGGCCATGAAAAGTCCTTAGCAAGTAGGATTAAAGAGAATCCTAAGGCATTCTATACATATATTAAGAGCAAGAGGATAACTCGGGAGAAGGGAAAACTCTCAAGGATAAAGGAGGGAACGTGTGATTGGAGGCAGAGGATGTGAGCAAGGTCCTAAATGGGTACTTTGCATTAGTATTTATCAAGGAGAGGGATGTGGAGGATAGGGAGATCACTTGGGAGCATGTTAATATGCTAGGGTATTTTAAGATAAAGAAGGAGGTAGTGTTGGGTCTCTTAAAGAACATAAAGTTGGATAAGTCCCCAGGGCTGGATGGGATATACACCAGGTTATTGAGAGCGATGAGAGATGTGATTTATGGGGCCTTGACCAAGATCTTCATGTCCTCTTTAGCCTCAGACAAGGTCCCAAAGGACTGGCGAGTAGCTAATGTTGTTCCATTATTCAAGAAAGGAAATAGAGTTAATCCTCGAAACTGTAGTCCAGTGAGTCTCACATCAGTGGTATGAAGCTTCTGAAGAGGATTCTTAGGGATAGGATTTATGAGCATTTGGAAAATCATGGCCTAATTAGGGACAGTCAGCATAGCTTTGTGCGGGGCAAGTCGTGTCTTACAAACTTGACTGAGTTTTTTGAGGAGGTGATGAAGGTGATTGATAAAGGTAGAGCTATGGCTGTTGTCTGCATGGATTTTAGTAAGGTGTCTCATGGGATGTTCATCCAGAAGATTACAATGCATGGGATCCACAGTGACTTGGCCACTTGGATTCAGAATTGGCTTGCCCATAGAAGACAGAGGGTAGAGTTCGATGGGACTTATTCTGGCTGGAGATCTGTGACTAGTAGTGTTCTGCAGGGATCTGTACTGGGACCTCTGCTATTTCAATATATATAAGTGACCTGGCTGAAAATGTAGATGGGTGGGTTAGTAAGTTCATAGACGATACAAAGATTGATGGTGTTATGGATAGTGTAGAAGATTGCCAAAGGATACAGCAGAATGTAGATCAGTTGCAGATAAGGGAGAAGAAATGGCAGATCGAGTTTAATCTGGCCAAATGTGAGGTGTTGTACTTTGGGAAATCAAATGTAAAGAGACAGTACATAGTTAATGGCAAAATCCTTAACAGTGTTGATGCGCAGAGGGATCTTGAGGTCCAAGTTCATAGCTCCCTGAAAGTGGCTGCACAGCTTGATAGGGTGGTAAAGAAGGCATATGGCATGCTTGCCTTTCTTAGTCAAGGCACTGAGTTCAAGAGTCAGGAAGTTATGCTGCAGCTTTATAAAACTCTAGTTAGGCAGCATCTGGATTATTGCATTCAATCAGGTTGTCCCATTATAGGAAGGATGTGGGCTCTTTGGAGAGGGTGCAGAAGAGGTTTACCAGGATGCTGCCTGGATTAGAGGGAATGTGCTACAAAAAGAGGTTAGACAAACTTGGGTTGTTTTCTCTGGAGCGGCGGAGCCTGATCAGAAATCTGATAGAGGTTTATAAGATTATGAGAGGCATAGATCCCAGGGTCAAAGTGTCTAATACAAGAGGGCATGCTTTTGAGTTGAGAGGGGATAAGTTCAAAGGAGACGTGAGGGTCAAGCTTTTTTACACAGGTGTCTGGAATGCACTTCCAGGGGTGGTGATGCAGGGAAATATGACAGAGACATTAAAGAGGCTTTTAGATAGGCACATGAATGTGCAGGAAATTGAGGGATATGGACATTGTGTAGGCAGATGCGATTAGTTTAGTTAGGCATTTAATCACTAGTTTAATTAGTCCAGCACAATATCGTCAGCCTAAGGGCCTGTTCCTGTGCTGTACTGTTCTATGTTCTGTGATTGCACTTACAGTATCTTTTACATTCTGTGTCACTGCCATGGCCCTTCCACAATGCAGAGTGGTCAGTCTATGCAACTAGTCCCAGGCATCACAAGCTAAGGGATCACTAATAGACCATCCTGAGGGCGCTTCAACAGTTGTTCTATCAAAGTGCATTTCCCACTGCTTCCAAATGTCTCTGATGATCATGGATATTGAGAAACAATTAAAGAACTAAAGTTATTAATAAAGATTGAAATAATAATACATGCACAAAACCGCACTAAACATATGAAAAATTAAATTACTGCATTAACATTAATTAAATTAATGTTAAAAGAATACAAACTACTCACCTTTACTTACCTTTCTGCTGAAAGTCAGCAACCCCATTCAAATAAATGGGCCTCACCAGATGTGTCTGCTATGGCTGGCATAAAGCTGAGGAGCCAAATAGACTTCATACCTAGCCCCTGAGCTCAGGACATAGTGGAATGAGCCTGTGCTGAGTGGTGAATCCAGGAGTGCATCAAGAGGTCAGATGCACCCACAAATGACTTCCAGAGTGGTCACACCAATCCTTCACACCAAGTAGTGTCAATGCAAAGAATGGAGTCCAGACAAAGTCATGAAGATGAAAACCCTGAAATAGTCAAGCAACAGTTAGCTCCTGAAATAGAATGACTGTAGATTTTTCTGGCATGTGTAGCATTGCAATTGTGCTAATAGACCAGAGCCAGGCAGATCTGGGAAACACAAAACTCGGCACTGTGGAGACACTGGGGAATATCAACAGCAGCAATAATGTTCAGCACCACACTTGTTCCTGAGGGGTACAAGTACATAGTTCCCTGAAAGTGTTAACACAGGTAGACAGAGTGGTGAACAAGGCATTTGGCACGATTGCCTTCATTGATCAGGGCATTGAGTACAAGAGGTGGGATGTCATGGTACAGCTTCACAAGATGCTAGTGAGACTGGTAACGCCCCCCAACTCTTTCTCCACTGCATTGATGACTGCATTGGTGCTGCTTCCTGCACCCGTGCTGAGCTCATCAATTTCATCAATTTTGCCTCCAACTTCCACCCTGCCCTCAGATTCACTTTGTCCATCTCCAACACCTCTCTCCCCTTTCTGGATCTCTGTCTCCATCTCCAGAGACAGGTTAACCACAGACATCTTCTACAAACCCACGGACTCCCACAGTTACCTTGACTACACCTCTTCCCACCCTGTCACTTGTAAGGACGCCATCCCCTTCTCCCAGTTCTTCTGCCTTTGCCGCATCTGTTCCCATGATGAGACTTTCCATTCTAGGACATTAGAGGTGTCCTTTTTCAGTAACCATGGTTTCCCTTCCATCACCATCAATGCTGCCCTTACCCGTATCTCCTCCACTTCCTGCACATCTGCCCTCACCCTCTCCCCCCCCCCCCCCCCAACGTAACAGGGACAGGGTTCCCTTGGTCCTCAGCTACCACCCCACGAGCCTCTGTATCCAACACATAATTCTCCGCAACATCTGCCACCGGCAAAAGGATCCTACCACCAGGCACACCTTCCCCTCACCCCCTCTCTCCGCTTTCTGCAGGGACCGCACTCTCCATGACTCCCTTGTCCACTGGTCCCTCCCCACCAATAACCCCCCTGGCACTTATGCCTGCAAGCACACCAAGTGCTACACCTGTCCCTACACCTCCTCCCTCACCACCATTCCAGGTCCCAAACAATCCTTCCAGGTGAGGCAGCGCTTCATCTGTGAGTCCGAGGGTGTCATTTATTGCATCCGGTGCTCCCAGTGCGACCTCCTGTACATCGGTGAGACCTAACGCAGATTGGGTGACCGCTTCGTCAAGCACCTTTGCTCCATCCGCCGCAACAGCCAGGACCTCCCAGTGGCCACCTACTTCAATTTCACATCCATGGCCTCCTCTACTGCCACGTTGAGGCCAGACACAGGTTGGAGGAACAACACCTCACATTCTGCCTTGGGAGTCTCCAACCTGATGGCCTCAACATTGATTTCTCTAACTTTCAGTAACCCCACTGCTTCTTTTTCCTCCACCCCCCCCACTCCTTTGTTTTCCCGTATTCTGTGGCTCCCTTCCCCATGCCTTGATGGACCTGCCCATCTCCTCTCCTCCCCTCCTCCATCCTTATTCCATGGCCCGCTGCCGTCTCTTACCGAGTTCCTTCTTCTTCAGTCCTTGCCTCGTCTACCTATCACTTCTCAGCCTATTACATCTTCTCCCCCTCCCCCACCCACTAACCGTCCCCCTCTCACCTGGACTTGCCTATCACCTGAACTCACCTATCCCCTACCTGTGTGTGCTCCTCCCCCTCCCCCCACCTGTGTTATTATGTAGTTATAATAAAGAACTAATTTTCCCAGTAGGCAATGCAAGGGGTCACATAGGGGAACAGGAAATGCCTATAAACGAGTGGGAAAGCAAGCCAGCCAGTCTGTTGTTGTTGTTTAAATAAATGTTCAGATGTGAAACCCACACGGTTTGTCTCTTGATGAAGAACAAACATAACACCACCTTCTTATTCTGGCTTCTGCCCTCTTCCTTTCCAGTCCTGATGAAGGGTCTTGGGCCTGAAACGTCGACTGTTTATTTCCCTCCATGGATGCTGCCTGACCTGGCGAGTTCCTCCAGCATTTTTTGTGTATTGCTCCAGGTTCCAGCATCATCAGAATTTTTGTGTCTCCGGGTATTGTGCACAGTTCTGGCCACCTAGCTATAGGAAGGATTTCACTAAGCTGGAAAGGTTGCAGAAAATATTCCTAAGGATGTTGCCAGGAGTGGATGGCTTGAGTTATAAGAAGAGACTGTATCGTCTGGGGCTATATTCCCTGGCGCATAGGAGTCTGAGGGATGACCTCATGGAGGTAAATAAAATCATGACGAGCATAGATAAGGTGAATGGTCAGTCTTTTTCCCAAGCTGGGGGAGTCTAAAACTAGAGAGCATAGGTTTAAGGTGAGAGAGGAAAGATTTAAAGGGAACTTGAGGATAAGCTTTTCACACAAAGGTTGGTGGATATATGGAACAAGTTCCCAGAGGTAGTGGTAGAAGCCGATACAATTACAATGTTTAAAAGACACTTAGATATGTAGATAGGAAAGGTTTTGAAGGATGTGGGCCAAATGCAGACAAATGTGACTAGCTCAGGTAGGCTGCTTGGTCAACATGGACGAGTTAGGCCAAAGGGTGTGTTTCCATGCAGTATAACTTTATGACTCTATCACTCTGATCTCCTATCAATGGCTCAGCATATCCCTCATTCCACTATTACTATCAAGCCAGGGGATCAATCCTGGTTCAGTAAGGAGTGCAGAAGGACGTGCCAGGAAACTCCAGAATGCCTAAAACTGAAGTGCCAATCTAGTAAAACAGAAACATAGGACTGTGTGATAAACAGCAAAAACAGCATGCAATAGATGGAACAAAGCAATCTTACAAGGAATCTCTGCAGCCATGTCATATTTAGTCATGAATGAGGGTGGATAATTAAACAGCTACTGGGAGGAGGGGACTCCAAGACCATTCCCATCCTCATCTATAGCAGGGCCCAGTAAGTGCTAATGACAAGATTGTGCATTTACAACCATATTCAGCCAGAAGTGCTGAGTGGATGGATCCATCTCAGTTCCCCCTGAAGTGTCCCCCATCACAGAAGCCAGACTTCAGCTTTCTTGATCAACTCCACATCACATCACAAAAGGACAGAGGGCACTGGATACCGCAACTTCTAGAACAAGCTGTTCATCTAACCAACCTGTTCTAGTACAAATACAGCACTAGCATCTGCTGGAAAATATGGCAAATTGCCCATATGTGTCCTTCTTGCTTAAAGCTGGACAAATCCACTCTCACTCATCAGCAAAGCGGTGGAAGGCATTTTTGACAGTGCTATCATCACTTCCTCACAGATAACCTGCTCAATGATGCCCATTTTAGGTTTGTGAAGGACCATTTGTCTCCACGTCTCATCACAGCTTGGTTCAAACATGGACTGAAAAGATGAATTCCAGAAGTGAGCATGAGTGATTGACTTTCAGCATTTAACTGAGTGTGGCGTCAAGGAGTCCTGGTACAAATGAAGTCAATGGGCATGAAGGGAAAAAGTCTCCAATGGTCACATTAACCTCACACAAAAGTAGATGCTGTTTGGAAGTTAATCATCCTAGCCCCAGGTCATTTTTTGCAAGAGTTCTTCAGGGTTGTGTGTTCTAGATCTAACTAACTTCAGCTCCTTACTCAATGACCTTCCTTCTGTCATAAGGTCAAAAGTGGGGAAGTTCATTGCCTGATTGTGCAATCAGCAATGTGCAATGTTCAATTCCAATCATAACTTCTCAGAAAAGAAGCAGGTCATGCATCAAGAATTAGATAATATTCAAAAATAAGCTGATATTCTGGCCACAAAAGTGCCAGGCAATGATCATCATTATTGAGAGAGAGTTTAAGAGTCAATATTCAATGGCATTATCATCACCAAGTCCCCTACCATCAACATCTTGGGGTCACAACTGAACAGAGACATAAATGGGCAAAAAGTCAAAGGCTACGTATCCTGTGGCAAGTGACTCAACTCCAGACATCACAATGCATTTGCACTATATACAATGCACAAGTAACAAATGTCATTGAATACTCTATGTTTATTTGGATGAGTGTGGGTCAATATAACTATCAAGAAGCAAAGCAGCCTGATTGATTGGTATCCCATCCACCACCCTAAACATTCATTCCATTCAACAACAGGTGCAGTATGCACCACCTGCAAAATGTACCAGTTTCTCACCTAGCCTACTCCAGTATCTTCCAAATTCATGTTCTATACCATCTTGAAGGACAAGTAAAGCATGTGCTTGGGAATGCCATCACCTGCATGTTCTGCTGCCAGTCACATACCACATGACTTGGAAATATATCATCATTCCTTCTTCAACACTGGGTCTAAATCCTGGAACTCCAGTAGTATAGTGGATACCTTCACCAGAAGGTCTGCAACAGATTAACACCGTGGCTCCCCATCACATTTAACATTGCAAAGCATAAATGACCATTGTGATCCATCCGTTTAGTCCTAAAATAAAAAAAACAATGTGACTGCTCCAGCTATACTTTTTTAATATTGAGCCCTTCTACAGTTTTCTGTTTCAGAAGATTCAAGAATCAGTTCCAATCAGCTCACTCTGCTGCTCATATACTTATTCTCTTCACAAAGTAGTTAAATGTAAACTGTCTTTTTATCCTCCACATTTCTAGCTATTCCCTTGTGTTGTGTAATATGATTATTTTAAACATTGATGGTTCTCTTGTTTATTACATTAAGGATGTGGGAACTTCAGTTAAATCTCCCCCAAGCCATTTCTTCAATTAAAAAGGTTCAGTTTCTGCAGTCTCTTCTCATAATTCAAAGCCTAATCCCAGTATTAATTTAATCGCCTTGTGCTGCACCATCTCCAGTGCCTTTCTTATTATTGTGATTCACACATAGCAATCTCATACTGAATCATTTCTACACTGTCTACAATTGTATTGCTACTACAAAGTATGATGAAGGCATTTCCACCTTAAATTCCTCTCCTGTGTTGTGCCTGTAAAATACTACAATGCTTGAATACCTTACATTTATTATTCTTTGCCAATTTCATGAATTTGCATTTTTCTACATAATGCTGCAATTGTCATTCATCAGCTTAACAGTTGCTGGTACACTGTTAGAATCAATTTTGTTCTCTCTAGAAATCTCTTCATCTCAACCACTTCAAATACCTGTGCCTTTAAAGGGCGCTAGAAATGGTGCAGACTGTTTTCATTATTGTGCGCCATTGTACCACAGAATCAAAATTCATTTGCAAGTGAAGCCAGAGGCCTCAGATACAAGTTACTGACATTGCAAATTTTTACGTTCAGAAATGTGCATCCTGTTCCTCTTGTCTCAAGGAAGGTTGCCCACAGGCTTTGGATATACTTGCCAGCAAAATCTTCTTCTGTTTGGAGGAGGGGGGCACGTGGTGTGGAACTTGTGTAGCTGGAAGGTGAGGGAGAAGCATCCAGGCATTTGTATAGTTGAGCAGGTTGTGGTCATGACAGCAGTTGTTTGGTGGAGAGATCAGTGTAAATTTATAGAAGGCTGTGAAGAGTGGAGCAAAAAACAGCAGCATCAATTCAGAGGGTATTGCAGATTATAATGTGGAATGTCGAAATTGCTGGGTGAGAGGTGAAGCCAAGGAAATTCTATCCTTGTTATGATATCAGTGCCTTTGCTAAATGAAGGCTTACCATTAAATATTGGTGGTCAGGTAGTAATATATAAACAACATATTGTATTGAAAATAATTAATTATTGATTCATAACATTATTATAAGAGAACAGGTTTCCATTCAGCTTAAATTGGAACTCTGATTGGATTTTAAAGTTGAATTTGTCAGTAATCAATTTCATTGGCATTCATAAATTCACAAGATTATCTCCTCATCCTCCAATAAAAACAATCTGCCTCTCCTACTGACTAACCAGTTGAAACATTATAATGCCTGAATCGCTGAAGAGATTTCCTCTACAGGCCCTCCCTGCGTTACAAGCGCCCAACCGATGGACGCCTGTACATACAAACAAGCTTCCATAAATATTATTAAATTAAAATGAGAACCATTTTGAAAAAAGTACCTGTTTACATATAACCTCCCCACAGTAATTAGGCACCATTGTCTCTTAAGAACACAGGCTACCACTTTCACCCAAGAGGCCTCTTAAGAGAGCTGCTTTGGAAATTGACAAGCAATCACTTCTATTGATACTTGCAACAATACACTATTAAACAATGTAATAACCACTGATACTTCAAGCTCACTGAAAGCAGCCACTGAGCATGAGATATCCTGATTCTGTACCATTGTAACTAGGCAGGGGAGGACAATAAACAAATGTTCATGTTAAATGCCCTCATCCACACCATTCATTACAAAACTGTGGAGGTATGGTTACCATATCAAGTGAATTTGTGTATTTTCCAACTTACATCCGTAAAGATGGAAACTGTTTGGAACTGGGTGACAGCCTGTATGCTGCAGCCTGTAATTTGTAGGAAAGAACATAACAATGAAAATCTAAAGTTCAGTCTGATATTGCTCCTAGCAGAGAGCATATATTACCAGATGTTTATTTTCCTTGCATCAATTGAGACTTTCTGTAGGACTTTGCATATTAACTAAGTGTAACTTAGAAACCAAAAAGAGGGTGGGAGATGTGTGGCCCATCTGAGAATGTAAAACAACTGCATTTCTTATTAACCAAACAAACCAATGAGTCATCAGTGACAACACATGTTCATACTCTGGAAAGTGTCAGGATGTATAATTCAATATCCAGTAAGGGTCAGAAGTAAAAATAAAGAACGGGAAAGAAGTTAGGCTTGAGAGAGGTAAAAGAGACAAAATTGTTATGTTCTGCTCTTTATGTAATTATAGAACGATAACAGAAAGAAACCATTTGGCTTCTTAGGCCTGCTGAATTTGTTTCCACAACACCTTAAAACAACATATTCCAAATCACTGCAACTCACTGTATAAAAGAAAATGATCAAACGTTTTGGCTGCCATTGGCTTCTTTGCCAATTACCTTAAATCTATGCTGTATGGTTAACAACCTATCTTCCAATAAACTATTTCTCTTTATTTACTCTGTAAGCCCTCTATAAAACCCTTCTGAACATTCATTGAGATTATCCTCTTAAACTACTTTGTTCTGACAATAACTCCAGCTTCTCTGTTCTCTTGTCACAACTGAAATAAATCTCCTCCACGTTCTTTTCAAAGCATCAGTGTTCTCCTTAAAGAACTGAACATAGTACTTCAACGGCAAAGGTAGCGGTTAGCGCGATGCTATTACAGCGCCAGCAATCGGGGTTCGATTCCCGTCACCTGTCTGTAAGGAGTTTGTACGTCCTCCCGTATCTGCGTGGGTTTCCTACGGGTGCTTCGGTTTCCTCCCACATTCCAAAGACATACGGGTAGGTTAATATGGGTTTAAAATGGGCGGCACGGACTTGTTGGGCCGGAAGGGCCTGTTACCACGCTGTAAATAAAATTTAAAATAAAAACTAAATAGCGTCTTATAAAGAGTAATCTTTTGTACACTTCTTCTGTTTATAAAGTGAATGATCCTGAATGCTTTTTAAAAGCTTCTCAACTTTTCCCACCATCTGCGAGCATGCACCCACAAGTACCTCTGTTCCTGCTTTCTTTTTAAAATGAGATAATATATTTCACATTATTTCCTGACTCTTCCAATCAGGATGTATTATTTCACATGATTACTTTGTTTATTTACAGGATATTGATGTGTATGAAGAAGGACTTCATCCCCACAAGGACTGTGTGGCAGTCACTTCTCCCAGTGCTTTTCAGGAGCTACTTTGCATTAGACGATATTAAATTTCTTGCATGTTGTTGGATCTCATGCAAACAAGTGGAGGATTTTTCACTGCACTCCTGACTTTGCCCATAGATTGTGGGAAGACCATGATGGGAATTAGTTGCTACAGAATGCTCAGTTTTCACATGACAGGTCTATTAGTTTCCAATGGATAATGCCCTGGAATGCTGGTGGTGGAAACCTTGAACATACCTATGAATGTGAGGGTGAAGTGGTTAGATTGTCTCTTTCTGGGAATGGTCATTGCTTGTCATTGTAGTGTAAGATCTTCTTCTCACTTATCAGCCCACGCCTGGATGTTTTCTCGGGTTTTGCTGCATGCAGGCACAGAATGATACATTATCCAAAGGTTTGCAACTACTTCACCTCAATAACCTAGACCTGTTGACATTTCTACTTTGAAAGTTGTTAACTATGTTAGTACCTCCCCTTTATCTATTTTCATCTTTTCCTGTAACAGTACCACCTCCACCTTCACCGATACACAGACAGCACATAATCCAGTGAGGAAAGATGCCAAGTATTGATTATAGGTTAAATACATCACAGGAACGATGAACTAACAAGGCATTCAGGACCTGGTCTTGTGTAATAAGATGGGTTAATTACTAATCTCCTGGAAAGGAATTTTTTGGGAGAATTTTAAGCTGGACTGTAGCAGAAATAAAAACTGGAATCTTGAATTTTAGTAAAGTCAACTACAAAGGAAGTTAGGGTATATTGGCTAGAGTACATCATGAAGTTTGTCAAGATATAAACATTTAGAGAACTCTCTCATAATTCTCAACAAATATGCATTGCATTGAGAAATAAAATTTCTGCTGGAAATCAGGTCCATCTATAACTAATTGAAGAGTTAAAGATTTATTTCTCAATGCAATGAGAAATAAATTTCTCAATTTGTTGAGAATTATGAAATAATTCTCAAATGCTTAATCTTGACAGACTTCATTTGCCAAGAAAATTCTTAACCTGATATTGGGAGAGTTTTAGGAAAGAGCAATGAATGAATAATGCGTGCCCCTGCAACCACAGGCGATGCAGCACTTGCCTTTTCACCTCTTCCTTTCCTGCCATCCAGGGGCCCAAACAGTTTTTCCAGGTGAAGCAGTGATTCACTTGCACTTTCCCGTCTAGTGCATTCCATTCAGTGTGTGCAATGTGGGCTCCTCTACACTGGAGAAATCAAACAAAGACTGGGTGATTGATTAGGAGAATGCCTGTGTTCAGTCCACAGGAGTGACCCTGAGTTTCCCATTGCCCACCACTTTCGTTCCTCATCCCACTCCCAATCTGACTTCATGGTCTGTGGCCTCCTGTACTATCACAGTGAGGCTCAACACAAGCTTGAGGAACATCACCTCACTTTCTACCTGGGCATGTTACAGCCTTCTGGACTCAATATTGAATTCTATAACTTCAGGTAACTTGATTTCTCAGTCTATGTCAAACATCAATCTGTAATATTAGCTCATATTGTATTTTTCTTCCTTTTGTCTCTCTGGAAGTGGAGTACATGTCCAGCCTGAGCTACTGGGCATGTCCTCCTGCTCTGGATTTCACATCTCCCACATTCTTTTGTCTAGGTTCATTTGTCTATGTTCTCACCCTCTACCTGCTCCCATTCACTCATTGACCAGATAACCTTGTCTTATCCCTGTGGTCATCCTGGCTTTACCTTTCAGAGATATCTGACTCCTTTTTAGTGCTTACAAGGTTCTCTGACCTGTAAACATTGATACTCAGCATGCCAGATGCAGCCTGGCCTGCTGAGTATTTCCAGCATTATAGTGTTGACCAAACGCAGAGTAGGTGACCATTTCGCAGAACACCTGCACTCCATCTGTTACCGCAATCTGCGTCTCCCTGTTGCCAGTCAATTCAACACCGCCACCCCCCCCCCCCCCCCCAACACTGTCACAGATATGTCAGTCCTCGGCCTCCTCCACAGCAGGAGAATTCCAAGCACAAAATGGAGGAACAGCACCTCATTTTCTGTCTTGGAACCTTGCAGCCTTATGGCATGAACATTGAATTCTCCCACTTTAATCCCCACCCCTTCCTAAAAGCAACCCCCCCCCCACAACAATGCTTCACCTTTTCTTCCCTTTCATAGCCTATCTCTCTTTTTTCTACCTTTTTTTCTCTCATCCATACCTTTGACCCATCCACCGGCAGATCTGCTCTCCCCTCCTCCCCACACCTGCCTATCACTATCTCTTACCTGCATCTACCTATCACCACCTTGTACCCACCCCATCTCCCCTCTGTTGTCCACCTATCACTGCTCTGCTTTTCCTTCTATATATTGGCTTCCCCTTTTCCTATCTTCAGTCCGGCAGAAGGGTCCTGACCCGAAACATTGACCACCTGCTTTCTCCATGGATGCCACCTGGCCTGCTGAGTTCCTCCAGCATCTGGATTCCAGCATCTGCAGTCCTTTGTTTCTCCAGCATTTTCTGTTTTTGTGTTAAATGAATGGACAAAAATTGAGATGAAAAATATGAAAATGAATTGGCAAGAAATAAGAATTTCTCTGGGTTTATAAAAAGAAAGAGTTGCAAAATCAAAGGATGCTGTTTAGGGAAAGAAGTGGAAGAGATTTAATGAGGAATAAGAAAATAGCTGAGGCTGTTCACAATATTGAAGAATTTATATACATTATGTTTGAAAATGTGCTGGATTGATTTTGTCCAGGCTAATCCAGGACAGTTTTGTTCGAGGCAGTTGAAGACCAATACTCTGATGTCCACAACATGTAATGTTAAATGCATTCTAGAATCAGGGATGCTTGGTTTTGTTTTTACAATAATTGCTAATCAGCATCTCACAGATGTGCATAAAAAACTGCAGATGCTGAAAATCAGACATAAAAACAGAAAAAATGCTGGAAATATTTAGGCAGATCAAACAGTATATGTGGAGGCAGAAAAAGAGTAACATTTCAAGTCACTGACCTAAAAATAGCTTGTTGATCCGATATGTTAACATTTTGTTTTTTCAAAGCTGATTCATGACCTGCTTCATACTTCCAGTATTTTCTGTTTTTTCTATAGAGTAGGCTTATTGATGAAGTACCATGACTTTATATCTGGAATTTTCTGATGTAGTAGTTGTTTTTAGGCAGATATGCCCTCATATAATGAGGACAGGCAATGCAGTACAGGGCATGGACACTTTGTTAATATAAGGAGTCTTACTAGATGAACTCAAAGTTTTCATAACACATGGGACTATGATATTGTTGTCATCATTGAGACAAGATTGAAAGACGGGCAGGAATGGCAACTCAGTATCCAGCGATCTAGAATTTTCAGGCAAGACAGAGGGTAATGTAAAAGAGGACATGACATTACATTGTTAGTCAAGGAACACATCACTTCAGGATTGAGGGAGGATATCTGAGAAGCCTCTTCAAATGAGGCCATATTGAGGTAGAGATTAGGAACAAGAAGGATGTTATCACTTTGCTGGGGGTGTATTCCAGGCCATCAAACACTCAACAGGAGATGGAGGGACAAATATGTAGGCAGAGAGACGTGATAAAAGTAGAGTTATAGCACCAGTGGATTTCAATTTCCCAATTATTAACTGGGATTGCCTTAGCGTAAATGGCTCAGATGAGATGAAATATTCGAAGTTTGTCCAGGAGAGCTTTTTGACACACTATGCAGATAGACAAACAAGGGAAGAAGCAATGCTGGACTTACCTTAGGGATATAGCCGGTAAGGTGGAGGGAGTGTCATTGCGAAGCACTTTGGACCACAGCTCTGTATATTTTCATTGAGGTTATGGAAAAAGATAGGCGTGGATGAGTTGGGCCGAAGGGCCAGTTTCCATGCTGTATGATTCTATGATTCTATGACTCTATGATAGACCAGGAATAAAGGTCTTAAATTGGGGAAAGGCAAAATTTCATTAAAATTAGATAGGACTTGGCAAAAGTCCTTGCTAAAGTCCATGGAGACAACATCTTCCACCCTGCATTCATCAGTCTTCTTGGTCACCTCTTCAAAAAACTCAATAAAATTCATGACTCCATTTCTCATGCACAAAGCACATAGATCCCATCTGTGGAGGGTGGTTTCATGCCACAAGGTGATATTGATGTGTTGCTGAAATAGGCCAAGAAATGGCAGATGGAGTTTAATCCTAATAAATGTGAGAGAGCACATTTTGGGAGTACTAATGAGTCTAGGTCATGCACCATGAAAAGTAAGATTCCAGGGAATATTGGGGAACAGAGACCTTGTCATGCAAGTCCAAAGATACTTGAAGGTGTCAACGCTGGTAGATAACATGGTTAAGAAGGCATGTGGCATGCCGGACTTCATTATTCAGGGCACTGAGTACAAGAGCAGGGAAGATTTGCTCCAACTTTATAAAACCTTGGTCAGGTCTCAGCTGGAGTACTGCATGCAGTTCTGGTCACCAACATATAGGAAGGGTGTGATAGTGTTGGAGATGGTGCAGAGAAGATTCACCAGGAATAAGAGTGTTTTAGTTATGAGGAAATATTGGAAAGGCTAGCTCTGCTTTCACTAGAGCAATGAAGGTTAAGAGGGGACATGATTGAAGTATATAAAATTATGGGGGGTATAGATGAGTAGATTGCATAAATATGTGCCCCTTATCAGAGGAGAATAAAACTAAAGAACATAGTTTAGGGTAAGGAGTAAGAGATTTAGAAGGGATTTGAGGGGGACCTTTCCTACACAGAGGGTGGTGAGCACCCTCTCCAACACTATCCTTTATGTTGGTGACCAGAATGCACGCAGTACTCCAGCTGAAGCCTGACCAATGTTTTATGAAGTTGGAGTATAACCTTCCTGTTCTTGTACTCAGTGCCCTGAATGTACTGGAGGAGAGAGTGGTGGAAGCAGGATCGCTGACAGCATTTAAAACGTGTTTAGACGAGCACTTTAATTGCCTAGGCATAGAAGACTATGGGCCAAGTGCTGGAAGATTGGATTAATACTGCCCACTTGTTGGTGTGAAGGTGGTGGGCTGAATGCCCTGTTCCCATGCTATGACTAAGAATGAATCGCTCATACAGCACGATTGGTTTCAATAAATTGGTGGATGGTAACAGTCTTTTCCCCAGGGTAGGGGAGTCCAAAACTAGGGTGCATAGATTTAGGATGAGAGGGGAAAGATTTAAAAAGGACTTGAGGGGCAACATTTTCATGCAGAGGGTGGTGAGTATATGGAATGAGTTGCCAGAGGAAGTGGTTGAGGCAGGTACAATGGTATCATTTAAGAAGCACTTGAATAGGTACATGCAGGGGCAGAGATGAGAGGGATATGGACCAAATGCAGGAAATTGGGGCTAGCTAGGTGAGCACCGTGGTCGGCATGGACCAATTGGGCCGAAGGGCCTGTATCCATGCTGTATTGCTCTATGACTCTATGAATCTAAATGCTTAAGTTAAACAGACTAACCTGTCACCAATCGTGCAGAAAACTGGACGGTTCACTTCATCACAGGAAAATCATCAACTTGTAGAATATGGCAGGGCCAAGAGAAAACCTGTCAGTGCCTTATTAAGGCAACCAGAAATGGACAACAAATGTGACCTTTCCAGATTTGTCACCAACTTTTTTTAAAGAGACATTTATATGATCTTTTGTTCACTCCCAGGTGACTCTACAGATTATAAGGGTTAGATGAGTAGCAAGTATCTCACGTTGGAAACTACTATTTTTCAGGGAAACATAAGAGAAGCAGGAATGGGCTGGAGTTCAAAACTGCAGCAAGTACAGTAAAACATATACAAGTTCATCGTTTTCACAAGTTTGGTGTTAAACTTTGAAAAGAATAGAAGTCCTTGAAGACAGATAACAGCATGTGTAAACTAATAGGACAGTATTTTCAGTGGGAGGGTGGGCTTTTTCTCACAAACAGTCATTAAATAAGTCATTAGTTGGCAGCAAGATAAAAGATTAAAGAGGAAGACATCACACAGCACTTCACCAGACAAAAAACATAGATAATGGAGTGAAGCTCAATTCAATCAATGCTATGGCTTCACAAGGTACTGCTTTTATACTGCACATGAAAGACCAAATTGTCGTCAAAATTGCAACCATTTAAGAAAACTTATTTTATCACAGGTGTACTCAAATTTACTCATACGAACTTGTACATAATCTGGCATAAACTAACACAATCAGGGCGCACGTCTTTAAAACTGCTTTAAAATATTTCTTGATACGGATTTAAGAGTGATAAATTAATATTGTTTGATTAGTTACCATAAGACATAAATCCTCAGCAGCTGGTGGTAGATGGAACGTATAGGTTGAGTGAGCTAGGGCTTTTCTCTTTGGAGAGAAGGTGGATGAGAGGTGACTTGATAGAAATGTACAAAATGATAAGAGGCATAGATCGAGTGGACAGTCAGAGACTTTTTCCCAGGGTGACAATGGGGACATAATTTTAAGATGATTGGAGGAAGGTATAAGGGGGATGTCAGGGGTAAGTTTTTTACACAGAGAGTAGTGGGTGCGTGGAATGCACTGCCTGCAGAGGTTGTGGGGGCAGATACATTAGAGACATTTATGAGACTCTTAGATAGACACATGAATGACAGAGAAATGGGGGGCTATGTGGAAGGGAAGGGTTAGATAGATATTAGGGCAGGATAAAATGTCAGCACAATATTGTGGGCCGAAGGACCTGTATTGTGCTGTAATGTTCTATGTTCTATAACTCAATTTCAAGTTGCTCAAAATGATTTTTAAAAAGTAAGCAAAACATTTTCCTTGTCAGATAAAGGCTTATAGTTAACACTTCAATAAATTTTAAGGAAGATTATTCAAAATTCAATTTTCATTTTAAATTTTGTAGCCTTATAGTCCCGCAAATGAGTGCAATTTCAGAAATTCCCAATGTTGACAATTTATTCTGGGGATATGGACAATTTTGTAAGTGAAACCTGATTCCAGTGTAATACTTCAAAAAAAAAGCTTAAAAGATTATGGAAACTCAAATTGCACTGAACCAAATTGCTCTTAAAATTCCTTAATCTTTTTCATTAGGCTAATTCTTAGAACACTAAGCTACCTTTTTAGAATACTGGGCTAATTCCTGGAATCAGAGGGTTGTCCAGTGAAGACATTACAGGTCCTCCCCAGGTTATAAACACCCAACTTAAATAAACAGGAGACATAAGAGTCTGCATCTGGAGCCAAAAACAAAATGCTGGGGGACCTCAGTGGGGCAGGCAGCATCTGTGGAAGGAAATGGACAGTTGATGCTTTGGGTCAAAACCCTTCACCCAGACTGATCAGTGGATATTCAGACGAAGGTTCTCAACCCGAAACATCAACTGCCCATTTCTGACATGAAAACATAGTATTCTGCCTGCACATACGAACAAGCATTCAGGAGATGGCAGGATGGATTTGCCAGCCGCACTTCTGACTTGTGAACTGACTTGACAAGCCTGCTGTTGTCTGGGGATGATCTGTAGATCAATATTCTTTGGAATTTTGGAGAAAGAGTGGTGATCTTATTGAAACATATAAGATCCTTAGAGGGCAAGAAGAAAATGTAAATATTAAGATGTTTCAATAACTGACTGAACAAAGTTACAAGACTAGATCATAAGATATAGGAGCAGAATTAGACCATTCGGCCCATCGAGTCTGCTCTGCCATTCAATCATGGCTGATTTTTTTAACCCCTTTCTCCCACCTCTCCCCATAACCCTTAAACCCCTTACCAATCAATCTCTGCCTTAAATACACCCAATGACTTGACCTCCACAGCCCTCTGTGGCAATGAGTTTCACAGATTCACCACTCTCTGGAAGAAATTCTTCCTCATCTCAGTTTTAAAGGGACATCCCTTTATTCTGAGGATGTGCCCTTGGATCATAGACTCTTCTGCTATTGGAAATATCTACTCCACATCCACTGGCCTTTCAGTATTCAGTAGGTTTCGATGAGATTCCCCCCTCATCCTTCTGAACTCCATCGAGAACAGGCCCAGAGACCTCAAACGCTCCTCATATCAATCCCGGGATCACTCTCGTGAACCTCCTCTCAACTCGCTCTCCAGGGCCAGTAAATCCTTCCTTAGATACGGGACCCAAAATTGCTCACAATATTCCAAATGCGGTCTGACCAATGCCTTATAAAGCCTTAGCATTACATCTCTGCTTTTATATTCTAGTTCTCTTGAAATGAATGCTGACATTGCATTTGCCTTCTTTACTACCTAGTTAACCTTGAGGGAATCCTGAACTAGGACTCCAAAGTCCCTTGGACCTCTGATTTCTGAATTTCCTCCCCATTTAGAAAATAGTCTACACTTTATTCTTCCTACCAAAATACATAACCCCACACTTCCCTGTGCTGTATTCCATCTGCCACTTCTTTGCCCGCTCTCCAAACCTGTCCAAGTCCTTCTGCAGACTCCCTGCCTATTTTGGTATCATCTGCAAATTTGACCACAATGTCATCAGTTCCTTCATCCAGATCATTAATGTGTGAAGTGAGAAGTTGCAGTCCCAACACTGGCCCCTGCGGAACTCCACTAGTCATCGGCAGCCATCCTGAAAGGACCGCATTATCCCCACTCTCTGACTTCTGCCAGTCAGCCAATCTTCTATCCATGCTGGTACCTTGCCTCTGACACCAAAGGCTCTTATCTTGTTTAGTAGCCTCATGTGCAGTGCCTTCTCAAAGGCCTTCTGAAAATCCAAGTAAATAACATCCACTGACTCTCCTTTACCTAACCTACTTGTTACCTCTTCAAAGAATTCTAACACATTTGTCAGGCAAGGTCTTCGCTTAATGAAACTATGCTGATTTTGTCCTATTTTATCATATACCTCCAAGTAGTCTGAAATTTCATCCTTAATAATGGAGTCTAAAATCTTACCAACCACCAAGGTCAGGCTAACTGGCCTATCATTTCCTGTCTTTTGCCTCCCTCCCTTCTTAAACAGCAGTGTCACGTTTGTGATTTTCCAGTCCTCTAGGAACCTTTATGACTCCAGTGATTCTTGAAAGATCACTATTAATGCCTCCACAATCTCTTCAGCTACCTCTTTCAAAACTTTGGGGTGTAGTCCATCTGATCCAGGTGATTTATCCACTTTCAGGTCTTTCAGCTTCCCCAGCACCTTCTCCTTAGTAATGTCTACTACACTCACCTCTTCCCCCTGACTCTCTTGAATTTCTGGCACATTACTGGTATCTTCCACTGTGAAGATTGATGCAAAGTACTTATTTAGCTCCTCTGCCATTTCCCTGTTCCCCATTACTACTTCTCCAGCATCATTTTCAAGCCAATGTCCACTCTTGCCTCTCTCTTTATGTATCTAAAAAATCTTCTGGAATCCTCTTTTATATTATTGGCTAGTTTACTCTTATATTTCATCTTGTCCTCCCTTACAGCTTTTTTAGTTGTCCTCTGTTGGCTTTTAAAGGCTTCCCAATTCTCTGGCTTCCTTCTCGGCATGATTGGCAGCAGTCTGGGCTTGCTCGCTTAGGGGCAACAATGGCCAAAGTTGAATTTGCAGTGATGGAAAAGAATCTTGACAAACTGAGAGAACTGAAACTTCATAGAGTCACTGCTACTCATTGACAATGAGGCCTCTTCAGTTCCAACAATTTGTTGGAGGAGAGTCTTTAGACTATAAGATCCACCAACCTGATGGCAACCATCTGAGTCTACATTGTAGCAAGCCAAAATTGACAAATTTTGGCTTGCTGCAGGATTCACACATTTGGCTGAACTCTGTTTAATTCATCTTTCATTCCACAGCTGTACTAACCTGGTATGGATATGTGGGTACATTCATCCTGGGTTTCTCAATCGCAGGGACAGGCAACAAGGCACGGTGAGGCCTCGGTGGAGACTAGGACTCACCTGGCATAATACTGAGCTCTGTTCCTCAAATGCTCTGACAGCTCTCAACATGAGGCATGTCTGGGGTTAGAGCCTTGTGTCATGTCAAAGGTTGTAGGCCTTTGTAAGAGTTAGAATTATAGAATTTTTACAGTACGGGAGAAGACTACTTGCCCCATCAAGTATATGCTGGCTTCTAGAAGAGGAACCCTGTCAATCCTGTTTCCTGCTCTTTATACAGTCCTGCAAATTATCCTTTCAAAGGTTCCTAAGCAATTTCTTCTTTAAAGGCCAGCGTGACTATGTTTCCACTGTTGCTACAAGCTACAGGTTGTCAATCATAACTATGCTTTGAGTAAAACAGTTTTTTCTCAAATTTTTTTCACATCTTCTTGTCAAATATTTAATTTGGTCCTTGTTTTTATTTATTCGTTCAGGTTTTCAGGATGTGGGCATATTTGTTGTCCATCTCTAATTGCCCTTGAGAAGGTTTTGATGATCTTGTATTGAACTGTTCCAGTCCTCCTGGCGAATTACAGTGATGTTCAGGAGGGAATTCCAGTGACGTTCAAGAACCAGTAATACATTTCCAAGTCAGAATAGTGTGTGATCTGGAGGGGAACCTGCAGGTAGCAGTGCTCCTGAGCTCATGCTGCTTTGCACTGCTTGGTGGTAGAGGTCACCGGTTTGGGAGGAGCTGCTAGGCAAGTAATTGCACTGTATTTTGTCAATGGCAACACTGCAGTCACTCAGTGGTGGACGGGCTGCCAACCAAGCAAGCTGCTTTGTCCTAATTAGTATCAAACTTCTCGAAAATTTGTTGGAGCTGTGCAAGAGGAAAATATTCCATCTCACTTATGACTTATGCCTTGTAGATGATGGAAGGGCTTTGGGATATCAGGGAGTGAGGCAGGCACCACAGGGTACACAGCCTCTGAGCTGCTCACACTCTATGTTCACTCTATAGGCTGTCTATTTGAGATTCTGATCAGTGGTGACCCCCAAGATGTTGAAGGTGATGACCTGGGAGGTGGTAATGGACCTGAATGTCGAGAGTAGGTGGTTGAAGATGGACATTACCTGGCATTTCTGTGATAGGAATATTACTTGTGATTAATCAGCCCATGCCAGAATGCTGCCTTGCTCTTAGGCATGCTCTGTTTCATTTGCTGAAGAGTTGTCAATAAAATTGAAAATTGTACAATCATCAGCAAACACTAATCCTCACTTCTGATCTTATGAAAAAAGGAAAGTCTTTGATGAAGCAGCTGGAGGCAGTTGAGACACTGATCTGAGGAACCTTGGATTGACATCTGGAGAAGTGTGAGGTCTTGCACTTTGGGAGATCAAATGCAAGAGGAAAGCATACAGTACAATGCAGGACCCTGAGGAGCTACTGGTAGCCATTCCAATAATCAATGCATTCTGTCCTCTAGGTCACTGAGATGATGGATTTTCCCCCTAATCATTTGTTGCCAATGTAATTTCTGTGTGCAACATTCTCCTGGAAAAAGGAAAGGCTTGTGCATCAGTGTATTGCCATGTAAATGTGCCTGCCATGGTTGAGCAGCTAACAGAACATGCAAACTGTATGAGGTGGGTATGAGTATTGGGGATATTCAGAAGTGTATAATGTTACCGTGTGATGGATGTGCAGACTATTTAATAGCTGTTAAGTCTGTAATTGGAAGTTTGTGGCATGGAGTAGTGTGTGAAGCTAGTGCTTAAGTTGTTGGGGGATGAGACTTGTTTATGTCTATACTAACCTTGTCCATGACTGTGTGATTATCAACTTTTTAGTGTCATTGCATCCACATTCTGGGTAATTCACTCAAGCATGAGCAACTCCTACTGCCACTGCAGTGATCAACAGGATGACTTTCCAGGCCTCTGTGTATGGGCAACTCTCCATCTTTCCACGATCTTGGTCAAGGCATTTGCTGGGTCTGACCATTGTGATGCCCACTCTTTTCCCTGATCCATCTTGGATTCCAGCTATCTTCCTAAACCTTTGAAATGGCTGTCAGAGCTAATGTTTGCTGCTCCTTTAAGTGGTGCAGGAATGGCTTCAATCAGTACTCGCTCACTTCAACTTGTGCTACCCACTCTCAAAACTGTACCCTGCAGTTAAGCACAATCACCAGTGTGATTGGTGGTTTTATCCTGATAATGTGGTGAGACCAGTGATTTTGACCCAATGGATCAAAGGAACACAGGCTAATAGGATGCTACCAGTGCGTGTTTTCCAGCATGAAAATTTTTCTCCTCCTATTTTGCCCAGATGCTATGATTGATGATTCCATTGACGCCTGAACTATACAATAGATTTGAGACATAAATTTAATTGCATGAATTAGCAGGCCATTTACCTTAAATTAATTGTTTTCAAGACAAATCCAGCAATTTTTGTTGAAGTAGTTTATACAGTCTCTGCATTTAAAATGCATTTGGATTTGAAAACTATAATTGATCTTAAAATGGTTTCTCAGGAATTGCGATCAAGTATAATATATGTGAATTAAATCAAGAGCTCAGTGAAAGTTGCCCTGCAATGAAACAAATTTAAAGTTTATGTAAATTTATATTCAAAATTCTATATAAGCATTAGTTTGATATGAATTGAAATTCAGCAGAGCTGCCTGTTTGTTACTGTTTCATTTTAGAGATGGGGAACAAATGGAAGAAGAAAAGATGAAATTAGACAAATGAGAATGGAGAAAATGGGGAACTGGGAACTGAGTAGAGAACCAATGTGAAAATAGAATTAAATTGGTGGGGAGAAGGGAGAAAAGAGAAATGCAGAGGAGAATCAGAAAAAAAATCAAAGGACTAGAAGTGATAAGGGAGGTCAGACTTATACAGAATATTCCAGCTGTGGTCTCAATAGAGCACTACATAATTTTAGCAAAGTGTCTTCCCTCTTGTATTCAAATTCCCTTTCAATAAAGACCAATATGCCATTTGCCTCTCTAATTGCCTGCTGTACTGCTGTATGTTAACTTCTGGTGATTTAACTTCAAGTACATCCATATCCCTTTGAACACCAATAACTTTCACAAGACATTTGTTTAATTTCCCTACCATTTCTTTATTCAGCAACATAGGTCCAGTTCAGCCCAAATTCAAGGTCAAAGTCGAGTTTATTGTCATATGCACAAGTACATGTTTGCACAGGTGCAATGAAAAACTCACTTGCAGCAGCATCACGGGCACATAGCATCAGGTAAGCAATATTCATAAGAAAAAATGAATTAAACATAAATAATATAAATTATACAAGAAAGAACACAATGAGAACAAAAAGAACAAGTCCATTGCAGTGCAAAATGGTCAAAGTGGTCATAGTGTTGCTATATTGAGGTAGAGATTGGGGTTGTGCAGGTTGGTTCGAGAACCGAATGGTCTGAAGGGAAGTAGCTGTTCTTGAACCTGGTGGTGTGGGACTTCAGGCTTCCGTATCTCCTGCCCAATGGTAGCTGCAAGAAGATGGCATGGCCTGGATGGTGGGAATCTTTAATGATAGATGTTGCCTTCTTGAGGCAGCGTCTCATGTAAATACTTTCAAGGGTGGGGAGGGATGTGCCAGTGATGTATTGGGCAAAGTCCACTACTCTCTGCAGCTTCTTACGTTCCTGTGCATTTGAATTGCTGTACCAGACATGATGCAACCAGTCAGGATACTTTCAACAGCACATCTGTAGAAGTTTGTCAGGGTGTTCGGTGACAAGCCGAATCTTCTTAACCTGCTAAGAAAGTAAAGACGCTGCCGCACCTTCCTTGCAATTGTATCTATGTGCTGGGCCCAGGACAGGTCATCTGATATGTTAACACCCTGGAATTTAAAGCTGCTAATACTCTCCACCTCAATCCACCAATGTAGACTGGCACATTTTCCCGCTCCTTCCCCATCCTGAAGTTCTTTAGTTTTACTGATGTTGAAGGAAAGGTTGTTGTTGTGGCACCACTCAACCAGTTGTCCTATCTCACCCCTTGACTCATCACCACCTGTGATTCATCCAACAACAGTGGTGTTGTCAGCCAATTTGTATACGGCATTGGAGCTGTGCTTAGCCACACAGTCATGCGTGTATAGAGAGTAGAGGAGGGGGCTAAGCACACAGCCTTGAGGTGCACCTGTGTTGATTGTCAGCGAGGAGGAAATGTTGTTACCAATACTCACTGACTGAGGTCTGCTGTTGAGGAAGTCAAGTATCCAGTGACAGAGCAAAGTATAGAAGAGGCCTAGGGCTTGAAGCTTGATGATGAGTGTGGATGGGATGATTGTGTTGAATGCTGTGCTGTAGTCAATGAACAGCAGCCTGATGTATGAGTTCCTGTTGTCCAGATGGTCCAGAGCAGAGTGAAAAGCCAGAGAAATCACATCTACTGTTAACCTGTTGTGGCAGTCGGCAAATTGGAGCGGATCCCCGTCATCTCTGAGGCAGGAGTTGATTCGTACCATGACCAACTTCTCAAAGCATTTCATTATGGTTGATATAAGCACTACTGGACAGTCGTCATTGAGGCAGGTCACCACGCTGTTCTTGGGCACCGGTACAATAGATGCCTTTTTGAAGCAGATGGGAACCTCAGACCGCAAAAGTGAGAAATTGGATATGTCCATAAACACTCCAGTCAGTTGGTCCATACTGATCTTTAGTACTTGGCCAGGTATGCCACCTGGACCAGAAGTCTTTCATGGATTCACCTTCTTGAAGGATGCCCGAATGTTGGCCTCAGAGGCTAAGATTACAGGGTCATCCAGAGAGGTGGAGGCTCATGTGGGTGTGTCATAGTTCTCCCTATCAAAGTGTGCATAAAAGGCATTGAGCTCATCCGGGAGTGATGGGTCATTGCCACTTATGCCACCCTATCTCGCCTTGTAGGAAGTTATATTGTGCAAGTCCTGCCACAGCTGTCAAGCATCCACCTGTGATTCCAGTTTAGTCAGAAATTTCCCTGAAGAGATGTCCTTAACCCTGGCACTGAGCAGGCAGCACTGCCCTTTGGACTCACGCATGGTTGCAAAGAACAGTATCTACAGCCCTAACTATACTGTCCCCTAACATTGCTCCATCCTTTCCCACTCCCCCAAATTAAATGGTTCCCTGCACTGTGATAGTGTGGCCAGTTTGCTCATGCACCCCGCAGCCACTGCTCTTGTCCACACAGGATGCAAGAATTTCATACTTATGTTGCTTGGGCTGAAGTTCATACCTTTTGGATCTGCATATATGCCTCACTTGCAGTTACACAACCATCAGTCATAGAATCACACATCACAGAAATAGGCCACTTGGCCACTTCAGTCTATATTGACCACCAAGCTCCCATTTACAATAAATTTATACTAGTTTATCATCCCCACATTCCCATCTGCTTCCCCCAGATTCTATCATTCATCTACACAATAGGAGTAATTTCCAGTGGCCACTCGAACTTTCAACCAGCATACCTTTGGAATGTAGGCAAAAAAGAGAGAAAAACCATTGGAATCTCTTCTAGGATAGAGGTAACCTGTATAAGAGTGACAGGTTGAACCCGAACTGGAGGGATTCCAATATCCTGGTGGGGAGATTTGCTGGAGCTATTTGAGAGGGTTTAAACTAGCCTGGCAGGGGGAATGGGATCCAAAGTAGCAGTATAGCAGATGGGAAAATTGAAGCAAATATGGAAGTTAAAGCAAGCAAGTTAAAGTGTAGCACGGCAAATAAAATCAACAAGGTTAGGAAAATCTAACAGTAAAACTATGTAAGATGAAGAAATATTTCAAATACAATTATCCCCTTACCCATAAAATCTATACTCTCTGGACTCCACGCTCACTGAGCACTGTACTAAAATGCAGGATGAGCTCCAAAGACCACAAAAGGTTACAGCAGGATGGCCATTTTCTTTGGCACTTTTCTCAAGCTTTCAATGAGGCTTGACTTCTCCAGCTGCACTCACATCAACTTTCTTCTATGTGCAGTCCTCAGTTGAGTCTTTCAGGGCAGAATTAGTATCTGCCCTCACCCTCCAGGGAGCTGGTACATAAACTGCTGAAGTACAACTGGCTTGGCTGTATGATGAGAAAGTAATTGCAAGAAGGAGGAATGGATACAAGTATTTAGCCCTCCTCAATGACCTCCATTCCACTGATGGCAATGGTGCACTGGGCAACATAATCACAAGCAACCTTGAAAATGAACCCTACAGTACCTTCCACAGTCAGCTGCTGATAGCAGTGACTGCATTACCTTCTCCTGCAAAAGAAAGAGAAAAGAATGAGTGTATCTGCGTGATTTGCCGGCTGTGAATAATGTGGTGTGTGTGCTGTCTGACAGATGTGAGCATGGGAGAATATTGGGTGTGTGAGTGTATGTTAGGCACATGAATGTTGGTTAAGAATGGTGTTAGCACTGGAATGATACCAAGCCAGATCTCTCAGAGTGCTGCATTGCTGGAAAAGTTGAGAGTTGGGAACTTGGTAAGGCCATGGAAGGATTTGAAAATAAGGATGAGAAAATTAAAATTAGCAAATTGCTTAACTGGGAACCAGTGAAAGTTGGTGAACACTATGGTGATGGGTGAATGGAACTTGGTGCAAATTGACACACCAGCAGCAAAGTTTGGAAGAGTTGAGATATTGTAGCCTGAAGGGGAGTGAGAGATAAATGGCCAGACAGAAGTGTATAACAATAGTCAAACTGATTGTTAACAAACACATGGATGAGATTTTCAGCAAAATATCAGCTGAAATAGGGCCAGCGTCAGGTCATATTCCAAAGGTGAAAACAGGTGGTTTTTGTGATGGTGTTGACATACACTGAACAGTCATCCCAGTGTCAAATAACACACCGAAATAGAAAACAGAATGGTGCAGTTTTATATAATTGCCAGCGAGTGGCATGGGGTTGATGGCTAGAGAATGGAATTTTCAGTGGAGTCTATAAACAATGACTTCAGTCCCTTCAGTATCTAACAATAGAAGATTTCTTCTCTTCCAGAACTGGATCTCAGACAAGTAGTCTGACCATTTAGAGACGGTGGAGATTTCAAGAGATGTGAGTGTGGTAGAGTTCTGTATCACACGTAGATGGGCAAGGGTGAAAGTGCCAGCATGGATAGGGGAGTCAGAATCAGAATCAGATTTATTATCGCTGATGTAAATGACGTGAAATTTGTTGTTTTGCGGCAGCAGTACAATGCAAAGACATAAAATTATTGTAAATACAAAAATAAATAAATAGGGCAAAAAGGAGCAATGAGGTAGTGTTCATGGATTCATGGACCATTCAGAAGTCTGATGGCGGAGGGGAAGAAGCTGTTTCTGAATCATTGAGTGTGATAGTAACAAGAAGAGGGCATGTCCCGGATGGTAAGGACCCATAGTGATGGATGCCGCCTTCTTGAGGCAATGCCTCTTGAAGATGTCCTCGATGGTGGGGAGGGTTGTACCGTGATGGAACTGTCTGAGTCCATAACCCTCTGCACCCTCTTGCAATCCTGTGCATTGGAGGCTCCATACCAGGCTGTGATGCAACCAGTCAGAATGCTCTCGACCATACATCTATAGGAATTTGTAAGGGTCTTTGGTGACATACCAAATCTCCTCAAACTCCTAACGAAATAGAGTCGTTGGTGTGCCTACTTTGTGATTGCATCAATATGTTGGGCCCAGGATTGAGCCTCTGAGATATTGACGCTCAGGAACTTGAAGCTGCTCACACTTTCCATCGCTGACCCCTCAATGAGGACTGGTGTGTGTTTTCCTGAGTTCCCCTTCCTGAAGTCCACAATCAATTCCTTGGTCTTGCTGATGTTGGGTGCAAGGTTGTTGTTGCGACACCACTCGACGAGCCAATCTATCTCACTCCTGTACGTCTCCTCATTGCCATCTGATATTCTACCAATGACAGTGGTGTCATCAGCAAATTTATAGATGGAACTTGAGCTGCGCTTGGCCACACAGTCATGAGTGTAGAGAGAGTAGAACAGTGGGCTAAGCACACATCCTTGAGGTGTGCGTGTGTTGATTGTCAGCAAGGAGGAGATGTTATTACCGATCCACACTGACTTTGGTCTCCCAAGAAGGAAGTCAAGGATCCAGTTGCAGAGGGAGGTATAGAGTCCCAGGATTTGAAGCTTGATGATTAGTACTAAGGGGATGATGGTGTTGAATGCCAAGCTGTAATCGGTAAACAGCAGCCCGACATATGCTTTGCGGTTGTCATTAGAAGTGATTCTCTAGCTAGGACTGGGATAGATATGATAGAATAGGGTAAGTACAGGCCTACACTGCTAGATGCCATACAGAGATATTGGATGATGAGAAGCCAAAGAGAAGGTGATTGTTACGTTAATTGGTTCCTGTAATTTACCCCCAGTTTAGGTGTTTTTTGAGAGTGTTAACAGGCATGTGTGAATAAGTGATGAATGGAATTGATGGGCTTTCTCTGTGAGACAGCATACACTTGATTGACTGAATGGTCCATGCTTACGTTGAAGGGAAGTATGACAAAATATAAGAATATTGTTATCTTCTGTGGAACTCATATAGGATGCTATTTGTGTCTTTGATGATAATGATTTTAGTATTGTGGCAAAACCAGAAAACTTGAAACTGTATATTTTTGCTACATTACAGTGAACAACTTCTCAACCTACAGTTTAAATCTCCCCCCATCTCTGCAACCACTTCCCAGCAAACCCTACAACCAGCATTGCTCCAACTCCGGCCTCTTCCACATCCCCATATTTCTGAATGGGGGATGTGGAGGAACTGGTGCCAGGTCTCTTGAAGAGCATTAAGGTGCATAAGTCTCCAGGGCCTGATGGGATATATCTCAGATTACTGAAAGAGCCAAGCGAGGAGATTGCTGGGGCCTGGAACAAGATCTTTATATCACTAGCAACAGGTGAGGTCCTGGAGACAGGAGAGCAGCCAATGCTTCTCCTTTGTTGAAGAAGGAGAATAGGGATAATCCAGGAGATTATAGGTCAGTGAGCCTCACATTAGTGGTAGGGAAGCTTTTGGAGACGATTCTTAGGGATAGGATTTATGCATATTTGGAATGGTATGACCTGATTAGGAACAGTCAAGCATGGTTTTGTATGGGACAGGTCATTTCTTATAAACTTGACTGAGTGTTTTGAGGGGGTGATGAAGGTGATTAATGAGGGTAGTTGATGTTATCTGCATTGACTTTAGTAAGGCATTTGACAAGGTCCCTCATGGTAGGCTGATCCATAAGATATAAGATGCATGGGATCCACGGTGACTTGGTAGCTTGGATTCAGAATTAGCTTGTCTTTAGAAGACAGAGGGTAGTGGTGTAAGGGTGATATTCTGATTGGAGGTCCATGACTTAGTGGTATTCCACAGGGATCAGTGCTGGGACCTCAATTGTTTGTGATATACATAAATGACTTGGATGAAAATGTAGATGGGTGGGATAGTAAGTTTACAGATGACACAAAGATCGGCAGAGGTTGTCAAAGGATACAGCAGAATATAGATCAGTTACAGATATGGATAGAGAAATGGCAGTTGGAGCTTAATCCAGGCAAGTGTGAGGTGTTGCACTTTGGGAGGTCAAATGTATGGGGAAAATATACAGTTAATGGCAGGACTCTTAACAGCATTAATATACAGAGGGATATTGGAGCTCAAGTCCATAGTTCCTTGAATGTGGCCACGCAGGTAGAAGGATTATAAAGACGGCGTATGGCATGCTTGCTTTCATTGGTCGGGGCATTGAGCAGGAAGTCATGCTGCAGCTATATAAAACTTTGGTTAGACCACACTTGAAGTGTGCAATTCTGGTCGCCCTACAACGGGAAGGGTGTGGAAGCTCTGGAAAGGGTACAGAAGAGGTTTACCAGGATGTTGCCTGGATTAGGGGGCATGAGATTTAAGGAGAGGTTGGACAAGCTTGGGTTACTTTCTCTGGAGCGTTGGAGCTGAAAATTATAAAATAATGAGAGGCATAGATAGGGTAGACAATCAGAATCTTTTTCCCAGGGTAGAAATGTCAAATACTACAGGACGTGTATTTAAGGAGAGAGAGAGAGAGGAGGTCTAAGGGAGATGTGCAGGGGCAAGCTTTTTTACAGAGAGTGTATAGGTGCCTGGAACATGCTGCCAGGGGTCATGGTGGAAGCAGATATGATAGTGACATTTAAGAGGCTCTTAAATAGGCACAAGAACATGCGGAGAATGGAGGGATATGGATCATGTTCTGGCAGAAGAGATTTGGTTTAATTTGGCATTGTGTTCAGCACAGACCATGGGCCAAAGGTCCTGTTCCTATGCTGTACTATGTTCTATGTATGTTGCTTTGTTCAACCTCTGATGTCAGTGTCTTCAGCTGTCTAAAACCATAGTACCATAGAAAAATACAGCACAATACAGGCCCTTTGGCCCACCATGTTGTGCCGACCTTCAGACCACACCTAAGACTATCTAACCCCTTCCTCCCACATATCCCTCGATCTTAAATTCCTCCATATGCTTATCTAGCAATCTCTTGAACTTGACCAACGTATCAGCCTCCACCACCACCCGAGTCAGCGCATTCCATGCACCGACCACTCTCTGGGTGAAAAACCTCCCTCTGATATCTCCCTTGAACTTCCCACCCATTACCTTAAAGCCATGTCCTCTTGTATTGAGCATTGGTGCCCTGGGAAAGAGGAGCTGGCTGTCCACTCTATCAATTCCTCTCAATATCTTGTATACCTCTATCATGTCTCCCCTCATCCTCCTTCTCTCCAATGAGTAAAGCCCTAGCTCCTTTAGTCTCTCCTCAAAATCCATACTCTCTAATCCAGGCAGCATCCTGGTAAATCTCCTCTGCACCCTTTCCAATGCCTCCACATCCTTCCTATAATGAGGCAACCAGAACTGGACACAGTACTCTAAGTGTGGTCTAACCAGAGTTTTGTAAAGCTGCATCATTACTTCGCGGCTCTTAAACTCGATCCCACGACTTATGAAAGCTAACATCCCAGAAGCTTTCTTAACTACCCTATCTACCTGTGAGGCAACTTTCAGTGATCTGTGGATATGAACCCCCAGATCCCTCTGCTCCTCTACACTGCCCAGAATCCTGCCATTTACCCTGTACTCTGCCTTGGAGTTTGTCCTTCCAAAGTGTACCACCTCACACTTCTCATGATTGAACTCCATCTGCCACTTCTAAGCCCAGCTCTGCATCCTATCAATATCCCTCTGTAAGCTTCTACAGCCCTCCACACTACCCACAACACCACCGATCTTTGTGTCATCTGCAAACTTGCTAACCCACCCTTCCACCCCCTCATCTAAGTCATTAATAAATATCACAAAAAGTAGAGGTCCCAGAACCAATCCTTGTGGGACACCACTAATCACAGCCCTCCAATCCGAATGCACTCCCTCCACCACAACCCTCTGCTTTCTACAGGCAAGCCAATTCTGAATCCACACAGCCAAGCCTCCCTGGATCCCTTGGCCTCTGACCTTCTGAAGAAGCCTACCATGTGGAACCTTGTCAAATGTCTTACTAAAATCCATGTAGACCACATCTAAGGCACTACCCTCATCAATGTTCCTGGTCACCTCCTCAAAGAACCCTATCAGGCTTGTGAGGCAAGATCTTCCCTTCACAAAGCCATGCTGGCTGTCCCTAATCAGTCCATGATTCTCTAAATGCTCATAGATCCTATCTCTTAGAATCCTTTCTAACAGCTTGCCCACAACAGATGTAAGGCTCACTGGTCTATAATTCCCTGGACTATCCCTACTACCTTTTTTGAATAAGGGGACAACATTCGTCACCCTCCAATCCTCCGGTACAATCCCCATGGATAACGAGGACTCAAAGGTCCTAGCCAACGGTTCAGCAATCTCCTCCCTCGCCTCACGAAGCAGCCTGGGGAATATTCTGTCAGGCTGTGGGGACTTATCTGTCCTAATATTTGCTAACAGCTCCAACACGACCTCTCTCTCGATATCTACATACTCTAGAACATTACCCTTACCAACACCGTCCTCAGCATCATCAAGATCCCTCTCCTTGGTGAATACTGAAGAGAAATATTCATTGAGAACCTCACCCGCTTCCACAGCTTCCAGGCACATCTTCCCACCTTTGTCTTTAATCAGACCTACTTTTACTCTAGCCATCCTTCTGCTCTTCACGTACAAGAAAAAAGCCTTGGGATCTCCTTAACCCTACTCGCCAAAGCCTTTTCATGTCACCCTCTCGCTCTCCACAGCCCCTTCTTATGTTCCTTCCTTGCTACTCTATATTCCTCACAAGACCTATCTGATCCTTGCTGCTTACACCTTATGTATGCTGCCTTCTTCTTCCTAACTAGTTGTTCCACCTCCCTTGTCATCCATGGTTCCTTCACCCTGCCATTCCTTCTTTGCCTCACAGTGACAAATTTATCCCTAACATCCTGCAAGAGATCCCTGAACATCGACCACATCTCCATAGTACATTTCCCTTCAAAAATGTCATCCCAATTTGCACACGCAAGTTCTCGCCTTATAGCCTCATAATTCGCTTTTCCCCAATTAAATATCTTCCCGTCCTCTTTGCTCCTATCCCTGTCCATGACAATGCTAAAGGTTATGGAGCAGTGGTCGCTGTCCCCCAAATGCTCACCCACCGAGAGATCTGTCACCTGACCCGGTTCATTACCGGTCATAGTCTAGCCACTAATTTTTGAAATTCACCCCTAAATTACTTTGCTCCTCCAATTTTCTTTTTCTTTAAGATATTCTTTAGAATGTATCCCTTTGAACAATATGTTGGTCACCTTTCTTCTAAAACTCAATGTACAATGTCTGTGAAGCACCTTCACTGTCTTTGCTGCATCAAGGGTTCTATATAAATACAAGTTGTTGCTATGTTAACACCTCTCTCCTTTTATAGTGAGCATGAGCCTTTTAAGACATTCAGATTTTCCACTCCTTAACCAAGTGTATTGGAGGTTAAGTCCTCCGGCAAGGCTCCCCTTTGCTGTTAATTTATTCAAAATAGGTGGGCAGAGGTTATGTTGCAATGTTACAAAATTGCCCTATGTATAAACATATTCACATGCCTTGGTCCAATCAGATCATGAAATTGTGGCTCTGTCTGCATATTATTGTGGATTATTTGTTTGAAGCACAGAATGATCTTACACTGAAGGAGGTATTTGGAGATATCAGCCTTTTGGTGTCTAATTAGTCTAACTCCCCTGCTGTTCCCTCTTCCAATTACTTCTTGAACATTGCTATTGAATCTGCTTCCAGTATCCTTTCAGTCAGTGCACTCCAGACCATAGTAACCTGCTGTATAAAAGGTGAAAATTAGTGCTTGTGTCATCCAAAATTTTTCTGCCTGTTACCTTAATCTGTACCTTCTGGTTACCAATCATTATACGATGTAAGGAGTTTCTCCTTATCTACATTATAAAAGAAGCTCTTTGTGGTTTTGAACCTATCTCTGAGCATTCCTCTTAGCCTTCTCTTTTCTAAGCAGAATAAGCCATTTTTCTCCAGCCTCTGCACATAACAGGGGTCATTCATCCCCCTAACCATTCCATGAAATCTCTTCAGGGTCCTCATTCAGAGTGTAGCATCTTTCTTGAAGGCCAGGGAGGTCAGGAAGGAATCTCTTCTATTTTTATATTAGCTATAGCTCGTCAGTGGCATTCTTTTTGTGGAGTCAGAATTATCATAAGTTCAAGCACAACTCTAGAGACCAAAATACTGTACGTATTCTAGGTTAACACTTGAATGCAGGACTGAGAGAGGTACTGTCTTTCAGATGAGATATTAATTCAAGGCCACATCAGATCTCTAGGGTAAATATATGAGTTCCTGCAACTAAGCTCCAAAGAGGTTTCCAATGTTTCCTGGTAAATATATCAATGAGCCAGCATCATTCATCACTTAATGAATATAATGGGTTGGATTTTGCTGACCCAGTCCTCCACTCTGGAATGGTCTTCATATAGTTGCACTTAATTGGGCTGGATATTGAAGACCCATCTTGCTAGCACTGCACACCCTAGAGTCCAGCTGGTTCAGATGACAACTGAGCCCCAGGCAAATACTGCAGAGCTTCTCCTCTCTAAGTAACCCATACAGCTTTGGGAATGGGAAGGGTCTTGTAGTAGTCTGTGGCAGCTGAACTTACATAACTTAATTCTGAACTTCCACTGTGGCACCCATCATGGTCGTAGCTTGTGCTGCAACGGAAGCTGCAGCATTGGCGTTCAGACACCGTGTATGTTTGGGTCGCAAGGGTTTGAATAAACTTTGATCATGGCTCCAAATTGTGCACAACTTCCTGAGCTAAAATGATGCAGCCATTTCAACGATCCTTGACACTGAGAAAAGTTCTCCGACGTTTCCCAGTGCATCATGCATTTCAAGTGTATATCCATAATAAACTTCTGTAACAGGCTACAAGTGGATTAATCACACAGTTTATAACTTAGGAGAGAAAGTATTGGAGGATGTAGTGTTGAACATTAAGTTATTGTAATCTCTCAACTCAAGAAAGGGTACATCATCACTGAGTAAGAAATTCTGGCATGTCATCATTCATGAAATCCTTGGGTGCATTTTTTATTTGCCTGTTGTAAGCATGGATAAGATAAATAGAGATACCTATTCTGCAAGAGACATGAAGAGAATGTAGATGAGGGATTGATGAGTTGTGGGAAGATGGATAGGAATAGAGATGCCATCATTTATGATGATTTCAATTTCCTGTGCCCATGGCCTCTGTCATTGCTCCCAGTAATGGCTAGCACGATGTAGCCATGCCTCTCTCACTCTGATTAGCTTCTCATGCATGTGGCTGTCAGAACTGATTAACACCTGGCACTGTGTGCAAGCTGGAAGATGTGGATTTGAGGCTTTCAGCAGTTCTAAATAAGTGATGACAATGAAGGGCAAGTGAATATTAGGTATGGGTCCTGACTAGTAGTGAAAGTTAGAGGGAGTGGTGGTGAATTAAGCAGTGCCCAGTTGTCCAATTGGTAAGATACAGTGTATGAATATACATACACTGACCTTGATCACATGTGTGAAGTCATTCAACTTCCTACAGTACTATATTCTGGTTTTAACCTCAAGCATTGTTCTTCAGGGCTTTTTGTTCCCACTACCTTCTGTGCATTTGAGAATTAGACCTGTGGCATCTGCAGATACAGGACCACTCTGTCTCCACCGTGACTTCTGGTGCAGCATTTTGTAGGCTAGTCTCTCGCATGTTGTTCTTTTATTTTTTTTTGTTTTTTGGATTAGTTTCACTTCCTAAACAGTTGTCTTCATCCAGTTTCTAATGCAACAACAAACAATCTGCTGGAGGAACTCAGCGGATCGAGACCCTGCATTAGGACTGAGAGTGAAGAGGTGAGATGGCCAGCATCATTGACAATTAATTTTCCTCCCACAGACACTGCTCGACCTGCTGAGTTCCTCCAGCAGGTTGTTTGTTGGTCCAGATTCCAGTGTCTGCAGTACCTTTCTACTGCTGATCTTTTAAGAGGTGTTGCCACTCCAATATTATTGGCCACCTGCTGATGAAGCCAGGTGATAAACAATGTGCTTAGTGCTGACTGGAAACTGAAATCATTTTAATGAATGTACAAAGCATACTTAGCATGCTGGTTGCATCACATTCAACATGTGTGGATTAATCATATGTAGCAATCCTCAAATCTATTTTTGAGGGCTTTGGAACTTAGTCTCCTTCTATCTTAACAGCAAGAAAACTAAGTAATAGTAATTATACAGCAAGAACTTTGTTAGATTCAGCAACAGTGAAGTCTGGTTTAATTCAGTTTCTAATGGATGTCCTTCCTGTCTGCTCAGAGGACCATTGCTCTGGGATACTTCCTGCTGATCTGAAGGCACAAAGGAACTTGTGGAAAACTGCTGCTCATTCTAACCAAAAATAGATAATGCTGGAAATACTCAACAGGTTGAGCAGAAGCTTTGGAGAAGGAAACAGACTAAAGTTTTAGATTGACGACATTACTTCAGAGTTAATTTCAACATATTTTTACTTTTCAATTGCTGTAGATTTAACTTCTAAATACTTACCATCATATATATGCTGGTCTAGTAACAATCTCACAAACTAATCCATCAAGATAAATAATCATCCACTGCAAATGTCCTGTAGACTTCTCCAGTACAACTGCACCTACAAGGAATTAAGATACAGTCCAATCTATTCTTCTCCTTTCTGTAATAAGGAAAGAAAAGATACAAATTTTCATAATGATAAAAAGGACATGACAAGTGCCTGGAAATTCTGAAGTGTGGTGGAACATTTTTATCCATCTTGTGATAGAATTTTATCTAAGACTCACTGGGTGCAATGCATGCTTCAGGAAAATATACTGTATCCTTGTCTCAATACATATGGACTAAAAGGCCTTTGACCATGTTCACAACGGGCCTCAACCTGAAATGTTGACTGTTCATTTCCCTCCACAGATGCTGCCCGACCTGCTGAGTTCCTCCAGCAGTTTGTTTTTTGCTCATTACATCAATCATCACGGATGTACTATTACACTCTTCTACTGAGACTGGATGTTTTATGAGAAGCGAGTGTAGGACCCAAATGTAACTGCAAGGCTCTACTGGAGATTGCAGGCCTTCCTTGCAGGACTGTCAGGTCTTAGTTGAGGGACTGTTCTCATCTCAGACGCTACTAGAAAGTCCAGCAGTTCTGAGATCGTCCTTCAGCAAGGTAAGTTATTGGTCTGAGTTGAACCTCATTACCACAACCTCAGTCCAGGTGCTAGTCTCCATTGACAGAATGTCCCATCAGCCGTAGGGGTTACCCATCCCTATTAGTGATACCAGAGGGGAAAGTACATGCTCTTACATAACTACATTGAAGTGGCGCAGCTAGTAGAGCTCATAGTGCCAGAGACATGGGTTCAATCCTGACCTTGGGTGCTGTCTGTGTGGAGTTTGCATGTTCTCCCTGTGACTGCATGGGTTTCCACGGGATGCTCAGGTTTCTTCCCACATCCCAAAGTTATGGGGGGGGGGTGGAAATTGATGAGAATGTAGGGAGAATTTTTAAAATGGGATTAACATAGGATTAGTGTAAATGGGTGCTTGGTGATCAGCACAGACTTGGTGGGCTGAAGGGCCTGTTTCTGTGCTGTATCTCACAATGACAAGAAAGTCCAAGCTTTGTGATTCAATGCTCATGATGTATTGCATATCCCACACACTGGAATATTGCTCCCTCCAAGGTCTAGCAAAACTGTTGCAGGACCCCTGCTCAGCACAATGCAACATATATTTTTATACACTGAGGATTTCTAACCCAGTGAGCTTAATAGTCAAGGTGGAGGTGAAATCAAGCAAAAAAAGTCTTTATCTGTAAGTATGAAGCATTCAAGCATTCATACCAAGAAATGGCACAATAGAAATAAATAGATTTGATCTAATAACCATTATCGAAACGTGCTGCATAATTGAGGTTTGGAACAAAATATTCAAGGATACTTGACATTTTAATGGAAAAGCACAAAAGAATAGTGGGCAACACACACAAACTGCTGGAGGAACTCAACAGGTCAGGTAGCATCTATGGAGGGAAATTAACAGTCGAAATTTTGGGTCGAGACCCTACATCAGGATGCAAAGTCGATGTTTTGGGTCAAGACCCTTCATCGGGTTTCATTGAAGATCAAAGAAAAGAGTTAGGATGTTATGTCCCTGTTGTACAACACATTGGTGAGGCTGCACTTGGAGTACTGTGTTCAGTTTTGGTAACCCTGCTATAGGAAAGATGCCATTAAGCTGGAATTCTCTTTTCTCTTGTGTCAAAAGAATAGTGGGGTAGCCTAATATGAAGGGTGACAGAGTGATAGTAATGAAGAATGCTCTTCATTAATGAAGAATAGTATGTCGTATCAGTAACGTTTTAGATGAGAGACAACATAAGACATACAAAGGTGGTGGTATAGCACACTGAATAGGAAGTATCCATTGGAGACAGTATCAATCAATAGATGGACCTTGTAGAAAAGGGAGCACAGTAATTGTAGGGAACTTTAATTTACATATAGACTGGGAAAATAAAATAGTTTGATTGATGAGTTAAGAATATATTCAGGGTAGTTTCCCAGATTAATATATCATTAAATAAATATGTAATTAGTCAGAGTTAATTAACTAACCTACAGTAGAGGATAGTCATCGAGTTATTGGGTCATAGATTCATAGAATCATAGACTGAAACAAGCCCTTCAACCCAACTTGTCCATGCCGACCAAGATGTCCATCCAAGCTAGTCCCATTTGCCTGTGCTTGACCCATATCCCCCTCAACCTTTCCTATCCATGTACCTGTCCAAATGCCTTTTAAATATTGTTATTGTACCTGCCTCAACCACTTCCTCTGGGAAATCATTATATATGTGTACCACCCTCTGTGTGAAAATGTTGCCTATTAAACCTCTTCCCTTTCACCTTAAACCTATGCCCTCCAGTTATTGATTCCACAACCCTGGTAAAAAGACTGTGTGTATTCACCCTCATTATTTTATACACCTCTATAAGATCACCCCTCAGTCTCCTACACTCCAAGGAATAAAGTTCAAGCCTACCAAATCTCTCCCTATAATCCACTCCCTCATGTCCTGACAACACCTTTGTAACTCTCCTATGTACTCTTCCCAGCTTAACAGCATCTTTCCTGTAGCAGAGTGACCAAAACTGAACACAATACTCCAAGTGTAGCTTCTCCAATGTGTTGTGCAACTAGAACATAACATCCCAACTCTTCTCTTGGATCTTCCAAGAAACATGATTGAGTTCATTTGTGTCGCACCTTTGCCAGCAACTAAAAGCTAACACTTGTATCAAGCTAAGTGTTTAGTAATGAGTGGCAACTAATAAAACTGCAATTATTGGAATTTGAAAAATGACAGGAATGCTGGAAGCACTCAGCTGGTCAAGCGTCGTCTGTGGAAAGAGACACCAGTCAATGTTTCTGAGGAAGGGGTGCTGACCTGAAATGTTGACTGGTTTCTCTTTCCGCAAATGACTGGCTGAGTTCTTCCAGCATTTCTGTTTTGTAATGAGGGGCAATTTGGCTAAGGTAAGCTAGGAAATTAGATCAAATGATTTGCTTGTAGATAAGCAATAGCAAATATTTAAAAAACAGTTTTATAATGGTTCAACTGAGAAATAAAATTTTCATGGAAAGAGTGATTCATCCACAGCTAACAGAGGTTAAAGGTATGACTAGATTGCTGGGCCATTGTAGAAGACAGTTAAGAGTCAACCACATTGAGTATGGAATCACATAAAGACCAGACCATAATCCCTGTCCAGGTGCCTGACAGATATTTGTGCACCAGTTCTTTGTTTCACAACAATCCAGTAGTTTCATGATCGTCATTACTGAGACATTTTTTTGGAAAAAAAGAGATTCTGGTTATTAAATTAACAGCGAATTCTTTTAGAAACATAGCCATCTCAACACATTGTACCTGCCAAAGTTCCTCTTCAAGAATTGCCTCTGTAACACCCTGGATTCATTTGCCACCTATTGTGAGGCCTTCTCCCTCTCCTCTTCTTTCCCCTCCAGCAGTTTGTTCTGTTGTAAATGCCCTCTGCTAATTCTAACAGCTGCACAGTATTCCAAGGGGGAATGCCTACTAATGTACCGTATCTGAGCACACTGTTTTGTGAAGATGCTTTGAGTCAGCAAAGGATCATTCAGCACATGTCACACCAGTCCTTGTAAATACTCGCATCTTGAAACGAATCTAAAAAGTGTCAATTGCTGTCGTATTGTAGCAACAATCAGAAGTAATCAACTGGCAAGTAATCTGTAATTAACTGATGATCACTTTCAATAGTGCTGGTATTGTGTCCTAGAGCCAATACCACCACTATAGTTTTGCGGCTAAGATTAGATCACTGATGATCTTATTGGGAGTCTGATTGGCCTACTCCTGCTCCTGTTTCTATAATGTTCCTATGTTCTTACTTCCTACTGCTGAATGTATATTCAGGTGAGTGTTGTATATGTATGTTATTGTGAAGTATTAATCTTTCCTAAGGTTGGTCAGGTTGCTAGTACTTTAAGGCATTGCATCATGAGATTAACTCTTGCACATACCATGCTTCAGGCAGTTTTCAATCCATGGCTGTAATGAGATGCATTTCATAAAGTCTCCTGGTCTGCGTATTCTCATTGCCGGTTTTCAAATTTATGAAGAATTGAATGCACTGGCAATGAGAATAAACTTTAACTATGAGAGTCTGTATTACTTGAGTAAGACTGGACAGGGTTTAAGCTTAAAGAAAGTGCAGCAAAATAGAAGGAATAAGTAACACATTTAACAAAAAGGTTCAAAGCATGGTAAAAACAGCACAAATGGGGTACATCAGGAAACATGGTACACATGATGTAACACAAGAGATATTTAACATTTACCTGGAATGACTGGGTATGCCCTTCAAAACCAATAACATTTTAGAGTTAACAACTGAAAATTCCAAACGAAGCAGACTGTGATCTGAGAACATACGAAAGGCAGAATATTAATGGAGGAGGACTCGAACATTTAATCACTAGCGAACTTATTGACACCATTCAGTGCATTGAAGTCCTCTCTAACGAGATAGTTCAGCTATTGAAACCTCATTTTGACCCAACACTATCAAAAATATCTCAATGCTACACCAACAGCCTTCACATACAGCAAATCATTCTTTGTCATTTCTACCAGCTAAAACACAATTTCACCACTAGTCACACCTTCCCCTCCCTACCACTTTCTTCTTTCCACAGGGACCACTCTCTCTGTGACTCCCTGGTTCATTCCCCTCACCCCACTCATCCTTCCCCATCCCCAGGCACTTTGCCCCTCAACCATACACCTGTCCCTACACCTCCTCCCTCACTATCTTGCAGGGACCTAAACAGCCCTTCCACGTGAGGCAGGTGAGGCATCAACATGCAATTCCTCCAACTTTGTCCACTGCATTCAGTGCTCTCGATGTGGCCTCCTCTTCATTGGTGAGATCAAGCGCAGACTGGGCAATCATTTTGCCAGGCACCTGCACTCTGTTCACAATGGCCATCTTGAGCTGCCAGTTGCAAACCATTTCAACTCCCCTTCCCATTCCCACACTAACCTGTCTGTCTTTGGCCTCCTCCACTGCCAGGGTAAGGTCAAACACAAACTAGAGGAACAGCACCTCATATTCAGTATGGTAGTTCACAACCCCATAGGATGAATGTTAAATTCTCCAATTTCAGGGCACTTCACTCCCCCTCTGTCCTTTTCTCCTTCTGATTGACCCAGGTCCTCTCGCACACCCCCTCCTTTCCAAACACCACTGCCCCCCCAAACCCCCCCAAGATCCCATTACCAGTTTCTTTCCCCTCTCCCTTCAGAAAGGAAAGAACTGATTAGGGATAGTCAGCATGGCTTTGAGCCTGGGAAATTGTGTCTCACAAATTTGATTAAATTTTTGGAAGAGGTAACTGAGAGGATTGACATGGGCAGGGTAGTAGACGTTGACCACATGGCCTTTAGCAAGGCCTTTGACAAGGTCCTGCATGGTAGGCTGATCCAGACAGTTAGATCACATTGGATCCTGGGTGAAGTAGCCAATTGGGAACAAAATTGACTTAGTGGTAGGAGGCCAAGCATGGTAATGGAGGGTTGTTTTTCAGACTGGAGGCCTGTGGCCAGTGGTGTGTTGCAGGGGTTGGTGCTGGGTTCACTGTTGTTCATGATCTAAATTAATGATTTAGATGAGAATGTATTTGGCATGGTCAGTAATTTTGCAGATGACATCAAAATTGACAGTATAGTGAAGCATGAAGAAGGTTATTTAAGATTACAACAGGATCTACAACAAATGGGAAAATGAGTCAAGAAATGGAAGTTAACTTAGACAAGTGTTGCATTTTGGGAAGTTAAACCAGGGCAGGACCTACACAATGAATGGTAGAGCCCTGCAGAGTGTTGCACAACAGGGAGACCTAGGGGTACAACTACATAGTTCTCTGTAAGTGGGGTCACAAGTAGACAGAATGGTGAAGAAGACATTTTGCACGCTTGCCTTCATCAGTCAGGGCATTGAGTACAGGGGATGTCATGTTACAACTGTATAAGACATTGGTGAAACCACACTTGGAGTATTGTGTGCAGTTCTAGTCTTCAAGCTATAGGAAAGATGTTATTAAGCTGGAAAGGGTGCAGAAAAGATTCACAAAGATATTACCAGGACTGAAAGGCTTGAGTTACAAGGATAGACTGGATAGGCTGGGCTTTTTTCCCTGGAATGTAGGAGGCTGAGGAACTACCTCATATTGGTTTATAAAATAATGAGGGGCATATATAGGATGAATGGTCACAGTTCTTTTCACAGGGTAGGGGAGTCTAAAACTAGAGATTTAAGTTGAAAGGGGAAAAAGTGAACATGGGGCCCAAATTTTTCACTGAGAGGGTGGTGGATACATAGAACAAGCTGCCAGAGGAAGTGGTAGCTGTGGGTACAATTACATCTAAAAGGCACTATTTATACAGGTGCATGGATAGAAAAGATTTAGAGAGACATGGACCAACACAGACAAATGGGACAGATAGGCAACTTGGTTGGTATAGACAAGTTGGGCCGAGAGGTCTGTTTCCATGCTATATAAATCTATGACTCTTATGTCAGGTATAGGAAATTAGTATCAAAGAGTCACTTGAAATGATCTTAGTAAGTAAGATTAAGGAGAGTCCTAACACCTTTTCTGAGTATATTAGAAGCAAGAGGGTAGCTTAGGAAGGAATAGGTCCCCTCAGAGCCCAAAGAATAAACTATGTGTGGAGACATGGGATACATGCAAGATCCTAAAAGATCCTGGAGCACTTATGTATCATGAAGGAGGAAGTGCTGGAAATACTTGAGCACATTAGGGTGGATAAATAACCAGGGCCTAACAGGATCTATCCCAGGATGCTAATGGAAGCAAGGGAGGAGATTATTGGGGTTCTGACCCATTTTTGCATCTTTATCGGCACACGTGAGGTACCAGAAGACATGAGGATAGTTAATATTGTTCCCTTGTTCAAAAAGGAGAGTAGGGATAAGCCTGTAAACTGCAGACCAGTGAGCCTTACAACAGGAATTTGTTGGACAAGGTTCTGAGGGGCAGGGTTTAAGTTCACTTGCAAAGGCAGGGACTGATTAGGAGGAGTCAGCAATGGTTTTGTGCAGGGGAGATCATGTCTCACAAAGCTGATTAAGTTTTTTGAGGAGGTAACTAGGAAAATTGATGAAGGCAGTGTGAGAGACATGGTTTACATGGATGTTAGTAAGAATTTTGACAAGGTCCCACATGGTAGGCTGGTCCAGAAGGCTCAAAGGATCCAAAGCATGTAGGCAAACTGGATCAAAAATGAGCAAAATGAGCAAACTGGATCCAAAATGAGCTGGTGGGGAATGTGTGTTTTTCAGACTGGAAATCTATAACAAGCTGTGTACCATAGGGATCAATGCTGGGACCTTTATTGCTTATATAAATGTATATGTAAATAGTATATAAATGACTTATATGAAAATGTAGGTGGACTGATTTGTAAGTTTGCAGATGACCCAAAAATTGGTGGAGTGAAGAAGCTTGTCTAATGATACAGCAGAACACAGATCAGCTGGAAAGTTGGGTGGAATGGTGGCAGATGGAATCCAGACCAGCGTGTAGTAATACACTTTGTGAGATCAAATTCTAGTAGGACATATAGATTAAATGGCAGGCACCTTAAGAGTTCTAATGTATAGAGGGACCTTGGGGGTTAAGTCCATAGCTCACTGAAAGTAGTAACATAAGTGGGCGGGGTACTGAAGAAGGTATTTGGTATGCTTGCCTTCATAGGCAGAGCCGTTGAGTATAAGAGTTGGGACGTCAGTTTGCAGTTGTACAAAACTTTGATTAGACCGCACTTGGAATATCATATGTAGTCCTGGTCACCACAGTACAGGAGGGATGTGGTAGCAATAGAGAGAAGTTAATCAGGATGTTGTCTGGAATGGAGGGCTGTAGTTATAAGGAGAGATTGGATAGGCTGGGTTTATTCACAGTGGAATGTAAGAAGCTGAGGGATGACCTTATAGAGGTTAATAAAATTATGAGGGTCATAGGTAGGATAGTTAGTCAAAATCTTTTTCTCAAGGCAATGGAGTCTAGAACTAGAGGGCAGAAGTTTAAGATGAGAGGGGAGAAATTTAAAGGAGGTCCAAGAGATAAGTTTCTTCACACACAGAGGGTTGGTGGTTACCTGATACGAGCTGCCAGAGGAGGTGGTGGAGACAAATACAATTACAACAATAAATGGCCTTAGGACAGGTACTTGGATAAGAAGGGTGTAGAGGTTAGAGGTCTAGTGCAGGCAAATATGATTAATGTAGATTGCCATCACAGCTGGGATGGACAAGGTGAGCTGAAAGGGATCATTTCTATGACTCTATGATTTAATGGTATTAAATCACTATTATCAATGATCTTATGATCTGCCAGCCTGTATTGTTCACTGCATACTATCTTGGAGTTTCAATTATAATGCCAAAAAGTAGACGGTAAAGGTCCTGATTTCTTTGCTCCAAAATTAGAAAACAATTTCACTTGCAAAATGCAGGAAGTTTTCACACTAACACAGAAAATAGATAAGATAAAAAAGGTCTGTCACACGTTTGCTATAGAGGTGCAGCCTTGAAACAAATGATTGGCACCAATATTGCAGTGCACAGCAACATTTTTTAAGATTTCGTCACTCACTTCAACTCTCCCTTAGGCAACTGGCTGTGCTCAACCTGAGGCCTGCTGACACTATTTTCCTCCCCTTGCCACCAAGAATAGAGAACTGTATTGAAGAGCTCAAAAATCATTTAACGGCTAATATAGGGACCCTCAAACATAACAGAAAATGTGCCATTTTATGACTCAGCAGCAAATTAAAGGAAACTAAATAATGTTGCAATAAAACACCTGTTTAAATTTTGACAGGCTGAAATTAATCAGTCAGCCAGGGTCCATCAATTTGTAAGACATTTTCTTAGCTTCGTCACATTTTAGGAGATTGTTTATTCTAAGAATTTCTGAAGCTGAGAGATGAATTTTTTTGAGAACATATAAATAACCAGAAAGGTGACACACTGAGTCTTCTTCCATACTTTTACACTTGAATTGCTCACAAATTAGATTGATATTGGACAGGTTAAATTGTATAACACTGCAAAACATATGGCAAAAATACAATGCATAATTTCTACTGGTTTGGTTTGGGGACGGTAATACACAATGTTAGTAGCTCCATCTCTATCATGATTCTCCAGCCAGTGTATATTCTGTATTTAACACTGTTTAAAGCCTTTATGTTCATTGTGTCCAACTGTCGCTGAGACTCATTCCAATTAAGAGTGAGTTGGAGAAACAAAGGACTGCAGATGCTAGAACCTAGATGAAAAACACAATGATGCTGGAGGAACTCAGCAGGCCAGGCAGCATCCGTGGAGAAAAGCAGGCGGTCAACATTTCAGGTCAGGACCCTTCTTCAGGACTGAAGATAGGAAAAGGGGGAGCCCAACATATAGGAAGGAAAAGTACAGCAGTGATAGGCGGACAAAAGAGGGGAGGCAGGGTGGGTACAATGTGGTGATAGGTAGATGCAGGTAAGAGATAGTGATAGACAGGTGCGGGGGAGGAGGGGAGAGCAGATCTGCGGGGGGATGAGTCAAAGATAAAGAGAGAGAGAAAAAAAGAGAAAAGAGTAAAAGAGGCTAGGAAAGGAAAGAACAGAAGATGCAAGGTGGGGGTGGTTTTGTGGGGAAGGGGGGTGGGGATTACCTAAAGTGGGAGAATTCAACATTCATGCCATTAGGCTACAAGGTTCCAAGATGGAAAATGAGGTGCTGTTCCTCCAGTTTGCACTTGGAATTCTCCTGGCAGTGGAGGAGGCCGAGGACTGACATATCAGTGACAGTGTGGGAGGGGGTTTTGAAGTGACTGGCAACGGGGAGATGCATATCGCGGTTACAGACAGAGCGCAGGTGTTCTGCAAAATGGTTACCTAGACTGCATTTGGTCTCACCAATGTAGAGGAGGCCACACTTGGAGCACTGAATGCGGTAGATGACATTAAGGGAGGTGCAGGTGAATCTCTGTCTCACCTGAAAGGACTGTTTACATCCCTTGATGGAGGTGGTGTAGGGGCAGGTTTTGCACCTATGGTGGGAGCAATAGAAAATTTCCGGGGTGGGAGTAGGATGGATGGTGGGGAAGAGTGAACTAGGGAGTCGTGGAAAGAGTGGTCCCTGTGAAAAGCAGAAAGGGGTTGGGGGGGAAGATATGCTTGGTGGTGGGGTCCTATTGGAGATGGCGGAAGTGGTGGAGAATGATGTGTTGGATATGTAGGCTGGTGGGATGAAATATGAGGACAAGGGGGACCCTATCCCTGTTGGGTCTGGGAGGGGTGGGGGTGAGAGCAGAGGTGCGGGAAATGGCAGAGATACGGGTGTGAGCTCTTTCGACCACAGTCGGCGAGAAGCCCCATTTAGAAAAGAAGTGGGACATCTCGGATGTCCTGGAGTGGAAAGCCTCATCATGGGAGCAGATGCAGTGGAGGCAGAGAAATAGACAAAAAGGGATAGCATCCTTGCAAGCGAAAGGGTGGGAGGAGCTGCAATCGAGGTAGCTGTGGGCATCAGTGGGTTTGCAGAAGATGTCAGCGGATAAGGAATCTCCTAAGATGGAGGCGGAAAGATTGAAGAAAGAGAGAGAGGTGTCAGAGATAGTCCAAGTGAATTGGAGAGCTGGGTGAAAATTAGTGGCAAACTTTATGAAACTGTCGAGTTCTGCATGGGTACAAGAGGTGGCACCAATGCAGTCATCGATATAGCGGAGAAAGAGTTGAGGAATAGGGCCAGGGTAAGCTTGGAACAGAGACTGTTCAATGTAGCCAACGAGTGCCCATAGCTACACCCTTGGTCTATAGAAAGTGAGAGGAATCGAAAGTGAAGTCGTTAAGGGTGAAGACAAGTTCAGCCAGGCAGAGGAGAATGCTGGTGGAAGGGGACTGGCTCTGTCTCTGGACAAGACAGAAGTGGAGGGCAGTGAGGCTGTCATGATGGGGAATGGAGTTATATAGGGACTGGATGTCCATGGTGAAGAGTGGTAAAGAGTGAGTCAGACTCATTTCTGTGCTGTATGACTTTATGTGTCCATGACCCTAATTGTTTAAGAACAGGACAGAGTAGTTATCTGAATTTCAGAACGATGTGAAAGGTATTCAGAGAAGAATATATGTAAATAAATTTTGGGAATCTGTGAAGAAATCAGGAAAATAATTGTGGGAGATTTCAGCTACCCAACAAGCCAGAAGAGGAAAGTAAGCTGGGTACAATGTGTAAAGGAACATTTTCTAATCTAGAAGGAAAAAACCCATCAAGGGAAGATACACCATTGGATCAATTAATGGAAGCCAGCATAACCTAAATGAGAAAATAGTCGAGGAACATCAAGGCAATAATGGTCAAAACATAACATTGTGACTGAGGAAAAAACATACATGTCAACAACTAGGGTAATAAATTAAATATAATGTTGAGTGATTGAGAATAGAATGTGAGAGCTTAATAAGGTGGCCTGTTAAACTGGCAAAGAAAGGGAAATAATGCAAAAAAAAATTATTCTGCTTAAGAGAAAGAACAAATTAAACATGAATGAAGCATTGGTCTCTGATGTGGACATCAGATAAAAATACAGGGTAAGAAGAGGCACATTATAAGTGAATGGACAGAGTGGAGAGAATCAAAAGAGATTGGGAGAGAAGTCAAGAATATGTAGAAAGCAACAAGGAACAATGAAATTAACTTAATGGGAAGACATTACAAAATAGGAAAATATTCTGCATGTATAAATTTGAAACAGAAGATGTGTTAGGGGTGGATCCACCAAGTAATGACAGGTTAAAATCACAGGAAAAAGTAACAAAATAGTTAGAAACATTAAATAATTATTCTACCTCAATGTTTACCAACAAAACTCACCAGTTCAACGTTATGTTGGATGATTAGAAATGATATAATCACAAATATTAAAAATAGAAATGTTGAATGAATTTGTGCAGTCACAAGCCCATTGCCTTATGTTCCTGGTTATGTGAAATGGATTTCTAAGTGAGAGAGAAGGACAATTGACAGCACCCTGACAACAAATCTAATGGGGGCCTCTTGTGATCTACTCCTGCCAATCTTTCTCCTGATCATTGTTCTCTTTCTCTTCCTCCTTCTCATTAATTGCAATGGGGAAGAGTGTTCCCTGAAACATGGCCAGATTATGCAGGATGATTGTTGGGAAGTGGTGGGGAATTCTTCCTTGTGTTCAGACTAGGTTCCCTCTGTGTGGTTTGCTCATTGCATATGATGCATTTATGCAGCCCAGTTTTGTAGGAGAGCAGTCAAATCAGCATCACTGGAGGAATGCATGGCCAACCATTTGCAATGCATTGGTCAAATTTTCAGGACCCCACAACTCAATTTGGAAAGTAACATGATATCAATGCTTAGGCACTGAGTATATTCACGGATGACATAGTCTGCCATTAAGTATAACAGAACATGTTGTAATTACAATTTGCAATTGCACACAAATTGGGACCCAAGAGTACATAATGTAACACATACTAATCAACATTCTGTGTTCCATCTTGCTGAAATTTCTGCTGAAAACCCAGATACAGAACCATGCAAAAATGGACAGTCAGCCAATGTGCATTTAAAACCAGTAAACTGATGGTCACTACCTGTTATCCAGAGGCAACTCAGTAATGCAGCAGATAGTAAGTATAGCCAGTTGAAGTGGGAAGAAGATGGAGGAGAACTCAGGATGATGGAGAGGGAATATTGAGAAGGATATATCCTAGCAATGGATGGCTACAGTTTGTGGATGTTATGAGAAAACATGCAAAACAGTGCTGCTTCTCCTGGAACCACACAAAGATAAGTGGAAGATCTAGAACATATTCCTTTAAGGACCCTTGTCTTCGCCGCCAATTACCTGAAAAGACTGGTAATAATATGCACATGCTGTTTCACAAAGGAGACCCCAAATGGGCCGTTACTGGTATGATAGGTGGTTGACTTTCTATATAAAATGAATAGGACCACACACATGACCTGTTATTTTAATCCTCAGGCAGAATGTAACACCTGTGACATGAATACTAGGCACAGACATTCTTCTGCCATTTCCCAGGTTCTCTGCTCAAGTTTTTGAAAATAACAGAGAATTGGCCTCTGTAGTTGACCTTGTTATGCATTATAACAGCCTAAATTAATTCCTGGACTGTAGATAACATGCGATATTGTGTTACTGGCTTTCAGGGGTTTTTCTTGATGGAAAATCAAGACACAGAATAATAAAAGGAAGCAAAGATCAATATTCATAATATACATTGTAATAATTAAAAAGTTCATTCCAAAGGACAATCCTGCAGGGTTTCAAAAATAATAATACAATACAGAATATTGTACAATTATGCATTGAATAAATCTATGAGGGAAAGGCTTTTCTGGACATTTTAAATTTTCATTTTTTTGGTGTTTATTTATGTCTAGACAGTAGACCTCAAAATTCTTATTTTAGCATCATAGGAGAATAGCATTAGTGAGGCCCTAATGATATCTGTTAGATAATATCTTTATGACAAGATAGCATATAAAAGGGACTAGTAGGAGCTGACTGAGGGCAGACAAATATGCCTGCATTATCTCATTCCAAATGAAGAGTTAGTGCTGGTGGTGATTGGGACAGTGGACATAGTCACAGGAGATATATTGTCCAGTGGAGTGTGGCTTTGCAGCTTACTTATTTGTGGACTACTATTCCTGATCCATTAGTCTCACGGAAACCACATTTATAACCTCAATACTGTTTCATCTCATATTCATCTTCCTATAGACTCAATATGTGCTGCCCCATGACATTTCCACATTTTCATTGCAACAGTACCTTCTTCATCCAGAAATAGCTAGAAGAGGAGTAAAAACTTTCCCATGAGGATATGGATGTGAATGCAGAGAATGATGATGAGGATGAGCAGTGACAGGATACAGAGGATGTGTATGAGAAGCACTAGCATGAGGAGGAGGAGGAGGAGGTGAGGAGGGCAAAGAAGGGGATAAGGAAAAGAAGGCTGAGAAGAAGGAGGATGAGTAAGGTGAGGAGAAGGGTGTCAATAAGGAGACAGAAGAGAATGAGACTGATATGAAGGAAGATGAGAAAAAGGATATTGAGAAGAAAGAGATAGAATGAGGAAGAGGAAATGAAGGATGAGAATGAGAAGAAGGAGGAAGATGATAATTAGTAGGATTAGAAGGAAGAAAAGTAGAATGAGAAGGCTGAGGGCGGGAAAAGAGAAGATGAGGTTTGGTATGGAAGGTGAGGATAAGGATAAAGTGATGGAGGATAAGGAGAAGGAAGATGAGAAGGAGGTGGGGAAGAGGAAGCTGAGAAAGAAAAGATGAGGAAACAATGAGGAAGAGGAAGAGGAGAAGAAAAAGGAGAGTTGGAGGAAGAAGACAAGGGGAGATTATGGAAAAGGATGAGAAGAATGAGGAAGAAAGAGCAGAATGTGAGGAAATAGAATGAGAATATGAAGGGGAAGGAGAATGAGGAAGAAGATGAAAGGTACGATGATGGAGTAGGATGAGGGGGACAAGTAGAAAGAGGATGAGGAGGGTGAGGAGGAAAATGACAGATAAGGAGTAGGAAAATTAGGTAGACGAGACTAAAGAGGTTGAGGATGAGGATTGGAGAAGGATGAGAAAAGGAGAGGGGTAACGATGTGCAGTAGTTTGAAGATGAGGTTTTTGGAGCAAGGTGAAAATTTGAAAATGAGGAAGAACAGAAGGAGGATGAAGAGAAAAAGATGTGGCTGAGGAAGCGGCATGTGTCGGAGAATGAGAATGAAGATGTGGAGAAGCATGGGGGAGGAAGAAGTGGAGGAGGAGAGTATGGAGGAGGATGAGGAGGAGAATTATGAGAGGGTGGGTTGAGTTGGAAAAGGAGAGAGAGAAGCAGGGTGAGAGAGAAGAAAGATGAAAATGAGATGAGTAGGAAGAACAGGAGAAGGGAGTGGATGTGGAGAATGAAGATACAACCACCCTGTGGCTGTACCCCTTGACAATAAGTACTCCTGCTTGAGTACTGTTGGGGGAGACAGCCTACCTGGGGGAAGCAACAGTGGCAGTGTCTCTGGCACAGAGTCCGGCCCTGTGGCTCAGAAGGGTAGGGAAGGAGAGAGAAGGGCACTAGTGATAGGGGACTCTATAGTTAGGAGGGCAGACAAGCGATTCTGTGGACACAGGAAAGAAACTCAGAAGGTAGTTTGCCTCCCAGGTGCCAGGGTCCAGGATGTTTCTAATCATGTCCAAGATATCCTGAAGGGGGAGGGAGAACAGCCAGAGGTCGTGGTACATATTGGTACCAACGACATAGGTAGAGAAAGGAATGAGGTCCTGAAAAAAGACTATAATTAGGAAGGAAGTTGAGAAGCAGGACCTCAAAGGTAGTAATTTCCTGATTACTGCCTGTGCTAAGTGACAGTGGGTATAGGAACAGAATGAGGAGGAGGTTAAATGCGTGGCTGAGGGATTGGAGTAAGGAGCAGGGATTCAGATTTCTGGATCATTGAGGCCTCTTTTGGGGCAGGTATGACCTGTTCAAAAAAGATGGGTTGCACTTGAATCCCAGGGGGACCAATATCCTGACGGGGAGGTTTGCTAAGTCTAGTGGGGAGAGTTTAAACTAGAATTGTTGGGGGGTGGGATCCGAACAGGAGAGACTGGGGAAGAGGTGCTTGGCTCTCAAATAGAGAAAGCTAGTAGTAGGTACGATAGGCAGGTGATAGAGAAGGGACATGCTCAGACAGGTTTGAGATGTGTCTATTTTAACGCAAGGAGTATTGTGAACAAGGCAGATGAGCTTAGAGCTTGGATCAATACTTGGAGCTCTGATGTGGTGGCCATTACAGAGACTTGATTAGCTCAGGGACTGGAATGGTTGCTTCAAGTGCCGGGTTTTAGATGTTTCAGAAAGGACAGGGAGGGAGGCAAAAGATAGAGAGAGATAGGAACAGACAGATGTTTACTTGGAGTAAAGGGAATTATGACGCTCTCAGGCAGAAAATTGGAAGCTTAAATTGAGAACAGATGTTCTCAGGGAAAAGTAAGGAAGAAATGTGGCAAATATTCTGGGGATATTTGTATGGAGTTCTGCACAGGCATGTTCCAATGAGACAGGGGAATCACAAGAGGATACAGGAACCATGGTGTACAAAGGTTATAATAAATCTAGTCAAAAGGAGAAGAAAAGCTTACAAAAGGTACAGAGAACTAGGTAATGTCAGAGATCTGGAAGAGTATAAGGCTAATAGGAAAAAGCTTAAGAAGGAGATTAGGAGAGCCAGAAGGGGATATGAGAAGGCCTTGGCGGGCAGGATTAGGGAAAACCCCAAGGGATTCTACAAGTATGTGAAGAGCAAGAGGATAAGATGCGAAAGAATAGGGCCTATCAAGTGCAGCAGTAGGAAAGTGCATATGGATCCGGAAGAAGTAGCGGAGGTACTTAATGAATACTTTATGTCAGTATTCACTACGGAAAAAGACCTGGGAGATTGTAGTGGGGACTTGCAGTGGGCTGAAAAGCTTGAGCATGTAGATATTAGGAAAGAGGAGGCGCTGAAACTTTTGGAAAGCATCAAGTTGGATAAGTCACCGGGACCGGATGAGATGTATCCCATGCTGCTGTGGGAGGCGAGGGAAGAGATTGCAGAGCCTCTGACGTTGATCTTTGCATCGTCAGTGGAGACGGGAGAGGTTCTGGAAGATTGGAGGGTTGTGGATGTTGTTCCCTTATTCAAGAAAGGGAGTAGGGATAGCCCAGGAAATTATAGACCAGTGACTTTTACCTCAATGGTTGGTAAGCAAATGGAGAAGATCCTGAGAGGCAGGATTTATGAACATTTGGAGAGGTATAATATGATTAGGGATAGTCAGCATGACTATTCCTAAGGTCCTGCCTTACAAGCCTGATTGAATTTTTTGAGGATGTGACTAAACACATCAATGAAGGGAGAGCAGTAGATGTAGTGTATATGGATTTCAGCAAGGCATTTGACAAGGTATCCTATGCAAGGCTTATTGAGAAAGTAAGGAGGCATGGGATCCAAGGGGACATTGCAGTGTGGATCCAGAACTGGCTGGCCCACAGAAGGCAAAGACTGGTTGTTGAAGGGTCATATTCTGCATGGAGGTTGGTGACCAGTGGTGTACTGGTCACGGACTGGAGGGTAGCGAATGTAGTTCCGTTGTATAAGAAAGGTGGGAGGCAGCACAAAGGCAATTACAGACCTATTAGTCTGACGTCAGTGGTGGGAAAATTATTGGAGTCTATCCTCAAGGAGGAGGTTACCGAATACCTAGAGGCGCAAGGCAAGATAGGACCTAGTCAACATGGTTTTGTGAAGGGAAGGTCCTGTCTGACCAACCTATTGGAGTTTTTTGAAGAAATCACAGGTAGGGTGGATAAGGGAGAGGCGGTAGATGTTGTGTATTTAGACTTTCAAAAGGCCTTCGATAAGGTGCCTCACAAGAGACTGATTAATAAGATGAGAGGTCATGGAATTATGGGCAGGGTAGCAAAATGGGTGGAGAATTGGCTGGTTGGCAGGAAGCAAAGGGTGGAAATAAAAGGATCTCGTTCTGGTTGGTTACCGGTTACTAGTGGTGTGCCGCAAGGGTCGGTGTTGGGGCCTCTCCTTTTTACCTTGTACATCAATGATTTGGATGATGGAATAAATGGTTGTGTGGCTAAGTTTGCGGATGACACCAAGATAAGTGGAGGAGTAGGGAGCATAGAGGAAATAGAAAGAATGCAGAGGGACCTAGACAGTTTAGGAGAATGGGCAAGGAAATGGCAGATGAGATTCAATGTTGAGAAATGTGCAGTTGTACACTTTGGAAGTAGAAATAAGCGGGTAGATTATTATCTAGAAGGAGAGAAGATTGATAGTGCGGTAGTACAAAGGGACTTGGGGGTACTCATACAAGATACCTTAAAAGTTAACCACCAGGTTGGATCGGTGGTTAAGAAAGCGAATGCTATGTTGGCATTCATCTCGAGAGGTATAGTGTATAAAAGTAAGGAAGTGTTGATGAGGCTCTACGGGGCGCTAGTGAGGCCTCATTTGGAATACTGTGCGCAGTTTTGGGCCCCGCATCTTAGGAAGGATGTGCTGACGTTGGAGAGGGTTCAGAGGAGATTTACGAGAATGATTCCAGGAATGAAAGGGCTTAAGTATGATGAGCGTTTGTCGGCTCTTGGACTGTACTCGCTGGAGTACAGAAGGATGAGAGGGGACCTCGTAGCGACATTTAAAATGTTGACAGGTAAGGATAGAGTAGATGTGGCTAGGCTGTTTCCCTTGGTGGGCGTGTCCAGGACCAGAGGGCACAATCTTAGAATTAGAGGGTACAGTTTCAAGACAGAGATGAGGAGAAGTTTCTTTACCCAGAGGGTGGTGAAATTGTGGAACTCCTTGCCACGCACAGCAGTGGAGGCCAGATCAGTGGGGGTATTCAAGGAGGAGATAGACAGATATCTAAATAGTCAGGGTATCAAGGGATATGGGGATAAGGCTGGCAAATGGGATTAGAATAGTTTTTTTTTCTCTCTTTTTTTTCCCACCCCATTTCTTTTTCCCTTTTCCTTGGAGCAGACTCGATGGGCTGAATGGCCTGCTTCTGCTCCCTTATCTTGTGATCTTGTGATCTTGTGACCTCAGGGATCTGTTCTGGGACCCTTGCTCTTTGTGATTTTTATGAACGACCCGGATGAGGAAGTGGAGGGGTGGGTTAGTAAGTTTGCAGATGACATGAAGGTTGGGGGTGTTGTGCATAGTTTGGAGGGCTGTCAGAGTTTACAGAGGGACATAGATAGGATGCAAAGTTGGGCTGAGAAGTGACAGATGCAGTTCAACCCAGATAAGTGTGAAGTGGTTCATTTTGTTAAGTCAAATATGATGGCAGAATATAGTATTAATGGTAGGACTCTTGGCAGGATCAGAGGGATCTTGGGGTCCAAGTCCATAGGACGCTCAAAGCGGCTGCGCAGGTTGACTCTGTGGTTAAGAAGGCATATGGTGTATTGTCCTTCATCAATTGGGGAATTGAATTTAGGAGCTGAGAGGTATTGTTGCAGCTATATAGGTCCCTGGTCAGACCCCACTTGGAGTATTGTGCTCAGTTCTGGTCACCTCACTACAGGAAGGATGTGGAAGCAATAGAAAGCAGAGGAGATTTACAAGGATGCTGCCTGGAATGCGGAGCATTCCGTATGAAAGCAGGTTGAGGGAACTCGGCCTTTTCTCCTTGGTGACAGAGGATGAGGGGGCACCTGATAGAGGTATATAAGATGATGAGAGGTATTGATAGGGTAGATAGTCAGAGGCTTTTCCCCAGGGCTGAAATGGTGGCCACAAGAGGACATAGGTTTAAGTTGCTGGGGAGTAGATATAGAGGAGATGTCAGGGGTAAGTTTTTTACTCAGAGAGTGGTGAGTGCATGGAATGGGCTGCCGGCAACAGTGGTGGAGGCAGATACGATAGGGTCTTTTAAGAGACTGTTGGATAAGCACATGGAGCTGAAAAAAATAAAGGGCTATGGGTAAGCCTAGTAATTTCTGGGGTAGGGACATGTTCAGCACAGCTTTGTGGGCTGAAGGGCCTGAACTGTGCTGTAGTTTTTCTATGTTCTACGTTTCTAGAACAGGAGGAGGAGGAGTAAGTGAAAGTGGAGTGAGGGAAGAAGGATGAGGCTGAGGAGGGAGAGGAAAAGGAAGAGCAGGAGAAGATGAAGAGTGTGATGAATGAAGGCTGGAACCAGCTCAGAGACTGGCACCATATCTTAAATACAGTGAGAATGGATCAGGAATCCCTGTTGTTCACACCAGGTATTAGTGAGCCAAGGTCATTCCGGGTAGAAGGAGTGCCACAAATACAAACTTGCCAGAGGGTCAAGGTTTGTCCTACAGTACCTGATTGATACCTGAACAGGTGCCCTAAGGTAGCAGCATGGGGAACATGGTGCAGAAACTGACTGGACTCCAGTTGGCTCCTTCCACCACCATTCAATGTTGTGACTACAATTACCTTTAATCAAGTGGTCCAGACTACCAAAGCCTCATGTTGTGATGGTACATTTTGAGGCAGGGATGGCTGCAAGTGTTCCTCCCAGGTGTGAGCCAGATACAGACAACCTAGTGTTCCTCCTGGAACCAATCACTTTCTCCCTCCTCCTTCTTGTGACACTGATTTTGTGGCATCTCATTATTACAGCAAAACAATGTGAATTTGGAGCTCCCTTTCCTTCTCCTTATCCTCCAACAATGCCTCCTATTTTTCCCTCCATCCAAGGTGGATTTCTAACAAAATCTTAATGAGAAAGTACTTCATTGTCCCCAATGATTACCTATAGAAAGCAATTCAAAGCTCTGGAGAAATGCAACCAAACATGTCTATGTACACCGGCAAGTCCATTAGCAGGAAAAATAACACAAAATCAGCAGACTATGTCACACCAAAAGCACCATCACTGAGGCCCCAATTATGCTCAGTCCACTCTATTGGGCAGGTCGTGTCATTCATATTTCCTGCATCAGACTTCCAAAATAGATGTTCTGACAAATGTCACAGCAAGAAATCACCAGATGCACAGAGGAAACACTTCAAGGATACGCTCAAATCCTTATTGAAAAGTGTAACTTTCCCACCTGGGAATCCATGGGCAATGACTACTTAAATGGAGAAGGGGCATTCAGGGTGGCATAAAAACCTTGAATCCTTCCACCCAGTGTAAATGCAGAAGCAGAGCGCAAGTTCCCAAACTACCCACCTGCCTACCTCATCAAGCATCCCTGGTGCCAGCTGTGGCAGAGTTTGCAGGTCCCACATTGGCATTATCAGCTCCCTCAGAACTCGAGTAGAAGCAAGTCAGTGTCAGGCCTAAGGAACTGCCTCAGAAGATGAATACAGAAGAAAACATAGAAGGGGGTAGAAAGTATAGGAGTGAAATTAAAAGGCAGATTAATAAAGCTAAGCAAACATATGAAAAGATATTGGCACATAAATTCAAATACGGAGATGACTTATAAGAACATAAGCAGGAACTAAGTAACTAAGAAAAGAAGAGCCATTAGGGACCTAAAAGGTAAGATGTGCATGGGTGGAGGCATGGCCAAGGTTCTTAATGAATACTTCATAATGTCCTTCACAAAAGTGTGGGATGCGCTTAATGTTGCAGTTGGATAAATGTGTGTGAAATTATGAATGGCATAAGAATTGTGAAAAAGGAAATGTTAACTGGGTTATTATCTTCTAATATAGAAAACTTGCCAGATTCAGAGGTAACATATCCGAGATGATTAAAAGAAGCAAGGGAGAAAATTGTGGAGGTTCTGACAACAAATTGTCAGTCCACTCCTGGTTCTAAGAGAGGAACCAAAGGATTGAAGTACTGTTAATGTATTGCTGCTTAAGAAGGGAGGAAGGGACAACCCAACTTAATACAGGCCACTTAGTTTAACTTCAGTGGTTTAGCAAACTATTGGAATCCATTGTAAGGAACAGTACAAATCTTTATTTACAAAGGCACTGATTCATCAACCAGAAGCAGGGATTTATTAAGGAAAGGATATGTCTGACTAGTTTGATTGAATTCTTTGAGGAGGTAACAAGGAGGATCAATGATCTGTGTAGTCTATATGAGTTTCAGCAGGCCAGTCAAAAATGTATAAATACATGGATCCATGGGACAGTGGCAAATCAAATCCAAAATTGCCTCAGTGATAGAAAGCAGAAGGTAATAATTGACAGGTATTTTGTGTTTAGCAGGCTGTTGCCAGTGAGGTTTCAGTGGGGTTAGCACTCAGTCCTTTGCTTTCTTTTAATAATTTAAATCTAAATGTAGGGAGCATGATAAAGATTTCTGCTGACGAGTGCCCATGTGGTTGAAAGTGAGGAAGTAAACAGGGTGATATAGATAGTCTGATCAGCTGCACACAAAAATGGAAAATGGAATTTAATCCAGAGAAGTGTGAAGTAATGCATGTGGAAAGGTACAACAAGGCAAAGGATTATACAATTCCTGGGAGGATATGAATGGAATAGACGAACCTTGCAATGTATGTCCTCAGGTCCTTAAAGGTAGTCAATAGCTTACTTAAAAAAGCATAAATGATGTTTTTCTTTATTAGCAGAGATATTAAATATCAGGTATTAAATAGCAGGGAGACTTCGCTGGAACTGTATGCAACACCAGTTAGGCCACAGCTTGAATACTGCATGAAGTTCTAGTCACCACATTGCAGGAAAATTGTGACTACATTGGAGATGGTGCAGAGGAGGATTTATAAGTAGGCTGCTAGGACTATAGTTATAAGGAAAGATTTGATGAGTTAGGATTGTTTTCTTTGGATCAGAAGAGGCTAAGGAGAGATTTAATTGAGATGTATACAATTCTCAGGGGGCCTACTTCCCAAAGCAGAAGAGATAAAAATCAGGAAACAATGATTTTAAATGATTGCCAGTACAATTTGAGGGGCTATCAGGAAACATACTTTCACCCAGAGAACTGTAGTGGACTGGAATTCACTGCTTGGATGGATGGTAATGGAAGAAACCTTCATCGCCTCTAAACAGTAGTCAGTCGATTGGGTATTTGAAGAGCTGTGACCTGTCAGGATACGGACCTCATGCTGGAAGGCTGTTTCGTTGTTCTTTTTGATTGGCACAGACATGGTGGGCTGAATGGATGGTCTATTTCTGATTTTGTGATTCCATGGAAGCTACAGTAAAACAAATTGTATGAGTCTTTTGTACAAACATAACAGTTGGCGTTTTATTAAAAGTACATTTGAACAATTGATCAAAGCCTGAACCACAAAGAATCACTTGAGTTTAATGAATTCCTTGCGTGAAGCCGTTGAATTGAAAGTAGATTTTTAGAGTTAAGAAATTAAGTGCTTTGAAAGGCATTGGTGCTTGAGCTATTATGAAGTGAGGGGAGAATGGTGCTGGTGGGAGCTGTAATGGTACAATTCACACTCGCAATAGCTGGGGAAGGATATAAAGAAGTGAATACAGTGGAGAAGTAAAAAAGTGAAGTGATGCAATCATCTTTGCTACTTTCGTGAAGTCATTACTGTGATGGAGCCTGCTCCTGGGATGATTTTGCCACAGCTGAGAATCTCATCAACCTCCTTCAAGGGCAAATCTAGTACGTTAGGATCCATCCAGTTGTTGGCTGGAATGACAAGGAGTTTAAACAGAAGGTGCAAAACCTGGCTATTTCCTGTAATTCATTTCTGAGCAATTGCTTTCCCTTTAGGCAAGATCACCCAAAAAATCAATTCTTTTAGTGGATAGATTTCCCGGCAATGTTAAAATGCTTCGGGGTTGCTCTCTGAAGCAATCACCCCATAACATCTAGGTTTGGACTTAAAATTGGAGGTATAGTTTCTGACACATGATATATAACTATCCATTCCTAAGGTTTATTGGAAATCCTTGTAAAATTACAAAATTTCTGATTAAGTAAACTCAAATGAAACTACATTATCTGCCAAAGATTGGGAAAGGTTCTGGGGGATATTATTTTAAATTCCAAACTTTGCAAGACATAGACCAGGAGTCTTCAAGGTAAGCAGAAGAAGGAAGATGAAATGGAGTGCTGAATGTCCCAAGGAGATGTGCTGGCTGAGGTGTGCACTGAAAAGGCTCCCACAAAACATCTGTATTGCTGCAGCCTAGAGTATCAAGGACAAAGAAGGAGTCAAAGGAACATTTCAATAAAAAACATATGAGCCTGGAATTCTTTGCCACATTTAATGGCTAAGGAAAGAACTCAACATAAACGAATTGGATCATTTCAAGCAGTTCTATTAGTGAAGAATTCCCTGGATTCATGATGTTCTGATGAAGGGTCTTTGATCTGAAACATTAACTTTGTTTCTTTTCCCACAGATACAGCCTGGCTTCCTAAGCATTTTCAGAATGTTCTATTTTTTAAATCCTTGATTTATGCCTCAGAAAGCATTGGAATTATCAGAAAGCATTGGAATTATGTTCCTGGTTTTTAGTTTCCCAAAGAAAAAATACAGGCAAACGCGGATGATGCAATTAAAATGACTATAAATTCTATCATTATATTTCCCCCAAGGAATCAGGTGATTTTCTGAAAAAACTTCCTAATGCTTTCTCTTGGGTTTTAACATCATGTTTCTTATCAATGCAATGAGCTTCCCTTCAAAATACAGTAATTGCTCTCTAAGAATACTTGTGTTTTAAATAATTACATTAAATAAATATTCTTGTGATCAAAAAGGAGCCAACAGATATTTTCAATCCTCACGTTTTATTAATTTCAACTATTGTAAATTATTGTTATTATTGTACGGTGGAGAGCATTCTGACTGGTTGCATCACCGCCTGGTATGGAGGCTCCAATGTGCAGGATTGAAAGAGGCTGCAGAGGGTTGTAGACTCAGCCAGCTCCATCATGGGCACAACCCTCCCCAACAGAGGACATCTTCAAGAGGCAGTGCCTCAAGAAGGCGGCATCCATCATTAAGGACCCTCACCACCCAGGACATGCACTCTTCACGTTACTACCATCACGGAGGAGGTACAGGAGCCTGACGACCCACACTCAACATTTCAGGAACAGCTTCTTCCCCTCCGCCATCTGATTTCTAAACGGTCCATGAACCCATGAGCACTACCTTGTTATTCCTCTTTTGCACTATTTATTTTTGTAACTTATCATAATTTTTATGTCTTTATGTCTTGCACTGTACTGCTGCCACAAAACAACAAATTTCACGACATATGTCAGTGATAATAAACCTGATTCTTATTCTGATATTGTTTGTGATGAAAATACGAAATAAAATCAATAATGCTGGAAGTACTCAGAAGATGAGGCTACGTCTGTGATCTTTACATGAGAATTTGAAAAGTTAACGTACCGGATTCCCTCAATATATCTCTCTGTTCAAGTGGAGAAGATGGTATACTTGCCCACTCACCTCCTCCCTTTCCACCACCCAGAGCCCCGGGCACTTCTTCCAAGTGAACTAATACCTTACTTACCCTAGGTTTTGATTTTGTACACTACATGTGTTGCTCCTGGAGTCACAGACTCAAACAGTATTGTTATGGGTCCTTGGAGACATTAGGGGGAGACATTAGGGGGAGGGGACTCAATAGAAGGAGCGTGTGGTTGAAGGGCAGATGGAGTGGGTGGAGGAGGGGAAAGAAACAGGGTGATAGGATATTAAACTACATGTAAACTATATCAAATGCATTGTCCTCTTCAACACATGTTGTTAATTCTTTGAAAAATACAGTTAAATTGGTCAGACAAGCTCTCCCCATGTCAAAGCCACACCAATTATCTTTGATTAATCACTATCCTTCCAAATGTAGATTAATCCTGTTCCTCAATATTTTTCCCAATAACTTACCTATGACTGATGGTAGACTCACTGTCCTGTAATTATCTGACTGATCCCTGCTGCCATTCTTGAATAAAGGTACTTTTGATGTGGTCTTCTCTTCCCAGGGAAGCAAATGCTATGTGGCTACATTGCAAAAACCCCAGTTCAGTCCACAAACATGACCCAACCTTCTAGTTGTCTTTTAACTTAAATGTTCCTCTTCCTCACACTCTTTCCCCACAGCCTGAAAGGCTGGTGCAATCATGTTCAAGGTTAACTTTAAGAACAATACCCCATTTCTTGATTTCAAATAATGAATCCATTTTTTCATTTGCACCTCCTCCAGAACCATCTTTTGTTTCTTTATATTGTCCTGCAAATCCATCTGGTTCACTGATATTTTTCTGGTAAGGAAACCTGTCATCCTTAGCCAGTTCAGCCTCCATGTGACTCCAATCCTACAGCAATGTGATTAACGCTTTTCTTACCTCTGATGAGTTCTGCAAGCCAGTTAGTTGTATTCAACTGTTACAAAAAAACACAAATAAATTTGGACAAACTGGGTACCAGATTCAGCAAAGATAACAGCCAACTGTGCCCAGTTAACTCTGCACAGTCCTCCTCAGTAAGTTATGAGGGCATGACAAAATCATAAGAACTATTCCACAGACTGGGCACAGTTTGACAGTTTTGCCCACAGAAACATATCTTTTCACTAGAGTCACAAGCTCTGCCATCACCATCCATTGGTATTGCCTATGCCACTGATAGAGCAGGCCCTGCAGTATATTTGAGAGGGATGGCTTTGGGAAGCCACAGCATTGCCACCAGATGCAATGAAGACTAATGACACAATACGCAGGTAAGGAAACAGCTTCCTCAGCTGACAAATCAGAATTCTTCCATGTTAAACTCCACTTCAAAGAAACTCTGTAGATAATAAAGACACTGAATGTAAACTCATTGTCCAACAAGAAGTGTGACTCAGTAGCACCAAAACCAAATGAACCTCCAAAGACCAAAGGACCAAAGAACTGCTGCAATCCAACTAGACTTCATCCTGACTGGTTAAATTCACAGATGCATCTGCCTCTAATATAATTGCTGGAAGTGAACACTGTACAGTTAGTTATTGTGGATATGATATTCAGTCTTCACAATGAATATGAGACTTTATCACACTGAATAGCAAAGAGATAAAATCAAGACAGATCTAAAACTTTAAAGCAGGACATCCATAAGCAGCTACTGGTCTTCATGAACAGACAAAACATATCCCACAATCATCTTCAACCTTCTAGCTGTACATATGATCACATTACCATTATCATCAAGTTAGAGGCCCAAAGCTGATTCAGTGAGGAGTGGGAAAGCATCTCACAACCAGCACCAAGTATACAGAACAAAAGGTACCAACATGGTGAGCAACACACACAAAATGCTGGAGGAACGCAGCAGGTCAGGCAGTGTCAATGGAGGGAAATAAACAGTTGATGTTTCGAGCCGAAACCCTTCACCAGGACTGGAAAGAAAGAGAACAGAAGCCAGAATCAAAATTCTGGCTACTGCCCTGTTTCTTTCCAGTTCTGATGAAGGGCCTTGGCCCAAAATGTCAACTGTTCATTTCCCTCCATAGATGCTGCCTGATCTGCTGAGTTCCTCCAGCATTTTGTGTGTGTTGGTCCAGATTTCCAGCATCTGCAGAATCTCTTGTGTCACCAACATGGTGAGGTTGTACCATGCAGGCTGAACAGCACCAGTGGAGGGAAACAGTTCTACAATCAAAGAATCAAAGCTATGCAGTCTTGTCACATCGAAGGCAATTAAATAATCAATTAACACCAGATAATTCCAGGAACATTCTAAATGATGCCAGTGCCAAAGACAAAGTGGCAGCACTAGGAACCATCTTCAGCCAGAAGTGGCATGGATTATCCATCTTGACCAATTCCTTTCTGCTCACCAAAGAAGTGCTCTTCATCCAGGTTAGCATCACAATTTTTGGTATACTTGACAGTGTTCCAGGCATGCTCTTCTACACTGAATTTGGTTCACTGGCTGGATGGTAGTGTGGAAGAAATGCAGAGCGACAAGCTTAAAATATTGAAGTGGAATACATTTCTGTCATCTTGCTTGATTCACTCAACCTGAAAACAGGAAATAATTTTGTGCGCTGAATATATCAAAGGCTTTGAAACCCAACAGCAATAACAATAGCCTAATTCCAGTGCTGAGGACTAGCTCCAGAACCAGCTAAGTCTTTACCCTAGCTCTTCTAGTAGATCTATAAAACTGACATCTACCCATCAAGGTGGAAAGATACTCAAATATCCCTGTTCCACAAAAAAAAACGGTGGTTGTTGAAGAAGCCCTTGCTCATGTTTCACCTTATGGCTTGCGGAACTGAACTTTAAGAACCATTCAGGAACTGGGAGTTTTGGACTTTGTCACACACACACACGAAGAGTTTAGTTTTGGGGTTAATGTTCGAGGTTTAACATTCTTGAATTCTAACATACTAACATTTTTACTTTTATTTTACGTATTATCATAAGTAGTGATTAATAAAATCGCCACATCACTTTACTCTTAATCATCAGCCGACTGACTCATCAACAACTTGCTTGTAAATGACCTGCATGGATTTCACTTGGATTAAATCAGCTCCAGTCCTTATTCTGATTTTGCTCTAAAGAGCTACATTTGTGAGGTGAAGCAATAGAGGAATGCTTTGATTTCAAACCAATATTTAAATGAGTAGGTGGCAAGGATCCCCTGTAGAAATGGTCAAAGCAAATCAAAGGGATATCTAAAAGCAAAAAAGTTGGCAAATACTGGAAATCAGAAACAAATGCAGAAATTGCTGTAAATACTTGATAGATCAGGCAGCATGGAGGAGAGAGAAAAAGAGTTAAAGTTTCAGCTTAATTCCTTTTAATTAGAACTAATAAAGTTTAGAAACCAAACATGTTTAAAGATGTTTAAAAGAGTGGGGGGAGAGGGAGGTGGAAAAAAATGAAGAGAATGTCTGTGATGGGGTGGAGACCAAGAGAGACTGAATGACACAAATGGTGTTGCTGTCTGCTGATGGAAGGTAATGAAGCTTATTAATCACAACTGATCTGTCTGGAGGAGATAAAATAGGTGGAGTTGAGTGAAAATAGAGGAGAGAGATTAAAAAAAAAACAAAAATTCAAAGGGAAATCTCTCTGCTGGCTGAAGTCATTCCTCAGACAAAAATTGTGATCACTGAATGCCTATCAACTTAGTCCCAGTCTGCAGTAAAGTAGTGTCTTCATTTGATTCATTAATGACCTTCCCTTCATCACAAGACCAGAAATGAGGATTTTCCATGATTGCAGCATTCAATTCTGTTCATTTTTATTAGAAAAGCACAGACATTTCAGCTTCAGCTAATAAATCACAGAAAAATTCGAGCACATAAATGCCCAGCAAGAACTATGGGAAATCCTTGTTTAATGTCACAGCTACATTTCAAGGACACTGAGCTGATCCTTTTTCCAGACTGAGGCCAAGATCGGGAGACAAGTAAGTGGCTGGATGGAGTTGAGGGGACAAATGCAGAGAGCTAAGAGCTGGAGATCAGTGGATGGAGTGAGGGATAGACCATAACATGGGGTTTAGTTTTGTGGAGTTCAAGTCTGGAGCTGCACTGAGAGCTCAGAACAATAATTGAGCAGCTAAGTATTGTCATGAGATAAGTGACACTGTATTAGTGAGTTTAGGAAATGAGAAGTGAACCTTAAGTCACTCATCATTTGCAACATCATAACAAAATGACAATGGATGAAACAACATTAACCAAGAACACGCTGCATTTACAAGAGTCAGATCACCTCTCTTTGGCATCAAACAACATTACGATTACAGAATACCCACCATCAACTTTTGAAAATTATTGGGGGGTCGTGGGGGTGGTGTGTTTCCCTATTAACTAGAAACATAACAAGAATGATCATTATGGCAGCAAGAGTAGACCGAGGCCTGGGACTCTGCAATGAATCACTTCTACCTGAGTAATCAGAATCTTTCCGCCATCTACAATGCATAAGTCGGGAGTGTAATGGAATACACCCCACTTGCCTAGATGAATATAGGTCCACCACTTAAGAAGTTCAACATCCTCCCGCACAAAAGAACTCAATTTATGAGCTCCTCATATCCACCACCACTGTGGCTGCAATCTGCACTAACTTCAGGATGCACTGCAATTATTTGCAGTCTACTTGGACAGCCCCTTGAAAACATATGACAGTTCCTTCATTGACACTGGGTCTAAAACCTAGAACTCTGTACACAATAAAAATTCAAATGATTCAGGATGGCAGCTCTTTCTCAAGGAAGATTTTAATGGACATTAAATTCTAGTGTTCCCAATGATGCCCATGGAAGAAGTACATGTAAAATTGTTCCATTATTTATTCTCCTCTGCTTTGCCTCCAATCACAAACTTCATCTTTTGTCTATTTCTCTCCTTTCCCTTTCCCCATCCTCCCTAATTGTCTAAAACCAAACATGTTTCTTTTTCCAGTTCTGAGGAACAGTCACCAACTTAAGTCATTAACTTTCTCCACAGATGCTGCCTAACCTGCTGAGTATTACCAGCAATCTTGGTTTTATAATGACTTGTTTTGTAATAATTATGTAATAATATTTGTTGTAATCTCAATTATCATGGCTTGATGGTTCATTTTCATTCATTTATTTTAATGGCAAATGGCATATCTGTCCATTGATGTGTGAATATCATTTGTTACAACAGTTCATAAATTTGTTGACTTTGAGTAAAATTACCTAACATGCTTATACCAAGCAGTGTGCATGATCAACAAGCTAGCCTCAGAGATACAATGATTTTTCTTCAGCTTTATGTTAATGTACTGTTAATGTGACCTCAAAACTGCTTGTGTCTAATCAAATTGTATTCTTTTTCAGGTTCACTATGAATTTAACCTCTCTTTTGAGCTACTGTCATTTTTGGGAAAATGCTTCTCTGCATGTTATCATTTGATCAGTCAGTAGAGTATGGATAGATTTTGGGAAAGAAAGCTAAAACCAATTTGCATAGATTTACACATTATTTTGTGGTAAGGAGCCTTAACAGAGTGCCATGTTGTTCTTAATAAACAATGACAACTCAAGATCATATTCTGTATTACCACTTTAGTCATAAAACAATCATGTCTAGTGAATGGATAATTCACTTTAAACCAACTATTTATATTGCCTACATCTGTAGCTTGAATACATGTATAATGTGAAATAAATGCAATGGGATATGACTTAACTGCTATTTTAACTTGTGTACCTAACCTAAATGTGCATTGGAATTAATTGCATGTACTTGCACAGTGGTGCAGCTAGTAGAGCTGCTTCAATCCTGACCTCTGGTGCTGTCTGTGTGGAGTTTGTCTGACTGCCTGGGTTTCCTCTGGGTATTTAGGTTTCCTCTCACATCCCAAAGGTGTGATGATCAGTAGATTAATTGTCCACTGTAAATTTCCCCTTCCGTAAAATATGAAAGGATTTGGGAGAGAATACAATGAGATTAGTAGAGGTTTATTTAAATGGATCCTTGATGATTGGCAGGGACTTTTGATGGGTTGTAGGGCCTTCTTCCATGCTGTGTGACTCTATGTCTCTGTAAGACGTTCAAGCATGTCAAATAATATCTTGTGGCTCAGTAATGGAGTTTTTGTCTTGTGGCTCAGTAATGGAGTATTTTTATAACATTTGTATACTTTCTTATAATCCACCACCAGAGAAATGTCAAACATATAGTCGTCAGCCTCCTAATTTTTATTTATTTTATTATTCTATTCCCTACCACTTATCGGCTCTGTCATGTGGTATATGATTGCAAACTTTGAAAACACTTCTTATATGATTATGTAGCAGTGATTTATATTCCACAGTCTGCCTCTACTGTAACAATGACTTTTCCGCTATCATAAGATCAGAAGTGATGAATGCTCCATCATATGCACTGCCAAACTCTCATCCATGCCACACGGACCTTGACAAATTGCAGTTCTATCACACCTCAGTCAAAGTCCACCTGCCATTTAATAGCAATTTAGAAACACCATCACCACACAGATGTTGCCATCGCCACCACCCTTATGGGAACAATTAGCGATGAACACCAAATGTCAACTTAGCCTACGATGCCTACCTCCCAAGAATGAATTTTTAAGAGTAATGCGATGAACAAATAAAGTGTCCCTGTCCAAGGCAACAATTCAATTGAGCAGCTCCTTTGACTTCTCTGAACTGCCAATTGGACCTTGGGCCAAATAATGCTGATTGACAGCCAATAGTTTACACCTTAGTTATTTCTGGACTTCAGCAGACATATGGTCAGATGTGGGAGTTCTGAAGGTCAGATACCAGAACATCTGACCATTGTCTCCACCACTAGAACCTATGCCTTTTTGTCACTTCCCATCCATCCTCAGCTTTGCACATGGGAAAACTGGCAAAGGAACAGTAACTCGTGCCTTTGAACAGAGTGATTGACCCTGTGGAAGAAGTCCAGGTGAATGCTTTACTAATTTTAAAGTTTTTCATTTTTTGTTAGCATTGTAATGTGTTTTAATTGCACTTTTTAATACAAACAGAATATGCTCAAAACACCCAGCAGGTCAGGCAGCAACTGTGGATCTTTGACCTGAAGCATTACTCTGTTTCTCTGTAAAGTATTTGCAATATTTTTTGTTTTTTTATTTTAATTTTTATATTTTCTTTCCTTTTTTTTAATAATTTTGATGTTTTTACTTATAGCTGTTTGAATTGTTTTCAGTGGTCTTTATAGCCTTTAAACTGCTAAGGGCTTCCAAGGCATCCTGAGGGCATCTGTCAGGGAATTCTGGAGCAGACCAGATCCTACTCAGTGCCTGCTCCACTTTGCAGGATGCCTTTCAGGTGTAGACTTTCAGCTTATTCAGTCCTCTATATTCAGAAAAAATGGTATATGGGGGAGAAACCAGGTTGGTGAGGTGGAGTGTCAGGCCAGGTCCAAAATGATCTAAGCCATAATGTCATCAAATTCAAATCACTGAGTTACAAACAACCAATAGCATTCAAAGTTCATTCCTTGATCACCAACTGTTGGTTATCATTAAACAAATTTACAATAATTGCATCAGTGTGTCACCAGTCCTTCAGAGACAGCAAAGTTGCATAAGAAATGCAGTGACTATCTAAGCCATTGTGAAACAACCTGCAGGGGAAAAGGTGCATAACCAGGGAAGGCAGTTGCCTTCCTCATTTCAGAACACCCACACGTGCAGATCTCACATCTGGTGCCTCCATACACTTTCACTTCAATTGACAAGACCTCACCAGAGCACTGCAATTTAGAGTTAATGACTCCACTAGATCAAATTCAATTTGCCAGAGAATTTTCATGACTAATTTTAAGTTTTTCTATTCACTCTTATCTACAGGCAGACATTTTAATTGATAAAACTCCTCACATTGACAAATGGGGTTATATGTGGTGTTGTAGGTTTTGAAAATTACTGCCTAATTCTCAGAGGTCACAACTTCAAGAATGAATTGTGTTTCAGCGATGTTTAGCTTCCCGCAAAGTGATACAATGCCACTGAAAAACACAGAAATTTTGGAAATAAAGCTTTGAAATGTAGTCTAACAAGATTATGTTTCTACATTACAAAAGCATGCAAATCTAAATGGTAATTTTTGCTATGTTGTGTGTTAAACAATGTATTAATGAACTGAGAGGCAGAACTAATGTAAACAAAGCAAAATGTCTGCTCAGTCGGTATTGAATGTTGTGCTAAAACAAGTCTGCAGTTCACTCTCTATCATTGAGAATCGCTTATATACCATTATGATTTAAAGACAACAATGCATAACTCAGACATTTAAGCATGAGGGGCATGCTACAATTATTACAGGGTATTAATCGAGAGATCAGAGCTCAAACCCCATCATGGCAGTTGTGCAATTTAAGTTCAAATCTGATTGAACTTTTTTGGGTAGATTGATGAAGGCAGGGCAGTAGATATTGTTTATATGCACTTTGGTAAGGCTTTTACCAAGGGACCGCTTGGCAGACTCATCTAAAAAGTTAAGGCACAAGGGATCAGAGGCATGTGGGCAAACTGGATCCAAAAATGAGCATGATGTCAGGAGGCAGAGGGTAGTAGTGGATGGGTGTTATTCTGCCCGGTAATCTGTTACAAGCAGTGTACCACAGGAATCTGTGCTGGGACCTATGTTGTTTGTATAACTTGGTCGAGAATGAAGGGGGTATGATTAGTAAGTCTGCACATGACACAAAAATTGGTGAAATCGTAGATTGAAGAAGATCTTTTCAAAATACAGGACATAGATCAGCTGGAAAATTGGGCAGACCAGTGGCAGATGGAATTTAATCCAAACAAGTGCAAGGTAATGCATTTTGGGAGGTCAAATTCAGTTCGGACATATGGAGTGAATGGCAGGACCACACATGGAATATCTTTTGCTGTTCTGGTCACCACACTACAGGAAGGATGTGGTAGCAATAGAGAGAGTGCAGAAGAGATTTAACAAGATATTGCCTGGAACAGAGAGCTGTAGTTTTTGGTTTGGATAGGCTGGTTTTATTCTTATTGGAGCATAGGAGGCTGAGAGGTGATCTTATTGAGGTTTACAAAATTATGAGGGGTTTAGAATGAGGAGATAGTCAGAATCTTTTTTTTCCGGGACAGTGGAGTCTAGAACTGGAGGGCACAGGTTTCAGGTGAGATGGGAGAAATTTAAAGGAGATCTGACGGGTAGTTTTTTCACACAGAGGTGGGTGAATATTTGGAATGAGCAACCAGAGGAAGTGGTGGAGGCAGATACTATTACAACATTTAAGAGGCATTTAGACAGGGACTTGAATAGGAAAAGAATAGAGGGATACAGGCCTAATACAGAAAATGAGATTAACATAGATAGGCATCATGGTTGGTATGGACAGGATGGGACGTAAGGGCCCCACTCTGTGCTGTATGTTTCCATAATTCTATGAAGTTCAGTTTACAAACAGCTCTTTTAAAAAAAAATCTGGTCATTAATAATAATGACTCACAATAATGATCGTAAAACCTCATGGTTCACTGAAGTTCATTACAGGAGAAAATCTTTCCATCCTTCTCTGGTCCTTTCTATTTGTGACTCCAGACCCAAAGCAAGGTGACTGATACTTAACTATCCCCTGAAATACAGAGCAAGTCAGAGGAAACTTGAGATAGGCAATAAACACATCCAGAAAAGTGAATTAAGATAAAACTATTATTAATCCCTTGAATCATCCGACACTGAAAGGTAGGTAAACTTTCAGGAATGATTTGAGCTGTTTATTTAGATTAATGGGTTGATCTAATTTTATCAATTTATCTTGCTTAATCATGAAGAACCTCACATTTCAAAATTACTTTTTTTTCTGGTAAAATTCATTTTCTGTTCAAGCTGAGGCAAAATAGTATATCAAAATCGAGGGGAATCCACTCCTGATCGCAAGTATTTGGAGATTCATTTTGAAACCTTGTGGATTTAACTTATCGATATAGTTTATTCACAATACCAGGGGAGTGATGTTTCTTTCCATTTTTTCCATACAAGCTATCTTTATTACATATCAATCTGTGTAAATTATTGAGGGTATTATGTTGCACTCACTGGGGAGAGTTTTGAGATTTCTCGAAAGCAATTTTCAAGGTTTTAAGATCAATAAGGATGAAGGATTTCTGTGCTGGCTGAATTTGAGTTTATATCCAGGAGGTGAGAAGAGAGTGCCATTCAATGTCATGCTGAATGAATTGGTGGGAGGTGCACAGCCCCTGCAAGGTCAATTCCAGTGGTAGAAAGAAAAGCCTTTCTGAACAGTTGAAAAAGTGTGATCCAGCAATTATACGTTTCACTTTTCAAAAGAACAAAGGGCTTATATGAACGGGTGAGTATTAGTTTAAGTCTACATTAGCCTAGAAATTGGATTGTACATTTAATTGATGCACTAACAGATTGTTGTGTGTAAAGTGTGTGCCAATTCAGCTCCCCTTCACAAGAATCATGAAACTGATGAAAAACAAGTATGCAGCAGTGTTATTCATTTTTCCGCTGAGATAGAGATGGAAAGAGAGAAGTAAGAAAGAGAGAAAAAGAGAGGGATATGAAGAGAGAGCAAGAAAAAGAGAACACATTCACAGAAAGGGTGATGAAATGCTTTTTGTGAGATACATGCCAAAAGGAAAGTCCTATGCTCCATGGAGACCTATCAGGGACTGGCAGGAGATTGCTTAAATGATCTCTTCCAGGAGTGAGAATTGCAAGAAGTTTAATGATTTCACGAGATATGTCAAAATGAGCTACACACCACAATAAATATTCCCCTCTCATATAGACAGACTTATCTAGAGATTCTCTCATAGGCTTGTGTGCACACAACACCCTCTACACACCCAACCCTTACCTACCTCATCATTGACAGTTATCCCCTCAACCAACCACACAATGGTCAAGCCCCCAAGTATAGAATAATGGAAAAGTCACTCAATCCTTCATTCCTCTCTTTGGGCTGAAACAACAAAAGATTGAAGAGAAGTCAACCAGATAGGAGGGATGCAATCTCATGTGCTGTGCCTCGGCAGGCTGGACAAAACAATCCTCTTCTTCCAAGAAGCTAGCTTGAATAAAGGCATTATAAAATTTGCAATGTTTCAGTCTGATTACTACATCCCCATTGTATTGATCTACAGTCTTCACCTTCAGCACCCATACATAAAACTGCATCACTATAAGGCTATTTTGGGCACAGCTCATCTGAGCTTATCACAGTTTATCACAGCTTATCTATTCTGTTTTCTCTTTGAGTATGAGGGTAGAAGAGAGGATCCCTGTTTCCTCCATACCCGAATATGAAGACAACAGGTAGATCCTTATCATTAGTTAAATACATTAACAATTTCATAAAGCCATAGACAGATACAACATGGAAACAGGTCCTTCAGCCCACCAAGTCCACACCAACCATTAATTATTAAATTAATCCTATCCTAACCCATTTTATTCTCCCCACATTCCCACAAGTAAATGCACCCACCCCTCAGTTTCTACCACCCACCTACACACTAAGGGGGCGATTTACAGTGGCCAATTAACCTACCAGCCCACAAATCTTTGGGATGTGGGAAGGCACTGGAGCACCTGGAGGAATCCACACAGTCATGGTGAAAACATACAAACTACACAGGCAGCACTTGAGGTCAGGATGAACTGTGAGGCAACAGCTCTACTAGCTACAGCACTGTGCCACCCATTTCAATATGAATGTAGAAAGTATGATTGGTAAGTTCACAGATGACATGAAAATTGGTGATATTGTTGATAGTGAGGAGGGTAGTCTTACAATTATGATGAGTTGGTAAATTGGGAAGAGCAATGGCAGATAGAACTTAATCCTGAAAAGTCTGAGGTGATGCATTTTGGGAGGACTAATAAGACTGGAGCAGAGTCTATGACTGAGAGGCACCACTGAGGAACAGAGGAAACTTGGTGGAACCAAGAGGAATCAAAGATTCCTTGAAGTAGCAGCACAGGTAGGTATGGTGGTTAAAAGGCATACAGGATACTTTCCTTCATTAGCTAGGGCATAGAATATAAGAGTAGGGAGGTTACAGTGCAACATTACATAACCACAGCTAGAGTATTGTGTTTAGTTCTGATTGCCACCCTATAGGAATGGTGAGACTCTGGTGGAGAGCATGCAGAGGAGATATACCAGGTTGTTGCCTGGGATGGTGTATTGCAGTTATAAGGAGAGACTGGATAGTCTGGGTTTGTTCTTTTTTGGAGTGAAGGAGGCCGATTACAGACAACCAAGCAGTAACCTGATTAAAGTCATACAGAAAGGAACCAGGCCATTTGGCCTACCATATCCATGCCAAACAGTGGGCACCCATCCATATTAATCCCAGCATTTGGTCCATACCCATCCATGCCTTGACGATTCAAGTACTTATTGAGATGATTCTTAAATGCTGTTAGCCACTCTGCTTTCACCACTCTCTCTAGCAGTGCATTCCAGGTGCCTACCACTCTCTGAGTGAAAAAGGTCCCCCTCAGAACCCTTCTAAATCTCTTACCCCTTACCCTAAATCTACTTCCTCTGGTTTTATTCACCTCAGATAAGGGGAAAAGATTAGTGCAGTCTGCCCTATCTACACCCTCATAATTTTATGTACCTCAATCATGTCCCCTCTTAACCTCCCCTACTCCAGGGAAAACAGACTTAGCCTCTCCAGTATCTCCTCATAACTAAAAGTCCATCCCAGGCAACATCTTGGTGAATCTCCTCTGCATCCTCTCCTGTGTTAGTGAGGTGTACAAAATTATGAGGGGCATAATAGACAGTTTTTCCCAAGGCAGGGGTGTCCAAAACTCGAGAGCATTGTTTAGGGTAAGGGGTAAAAGGTTAGAAGGGATCTGAGGAAGAATCAGGGTCACTGTTGAGGAAGCATTCAAAATGTTGCTTCCAGCAGACATTGACTGCCTTTCTGTCCCTGTTGAGTCCATCCCTCATTCCATGCATGTCATGGCTCTCAGCAAGTTGCTGAGCCTCCTGTGCTCTCTCCATCCACATCTATTCTTTAGGTCCCGCATTTTCTTCTAGACCTCTGCCTTCAAATGCCTGCAAAACTGTTTTTTTTCATGTTGAGAAAAGATGAAGCTTCCAATCCTGGAACACATTATATTTGCTCCTCAATCTCCTTGTAATTATCTCAATACAGTTCTGCTTGTTCTTGGTAAAGTTGTGAATTATGGTGGACATCTGGGCAGCCTATAAGCTGTGGACACCCTATGGTTCCTGTAGCCTGGAATTCAATGGGTGCTGACTGAGAAAATCTGCCTTTGTTGAGTCTTATGAGGGGCAGAATAGATAATTGGAAAGTATTGAAACCTGTACAAACAAGACGGTTTGCACCTGAACTGGCAGGGAACCAATATCCTCACTGGGAGGTTTGCTAGTGTTACTCAAGAGGGTTTAGAGTGCCAAGGGGATGGGAACCACAGCAGCAGGGCAACAGGTGGTAGGTTTGAGGGCAAGAAAGATGATATGACAAGTAAGATTGAAAGGAAGGACAGCAAGGGGCAGGTTAATAAACATGGTGGGATGAAATATGTTTATTTCAATGCTAGGATTATTATGGGAAAGGAGGATGAACTTAGAGCCTGAATCAGTACATAAAATTATGATGTTGTTGCCATTAAAGAGATCTGGATGTGTGAGGGACAAGACTACTGGCTGCTCAACATTCCTGGGTTTCGTTGTTTTAGACGTAATGGCGGGGGGTGGGTAAAAGAGGTGGAGAGGTTGCACTACTGAGAAGGGAGAATGTCACAGCAGCACTCGGAGAGGACATACTGGAGGGCTCATCCACAGAGGCAATTTGGTGGAGCTCAGAAATAGGATAGTACAATAATGCTGATGGAATTATACGATAGGTTTCTCAATATAGCCGAGAGGTGGAGGAAGAAATATGTCGACAGATTATGGAAAGGTGCAGAAACAACAGGGTTGTCATAGTGGGGGACTTTAACTTCCCCAGGATTGATTGGAATTTCCTTACTACAAGAAGCTTAGGTAGGGTGGGATTTCTTCTATGCACCCAAGAGGGTTCTTGAAACAGTATGTGGAAAGTCCAACTAGAAGAGAGAACATACTGGACCTAGTTTTGGGAAATGAGCCAGGCCAAGTGACAGAACTGATTGTGGATGAACATTTTCAGAATAGTGACCACAACTCATTAATTTTAAGATAACTGAGTAAGGATAAAATTGGATGTTGTGGGAAGGTACTAAATTGGGGGAGGGCAAATTACGACAGGATAAAACAAGAGCTAAGAGCATTGACTGGAAGTAGCTGCTGTCGGACAAGTCCCCGTCTGACATGTAGGGGTTGTTTAAAGACCAGCTGATCAGAGTTCAGGATCGGCATGTTCCAGTAAGGAGTAAGGACAAGGATGGTAAGGTAAGGGAACCTTGGATGACCCAAGATGTCAGGAAGAAAAAGGAAGCATATGTAAGGTTTAGGAAGCTAAAATCAAACTGGGCCCTTGTGGAATATAAAGATAGCAGGAAGGTGCTCAAGCAGACGATTAGGAAGGCCAAAAGACGCCATGAAATGTCCTTGGCGAGCAGGGTCAAAGATAATCCCAAGGCATTTTATATTTATATTAAGAAAAAGAGGATAACTAAAGACAGGATAAAGCAGCCACTCAAGAATAAAGGAAGGAATTTGTGCTTGGAGTCAGAGCAAGTGGCTGAGGTATGAATACTTTGCATCGGTATTTACCGAAGAGAAGAAATTGGAGGATAGTGAAAATAGAGTGGGGCATGCTAATGTACTGGGACAGTTTGAGATTAAGGAGGAGGTAGTGCTGGGTCTTCTGGAAAGCATTAAGGTGGATAAGTCCCCAGGGCCTGATGACATATATCCCAGAATATTGAAAGAAGCAAGTGAGGAGATTGCTGGGGCTTTGACAAAGATCTTTGTGCCTTCACTAGCAACAGGCGAGGTCCCAGAGGACTTGAGATGAGCAAATGTTGTGCCCTTGTTCAAGAACGAAATAGGGATAATCCAGGTAATTATAGGCCAGTGAGCCTCACGTCAGTGGTAGGGAAGCTAGTGGAGAGGATTCTGAGGGATAGGATTTATGCACATTTGGAAAGGCATGGCCTGCTTAGGGACAGTCAGCATGGCTTTGTGCAGGGGTAGGTCATGCCTTACAGACTTGATTGAGTTTTTTGAGGAGGTGACAAAGGTGCTCGATGAGGATAAGGCAGTGGACGTTATCTACATGGAATTTGATAAGGTCCCTCATGGCAGGTTGATTCAGAAGATAAAGATGCATGGGATCCAGGGTGAATTGCAAGTTTGGATTCGGAACTGGCTTGCCCATTGAAGAAAGAGAGTAGGGGTGGAAGGTCGTTATCTCTGGCTGGAGGTCCATGGCCAGTGGTGTTCCACAAGGATCGGTGCTGGGACCTCGGTTCTTTGTGATGCATATCAATGATTTGGATGAAAATGTAGATGGGTGGATTAGCAAGTTTGTGAGTGACTGCAAATTTGGTGGAGTTGTGGACAGTGTAAAGGACCATCAAAGAATACAGAGGAATATCAATCAGTTACAGATATGAGCAGAGAAGTGACAGATGGAGTTTAATGTGAACAAGTGTGAGGTGTTGCACTTAGGGAGGTCAAATGAAAGGAGGAAGTAGACAGTTAATGGTAGGCCCCTTAATAGCATTGAGGTACAGAGGGATCTTGAGGTCCAGGTCCATAGTTCACTGAAAGTGGCTGTGCAAGTGGATAAGGTGGTAAAGAAGGCATATGGCATGCTTGCCTTCATTGGTAGGGGTGTTGAGTATTAGAGTAAGGAAGTCATGCTGCAGCTATATAGAACTTTAGTCAGACCACACTTGGGGTATTGTGTGCAGTTCTGGTCGCCCCATTATAGGAAGGATATGGAGATTATGGAAAAGGTGCAGAAGAGTTTTATCAGGACGCTGCCTGGATTAGAGGCTGAGAGCTATAAGGACAGTTTGGACAAACTTAGGTTGTTCTCCTTAGAGCATCGGAGGCTGAGGGGAGACATGTTAGGGGTTTTTAAATTATGAGAGACGTAGATCGGGTAGACAGTCAGAATCTGTTCCCCAGGGTAGAAATGTCAAAAGCCAGAGAACATGCTTTCAAGGTTAGAGGGGAGATGTTTAAAGGTGACGTGAGGGGCAAGCTTTCTATGCAGAGAGTGATAGGTGCCTGGAATGGGTTACCAGGGGTTGTAGTGGAAGCAGGCAGTTTGGTGGAGTTTAAGAGGTTTTTAGATAGACACATGGATATGAAAGGAATGGTGGGATATGGATGATAAACAGGAGGAGAACATTTAGTATAAATTGACAACAAGATCAGCACAACATCGTGGGCCGAGTGGCCTTTCCAGTGCTGTACTGTTCTATGTTCTATGTTTTTTTGTTTCCCATAACCGAAGCGTCTAAAATTAAAGGGCATAGTTTAGGGTAAGGTGTAAAAGGTTACAGGGAATCTGAGGAAGAATCTTTATACCCAGAGTGTCTGGTGAATGCTTTAACATGGATCTTTTTATGGAAATGCTTGCATTGACGCTGACATTTTGGGACCAGGTGATGGAGAGAATGGAGTGGATTTGGTGATGGGGGTCAATGCAGCAGTCATCAATGTCTGTCATGACATGGGTGGTGTGGACACCTTTGTGGTCCTTTGCTCGGACAATGATATAATCTAGCAGGTCACAGTGATTACACTAAAATCAGAAATGCTGGAAACACTGGCAGGTGAGGCAGCATCAGTAAAAGAAGAAAAGAATTAACTTCCAGGTCAGACCATTAACTCTGTTTCTCTTTTCACTGATTTCCTGCATCTGTAGTTTTTTTTCATTTTCATTTCCCAGTGCCTGGACTGGCAGTATTGCCATTAAGCCTTACACTTGTCTCTCTGATGAAACGGGTTGTTCATTTTGGTGAGGCCATACTCCAAGATTTTGTCAAGAGATGGACCCTATGGGAATTAGCTTTCCCCACTCCTTCCTTGCCAATCATGCCTTGCCAAATGTTGCCTCCTTTTCCACTCCAGTGTTGATGTCATCAGAGGATCAGTCTGTTTCCCTTTGGGATGCAGACCAGAATTTTGTTCAAGGTCAGAGTTGAAGTGCTCCTTGCTCTCATCTGAAACATTCAGCATATGCATTGATAACCATGGTTCCATGTTAATGTGAGCCAAAGGGCCACAGGTGTTCACTAATTCCATAGGGGGAGTAGCTGAGATACTGGACTATCTGATGACAAAACTCACTTTGGAAGATGGTGTTCCTCTTTTGATTTGTCTATCTAGAAGAAACCATTGCCTCCTTCTTTAAACTGACCATCTTTTGCCCACCATGTCTTAAGCAGTGCAATGACATTGATGTCAAGGTATCCAAGTTCCCAAGCTACGAAAGCAGAGAAGCATTCAGGTCTGTCACTGGTGGGATTGTCCAGGAGGGTCCTGACTTTCCATGTCCTGAACTTCTTATTGTGGAAGTTATCCCTACATGGTTTCTTTTAACATGGGGTAGCTGTTGCACACCAGCTATGCAGAACAAGGTCTTGATCCAGTGCCAAGGAGACCAGAACTCCTCTCCGGGGTGTAACTACCCCAGAGGACTCAAATGAAGCCACAACTGGGATGCTTTCAACTAAAAGCTGATGCAAATTCTTAGCGAGATTGTTGGTACACTGTCAGACCCATCTGACCCAATGTAGCTGACAAGAAGCATGGAAGAATCCATCTACTTTGCTCTCGCAGAAGAATGTACAGAGGCAGGATTGGATTATCTCCATCCTGTAAATGATACTGCTTTTCATGTCCTCGATCATATTTTTGTCACAGGGCACCAACTGGTTCAGGTGTCAGTTACTGCAGAGCCACAGATGGAGGCCACATGAATCTTGCTGCTTGTGTGGAAGCTCTCATGAATCCAGGTAGAGATCTGGCCCCTGCCACTGGAAAGCAGCTTGAAGCCCAACTGGTAGGAAGATGACCTGCATCCCAGCAGATCAGTGAGCTAAAGTCGACCAGCCCCTGACAGGTCATCTAGTTTGCAGGATCCTGATATTGGAATTCACCTCCCACCTGGCCTCTCAGGTAACACATGCTCCACAGATTGGTCCTTCAATTGGCCAGGAGCAGTAATATGAAGCAGGCCCGTCTGCTGCCAGAGCTTCTGACGGGTCATCAGGGACATCTGTGCAGAGCCAAAGGAAAACTAGGTGCCTTCCAGCAGCCAAAGTGCAACAGAGCAGGCACTAAAAAGTCACACTGGGCTATCAAAACCCATCCAGAAGGTGGTCAAAAGTGAATGCCACCAGGGTGTTTCACTTGAGATACAAATGTTGTAAGTTCCTGTTAATGTATTATTTAATTTAACTTTGGTAAAATGATTAACTTCTCGCTTCTGCGGTTTGAGGTTCCCACCTGCCTCAAAAAGGCATCTACTATACTGGTGCCCAAGGCAAGCATGGTGACATGCCTCAATGACTACCATCTGGTAGCACTTACATCAATGGTAACGAAGTGCTTCAAGAGGTTGGTTACGGCGCGTATCATCTCCTGCCTCAGAGATGACCTGGATCCACTCCAATTTGCCAACTGCCAGAACAGGTCAATAGCAGATGTGACTTCTCTGGCTCTTCACTCTGCTCTGGACCATCTGGACAACAGGAACTTATACATCAGGCTGCTGTTCATCAACCACAGCTCAGCATTCAACACAATCATCCCATCCAATCTCATCATGCTTCAAGACCTGGGCCTCTGTACCTCTCTCTGCAACTGGATCCTCGACTTCCTCATCGGCAGACCTCAGTCAGTGAGGATTGGTAACAACATCTCCTCCTCACTGATTATCAGCACAAGTGCACCTCAAGGCAGCGTGCTTAGCCCCCTGCTCTACTCTCTATACCCACATGAATGTGTGGCTAAGCACAGCTCCAATGCCATCTTCAAATTTGCTGATGAGATTACTGTTGTTGGATGAACCACAGGTGGCGATGAGTCAGCTTACCAGAGCGAGATAGGACACCTGGTTGAGTGGTGCTGCGACAGCAACCTCTTGCTCAACATCAGCAAAACTACAGAGCTGATTGTTGACTTCAGGAAGGGGGATGAGGGCAAACATGCACCAGTCTACATTGGGGGATCAGCAGTGGAGAGAGTCAGCAGCTTTAAATTCCTGGGTGTCAACATATCGGATGACCTATCCTGAGCCCCGCACAGAGATGCAATCATAAGGAAAGCGCACCAGTGTCTTTACTCTCTTAGGAGGTTAAGGAGGTTCGGCTTGTCACTAACTTCTACAGATGTGCTGTTGAAATTATCCTGACTGGTTGCATCATGGTCTGGTACAGCAATTTGAATGCACAGGAATGTAAGAAGCTGCATAGAGTAGTGGACTTTGCCCAGTACATCACAGTCACATCCCTTCGCACTATCGGTCGTATCTACAGGAGGCGCTGCCTCAAGAAGACAACATCTGTCATCAAAGGTCCCCACCGTCCAGGCCATGCCATCTTTTTGCATGCCATCTTTTCACAGGAGGTACAGAAGCCTGAAGTCCCACACCACCAGGTTCAAGAACAGCTCCTTCCCTTCAACCATTCCGTTCTTGAACCAACCAGCAAAACCCTAATCACTACAGTTTTGCAACAATATGACCACTTTGATCACTTTGCACTAAAATGGATTTTGTTTTTTTTATTCTAATTGTGTTCTTTCTTGTAAAAATTGTGTATAATTTATATTTATGTTTTTCTTGTGAATGCTGCTTATATGATGTTATGTGCCTGTGATGCTGCTGCAAGTAAGTTTTGTAATGCACCTGTTCATACATGTACTTGTGTATATGACAATAAACTTGACTTTTGACTTTTAACTTTAATTGCAAATAAATGCACAAGTAACATTCAGATACATTCCCATTTAGGGCAGATAATATCTTTCACCTTGAAAAGAAAAGTCACAATGATACGGTTACTAACGTCGTATTCAGATGAACAGGCTTATGTTGACATTGATTGCTGCCAATCAGTAGGAAATGTTTTTCAAATTAAAAAGATTGCTCAGTGCAGCGTATCCCTGTAACTTGGACAGTGAATGAATATGACCTTTGAAGTAAAGTCAATTACTATCTCTATATTCTTCTCCCCTACTTCGCTAGTGTGGGGACACTGCAGTACACACTTGACTGGCGCAAAGACTTCATTGTAGTGTTGCATGCTGTGTAACCTGCATAAGTGAAGAATAATAATGGCACTCTTTGAAGTAGTGACTCCTGTGACAAGTTGAAAAATATTAGATATAACCTACAAGCAAGTCTTTATGATGTGGAAGGAGACCGGAGCACCCAGAGTAAACCTATGTGGTCATTGTCAGAACATGCAAACTCCACCCAGTCAACACCTAGGTCCTTGGAGTTGTGAGGAAGTAGTCAGCTCAGTTTTTCTTCCTCTGTTAGTAAAGCCTGACATATTGGGCATGTCCCACAGTCCTGATGTAAGCAACACATTACAGAGACTAAGATGTGTAATCACCCTCTAACTGGTCCCATTAATTGGAATTGATTTATTATTGTCACATGTACAGTGAAAAACTTGTCTGGCAGACCATTCATACACATCAATTCATTACACAGTGCATCTAGGTAGTACAAGGTCAAACAATAACAGAATGCAGAATGAAGTGTAACAGCTACAGAGAAAGTGCAGTGCAGGTAGACATTGAGTTGTATGGTCATAACAAGGTAGATTGTGAGGTCAACAGTCCATCTTATTGTACTAGGGATCTGTTCAATAGTCTTATAACAGTGGGACAGAAGCTGTCCTTGTGCCTGGCAGTACGTGCTTTCAGGCTTTTGTATATTCTGTCCGATGGGAGACGGGAGAAGAGAGAATATCTGGGGTGACAGGGGTCTTTGATTATGCTGGTTGCTTTACCAAGACAGCGAGAGGTATAGACAGAGTCCATGGAGGGGAGGCTGGTTTCCGTGATGTGCTGAGCTGTGTCCACAACTCTCTGCAGTTCCTTGAGGTCACAGGCAGAGCGATTGCCGTACCAAGACATGATGCATCCAGATAGGATACTTTCCATGGTGCATCGATAAAAATTGGTGAGGGTTGATGGGGACATGCTAAATTTCTTTCACCTCCTGAGGAACTGGTGAGCTTTCTTGGTGGTGGTGTCTATGTGGTTGGACCAGGACAGGCTATTGGTGACATTCACTCCAAGGAACTTGAAGCTTTCAACCCTCTCAACCTCAGCACCGTTGAGATAAACAGTAGCATGTGCACCAACGCCTTCCTGAAGTCAACAACTAACTCTTTTATTTTACTGACATTGAGGGAAAGGTTGTTGTCATAACACCATGTCACTAAGCTCTCTATCTCCATCCTGTACTCCGACTCGTCGTTATTTCAGATACAGCCCACTACAGTGGTATCATCTGCAAACTTGTAGATTGAGTTAGAGCAGAATCTGGCCACACGGTCTTGAGTGTATAGGGAGTAGAATGGCTGAGGATACACCCCTGTGGGGCACCAATGATGAGAACTTGCTGGAGGTATTGCTGCCTATCTTCATTGATTGCTGTCTATTGGCCAGAAAGTCAAGGATCCATTTGCAAAGGGAAGTGTTGAGTCTCAGTCTTGGAGTTTGGTGATGAGTTTGCTCGGATTTATGGTTTTGAAGGCAGAGCTGTAGTCAATAAATAATAGTCTAACATAGGTGTCTTTACTGTCCAGATGCTCTAGAGATGAGTGTAGGACCAGGGAGATGGTGTCCACAGTAGACCTGTTTCAGCAGTAGGCAAATTGCAGTGGATCAAGGCTGTCTGAGATGCTGGAGTTAATGTGTGCCATGACCATGATGGTGGATGTCAGAGCCACTGGGCAGTAGTCATTAAGGCATATTACCTTGTTTTTCTTAGGTACTGGGATGATAGTGGTCTTCTTAAAGCAGGTGGGAACCTCAGATTGAAGCAGGGAGAGGTCAAAAATGTCCACAACTAACACCCCCCCCCCCAACCGCCAGCTGATCTGCACAGGATCTAAGGACACAGCCAGGGACACCATCTGGGCCAGCTGCTTTCCACAGGTTCACTCTCCAGAAGACTGATCTTACATCCATAACGGTAACTGTGGGTTCAGGTGACATTCAATCTCCTTCTGTTCAAATCGTGCATAGAATGCATTATGCTCATCAGGAAGGGGTGCACTGTTGTTGGCGATGCTGCCCGACTTCATTTTGTAGCTCATTCTAGCATGTAAGCCCTGCCACAACTGACAGCTGGTCTGGGACTCAATCTTGGACTGATATCGTCTCTTGGGATCTCTAATTGCTCTACAGAGGTCATATTTCGATTTCATTAACCTACTTAATTGGATTATTATTGTCACACATACCAAGGTACAGTGAAAAGTATGACTGTTTAATTGGATGACTCATCCCCATGGTGGCCCTGACCTCATCCTTTAACAAATTTTCCTTGGTCCCATCCATCCTTCTTTCCGAATTTTCTGCATCTTAATATCTCTTCCCAAGTTCCAACAAAGGTCTTCAACTGAAATGTTAGCTCAGTTTTATTTCCCTGCAGATACTGCCTGACCTGCTGAGTGCTTCCAGCATTTTCTATTTTTATTTAAACCAGTATTACTAACTGCTGTGCAACAGTGCCATAAATGCTGACAAATCCTGGTGCATGAGATGCTACCTGCACTGCACTCAGAGTAAACAAGGCTGTTCCTGCATGAATAGACAGCCCATATGGCCTCTCTTGTAAACTGGAAAATTGGTTCATTATTGTCACATGTACCGAGGTACAGTGAAAAACTTTGTTTTGCATGCCATCCATACACATCATTACATCACATCAGTGCATTAAGGTAGTACAAGGGAAAAGCAGTAACAGAATGCAGAATAATATGTTACAGTTACAGAGAAAGTGCAGTGCAGGCAGACAATAAGGTGCAAGGCCATGTTGAGGTAGATTGTGAGTTGAAGAGTTCACCTTATCGTACAAGGGGACTGTTCAATAGTCGTATAACAGCAGGATAGAAGCTGTCCTTGACCCTCATGGTATGTGCTTTCAGACTTCTGTATCTTCTGCTCGATGGGAGGGGGAGAAGAGAGAATGTCTGGGGTGGGTGGGGTCTTTGATTATGTTGGCTGCTTTACCAAGGCAGCAAGAAGTGTAGACAGAGCTATAAAGTGCATAGCCAACAGAGGTACAGTGTAGCAGTCAGTAGCAGTAGCAGTAGCAGTCAGCCTGGAATGTTCCAGAAGCCAAATAGTTGAAAGTTACTTTGACCTTGTCTTCATCATGTCCAGACAAGGGAATGTGAGTGGAATGTCACAGATCCCTGTTACTATGGCCTTTCAGAGTATGAGCCTCAAACACATCACTCATCAAAGAGGTGCAGGTACAACTTTGCACCTCTAAAGATCCTCCAGGAATAAGATTTTAATTCATGGACAGTTTTGTCCCCAACAGTCCTGAGTCGCCTACTTCCAGTGCTGCTGGTGGTATTTCCACTGAGGGACTGTTTGAACAAAATGCTCAGTAGTTTAAAGATGCAACTGATGCTCTCTGCCAGGTGGAGCACTTGCTGGGGATTGTGGGAGGTGTTTCAGCAATCTGCAGACAGCTATGGAGCTGCCTTGAGTTGTGTCCTGACGTCAGCATACTGGTCCTTTAGTACATGACTAAATGAATAATGCAATACGTTGCACATCTTGCTTTCCTGTTATTGGTCTCTGATGGTTATTTCCTGAAGATTTGAGCTCCAATTTATGTCAGGAGAGGTTCACACCTCGATTGCACCATGACTAACATTATTAGGTGTACTTCTGAGGCTGGGAAAATGTCAGGTGCATTAACGTAGAAAGGTACTGGAAGTGCCTGGTATAATTTTGCAATTGGTATGATTTCACCTGGAAATTATCGCTAACTTGATTTACTCCAGATGAAATCAATTTTGGATTGCTTAGCATGTCAAAGACAATATCCAATCCAATTTCTCAACAAAAATGTTTTTAACACTTTCGGTTCTTCCCTCCAAATGAATTCAAATTTGCCACTCAGCATTGCCCAGGTAAGAAGCGATTTGTATTTCTGTATGTAATTGGAAAGAGTTTTGTGAAATTACTAAAACTGATTCAGTAATTTTCCTTGCTAGTTATTGGGCAGTCAAATGATACTGCTGAGCAGATAATGGATCTGCCACTAACAAGATCACAGAGTGTGTGTTTGGCAATCATGGATGTGAACATGTTCAGATAATCCAGGTATCTATGCAGAGTCAGACACAATAGGAAGTTAGAGTTGCAGTGGGTGTGATGACGGGAAAGGGGACGTTCAGATATCATGCTGTTAGCATAAAAGAAAATGTCTAATGCAGACATCTCATTAGCATTTTTTTGGTTTGATGCCCAATGGATACCAATGAACACCAATGAACATGTATTGTCCTGCATGATATGTTATAGAATCAGAAACAGGTACCATGGAAACAGGCCCTTAGGCCCACCAAGTCCACACCAACCTTCAACCATCCATTTACAATACATTAATCCCATTTTTTGTTCTCCCCACATTCCCATCAATCTCCCACAGATAATACTGCTCACTTACTCATGAGGGGTAATTTGCAATGACCAACTTACTTGCCAAACCACATATCTTTGGGATGTGGGAAGAAGCTAGAGCATCAAGAGGAATGCCACAATATCACAGGGAAAAAGTTTCAAATTCCACACAGGAAACACCTGAGGTCGGGATTGAACTGGGGCCTCTGGCACTATGAGGCAACAGCTCAATTAGCAAAGCAACCAAAGAAGGGTAATCACCCTCTAACAGGCCGCATGTTAACATCACTGCCTTTAAAATGCTGCTGAGGAGAGTGAGGTGTCACAGAGGCATGCATTTCCTCAGCAGCAGAGGAAGAAACTGTTTTAGAGTCATCGGGTTGTGCAGCACAGAAACGAGGCTTGCAGCCCATCACATCCACACCAGCCTTTTTGCCCATCTACACTAATCCCACTTGTCTGCAAACAGAAGGCATGCGTGCATTTAAGCAGCAGCAGCCTGGTTACATATTTATATAGTGCAGAAAGCATTTTAATAACTTAACCAGAATGAGCTTCGATGTGCTCCCAGCAAGAAGAGTCAAGGTTCTGAGAGTCATCCTGGATGTACTTTCTTAATTGTGATTTTTCACAGGCCAAGGATGCCCACGAGTTGTTAAAGATGTTACATTCTTTTCATGGGCCTTGAGAATGTCCTTGAAGTCCTTCCTCTGTTGTGTTGTGATTGAACTTGGAGTAGAGTGCCTGTTTCAAGAGTCCGGAGTCAGGCATGCTAGCAACATGGCGTGCACATTGGAGCTGGCCAAAATGCAATTCATGCCTCAATGTTCAGAATGTTTTCCTGGGAGAGGACACCGATGTTGATTCAGTTAGTCTGCCAATGGATTTGGATGTTTTTGCAGAGACAGTATTGGTGGTACCTTTCTATTTCTTTGAAGACCCAGTTGAAATCTCTGTGTCACACAGGTGTGCTGGGATCCCTGCTGGCAATAGACAACAAGCTTTGTACCAGGTTAGAGGACCTGACCTTCAAACATACTTTGCCTCAGATGACCAGTGGCCAACTTTGATACATTGTTGTATCAACAGGGATGAACATAACTTAACTTCTTCACCAGTCAAGTCATATTGTTAGTTTAAAGTACTTATTGTGTCAGCCACTTTCTCTCCACCACAACATATTGACCCACACAGGCTTACTGCCACATGTGTATATCAGACACTGCTGATCAGTTAAGAGCTGAGTACTCTAGCTCTGTACGTTGGCTTTGCCAAAGGGAACACTAGTGAGTGACAGACATTACATTTCTTTGTGACAAGTCAGCATGCTTTGTTGGCTATTTGATACCTATTACTGAAGTGGTAGAGGTTACAGTAGATGTTGCTGATGTCAATGCTGGTACTCTTTTATCAGTTCTTGGGGCGCCTGGAGATGGATTCTGTCCTGTCCTTCCCAGCTCATTCTCAATGACATACAACCTTAGCTTTCAACTTAATCGATACCTTTAGCAGGGTTCCAGGCTTTCCTTGCACATGCACCACTTCATCCCTCAATAACTCAGCTAATGATTTGCCTTGGCTTTTGGAGAGTTTGCTTCCTTTCACTGGTGCACCAGCCACTCATTGTCCTTGTGGGCAAACTTACCTTGTGCTTACTGGTGATTACATGTCAGTGTTGGACATGTTTCTCTGTGCTTCTCTTGGATAGCGATCATAGCTGTGAACATATATTGCCCTTCAAATTCTCTAAAGTGAATTCCATTGCCACACACTACATTCTCAGGAAACCTTTTTTCTGTAAACAGGATTCAAAGTGCTGTGGTAATTGAGGAGTTAGGCCCCTAACCTCTCATCCCTTTCCTTGACATCATATTCACTGCAGTGTTTCCAAGCATTGGAAGGAAATCATCAACAGGGTCATTTGGTTCCTGCCTCAGGGTCTGGCTGTATCTGGGGAACTGGTGATATGATTCTGCCTCGAGGTGTGTGCTGAATTTTTCACAACTTTTATTTCTGACTCATACATTCCCCAACTGTCGAAAGCATCCAACCTTTAGTCTCCCAGCAACAAAATGTGGCATCTGACCTTCTAATCATCCAACTTGACTTTCAGAAAACTGTTGACAACAAGCTTAGATTTTTGCAGCAATGTTCCAAGCACCTTCACAACATCATTGGTCTCCAGTTCATCATGGGCAGAAACTCTGAAGCCACCTTCCACAGGCTGATGTTGAGTCTCCTATTTTTTTTAAGTGTCAAATTTAACATTCACATTGATAGAGAACATTACTTATCAGACTGCTGTCACCACGTTATTGCTTTCAGAACTCTGTTTCTCAAGGAAACTTTATTTAAGCCCATCACATTGATTCTTAAGGTTTACACCCAGAAGCTAGTGTGACATGTTGCAGAGAGATACAATGAGTTTTCTGGACAGAATCTAGTGTATTGATGAGTGATGCAGTACAATAAGTACAAATAATATATTTCCATCCACAGCAAAATAGATCCATATTCCTTCTTGCACTAATATAACAAGTATGGTGTGTTCTTCTAGAATGGCCAGTCCAACAAACGTCAACAGTCCATACAAATGAATCCATGCTCACTTTGAACACAGCTGCAGACTCTGGAAGATAATATGTCTCTCACCTAAAATAAAATGACATCCTTTGTCCTTGACTTTACAGTGCTGCACTAATCTGAACAAAGCCCCCTCCAACTGGAGCAGGAGTGAAATGAAACATGGAATAAAGTCTCCACTTGAAGCACTCTTACTGATCCACCCTCCCCTCCTCTGACCAGCACCCATTAGTCTCTGACCAGCTGCCTCATGTATTGAAGCCCAAGTCTGTCCTTTGTACAGGTGCAAGTGCAGCGGTCTTTGGCAGTGTCCTCAACAGTCCAATTAAGGACTTGAAGAGCTTGTTGCTAGCATTGCTGAAGCCTGGTAGTTGTAATTCAGGGGGAGGAGAATGAACAGGAAGAGCAAGACTTTGTAGTTGCTTATGCATATACACATATTTATGAGAAAACATAACACTGCAAAGTTTCCCGTTTAGCTAAAACACATAAATATTATTCTTTTGCAACATTTTGCCCATTCCTGATTGCTGTATGGCAAGTCACCTCTTCAGTTGTTAGATATTAAGTTGAGGAGTGGGAAGACATGCATTGACAGAACCACTGAGAGGACAAAACATCACAACAACTTCCAAGCTAGTGCTCAGACACTAGAGGAAATTGTTTGATGTTTACTGGAGTCGAAGCCTTTACAATAAATGATCAAGTTGATCTAGTGGTGTCCAGGCTGCTAGAAGTGTGCAATCTGTGAGACCTACACACATGGAAAACCAGGAAAACACTCAGATCCAAGTGCCTGTTCATTCTAGAGAAACAAGGGACTGCAAATGCTGGAGGAACTCAGCAGGCCAGGCAGCATCCATGGAGAAAAGCAGATGGACAATGTTTCAGGTCAGGAATCTTCTTCAGGACTGAAGACAGGAAAAGGGGAAATCCAATATATAGGAAGGAAAACTGAGCAGTGATAGGCGGACAAAAGAGGGGAGGCAGGGTGGGCACAAGGTGGTGATAGGTAGATGCAGGTAAGCGATAGTGATAGGCAGATGCATGGGAGTAGGGGAGAGCAGATTTGACGGGGGATGGGTCAAAGGTATGAAGGCAGGTGTCCCATGGGGGGAGGGAAGCAAAAAAAGGAGGAGAAAAAAGAGAGATAGGCTTGGAAAGGGAAGAAAAGAAGAAGCATGTTGGGGGGGAGGGGGGTTTGGTTTACTTAAAGTGCAAGAATTCAATGTTTATGCCGTTAGGCTGTAAGGTCCCAAGACAGAAACTGAGGCGCTGTTCCTCCAGTTTGCATTTGGACTTCTCCTGGCAGTGGAGAAGGCCGAGGACTGATGTAGTCGGGGTTGGGGGGGCGGGGGGAGAGTTGAAGTGACTGGCAACGGGGAGATGCAGATTGCAGTTATGGACAGAGCACAGGTACTCTATGAAACAGTCACCTAGTCTGTGTTTGGTCTCACCAATGTAGCAGAGGCCACACTTGGAGCATTGAATGCAGTGGCTGATATTAAGGGAGGTGCAGGTAAATCTTTGTCGCACCTGAAAGGACTGTTTGGGTCCCTGGATGGAGGTGATGGACGTGATGGAGGTGGTGTAGGGGCAGGTGTTACACCTATGGCAGGGGCAGTGGAAAGTCCCCGGGATGGGAGTGAACTAGGGAGTTGCAGAGAGCGCAGTCCCTGTGAAAGGCAGAAAGGGGTGGGGAGGGTAAGATATGCTTGGTGGTGGGGTCCCGTTGGAGATGGCAGAAGTGGCAGAGAATGATGTGTTGGATATGTAGGCTGGTGGGATGAAATGTGAGGGCAAAGGGGAGCCTATCTCTGTTGAGTCTGGGAGGGGGGGGTGTGAGAGCAGAGGAGCAAGAAATGGCAGAGATGTGGGTGTGAGCTCTCTCAACCACAGTAGGGAGCAAGCTATAGTTAGTAAAGAAGTTGGACACCTCAGATGTCCTGGAGTTGAAAGCCTCATCATGGGAGCAGATGCAGTGGAGGTGGAGAAATTGAGAGAAAGGGATTGCAACCTTGCAAGAGACAGGGTGGGAGGAGCTGTAATCGAGGTAGCTGTGGGCGTCAGTGGGTTTGTAGAAGATGTCGGTGATATGTCAGTCCTCAGCCTCCTCCACTGCCAGGAGAAGTCCAAACACAAACTGGAGGAACAGCACCTCATTTTCTGTCTTGGAACCTTATAGCCTAATGGCATAAACATCAAATTCTCCCACTTTAAGTAAACCAAAACCCCCTCCTCCACCCCAACATGCCTCTTCTTTTCTTCCCTTTCCTAGCCTTTTTTTTCCTCTCCTATTTTTATTTGCTCACCTCCCCCCATGGGGCATCTTCCTCTTACCTTTGATCCATCCCCCGGTGGATCTGCTCTCCCCTCCTCCCCCGCCCCCCCCCCCACCTGCCTATCACTATCTATTACCTGCATCTACCTATCACCACCCTGTACCCACTCCACCTCCCCTGCTTTCTCTCCTACATATTGGGCTTCCCCTTTTCCTATCTTCAGTCCTGAAGAAGGGTGCTGACCCAAAACGTTGTCCATCTGTTTTTATCCACGGATGCTGTCTGGCCTGCTGAGTTCCTCCAGTATCTTGTTACTTTTTCTGCCCAGTCATTCTGACTGGTTTCCATCTCAGGTAAAATTAACATAATTGATGTTCCTGACAAATAAACTTTTTCTTATGAAAGGTCATTAACCTGAAGTACTAACTCTGTCTCTCCATAGATGCTGCATGATCTGGTATTTCCAACATTTTCCGTTTATAACTAACAAATGAAAGATACTGGTAAGATCCGGAGTCTAAAATGTTGTGGCCAATATATGTGGTGTCAACTTTAAAAGTGAATTGCAATATCAGTCTAATTAGGAAATAAGCATATGCATGCAACCCAATTCTCCAGAACAGGCTACACATGGGCAGCCAAACACGACATGAAGTGAACAGGTTGACCCAAGCTTTTTGTTATACTCACATTTGTGCAAATTTTGACACATGAATTTCTCTAGGTTGAAACTTCCACAAATGGCTCCATTTATTATATTTTATCCTTTACCAAGTTCCAATCTTAATACCTACAACTTCTAGTATAGTTCTTTCACATGTATCTTCAGCAAAAGCTTTCAGAACTCTTTAGAGTTAGTAAGAAAAATTAGTCAAAAGATCAGCCATGTTTAGTTAGGCATTATGTTGTTAAACTTTTGTTTCAGGGCAGAATTGACATCCAACATCAGGAAGGGCATGGACGTAGGGAGATCTGCAAGAAAGCAAGAAACAGAAGGGAGTAAACATTGTGAAAGAAGTAGTCATGGGATGGTCTGAGCACAAGAAGCAGATCCAGTGTCAGGGAGAGGGAGGATTTGCAGTAGAGGGTGATGTCCAATTCTGGGATATCTAACCTTGGGGCTGTTGGACAGCGTGAGGATTTCCTTTCATGGGTTCACAGCTGAGTAAGAAACCTGACCAAGTTGGGGAAGTCTGCAGTATCTGAGCACAGAAGTCACTGTCACAGGGTGTGTGGTGTTGAATAATCACCGGGGGTGGAATCAGGCACAAGATCTGAATTCAATTTGTAATTTCCCATGTTGTACCATCATTGAAAACCAATGATTTACTGCTAGGTGTTTCTCATAACTGGAGTGAACAAATACACACTCAACATTAATATCTGCCAATATATTCATCAGATTACTGAAGGATTTCAAATTATCCCACTGCCAGCAAGATTCCTAGGAAGGAAAATAAACAGAATCTGCTGGATATGGTGCAGATCTGATTCTTGATATAGGAAATGTTACTGCATGGACCACAGTTATAGGTTCCAGCATTGATATGATAAACTCCCACATCAACAGGAACAATATGTTAAGCTGAATTCAAATAAGCTAATGTCCAATGTGCTGTGATTTAATTGATGTTAATAATGAAATATATTTCAAATAATATTCCAGTAATGAGATATTTATTGGTTATAAATAATTATACACAACAAATCCACTCCAATTTTATTAAATAAAATGGAAAATTTTGAAAATATTCAGCAAGTCTGGCACCATCTGTGGAGAGAAAAATGGTTAACATTTAAGGTTAATGACATTTTTAATAAGAATATACAAAAGCTAGTCTCATGTGGGCTCCATAACAAAATTTGTTTTCTGATGCAAGTCCAATTAAATGATGAACATTGCAAAATTGATTATAATTGAGGGGATTCTATTTGTCCCAATGGTGCTATTGCCAACATATTGAGATAAAACTGCAAATATTTTACTAAATGTTAATGGGAGCTTACTGTTCCAGACAAGAGTCCCAACAATGCACAGTTTGTTACAATAGAACTAGTGCTTAAGTTCCAAGAAATCAACAATACATAAATATTATAGGCTTTTGTTCTTTTTGTCTACAAAAGTAAAATTATACACCAGTTTGCAGGTAAGAAGGCAATTGACCCATAATTTGTTCAATGCTAAGTTAGATGTTTCGTCTTCATATATCACCATTCAGCCTCACTGAGGTTTATTAAGTAAAATGGAAAATATTGAAAATATTCAGCAAGTCTGGCACCATCTGTGGAGAGATAAACATGGTTAACATTTAAGGTTAATGACATTAAGAAGAATATACAAAAGCTAGTCTCATGTGGACTCCATAACAAAATTTGTGTTCTTATGCAAGTCCAATGATGCACACTTACCTCAAACTCTCAAGAATAAAAATCTCACAGAACTTTTCTGGGTCACTCACTGCAAACTTGACAGAATATTCCAATGAAGTTATGGAGGAAGATTGGGAGAATCCTCCAAGACATTAATGTAATTTTTCCCATTTTTAAGTCTGTTTCTTATCCTATCCAAGTCAAAATTGAATTCAAGTTTTAAACAACTCGTATAACCTTTAACTAAAAAATATCCTTCATGTGTAGTTTCACCAAGAACATTCAGGAAGGTTTAACCATAGAACAGTACAGCACAATACAGGCCCTTCGGCCCACCATGTTGTGCTGACCTTTAAACCATACCTGAGACTATCTAACCCCTTCCTCCCACATATCCCACTATTTTAATTTCTTCCATATGCTTTTCTAACAGTCTCTTGAATTTGACCACTGTACCTGCCTCCACCACCACACCAGAAAGCACATTCCATTCCCCAACCACTCGCTGGGTAAAAAACCTCCTTCTGATATCTCCCTTGAACTTCCCACCCATTACCCATAAAGCCATGTCCTCTGGTATTGAGCAGTGGTGCCCTGGGAAAGAGGTGCTAGCTGTCTACTCTATCTATTCCTCTAATTATTTTATATACCTCTATCATGTCTCCCCTCATCCTCCTTCTCTCCAATGAGTAAAGCCCTAGCTCCCTTAGTCTCTCCTCATAATATGGATTTCAGCAAGGCTTTTGATAAGGTACCCCATGCGAGGCTTATGGAGAAGGTGAGGAGACATAGGATCCAGGGGGACATTGCAGTGTGGATCCAGAACTGGCTGGCCCACAGAAGGCAAAGACTGGTTGTTGAAGGGTCGTATTCTGAGTGAAGGTCGGTGACCAGTGGTGTACCTCAGGGATCTGTACTGGGACCCTTGCTCTTTGTGATTTTTATAAACGACCTGGATGAGGAAGTGGAGGGGTGGGTTAGTAAGTTTGCAGATGACATGAAGGTTGGGGGTGTTGTGGATAGTTTGGAGGGCTGTCAGAGGTTACAGAGAGACATAGACAGGATGCAGAGTTGGGCTGAGAAGTGGCAGATGCAGTTCAACCCAGATAAGTGTGAAGTGGTTCATTTTGGTAGGTCAAATATGTTGGCAGAATATAGTATTAATGGTAGGACTCTTGGCAGTGTGGAGGATCAGAGGGATCTTGGGGTCCGAGTCCATAGGACGCTCAAAGCAGCTGCGCAGGTTGACTCTATGGTTAAGAAGGCATATGGTGTATTGTCCTTCATCAATTGGGGAATTGAATTTAGGAGCCGTGAGGTATTGTTGCAGCTATATAGGTCCCTGGTCAGACCCCACTTGGAGTATTGTGCTCAGTTCTGGTCACCTCACTACAGGAAAGATGTGGAAGCCATAGAGAGGGTGCAGAGGAGATTTACAAGGATGCTGCCTGGAATGCAGAGCATGCCTTATGAAAGCAGGTTGAGGGAACTTGGCCTTTTCTCCTTAGAGAGACGGAGGATGAGGGGGGACCTGATAGAGGTATATAAGATGATGGGAGGCACTGATAGGGTAGATAGTCAGAGGCTTTTCCCCAGGGCTGAATTGGTGGCCACAAGAAGACATAGGTTTAAGGTGCTGGGGAGTAGATATAGAGGAGATGTCAGGGGTAAGTTTTTTACTCAGAGAGTGGTGAGTGTGTGGAATGGGCTGCCGGAAATGGTGGTGGAGGTGGATACGATAGGGTCTTTCAAGAGACTGTTAGGTAGGTACATGGAGCTGAGTAAAATAGAGGGCTATGGGTAAGCCTAGTAATTTCTAGGGTAGGGACATGTTCATCACAGCTTTATGGGCCGAAGGCCCTGAATTGTGCTGTAGTTTTTCTATGTTCTATGTTCGATAATCCATACTCTCCAAAGCAGGCAGCATCCTCATAAATCTCCTCTGCACCCTTTCCAACACTTCCACATCCTTCCTATGATGAGGCGACCAGAACTGGACACAGTACTCCAAGTGTGGTCTAACCAGAGTTTTGTAGAGCTGCATCATTACCTCGTGGCTCTTAAAATCGATCCCACAACTTATGAAAGCTAACATCCCAGAAGCTTTCTTAACTACCCTATCCATCTGTGAGGTAATTTTCAGTGATCTGTGGATATGAACCCCCAGATCTCTCTGCTCTTCCACACTCCCCAGAATCCTGCCATTTACCTTGTACTCCGCCTTGGAGTTTGTCCTTCCAAAGTGTACTACCTCACACTTCTCCGGATTGAACTCCATCTGCCACTTTTCATCCCAGCTCTGCATCCTATCAATGTCCCCCTGCAATCTTTGACAGTCCTCCACAATATCCACAACACCAGTGACCTTTGTGTCATCTGCAAACTTGCTAATCCACCCTTCTACCCCCTCATCCAAGTCATTAATAAATATCACAAAAAGTAGAGGTCCCAGAACCAATCCTTGTGGACACTGCTAGTCACAGCCCTCCAATCTGAATGCACTCCCTCCACCACAACCCTCTGCTTTCTACAGGCAAGCCAATTCTGAATCCACACGGCCAAGCTTCCCTGGATCCCATGCTCTCTGACCTTCTGAAAAAGCCTACCATGCGGAACCTTGTCAAACGCCCTACTAAAATCCATGTAGACCATATCTAATGCACTACCCCCAATCTGCCTGGTCACCTCCTCAAAGAACCCTATCAGGCTTGTGAGATGATCTTCCCTTCACAAAGCCATGCTGGCTGTCCCTAATCAGTCCATGATTCTCTAAATGCTCATCGATCCTATCTCTAAGAATCCTTTCCAACAGCTTGCCCACCACAGACATAAGGCTCACTGGTCTGTATTTCCCTGGACTATCCCTACTACCTTTTTTGAATAAGGGGACAATATTTGCCACCCTCCAATCCTCTGGTACCATTCCTGTGGACAACAAGGACTCAAAGATCCTAGCCAATGGTTCAGCAATCTCCTCCCTTGCCTCGTGGAGCAGCCTGGGGAATATTCTGTCAGGTTCTGGGGACTTAGTTGTCCTAATAGTTTCCAACAGCTCCAACACATCCTCTCTCTTGATATCTACCTGCTCTAGAACATTAACCTTACCAACACTGTCCTCAGCATCATCAAGGCCCCTCTCCTTGGTGAATACTGAAGAGAAGTATTCATTGAGAACCTCACCCACTTCCACAGCTTCCAGGCACATCTTCTCACCTTTGTCTTTAATCAGTCCTACCTTTACTCTCGTCATCTTTCTGCTCTTCACTTAAGTGAAAAAAAGCCTTGGGATTTTCCTTAACCTGACTCGCCAAGGCCGTTTCATGTCCCCTTCTTGCTCTCCTCAGCCCCTTCTGAAGTTCCTTCCTTGCTACCCTGTATTCCTCATGAGCCCTATCTGATCCTTGCTGCCTACACCTTATGTATGCTTCCTTCTTCCTCCTATCTAGTTGTTCCACCTCTCGTCACCCACGGTTCCTTCACCCTGCCATTCTTTCTCTGCCTCACCGGGACAAATTTATCCCTAACATCCTGCAAGAGATCTCTGAACAATTACCACATCTCCATAGTAGATTTCCCTTCAAAAATATCATCCCAATTTACACTCGCAAGTTCTAGCCTTATAGCTTCATTATTTACCCTTACCCAAATAAATATCTTCCTGTCCTCTTTGCTCCTATCTTTGTCCATGACAATGCTAAAGGTTAGAGAGCGGTGGTCACTGTCCCCCAAATGGTCACCCACTGAGAGATCTGTCACCTGACCTGGTTCATTACCTAATACTAGATGGCATTCCCTCTTGTCAGCCTGTCAACTTACTGTGACAGGAATCCATCCTGGACACACTTAACAAACTCTGCCCTGTCTAAACCTTTGGTACTAAGCAGGTGTCAATCAATATTTGGGAAGTTGAAATCTCCATTGATAACAACCCTGTTATTCTTGCACCTTCCCACAATCTGCTCCCAATCTGCTCCTCAGTATCCCTGCTGCTACCTGGGGGCCTATAGAATACTCCCAGTAGAGTAACTACTCCTTTCTTGTACCTAGCTTCCACCCATATTGACTCTCGAGAGAATCCTTCTACTTTATCCACCCTTTCTGCAGCTGTAATAGTATCCTTGACCAGTATCACCACCCCTCCTCTTCTTCTCCCCCCCCCCATCCCTTTTAAAACTGAAATCCAGGAATATTCTGTATCCATTCCTGCCCTGGTGACGGCCAAGTCTCTGCAAGAGCCACAATATCATAGTTCCATGTACTTATCCAAGCTCTCAGTCCATCACGCTTATTCCTGATACTTCTTGCATTTAAGTAAATGCACCTTAGCCCATCCACCTTTCTACTTTTATACCCTATACTCTGCTTCTCCTTCCTCAAAGCCTCTCTACATGTTAGATCTGACTTTTCCCCATCCACTTCTTCCTATGACCTACCCCTCTGGTTCCTATCTCCCTCGCAAACTAGTTTAATCCCTCCCAAACCACACTAGCAAACCTGCCTTTAAGGGTATTGGTCCCCCTTGGGTTCAGGTATAACCCATCCACTCTGTACAGGTCCCACCTTCCCCAGAAGAGATCCCAATGATCCAAAAATCTAAAACCTTGCCCCCTGCACCAACTCCTCAGCTATGCATTCATCTGCCATCTCCTTCTATTCTTACCTTCACTATTACGTGGCACTGGCAGCAATCCTGAGATTGCTACCCTTGAGGTCCTGTTCTTCAGCCTTCTGCCTAGCTCCCTAAACTCACTTTTCAGGACCTCATCCCTCTTCCTACCTATGACGTTGGTACCAACATGTACCATGACTTCTGGCTGCTCTTCCTCCCGCTCAAGAATACTGTGGACCCGATCAGAGACATCCCGGACCCTGGCACCTGGGAGGCAACATACTATCCGGGATTCATGCTCACTTCCACAGAACCTCCTGTCTGTTCCCCTGACTATCGAGTCCCCTATCACTACTGCCCTCCTTTTCTCCTCCCTTCTCTTCTGAGCAGCAGGACCGGTCCCAGTGCCAGAGACCTGGCTACTGCCACTTGATCCCTGTAGGTCATCCCCCTCAACAGCATCCAAAGCAGAAAACCTGTTACTGAGGGGAACAGCCTCTGGGGTCCTCTGCACTGTCTGCCTGTACCCTTTCTTTTTCTTTCCCATGACAGTCACCCATCTCTCTGCCTCCCGGACCCTAGAAGTACCTGCTCTAAGCGGGGGTGACTGTCTCCCAATGCACAGCATCTACAGAACTCTCTCCCCCCCGATGCTTCACAGTGTTTGAAGCTGTGACTCCAGCTCATCAATTCTGAGCCGAAGTTCCTCCAGTCTCAAGCACTTACTGCAGATGTGGTCACCTTGCACCACAGCAGGGTCCACTAGCTCCCACATCAAGCAGCTGCAGCACATTGCCGTGTCCTCCATCTGAACTATTCTTTCCCTACCTAGCTTTATTCTACTTAAAATTTATAACAATAGCAGTTAAACCTTACCTTTACTTACCAGCTACTCACCCACCTCGCCCTTTTACCGCCTAAGCCCATTGAGCCAAAGCCCAATCACTCTGCTCCCTCTCACTCCACCGCCCGCTCAATGTTTAACTCAATGTGCGTTCAGAGACACCGATTTATGCAAACAGTTTACATCCAATCATCAGAAATGACAGAATTACTCCTTACAAAGAAACCTGCCAGCTTTTGTTTTCATTCATCAACATGCAGGATAATCACTTCCAATGTTTTGCTGGCAGGAGAATGTGAAAGTGGCACGTTCCCCCACCTCAAGGTAGACAATGTGGGATTGTGGACATATTCATGTATATTCACCCCATTAAGGACACATAATGTGAGTCTCCAAAAGCAGGAAAATTTAAATCTTACACACTTTACAGGCGCACACTGACCTGCCAGATCTCCCAATAATCATAGTCTTGCAGCTCCTGCACATGACCCAGTGAGAGCACAACAGAAGAACCTATGACGAGAGTTTCCAGGAAGAGAATGCAATGCTTCTCATCCAGTCACTGTGGTAACTTGCTGCAACCACGAGTTTTCAGCCAACCTCCTGAGTGCTCTACACAGACTGCACCAGGAGCTCTTTAAGTAATACCTCCCTACAAGTGGTTAATCATGCTTTCAAAGTAGTAACATAACACACTTTCTTGGAACACATTGCCTGAGAGGGTGATGGAGACGTGTACTCTCACAGCTTTTAAGAAATATTTAGATGAGCAGTTAAAACACAGTTACATTCAAGGCTATGGGCCAGGTACTTGAAAAGTGAATAGTATGGATAGATAAAAGATGGCCAGAACATGGTGGAACGAAAGGCCAGTTTTTGTGCTGTGTGGCTCTATGTCTCTAGGAGATGCCAAATTGTCCAACATGTCAAATCAACCAAGACTAGATGTGCTGCTTGAATTTCACAATCTACACAACTCTTGCAGATCAACTTCATGATTTTCATTTTGCAGTTAAAAACAATGCAACACAATCCAATTTCTAGGCAACAGTTTTGTTTCTTCCATCAGCATTTTCAGCTTTGTTATGATCAAAATCCTAACCTCGATCTCAGTCATCAAAACGTTGTTATGAAGTGAGAGGGTGGGGTGAGACAGAGGCTGGTAGGTGATAGGTGGAAACATAAGAGAAGAAAAAACCTGGATAAGGTTGTTATCAGGTGGAACCTGATAAGGGAGGGTTGATGGGCAGATGGAACCAGGTTAGGGAGGGGATATGAAAGGTGAACCAAGGGAGAAGAAACCCAGGTGGATAGGTGTGTGGGTGATGGGTAGATGGGACCAAGTGGGGGAGGGTAATGAACCTTGGTAACAACAGGGTGGGAGAGGAGTGGAAAAGGTGAACAAAGAGAGAGAGAACCTGGGTGGATGGTGGGAGTTGGAAAAGAAAATTGGGGCAGTGGGTTACCTGAAACTGGAAAATTCAATGTTTATACCACTGAACTGTACACTAGCCAAGTGGAAGAAGAAATGCTGTTCTTCTAGCTTGCACTTGGCCTCACTGTGGCAGTGTAGAACACAGAGGACAGACAGGTCAATGTAGGAATGGGAAGAGGAGTTGAAATGACATGCAACTGGAAACTCAGCATGGCCATGAAGGACAGAGTGAAGGTGCTCTGCAAAACTATCACCGTGTCTACACATGATCTCACTAATGTAGAGGAAGCCACATCGCGAGCACCAAGTGTAATTGACCAAGTTGGAGGAGGTGCATGTGCATCTCTGCCTCACTTGGAAGGGCTGTTTAGGTTCCTGGAGAGTGGTGAGGGAGGAGGTGTAAGGACGTGTATTGTACCTCCTACCAGGGCATTGAGAGGGGTGGGAGGAAAGGGCTGAGCAGACCAGGGAGTCAAGGAGAGAGTGGCCCCTGCCAAAAGCAGAAAGAGGGGAAGATGTAGCTGGTGGAGGGATCACGTTGGAGCTGACGGCAGTGGCGAAGGATGATGTGCTGAATGTAGAAGCGAGTAAAAGATGAGGACAAGGACAGACCAACTCTATCTCAGTGCTCTCTGTGGGTAGAGGGGTGGTGAGAGCAGATGTGGAGGAAATGCACGTGAAGACTCCATCAACTTCAGGGGGGCGGGCGGGAAGAGAGGTGGAATCAAGTTTCCTGAAGGAGGTCATTTTGAAAGTGGAAAGCTTCATCTTGACAACAGATGTAGTGGAGTTGGAGAACGGCAAACATAAGTAATCTTGCCTCAGGGGTCTGAAACAGAGTCCCAACACAGAAACAGGGTTTTCTTGGAGAAACAGCAAAAACAGGATTGCTCTAGAGTTGCTGGCTCTAAGCAGCCAGGAGACAAAGTATACCCAGGGACAGACCAATAATCTGGCAACCAGTGTTTGTGAAACCAGGGTTCTTATACTAGTCTCCTGATGGAACTCAGGTGTGTGTCATTAGGAAAATAGAAGTGCATAGAAACCATGTGTTGCACAACAAGGTACCATCAATGGAAATAAGGGGCAGAATCGAGAACCAGCACTCGGAACCATGACAGTATCACCCACCCCCCCTCAAAGAGAGCCTCCAGGTGACCCACCGGGCTTGTCCGGATGGCTCTGATGGAATTCATGAATGAGGGCAGGGTCCAAAATGAAAGAGCAAGGAACCCAGGAATGTTCCTCCGGACCATATCCCTCCCAGTCAACCAGGTATGGCAAACCCCTAACCCAGCAGCACACATCCAGTAAACGCCGGACTGTGTACACTGGATGGTCGTCAATGATCCGGGGGGGTGGAGGGGGCTTGGCCGGAGGGCACCATGGACTGCTAACCACCGGCTTCACCTGGGACATGTGGAAAGTGGGATGTATCCTCGGAGCTGTAAGCAATTTGAGCCAAACCGCCGTGGGATTGACAATCCGCTCAATCTCAAAAGGTCCCAAGAAGCGAGGGGCGAGTTTCTTGGGCTTGTCTTTGAGGGGATTGTCCTTAGCTGAGAGCCAAACCTTCTGCCCAGGCTGGTATTCCAGTGCAGGAACCCAACGGCGATCAGCAATTCTCCGGTTGCGGTCGGCGGAACAGAGTGGGGCCGCACGTGTCCTCCCAGACCTTGCGGCGACGGTGGAGATGGTCCTGAACTGAGGGCACGGCGATATCCTCTTCATGGATGGAGAACAGAGGGTTGGTACCCGAGTGAGCATTCGAAGGGGGATCTTCTGTGGCAGTGCAGACCAGAGAGTTGTGGGCGTACTCAACCCCAGTGAGGTGAGTGCTCCATGTGGATGGGTTGTTCGCCGTTATGCAGCATAGTGCTGTTTCCAAATCTTGATTCACCCGTTGCATTTGGCCGTTCGTCTGTGGATGGAAACTGGACGATAGGCTTACTGACGTTCCGAGGTCCTGACAAAAAGACCTCCATACTGCAGAGACGAACTGGGGACCCCAGACGGAAATAATGTCTGCAAGGATTCTGTGGAGGTGGAAGACGTGTTGGATGAGCAGGTCAGCTGTCTCCCAAGCTGTAGGGAGTTTGGGAAGGGCCACAAAATGCACTGCTTTGGAGAATCGGTCCACTATGGTGAGGACAGCAGTGTTCCTGTGAGAAGGGGGCAGTCCCTTGACAAAATCCAGGGTGATATGGGACCACGGACAGCTAGGTATGAGTAAGGGACGAAGCCGTCCAGCAGGTGGTCAGTGGGAGGCTTTTCCACGGGCGCAGACAGAACAGGCAGAAACAAAGGAACGGGTATCAGCGTCCATGGAGGGCCACCAAAGGTGTTTCTTCAAAAGGAAAAGCGTCCTATCAATCCTCGGATGGCAGGCGAAACAAGAAGAATGTCCCCACTGCAGAACCTGAGACCGCACAGACTCAGGTACAAAGAGACGGTTGGTGATCCGTTATCTGGGTCAGGTTGGGTCTGTTGGGCTTCCTTCACTACGGCCTCGATCTCCCAGGTGAGGGCCGCCACCACGCAGGACCGGGGAAGAATAGTCTCGGGGTTAGGATGGTCCTCCTCGGTAGTGTATTGCCGGGAGAGAGCATTGGGCTTCTCATTCTTGGACCCAGGACGATAGGTTAACGTAAACCTGAACCTGCCAAAGAATAAGGCCTACCGGGCTTGGCGGGAATTCAGGCATTTAGTGGTTCGGATAATTCTGGGTTCTTGTGGTCTGTCCAAATGATAAATGGATGCTCCACTCCCTCTAGCAGTGCCTCCACTCCTCTAAAGCAAGCTTGATCGCCAGTAACTCCCGGTTTCCCCACATCGTAATTACGTCGACGGGGGACAGCCGGCAAGAAAAAAAAGCACAGGGGTGCAGATTCTGATATGGGCCCGAGCATTGTGAGAGGACCGCTCCCACCCCGGAGTCAGAGGCGTTGACCTCCACAATGAATTGTCTGGAGGGGTCTGGTTGGACCAGGATGGGGGAGGACGTGAAGCATTTCTTCAGCTCCAAGAACGCTGATCCAGCTTTGGGGTTCCAAAGAAAAGGGGTTGTAGGTGAAGTGAGTTGAGTAAGGGGTGACGCCACCCGAATATAATTTCTAATGAAACGGCAACAGAAATTTGCAAACCCCAGAAACCATTGGAGTTGTTTGCGTGTCGTGGGTCGAGGCCACTCTGCCACCGCCTGGATCTTCTCGGGATCCGCCCTTACTCATCTGCTCTCAATGATGTATTCTAAGAAGCTGACTGAGGGGACATGGAATTCGCTTTTCTCAGCCTTGACGAAGAGCTTGTTTTCCCAAAGCCTCTGGAGAATCTGACAGACCTGCTGGGTGTGTTCCTGGAGACTTCTGGAGAACATCAGGATGTCATCCAGATAGACAAACATAAATCGATTTATGAAGTCTCATAGGACATCATTGATCAGAGCTTGGAAAACAGCGGGAGCATTGGTGAGGCCGAATGGCATTACCAGGTATTCGAAGTGGCCGAGAGGGGTTTTAAATGCTATTTTCCACTTGTCTCCATCCCTTATCCTGACCAGATGGTGAGCGCTTCGTAGATCTAATTTAGAAAAATATGGTGGCCCGGTGAAGTAGTTCAAAAGCAGAATTGATGAGAGGCAGTGGGTATTTGTTCTTGACAGTTATATTATTTAGGCCCTGGTAGTCAATGCATGGACACAATGAGCCGTCCTTCTTCCCCACAAAGAAGAACCCTGCACCTACCGGGGAGGATGAGGGATGAATAATGGCTGCCATGAGAGATTCATAGATATACCCCTCCATTGCTTCCCTCTCTGGTCGGGACAAGTTATATAGTCGACTGGTAGGTAGCGGAGCTCCAGGGAGAATGTCGATCGCGCAATCGTATGGCCGGTGTGGAGGCAGGCAAAGAGCCCGTTGCTTGCTAAGTACTTGCCCCAGGTCATGATACTCTGCTGGGACCCTGGACAAGTCTGGGGTTTCGGCGGCCGATGAACTAGCGGTAGCCTTTACCGGGGAAAGGGCCGACTGGAGACAAGTGGAGTGGCAGGACGGACTCCAACTGGCTATCCTGCCTGAGGACCAATCGATTTGGGGATTGTGGCGGCTCAACCAGGGGTACCCGAGAACAAACGGAGTCTGTGGAGAGGCTATCTGGTGAAATTGGACCTGTTCCCAATGGTTTCCAGAGATAAGCAAAGACAGCGGAGGTGTACGGTGCGTGACTCAGGTCAACAGTCTTCCGTCTAATGCCCAAACTTCTAAAGGGGTACTCAGTGGCTCCCAAGGAATCCCAGCCCAGGAAGCTACATCTTTGTCCAACAGATTTCCCTCGGCGCCGGAGTCCACCAAGGCGGAAAGGGACAGGGACTGTTGGAGGTGCCTAATGGTAGGTGGGATCAGCATCCGGTTCTGGGGGACAAAAGGGAAAGTTGTCTGGCTCACCAGGACCCCCCTCTCTACTGGTGAGCCCTCCCTTTTGGCTGAAGGGAACAAGTGGCAAGACAATGGCCAGGCTGGCCACAATAGAGGCAATTCCCAGCTCTTAACCTCCGACGTCATTTGATGGGAGAAAGGCGGTTCCGTCCCAGCTGCATTGGTTGCTTATCCGGGGTGGTGAAATCAACTGGGTCGGGAGCGCCTCTAGGAGCAGAAGGAGCAGAGAGGCTTAGGCTAGGAGAGGCTGGGAAGGTGACCCATGGGGTGAATGGAGGTGTTGGACGAACCGTCCTCTTTCTCTGCTGTTCCCGGAGTCGGTTGCCCAGCCTGGTGGCTAGGGAGATCAACGCGTCCAGGCTGGTTGTCTCATCCCTTGCCTCCAACTCGTCCTTTATCCTGTCGCCGAGGCCTTGCCGAAAAACCCTCATCATTCCACCCCGAGTCAGCCGCTAACGTTCCGGAACTCCACGGAGTATTCTGCGACACTGCGGGAGCCCTAACAGAGGGTGAGTAGTCGCTTGGCTGCCTCCTTACCCCTGACGGGATGGTCGAAGACCTTTCTCATTTCCACAATGAAAGTGTGAAATGAAGAGCAGGTCTCTGGCTGATTGTCCCAGATGGCGGTGGCCCATTCTAACGCACTTCCTCGCAACAGCCCCATGATAAATGCTATCTTGGATCTATCGGTGGTGTACGTGGAGGGCCACTGCTCAAACACTAATGAGCATTGTAGCAGGAAGGACAGGCACTTTCCCAGATCACCAATGTAGGGTTCTGGGTCAGGTACGTGCGGTTCCTTGAGTGGTCCAGTCGTCGAACCATAGGGTGATACTATTACGGCGTGTCCAGGCTGGTTAGACGGAGTTCTCAGAGCGGGAGAGGTAAGAAGAGCAGAGACTCGGCTGACCTGTTCACTGACCTGCCCAACCTTCATTGCTAGGGTACGGAAGTTTTCCATAACCTCCCGGAGCTGCCAGTCATGCCAGCCCAGAAGTGAGCCCTGGTAGGTGAGGGCTTCTTGCAAGGGATTCATGTCCACTGGGTTCGTGATGGCCAGATTATTCTGTCACAATGTCACACAAAGAGCGAGATCACGGTGAACCCAAATGCGGAACACCGGTCCGAGACTGGAGTCAGGATGCTTCCTTGGAACTGAATGCAGAACAGCAGGAATCTTGCCTCAGAGCTCTGAGACAGAGTCCCGACACGGAAACAGGGTTTTCTAGGAGAAACAGCGAAACCGGGACTGCTCTAGAGTTGACGGCTCTAAGCAGCCGGGAGACAAAGTATACGCAGAGATAGACCAATAATCTGGCAACCAGTGTTTGTGAAACCAGGATTCCTATACTAGTCTCCTGATGGAACTCTGGCACCATCAATGGGGATAAGGGGCAAAATCAAGAACCAGCACTCAGAACCATGACACTTGTTCTGCTACATCGACGACTACATTGGTGCTACTTCCTGCATGCTTTCTTTTCTGGATCTCTCCATCTCAGGAGACAAACTATATACCAATGTCTATTATAAACCTACGAATCCACAGCTATCTTCCCTCTACACTCTCAGTCCTGATGCAGGGTCTTGACCCAAAATGTCCCTTTACCTCCTTAGATGCTGATTGACACATTAAGTTCTTCCAGCCGCATATTTGCTCCAGATTCCAGTACCTGCAGTCGCTTGTGTCTCCATTATTATGAAGTCCTCATTTCAATTTCCTTGCATTTATATTTGCAACTTATTAACATTTAGAACATTAACCAGTACAACACAGGAACAGGCCCTTCAACCCACTGTCTCTGTGCTGGCCATGATGTCAATCTAAACTAATCCCATCTGCCTGCACGTGGCCTGTATCTTCCTATTCCCTGCCCGCCATGTGTCTGTCTAAATGCCTCAAACATTGCTATCATATCTTCTTCTACCACCTCCCCTGGAAGTGCATTTCTGGCACCTACTACTCTTTGTGCAAAAAAAATTTGCCTCTTAAATCTCCGTTAAGCTTGCCCCTCTCACCTTAAACCTATGCCCTCTAGTATTTGACATTTTCACTCTGGGCAAAAGACTTGACAATCTATCCTATCCATGTCATTAATTTGTCATCATGCTATCATGACCTCAGTCCTCAGATAATCCTTATGGCACCTTATTCTAAGATTAGACTCACTAGTTCCAACTCTCAGCTAAGGGAAGCAAGTCTGTTAAGTCTCTTCAGTTTCAGTGAGATCAACAGGCATTATTCTAAACTTCAGGGCCCATTCTATGAGACGATTTGTCTCATCACAGGAACCTACTGAGTCTTTGTTATTCTGTCTTCCAGGCAAGTATATCCATCCCGAGATGAGGAGATCAAAATTGCACCCAGTTTTCCAAGTATGGTATCACCAAAGCCATATACAATTGTCATACAGTATGATTTCTTTACTCTAATACGTCACTCCTTTTGAAATGAAAACTAACATGTCATTTGCCTTTCTAATTATCCATTGTTTCTGCATACTAATTCCCTGATTCATTCATAAGGATACCCAAGTTTCTGTGAACTCAATATTTAGCATTTGCTTCTATTTTTAAAAAGTACTGCTTTGCTTTCAACTGGAATGAGGAATGCTATATTTACTTAACTGCTTTGTACCACATTCTTGCACAACCACTTAACGGACTTGTCATTTTGCAGCTACCTCACAACACACATTCCCACAAAGCATTCTTTTGTCAACAAATTTCGACATGGAGTCACAGAGTCATACAGCACAGAAGCAGGCCCTTTGGCCCACCATGTCTATGCTGACTGTCAAGTACCTATCTGCACATTCCCATTTGGGCCAGAACATAGTATGCCTTGGCAATTCAAATGCTCATCCAGATGTTTCTTAAATGTTGTGAGAGTACTTGCCTCTGTCACCTTCTCAGACAGTGCATTTCAGATTGCCATCACCCTCTGGGTGAAAAATATTATTCCTGATAAGAGCCTCTAAACCTCTTACACTTCATCCAGATATCTTTATTAGTCACATGTACATTGAAACACACAGTGAAATGCATCTTTTTGCGTAGTGCTCTGGGGCAGCCCACAAGTGTCACCACACTCCTGGAGCCAACATAGCATGCCCACAACTTCCTAACCCATACATCTTTGGAATGTGGGAGAAAACCAGAGCACCCAGAGGGAACCCACGCAGACACAGGGAGAACATACAAACTCCCTACAGACAGCGGCTGGAATTGGACCCAGGTCGCTGGCACTGTAATAACGTTACGCTAACCACGACACCACTGTGCCTGCCCCTTAACCTATGCCTTCTGGTTTTTGACATCTCTGCCATGGGGAAAATGTTTCTTACTGTCTACTCTATCCATGCTTCTCGGGTCCTCCTTTAGCCTTCTCTGCTCCAAGGAAAACAAATCCAGGCTATCCAGTCTCTCCTCTTAACCGAAATGTTCCATCCCAGGCAACATCCAGATGAATCTCCTCTCCACTTCTCCAGTGCAATCACATTCTTCCTAGAGTGTGGCAACCAGAACTGTGCACAATATTCCTATTGGTGGCTTATTGGTGGCCTAACCAATCTTTTGTAAAGTTGTACCAAGACCTCCCTGACTTGCATTCTATGCCCCAGCAAATGAAGGCAAGAATCACCGGTGCCTTCTTCAGCAACCTCTCTACCTGTACTGCCACCTTCAGGGATCTATGGACTTGTACACCAAAGTCCCTTTGATTCATGATGGTAACCCAGTGGATATTGTCTACATGGACTTTAGTGAAGGTCCCTCGTTAGGCTGGTCCAGATGATTAAGTCACAGTGAGTTGCTAAATTGGATTCAAAATTGGCTTGGTCATAGAAGACAGAGGGTAGTGGTGGAGGGGCGTTTTTATAATTGGAGGTCTACGATCAGGTATATTCTGCAAGGATCAATTGTTTGTCGGGTACATTAATGATCGGTATGAAAATGTAGGTGCAGATGACATGAAAATTGGTGGAGTTGTGGAGAACACGGAAATTTGTCAAAGGATATAGCAAGATGTAAATCATTTGGAAATCTGGGCAGAGAAATGGCAAAAGGAGTTTAATTCAGAAAAGTGTGAGGTGATGCATTTTAGGAGGTCAAATGCAAGAGGAAAATATATAGTAAATAGCAAGTCCCTTGGAAGCATTGATGTACAGAGGGATCCTAGGGTGGAAGTACATAGCTCCCTGAAAGTGGCAACATAAGTAGATAGAGTCGTAAAGAAGGCATTCGTCATGTTTGCCTTCATCAGTTGGGGCATTGAGTCTAAAAGTTGGCAAGTCATATTACAGCTATATAAATCTTTGGTTAGGCCACGTTTAGAGTATTTTGCCCAGTTCTGGTCACCACATTACAGGAAGGATGTGGAGACTTTGGAGAGGGGGCAGAAGAGGTTTATCTAGATGTTGCCTGGATTGGAGTGTATTAGCTATAAGGAGAGGTTGGACAAGCCTAGATTGTTTTCTCTGGAGTGCTGGAGGCTGAGGGGCAATCTGATATGTGTATATAAGATTATGAGAGGCACAGATGGAGTAGATAATATCTTTTTTCTCAGGGTGGAAATGTCAAATTCTAGAGGGCATAGGTTTAAGGTGAGAATGGGAAAATTTAAAGGAGATTCGCAAGGCAAGTTTTATTTTATTTACATAGAGAGTGGTAGGTGCCTGGATCACACTGGTAGGGAGATGGTAGTAGCAGATAGGATAGCAACATTTAAGAGGCACTTAGACAGATACATAAACAGGCAGGGAATGGAAGGAAATAGACCATGTGTAGGCAGATGGGATTAGTTTAGATTGCATCATGGTTGATGCAGACATGGTGGATCGAAGAGCATGTTCCTGTCCTGTACTGTTTTACGTTCCTATTCCTATACTCAGCAGCAGGTAGTACTGCACATAAACTTTAGAAATCTTGCTCTTTAATCTGCTATATAACTCCCTAAATTCATGTTGCAGGATCTCTTCCCATTACTACTACCCTGATCGTTGGTTCTGACATGTGACATGACCACTGGCTATTCACCCTTGACCTTCAGAATGTCTGCAGCCGTTCCAAAACATCCCTGACCCTTCCAAAACAGGAAGGCAACATTCAATTTGAGAATCTCTCTCACGACCACAGAAACACCTCTCTGCTCCCCTTACAATGAGTCCCCTATCAGTAAAGCTTTCTGAGTCTTTTTCATTCCCTGCTGTGCAGCAGAGCCAACCATGCCACAAATTTGCTGGGCCATTTTGGGAAATGGGTGGTTGCAATATTAGTTACGGCAACACCTACAGACATGAGCAAAGATAATATGCCAGTAAGGTCAACAAATGAGGCCACATGGGCAACAAAAAGAACAATCACATTGCCGGGAGAATTTTATTGGCTCACAAATGGTCAAAGGGAGATAGAACAAACTTGTAGGTAAATTTCTGAGCAGTGCAAAATAAGAATTCAGTCACAGTAAGAGATTTCAACTACCCTAACATAAGCTGTGACAGTGGCAGAGTAAAGGATATAGATGGTGTAAAATTCTTGAAATGCAATCAAGAGATTTTTCGAATTTTTATATCGCAGGCTCAATGAGGGAGGTGGCAGGACTGGGCAAATGAAAAGGATGGGAAAGGCAGCAAGTATAATTCAGAGAGGTATAGCATGATCATGGAAAAGGATAAAGATTAAGTGGGGGTTAATGTTATAAATATGGGAAAGGCTAATTTTACTGGGCTGAGGTATGTTTTTTAATTAATTTTTCAGGACCTTGGCATTTCTGCCTGCATTTATTGCCCATCCCTAAGTACCCCTGAGAAAGTGACAGTGACAATTGATTGGCTTGCTAGGCCATTTCAGAGGGCATTTTGTAGAATCGACTAGCTGGGGTGGGTTTGAAGTCACCTACGGAGAGACCGGAAAAGAAGACAGATTTCTTTCCTGAAGGACATTAGTCAACCAAAAGTCAAACAATTTGGCAGTTTTGTGGCCATCATTTCTCATGATGAGCTGATGTTCTAATTTTTCAGAAAAGGAAATCTGCCAACTTAGTCTGACTTATACATGACCAAACCCAGCCCAGGTGAATGACTTTTAAAACGCCTTCTGAAATGGTCTGTAAGCCACCTAGGTGTCATCCTCACTTTCTCATGGGCAATTAGTGATGGCCATCCCAGGAACACCTAAATCCAAAAAAAATGAATTTAAAAAATCATACCATATTTCAATAAATGGACTGTAAGCAGCTCCTGGAAGGTAAAACTGTGTCAGAACAGTTGGAAAAGGGTAAACAATGAGAGTTAAATAAATATGTTCCCAATAAAGCAGGAAACTTTCATATCTAATGACTACCCCACATCCCCAACCCTCACCCTGACAGTCAAGGATAATACAGAGCAGAATAAAGAGTACTGAGTACAGAAGAATAACGAATACAGGAAGGGTGCAGGGGAGGTTCAGGTAGATTTGACCAGGGCTGGAGAATTATAGTTACAAGGAGAGAGTAGCAAGCCTAGGGGTGTCTTATTTGGAACTAAAGAAACTGAGAAAAAATGTAATTGTTTTGTACAACATTATGAGAAGGCAAGGCTGAATGTACAGGAAGGAATTACTTCCATTGGCAGAGTTGACAATAACTAAAGGACATGGATTTAAGTTACTGAACAGAAATATTAGATGGCGAGGTTTTTCATCCTAGGAATAATAGAGGTTGGGAAAGCACCCTCAAAAATGATGGGGGAAGCAGAAAATCCCATCACATTCAAAGATACTTTGAAACCAGGATGCCGGAGTAACCACAGTCACTCCTTGTTCGGCTGGCATGGAGACGATAGACCAAGTGGTCATCTTCTATGATTCCATGCATTCAATTCATTCAGTTGCAAGTCTTACAAAACTATTAGAAGTTCCAACAAAAATATAAAATTATATCAAAATAGCCATCAATAATATTGGAGCTCATTATCTGATGCACATAACCTAGGATTCTTTTTGCTTATTTTGCTTAGATTGAATTTTGCATTCTCTGATGCAAATTATCTCTGAGCTCATTATCTGATGCACATAACCTAGGATTCTTTTTGCTTATTTTGCTTAGATTGAATTTTGCATTCTCTTTCTTAATTACATTATCTGCTTAAGTTATAAAAGCAGCAAAAACAGATATTGTAAGAACAGCAATAGGCTATGTAGCTCTTTATGCCTGTTTTGCTTTTCAATGAGAGTATGGTTGATATTTGACAAGTTACATACATCTCCCTTTTCTCATTATGTCCAAGTACCCTTGGTTATCAATAATACATCAAATTGAGATTTAAAATAAACAATTAACCTGGCATTAATTACTGTTTGCAGAAAAAAATTCCAAATTCTTATCAGCTTGTGTGTAGACATGTTTCCCAACCCAGCTACTGAAAGGTTTGGATCTATTTTTTAGACTATACTCACAATCCATGGATAATGATTTTCATCATCAACTCATAATATCTTAAACATGCCCGTCAAATCACTCCTTAATGTTTTTAGACTTCAAGGAATGCAACCATATTTTGTATTACCTCTCCTCATAATTTAACTCCAAGAGTCCATTTTGGTAAATCTGCATTGCATTTGCTTTAGTACAATTTAACACAAGTGTGGCTAAGATGTTTTCAATACCCAAAAGAAATACACAAAACAAAAAATAGATAGGAAGCTACATGCCCACTAAAGCTCTGTATACATACATATATTCATACCCAATACTTGTAAATGGAATATATGTTATGATTACTACACAGAGGTCCACCTAGATAGTATTATTAAGAACTATCAACATGAGTATTCACCAGCTGGGATATATACAAAATTCAGACATAAAAGGATCAGAAATAATGCAATAATAACCATTGTCTATTCATTCTGTTCACTTTTATTTGTTGAATGAATGATTGCCAATGATATCAATCAAGAAAATTGGGAACCTAAAATGGAAAAATATTCATAAGGTTAAGACATGTTCCCAAAATTTGATTCAACACATTCTAGTAATATTATAGCACTCTTTTGGGTCACCTTAGTGGTGTTTGTAAAAGTCCAACAAAAGTTATTACCTTCAATTGTTAAGTTCACTGGACAGCATTGTTGAGTTTCGATGCTGTGCCAATTTTAACTGTGACCTCTGCTCAAAGCTCTTAAAAGAACATTCACCTGATTAGCAGATAATATCGACTGCAGCTGATGAATCAGTGCTCCTTCATGTTCAAAAACACTTGGAAGAAGCACTGAAAGTAGCCATGTCAAAGGCTGTCGTCTGGGTGAGGGACATCAATGTCCATCACGAGAGTGACTTACTAGCATCACCAGTCACCAGACTGGCTGAGTCCTGAAGACAAAGCTGCCAGACTGAATCTGTGGCAGATGATGAATGAACCAACTCAAGGGAAAAACTTACAAAAACTAATGGATAGAACAGATCTGACAACTCAAAACTGGTATCTATGTGATACAGTAGACCAGAGGCAGCGGCAAAAATGTACACAACCACAATCTATAATCTGATGGAGCAGTATATCCTTCACTCTCTCAGTACAATCAAGTCAAAGGATCAACCTCGGGTCATTCATTGAGGGAGCAACAAGCATACCCTAAACTGAGATGCCTTAATGAAGCTGTGTACTAAACAGCATGCAATAGTCAACCAATAATAAGTATTCCTACCACCAATAGATCAGTGCAGTATCACATCCAGTTATGAATGAGCCAGCAGGAAAAGACATACTCCAAAAACAGCCACATCCTCAATAATGGCAGGACCCAATATGTGAGTGCTAAAGCCAAGGCTGTAGCATTCATAACCATGTTCATCCAGCTCAATTTTCTTCTCAGATTCCCACCATTACACAAAAAAAGACTTCACCAAATTGATTTATTCTACAAACAATTTTTGAGGGCATTGGTGACAGCAACGGCAATGGGACCAGCAATACCCCAGCTACAGCAATGATGACTTGCACTACATTGCAAGCCATGCCTCTGCTCAGGCTGTTCTAATATAGTTATGACACTGCATCTACCAGACAATGGGAAAATTGCCCTGATGTGTCCTATTCACTGAAAGAGGGAAAAATCCAATCCAGCTCATTAGTGGAGCTGCTAAGGAAATAGGTGGAACCGGGTGAGGAGGGGGATGGAGGACAAATGGAGCCAAGTGTGGGAGGGGGAGGGGGGAGTTTAGAGCACAGGCTGACGGGTGACAGGTGGAAGCAGATAAGAGAGAAAAAAAGAATGGACAGATGGAGCCAGGTTGTTGGGGGGGGGGGTGGTGGGGGTCAGGGGGGGGGGGGGGTTGGGAAGGAGAGGGGGAATGTTGAGAAAGAGGCTGCAAGGTATAAGTGGAACAAGATAAAAGAGGGATGACGCTTAGTTGGAATCAGATGGGGGAGGGGATAGGGAGGGTAGGACAGGAGAGAAGAACCCCAGGTGGATGGGTAGAAGGAAATGAAAAAGGTGAATAAAGGGAGAGAGATCCTAGGTGAACCGGTAGCAGTGGGAAAGGAATACAGGGGGAGTGGGTTACCTGAAATTGGAAAATTCAATGCTCATACCATTGGGTTGTGGGCTCCCCAGATGGAATCTGAGGTCCAATTCTTCTAGTTTTCAGTTGGCCTCACTGTGGCAGTGGTAAAGGCCCAGGACAGACAGGTTGGTGTGGGAATGGGGAGGGGAGTTGAAGTGACATGCAACCAGAAGCTCAAGATGGCTGTTGTGGTCAGAGCACAAGTGCTCCGCAAAATGATCACCATGGCTACGCTTGGTCTCGCCGATGTAGAGGACACCACATCGACAGCACCAAATACAATAGACAAGATTGGAAGAGGTGCAAATGTATCTCTGCCTCACCTGAGCAGAGTGGCTTCCTCTCTTCCGTAGTTAATGGAGCCCTCACTTGCATGTCCTCCATCTCCCAGACATCTGCTCTCATCCCACCTCCTCTAGCAGTGGTAAGAATTCTCTTGGTCATCTTTCATGCCACTAGCCTCTGCACCCAGGATATCATCCTTCATCATTTCTGTCAGCTACAACAGGATCCCACCATCAGTCACATCTTCCCCACTCCCTCCCCCCCACCTTTCTGTTTTCCACAAGGAACACTCTCTCCATGACTCCCTGGTCCACTCATCTCTCCCCACCCACACCTTGCCATTCCCTACACTACCTCTCTCACCACCATCCAAGGACCTAAAAAGCCCTTCAAAATCCTGGAATTTCCTCCCCAATACCATTGAGACAGTACCTTCAACAGAAATCCTGCAGCAGTTTAAGAATGTATTTCCCCGTGGTTAGGGGTGATCCTGAGGTTTGGATCCCTCTGTAATGTGCAGGTTGCCTGTATCAATTTTAATATTTTGGAATCTGTTCCTTAATTGATAGAACATAGAACATAGAAAAACTACAGCACAATTCAGGCCCTTCGGCCCACAAAGCTGTGACGAACATGTCCCTACCCTAGAAATTACTAGGCTTACCCATAGCCCTCTATTTTACTCAGCTCCATGTACCTATCTAACAGTCTCTTGAAAGACCCTATCGTATCCGCCTCTACCACCATTTCCGGCAGCCCATTCCACGTACTCACCACCCTCTGAGTAAAAAACTTACCCCGACATCTCCTCTATATCTACTCCCCAGCACCTTAAACCTATGTCCTCTTGTGGCCACCAATTCAGCCCTGGGGAAAAGCCTCTGACTATCTACCCTATCAATGCCTCTCATCATCTTATATACCTCTATCAGGTCCCCCCTCATCCTCCGTCTCTCCAAGGAGAAAAGGCCAAGTTCCCTCAACCTGCTTTCATAAGACATGCTCTGCATTCCAAGCAGCATCCTTGTAAATCTCCTCTGCACCCTCTCTATGGCTGCCACATCTTTCCTGTAGTGAGGCGACCAGAACTGAGCACAATACTCCAAGTGGGGTCTGACCAGGGACCTATATAGCTGCAACAATACCTCTCAGCTCCTAAATTCAATTCCCCAATTGATGAAGGACAATACACCACATGCCTTCTTAACCACAGAGTCAACCTGCGCAGCCGCTTTGAGCATTCTATGGACTCGGACCGCAAGATCCCTCTGATCTTCCACACTGCCAAGAGTCCTACCATTAATACTATATTCCGCCAACATATTTGACCTACCAAAATGAACCACTTCACACTTATCTGGGCTGAACTGCATCTGTCACTTCTCAGCCCAAATCTGCATCCTATCTATGTCCCACTGTAACCTCTGACAGCCCTCCAAACTATCCACAACACCCCCAACCTTCGTGTCATCCGCAAACTGACTAACCCACTGCTCCACTTCCTCATCCAGGTCATTTATAAAAATCACAAAGAGTAAGGGTCCCAGTACAGATCCCTGAGGTACACCACTGGTCACTGACCTCCACTTAGAATATGACCCTTCAACAACCACTCTTTGCCTTCTTTGGGCCAGCCAGTTCTGGATCCACACTGCAATGTCCCCTTGGATCCCATATCTCCTCACCTTCTCCATAAGCCTCGCATAGGGTACCTTATCAAATGCCTTGCTGAAATCCATATACACTACATCTACTGCTCTCCCTTCATCGATGTGCTTAGTCACATCCTCAAAAAATTTAATCAGGCTCGTAAGGCAGGACCTGCCCTTGACTAAGCCATGCTGACTATTCCTAATCATATTATACCTCTCCAAATGTTCATAAATCCTGCCTCTCAGGATGTTCTCCATCAGCTTACCAACCACTGAGGTAAGACTCACTGGCCTATAATTACCTGGGCTATCCCTACTCCCCTTCTTGAATAAGGGAACAACATCCACAACCCTCCAATCTTCCGGAACCTCTCCCGTCTCCATCGACGACGCAAAAATCATCGTCAGAGGCTCCGCAATCTCCTCCCTTGCCTCCCACAGCAACCTGCGGTACATCTCATCCGGTCCCGGTGACTTATCTAACTTGATGCTTTCCAAAAGTTTCAGAACCACCTCTTTTCTAATATCTACATGCTCAAGCTTTTCAGGCCGCTGCAAGTCCCCACTACAATCCCCCAGATCTTTTTTCTGTGGTGAATACTGACGTAAAGTATTCATTAAGTACTTCCTCTATTTCTTCCGGATCCATACACACTTTCCCACTGCAGCACTTGATAGGCCCTATCCTTTCGCATCTCATCCTCTTACTCTTCACATACTTGTAGAACGCCTTGGGTTTTTCCTTAATCCTGCCCGTCAAGGCCTTCTCATGTCCCCTTCTGGCTCTCCTAATCTCTTTCTTAAGTTCCTTCCTTTTAGCCTTGTACTCCTCCAGATCTCTAACATTACCTAGCTCTCTGTACCTTTTGTAAGCTTTTCTCTTCCTTTTGACTAGATTTATTATAGCTTTCGTACACCATGGTTCCTGTATCCTGTCATGACTCCCCTGTCTCATTGGAACATGTCTATGCAGAGCTCCACACAAATAACCCCTGAATATTTGCCACATATCTTCTGTACTTTTCCCAGAGAACATCTGTTCCCAATTTAATCTTCCAATTTCCTGTCTGTGAGCCTCATAATTCCCTTTACTCCAAGTAATCACCTTTCTCGCCTGTCTGTTCCTATCCCTCTCCAGTGCTAGGGTAAAGGAGATAGAATTATGATCACTATCACCAAAATGTTCACCCACTGAGAGATCTGACACCTGACCACATTCATTTCCCAATATCAAATCAAGCACAGCCTCTCCTCTTGTAGGTCTATCTACATATTGTGGCAAGAACCCTCCCTGAACATACCTAACAAACTCCACCCCATCTAAACCCCTCACTGTCTGGAGATGCCATTCGATGTTTGGGAAATTAAAACCCCCCATCACAACAACTCTGTTATTCTCACACCTTTCTAGGATCTGCTTCCCTATCTGCTCCTCAATAACCCTGTCACTATTGGGCAGCCTATAAAAACAGCCAGCAAAGTTATCGACCCCTTCCTGTTCCTAACCTCCACCCACAGAGACCCCGTAGACAATCCCTCCACAACGTCCACCTTTTCCGCAGCCGTGACACTATCTCTGATCAACAGTGCCACTCCCCCACCTCTCGCCTCCCTCCCTGTCCTTCCTGAAACATCTAAAACCTGGCACCTGAATCAACCATTCCAGCCCCGGAGCCATCCAAGTCTCCGTCATGGCCACCACATCATAGCACCAAGTATTGATCCAAGCTCTAAGCTCATCCGCCTTGTTCAGAACACTCCTTGCATTAAAACAGACACATCTCAAGCCTGTCTGAACACGTCCCTTCTTTATCACCTGCCTATGGTACTTACTCCTAGGCTCCTCTATTTGAGAGCTAAACACCTCTTCCCCAGTCTCTCCAGTACAGATCCCACCCCCCAACAATTCTAGTTTAAACTCTCCCCAGTAGCCTTAGCAAACCTCCCCGCCAGTATGTTGGTCCCCCTGGGATTCAAGTGCAACCCGTCCTCTTTGAACAGGTCATACCTGCCCCAAAAGAGGCCCCAATGATCCAATGATATTTATGATTTTTCCCAAAAGACACGTTTTAATGTTATCTTCTTTCCAGGACTCTCCACAAATATTAGCAGCCATATTATCAGGATGAAAGCCACTGACAAACTTAAAATAAAGGCATGGGTAATGCAAGATGCTCAACAGCACTGCTGCATCAAAAGAAGTTTCAGTGCTCTAGAATTGGTATTTTAAACATCCAGATATATAAGCAAAAAGCAAAGAATAATTTGCAAAACAGAATTAATTAAAAATTCGTCAAGTTTCAGGCAAGGCATTCTGAGGGATTTTACTTCATTCCAACTAAGAAAATATTTCATATTTAAAATCAAAGAAAGATGAAAGATAATCAATGTTTTTTTAGATTTTGGAGGGGTCAACAGTCCCATTCAAATTCACAAGCAAAGGTGAAAGGAGTTTCTATTTTTATAGACTCCTCAATTTCATTTGTCCATCATGAGACAATATCAGACCCAAATGGTAGATTTTTATTAATTACTGGTCTGCTTCATAATAAAAAAGTTGTTATGGTTAATGTTTATGCACGCAATGTAGATCACCCTGAATTTTTTAAACATCTGTTTGCATTTTTTCCTAATTTAAATGAATACACTGTCATTATGGGTGGAGATTTGAACTGTTGTCTAAACCCTTCCATGGATAGATCTGTGTCAAATCCTGCACTTCCAAACAAATCCGCTGTCTTTATTAATTCCTTTTTAGTTGAATCCGGAATTTTAGATGTTTGGAGATTTCTAAACCCATATGATAAAGAATTTTCATTCTTTTCTCATGTTTACCATAACTACTCAAGGATTGATTATTTTTTTATTGATGCTAGATTAGCTCCACTTACTATGGACTGTAAATACAATGCAATTCCCATTTCTGATCATGCACCATTGACTTTATCAATTAAATTACCAGATGTATCCTTTGATGTCAGACAATGGTGATTTAATCCTTCTCTATTACATGATTCAGATTTCGTCCAACTTATTAAAGAACAGATTTCATTTTTCTTTTTAACTAATTTTACTGAAAAAATCTCCAGTGCGATAATATGGGATACTTTTAAAGCATATATCTGTGGTCAAATTATTTCATATTCCGCTGGTTTGAAGAAACGAACTAATGATGAAATATGTATATTGGTTGACAAGATTAAAGAAATCGATAAAAAGTATTCTGATACTCCAAATCTGGAGCTTTTTAAAAAGAGAACAGAACTCCAATTACAACATAGTTTATCATTAACATCTTCAATTGAAAATCTACTACTTAAAAACAAAAGTCAATTCTATATACATGGTGACAAATCCGGTAAATTATTGGCCAACCAATTGAAAGCTACTTTATCTAAATGTCAGATTAATAAAATTCTTAAGTCAGATGATACCTACACGATAGATCATGTTCAAATCAACAAATCCTTTCAAGAATTTTATTCTTCTTTATACCAATCAGAATCCCCTGAGGATCCTACATTAATGTATGAATTTTTAAAAGATCTGAAGATTCCCCAACTACCTTTAAATGAATGTTCTACATTTAGATGCTCCCATTTTGGAGGAAGAAATAAAGAAAGTAATATTTTCAATGAACTCGGGTAAAGCACCCGGCCCTGATGGATATACAGCTGAATTTTTTAAATGCTTTTCTGATATTCTTGTTCCCTGGTTAGCCAAAATTTTTAAAGATGCCCTATCAGTGGGTAAACTACCACAATCTTTCTATGAAGCAACTATTTTTTTATTCTTAAAAACAATAAAGATCCCACTGGTTGTGAATCTTACAGACCTATTTCTTTATTAAATGTAGATTCAAAAATATTTTCCAAAATATTGGCCTTTAGACTGGAAAAGGTTCTCCCACAAATTATCCCTGAAGACCAGACAGGATTTATTCAGAATCATTATTTACATTTTAATATCAGGAGATTAATGAATATTATATATACCCCTTCATCCCAAATTCCAGAATGTGTTGTTTCACTAGATGCTGAAAAGGCGTTTGACAGAGTCGAATGGGAATATCTATTCACTACACTTCAAAAATTTAATTTTAGCCCTAAATTTATATCTGCTATTAAAATGATTTATTATACACCTATGGCTTCAATACTTACTAATAATCAAAGATGTCCTTTGTTTGGGCTTTTTCGAGGTACTAGACAAGGTTGCCAGTTAAGCCCTTTATTATTTGATGTTGCTTTAGAACCCTTGGCTATTGCACTTTGGGACTCTTCAAATGTATGTGGCATTACTCGCGGACAGATGATTCATAAGATATCCCTCTACGCAGATGACCTGTTACTTTATATTTCTAATCCGGATGAATCTATCCCCGCAGTACTGTCACTACTAGATTAGTTTAGTGTTTTTTCTGGATATAGATTAAATCTTAATAAGAGCTAACTTTTCCATTGAATATGCAAACCCCAATTTATAGGCAATTTAGATTGGTAACTGACTATTTTATGTATTTAGGTGTTAAAATTACCAAGAAACATAAGGACTTATTTAAAGCTAATCTATTGCTTTTAATTGACCATGTTAAATAATTATTTACTAAGTGGTCTCCACTGTCTTTATCATTGGTAGGCCGAATTAATGCAATTAAGATGAATATTTCACCAAAATTTTTATATTTATTTCAAGTGATTCCAATTTTTGTCCGGAAATCTTTTTTTGACACTATTGATTCTAAAATTCTTTCATATATTTGGCAGAATAAAAACCCAAGGTTAAGTAAGAAATATTTACAAAAACTGAAAAAGGGTGGTGGCTTGGCCTTGCCTAACTTTATATTGTATTATTGGGCAATTAATATCAGGTATTTAATTTTTTGGATACAAGATTTAGATGTAATTCAATGCCCCAAATGGGTACACCTTGAGTATGAATCAGTACTTGAATTTTCATTAGTTTCTATTTTAGGAGCTTCACTCCCTTTTGCACTTACCAAATTAAGTAAACATACGACTAACCCAATTGTTAAATATACAATACGAATATGGTTTCAATTCGTAAATTTTTTGGATTGAATAAATTTAACTTGTCATGTCCCATTCAATCTAATTTTTTTCTTTCATCCATCCAGAGTTGACTCAGCTTTTTCCATAAGGAAAAGGAAGGGAATAGTATGTTTCCGTGATCATTGATAACTGTTTTTCATCTTTTGAACAATTGTCTAATAAATATAATTTGCCTAGATCACACTTTTTTCGATATTTGCAGATTAGAAATTTTTTTAAAACTACTATACCCTCTTTTCCAACACCTTACAAAATTGAAACTATGGAAAAAATTTTAGGTCTTAAACCTTATCAGAAGGGCTTGATAGCAATAATCTATGATTTAATTATGAAAATACATCTAGAGTCATTGGACAAAACTAAGAATGAATGGGAAAGTGAACTCCAGACATCTATACCTATAGATACTTGGAAGAAAATTCTTCATTTAGTTAATACATCTTCAATGTGTGCCAGATACTCGTTGATACAGTTTAAGGTAGTTCACAGGACCCATATGTCCAAAGATAAGTTAGCTCATTTTTATAACGATATAAATCCTATATGTGATGGATGTAAATCGAATGTGGCTTCTTTGACACATATGTTTTGGTCCTGTCCTCTTTTGGAAAAATATTGGAAAAACATTTTTAACATTATTTCAAACGTATTGAAGATTGATTTACAACCTCACCCTATCACTGCAATTTTTGGATTACCAAGGATAGAGTCTGGCCATTTATCTGCTTCCGCTAACCGTATAATTGCTTTTGTTACATTAATGGCCAAACGATCCATTTTGCTTAAATGGAAGGATCCAATACCCCCTACTACTTTTCAATGGTTTTCTCAAACTATATCATGTTTAAACTTAGAAAAAATTAGAAAAAAATTAGGATCCTTCGCTTAAATTTGAAGATATTTGGAGTCCATTTATTCAATATTTTCACATGATGTAGATCCCCTTTCAATAACTTTCCAACCTAGAGGAATGGAGTTGATGACATAATATTGCTCTGTTTCTACTGAGAAATTTTAGCCCAGGTTTTTTTTTCTTTTTTTTTGTTGTTTGTTTTTTTTTGAAATTTTTTTGTTTAGTTTAGTTTATATTGTTTACAATTTTTCTTATTGATTTGGGGTTTTTTTTCTTTCTTTTTTAATTTATAAAATAAATCTTTTTCTTTCCTTTCTTTTATATTATATTCATTTACTAAGAGATCGTTGAATCTACAGATTTTTTTATATTTTATTGTTCTTTATGATTATCTATGCTATGATTGTCATCCTGATCTCTTTGTATTACGTGTATAAACATTGATGCTATATATCAATCTGTATTAATTTGAAAACTAATAAAAAGATTGAAAAAGAAAGGAAAATCCACAGGCTGATTTTCCATTTTCCATTCTACAAAGCTATTTAAGCATCCAGCACGGTTTTACTGATGCATGCTCTAAAAATATGCTCCTCTTTTCAAAGTAGATGAAGGAAAGGCTGTGGATGTTGTCTACATGGACTTCAGTAAGCCCTTTGACAAGATCCCACATGGGAGGTTAGTTCAGAAGGTTCAGACACTAGGTATCCATGGAGAGGTTGTAAACTGGATTCGAAACTGGCTGTGTGGGAGAAGACAGAGAGTGGTAGTGGATGGTTGTTTCTCAGACTGGAGGCCTGTGACTAGTGGTGTGCCTCAGGGACTTGTGCTGGGACTATTGTTGTTTGTTGTCTATATCAATGATCTAGGTGATAATGTGGTAAATTGGATCAGCAAGTTTGCTGATGACACTAAGATTGGAGGCATTGTGGACAGCGAGGAAGGATTTCAAAGCTTGCAGAGGGATCTGGACCAACTGGAAAAATGGGCCAGAAAATGGCAGATGGAATTTAATGTAGATAAGTGTGAGGTGTTGCATTTAGAAAGGACAAATCAAGGTAGGACGTACACAGTAAATGGTAGGGCACTGAGGAGTGCAGGAGAACAAAGGGATCTGGGCGTTCAGATACATATTTCCCTGAAAGTGGTGTCGCAGGTAGACAGGGTTGTAAAGAAGGCTTTTGGCATCCTGGCATTCATAAATCAAAGTATTGAGTATAGGAGTTGGGATGTTATGGTGAGGTTGTATAAGACATTGGTGAGGCCAAATTTGGAGTATTGTGTGCAGTTCTGGTCACCTAACTATAGGAAGGATATCAGTCAGATTGAAAGAGTGCAGTGAAGATTTACTAGAATGTTGCCGGGTCTTCAGGAGTTGAGTTACAGGGAAAGATTGAACAGGTTAGGATTTTATTCCTTGGAGAGTAGAAGAATGAGGGGAGATTTGATAGAGGTTTACAAAATTATGAGGGGTATAGACAGAGTAAATGCGAGTAGGCTCTTTCCACCTAGATTAGGAGAGACAAGTACGAGAGGCCATGGCTTTAGGGTGAAAGGGGAAAGATTTAGGGGGAACATTAGGGGGAACTTCTTCACTCAGAGAGTGGTGGTAGTGTGGAATGAGCTGCCATCTGACGTGGTAAGTGCAGGCTCACTCTTAAGTTTTAAGAATAAATTGGATAGATACATGGATGGGAGTGGTCTGGAGGGTTATGGACTGGGTGCAGGTCAATGGGACTAGCTGAATAATGTTTCCGCACAAACTAGAAGGGCCAAATAGCCTGTTTGCTGCGCTGTAGTGTTCTATGATTCTATGGTTCTATCTTGTAGAGATGCAAAATGTAGTAAGAAGGCATGGTCAATGTAAATTAATAAATAGATTCATAAATTCAATATTTTCCAAAATATCTGTGTTGTGTTCCAAATCATAATAAATTTGCCATTCTATAAAACCAAAGTGGACTTGCTAATTAATGGTTAAACAAATAGAGATTGGAACTATGCCATTTACTGTAATTGAAACTATAGTAAACCCTTCTAATTGCTTTGTTCTAAATTGTCTCACAGCATCTCAATAATGGTACTATTATAAATGAACATCCATACCTGAAAGAACTGAACTTCATGATAGAAGAGACTTCTGTCACATTTTACCTTCAAATATTAAAATATCAATAATAATCAATCAAAGTACTAATTTCTAGTGAACATGCTGGTAATTTAGCATTCATTGATTTGATACTGAACTGCCATTAATCAGAAGCAAAGGCAATGGCAATTCTTTTATTTAAAATTCTTTAAAATGATGAAGGAAAAAAACATCAAATAACCTTACAATTTAAGATGAATAATTGTGCAGAAAGCTACTGTTAAGTAGAGAAATAAAGTTTTTTTCTTCTAATCATGTTGTTAACCAAACCTTTAAATAGAAGTTTAACATTGCTCTTACAGCAGAATTCTTTTTGAGACAATATGCAGAGAGTCCTACTGGAGGTGGGACAGTATTCACCCTTGTGAGGTTGAGGAAATGAAACTGGGCAGGTAGTTGAAGTATTGACGGGGTAACACGTGAACAATGATCATATTTCTGTAAGATTCGAGGTAGTTATGGGAGGGGATAAGGCTGGTCCTCAAGTTAAGACCTTGAATTGAGAGAAGGCTGATTTCAATGGCACAGGAGAGGATCTGGCAAAAGTAGATTGGGAGCAGATCTTTGTGGATAAAACAAAAGCTGATAAGTGGGAATCTTTCAAAGTGAGTTAGTAGGAGTCTAGGATCAGAATGTTCCAGCAAGGGTGAAAGGCAAAGATGGGAAGATAGGGCATCTTTGGATGATATAGGATATTGAAGATTTCATCAGGGAAATAAAGGAAACATTTGGCAATTATGGACAACTGGGAATGATGCAGTCTCTTATGGAATATAGTGCATAGGAGGACAAAAAGAGGCTATTAAATATCCTTGGCAAGAAAGATTAAGGAGAATCCCAAGACATTCTATAAATATATCAGGAGCAAGAGGGTAGCCATGGAAAGAGTGAGTCTCCTTAGGGACCAAAGGGGTAATCTATGTGTGGAGACAGGTGATGTGGGTGAGGTCCTAAATGAATACTTCTCATCTGTATTCACCAAGGAGAAGGACATGGAAGATAGTGAGTCCAGAGAGAGGTTGATAATCTGGAGCAGACAACTATCAAGGAGGAGGAGGCATTAGATGCCAGGGGATGCATAAACCTCCAGGACTGGATGAGATTTGCCCATGGTTGCTATGGGAAACAAGGGAGGAGATAGCGGGGGGCCCCAAGGGAGATTTTTGCCTCTTCATTAGTCACAGTTGAGGTGCAAGAAGATTGGAGGATAGCTAATGTTTATCCCTTTTTTAAAAAGGGTAGTGGGGAACTACAGGCTTATGTCAGTGGTAGGGAAATTATTGGAGAAAATTCTAAAAGATGGGATTTATACATTTGGAAAGGCAGGGACGGATCAGGATGGCTTTGTATGGGGGAAATACTCCCGCACTAATTCAACTGAGTTTTTTGAGGAGGTAGCTAAGAAGATTGATGAAGGCAAGGCAATAAACATTATCTATATGGACTTTAAGACATTTGACAAGGTCCTGCATGCTAGGCTGCTCCAGAAGATTAAGGCATGTGGAATTCAACATGAGCTGGCTAATTGGATCCAAAATTGATTCCATGCCAAGGGGTAGAGGGTAATGCTTTTCTGATTGGAAGTCTGTGACCAGTGGTGCACCCCGAGGATCAGTGCTGGGACCCTTGTTTGTCTATAAACAAATTGGATGTGAATGTAGGCAGTATGACTAGTAAATTTTCAGATGACACAGAAGTTTGTCTCAGATTACAGCAGGATACAGATAAAATGGTAAATTGGGAAGAGCATTGGCAGATAGAATTTAATCCCGACAAGTGCAAGGTGATGCATTTTGAGAAGTCAAAAAGGGGATAGACATAAATTGTAAATGGTAAGGCACTAAGGAATGTTGACGAACAGAGAGACTGAGGGGTCCAATTCCATATTTCCCGGAAGGTGGTGATAAGTTGATGAAGAAGGCATATGGCATGCTTGCCTTTATACAGCAGGGAATATAAAAGTTGGGACATTATGTTGCAACTTTACAAAACACTGGTTAGACTGCACTTGGAATATTGTGTGCAGTTCTGGTGACTACACTATAGAAAGGATGTGGTTGCACTGGAGAGAGTGCAGAGGAGATTCACCAGGATGCTAAATGGATTGGATGACTTTGGTTATGAGGAGAGATTGAATAGGCTGGGCTTGTTTTCCCTGGAGCAAAGGAGGCTGAGGGGTGACCAGATAGAGGTATATGAAATTATAAGGGGCATAGATAGGGTCAATTGTGAGAATCTTTTTGGTATAAAAATAAGTGCGCATAAGGTTTAAGATGAGAAGAAGTTTTAAAGGGAATTTGAGGGTAAGTATTTATGCAGAAAATGGTTGCTCTCTGGAACTTGCTGCCAGAGGAGGTATTGCAGTCAGATACAATCACTACACTTAACAAACATTTAGACAGGCACTTAAATAGGCAAGGCATAAAAGGGCATAGACCTAATGTGGACAAATAGGAATAGTTTAGATGGACAAAAAAAAGTCAATATGGATATGGTGGGCTGAAGGCCCTGTTTCTGTGCTTTTCAACTCTATTACGATAAATACAGATTTACCATCATTTTTTCTCCAGAAATGCAAACATAAATGCACAAAATTTGTTGGCATAAAAGAAAATGTTGCAAGTCCCAGAGGCTTTTAACTGACGATTCAGTGAAACTTAATTTAAATATGACAAAAAATATTGATCAATTGCTCGAAGACTAAACACTTAGATGCACTTTGCTTAACTGAACTGTTCAATAGTTAGGTGTGTCTAACTCTCACGATTAAATACTTGTGTCTGGAAATTAGGTCTCAATTAAAAATAAACTGCAAGTTTCACAGAATGTATGATTTTCTTTCTCACTTTCTCTTGCATCTCCCATGTTAATGCATGATGCAATGCAACCATGTGCTGTGACACTTAACAATTAACATCCCCAGACAGCACTTCCTTAATTTTTATTTAAGCATAAATAGTCCACACCTTCCAAAGACCACTTATTCAAAAAAGAGTTTTTAAAGCCTCTTGTGGGGCATAATCAGTGCAACTTAAAAGAAACTTGGTTGAACATCCCCAATGAACACTGACCATCATCCCCAGTACTCTCTCCTCTCTTCCCTGCTACCCCCCGACCAGATTTACATGATTTCTTTTGTGTACTCTACAGTGATAAAGTTCAGGAATGGAAGTTCTTTCCATACCCAGGTCTGTTGAGTGGCAGACTAGCTGTGGGTCATGTGCACCAACAAATTGCTGTGGCCCTCTGAAATAAAATATTCATCAGCCAGCAGTGAACTGACATGCAAATGTGCTACGACAGGCACTGATCAATTTCTAGGCATCAGCTTTCACTCAAAACTCTCCTCAGGGTTGTGTGCTCAGTCCCCTGTTCTAGTTCCTGTACAGCCATGACTGTGTAGCCAGGTACAGTGTATCAGTCGGATCAACAACAATGATAAGACAGAATACAGGAAAAAGATTGCAAACCTTCTGTCATGGTGTCAACAACCTAGCCCTTAACATCAGCAAGATGGTTGTTGACCTAAGGAAGCAGGGGGTGAACACAACCCTATCCTCATCAATGGAGCTGCTGTAAAGATGGTCAGCCGCTTCAAGTTCCTTGGCATCCATATCACCAGCAACCTCACCTGGTCTCTTCACACTGATGCAGACTTCTACAGATGCCCTATAGAAAGGATCCTGATGGGTTGCATCTCAGCCTGGTATGGCAGCTGCTCTGCTCTTGACTGACTGAACCTGCAGAGACTGGTAAACACAACCCAGTCTGTCACAGGCTTGTCACTTCCTTCCATCCAATCCATCTTCACAATGCATTGCTTCAGGAAGCCAGTAGCATAATACTATAATTCCAGGCAAACTCCTCACCAAACTCCAAGACCTGGGACTCAACACCTCCCTCTGTAACTGGATCCTTGACTTTCTGACCAACAGACCGCAATCAGTGTGGATAGGCAGCAATACCTCCAGCACGATTATTCTCAGCACTGGTGCCCCGCAAGGCTGCATACTCAGCCCTCTACTCTACTCCCTATACACTCACGACTGCGTGGCCAGATTCTGCACGAACTCCATCTACAAGTTTGCAGATGATACCACCGTAGGCCATATCTCAAACAATGATGAATTGGGGTACAGGAGGGAGATAGAGAGCTTAGTGGCATGGTGTCATGACAACAACCTTTCCCTTAATATCAACAAAACAAAAGAGCTGGTGATTGACTTCAGGAAAGGGGGCGGTGTACATGCACCTGTCTACATCAACAGTGCTGAGGTCGAGAGGGTTGAGAGCTTCAAGTTCCTGTGAGTGAACATCACCAACAGCCTGTCCTGGTCAAATCACATAGATGCCATGGCCAAGAAAGCTCACCGGCGCCTCTACCTCCTCAGGAAGGAGGCTAAAGAAATTCGGTATGTCCCCTTTGACACTCACCAACTTTCATCAATGCACCATAGAAAGCATCCTATCTGGATGCATCATGGTCTGGTACAGCAACTGCTGTGTCCAGGACCGCAAGAAACTCAGAGAGTTGTGGACACAGCCCAGCGCACCACGGAAACCAGCCTCCCCTCCTTGGACTCTGTCTTTACCTCTCGCTGCCTTGGCGAAGCAGCCAGGATAATCAAAGACCCCACCCACCCGGGTCATCCTCTCTTCTCTCCTCTTCCACCAGGTAGAAGATACAGAAGCATGAGGGCACATATCACCAGGCTTAAGGACAGCTTCTATCCCACTGTGATAGGACTATTGAATGGTTCCTTTATACGATGAGATGGACTCTGACCTCACGATCTACCTTGTGACCTTGCACCTTATTGTCTACCTGCACTGCACTTTCTCTGTAGCTGCAACACTTTACTCTGTACTGTTATTGTTTTTACCTGTACTACCTCAATGCACTCTGTACTAACTCAATGTAACTGCACTGTGTAATGAATTGACCTGTAGGATCGGTATGCAAGACAAGTTTTTCACTGTACCTCGATACAAGTGACAATAATAATAATCAACCAATACCAATATTATCATCAAGGAAACCTGCCATCCTGGCCATTCCTTTTTCTCTCTTCTACTTTCTGGGAGAAGGTACAGGAGCTTGAAAGCCCAGACATCCAGACTTAAGAAGAGCTTTTTCCCCACTACTGTCAGAATTCAGAACCAATCACCTCATTCACATCCCCTTCCCCATGGTGCTGCCACGTTCTCAGATTCTTAACCCTACCTCTCTCGGTTATTCTGCTATTACCACTTTAGTTTTTTTTGCACTACTTCAGATTGCACTACAATATTTGCACATTCTGCTGTTTTGTGCTCATCATTGTATTTATTGTTGTATTTATTATTACCGTGTAGTGTTTACTCTGTGAGCTTCATGGAAGCAAGGAATTTCATTGAACCCTGGTGTGTATGACAGTAAACTAATCTAATCTGATATAATACAAATTCTGTGCATTATCTTGTAGGTTAAGAAATCTGTTTACTGTGCCAAACAATTCTACAGTCACATTAGTCCTTACTTGTGAGGGCATTAGTCTGATGACCTTCATACATTTTCACCATCCAAATGGTACCAAGGGAGCCTAAAGCCATCTGTAGTGATAAGAGGTGTAGTGTATTAAACGAGAATAAATACAGTGGTAAATCACTTGTCGTTTAACCACCATGTTGATATTGTTCAACGAGCCATTTTGATTTCATACTTCAGATCTAACAGCCCCTAGGCAGTACAGCACATAAAAATGTACCAGAAGGACAGCATAACTTCATAATACACTAATTAATTTGGTTTCTAGTAATCAAATATTTGCAGTGCTTTTCAAACAAAGTGGTGGATAGGATACAAAGCAGCAAGAATTTGCATTGATGGTTTTTCTTCTCACTTTTTCCTGCCTTTGACAAAGTGCCTAATATATTTTCACATATTTTCATAAAGATATGTTAAGACAGCTCACCTACAATGTACAACATGGATAAAAAAATTTCCTGATGCAGGGTCTCAACCTAAACATCATCTATCTCTTTGCCTCCACAGATGCTGCTCGACCCGCTGAGTTCCTCCAGCAGTTTGTGTTTTGCTCCAGATTCCAGCATCTGCCGTCTCTCTTATGTCTACAACATGGATATTTGTGCCACATTACTTTGCTACACTACAGACAGAAGGGATGAAAGTAAATATTGTCAATGGAAGAATTTTAATCAAGGTTTTCAGGATATTCAGGGGAAACCAGTGGTTAGATATTCTTGCTGGTCTGAGGCTCAAAGACCAGGAGCATATTACGAGAATTAAATCCATGCTTTTCTGGCATGATATTAGGAAACATCTCTACATGCAAAGGATGGTGGCAGATTGGAATTCTATTGTGTAAATAACATTGGAGCTAGATCAAATGTCAATTTAAAATCTGAGGTTGATGGAATGTTAATAATCAAAAGTTTCAAGATATATTAGGCAAGTGCGCATTGTGGGTATTAGGTTACAAACATCTTAAGGAATGATAGAACAGGCTGGACGAACTAAATTGCCTACTCCTGTTCCTGTTCATGTTCCTTTGAAATGTTATGGTTTAAGTAATATAATCTTCACCGCTAAGTCACATGTGAATCACCAAGATGTATTCCACAGTTTACATGAATCTAAGTTGTTTATTTATCCTCTTTTGACAGTCTCTCAGGGTAGGAGCCACAGGTTCTGCCACTGGTAGGACAAGAGTTGCTTAATGGGGAGTTTGAGTAGGAAGTTTGGGAGGTGGTATATTCCTTCTTCCATTCTGTGTGCTCCCAAAGCATGGACTTGAGGTTTTAAGTGCTATCCCCATTGTTTCTTCTCCATTTAGAGCAGTGATGTGACAAAGAGTTCACATTAAACAGTGGGGAATTTATGTCTTTTCAGTGAGACTTTCAGAACATCCTTAAGTCTTTTCCACTGTCCACCTGATAATCTCTTGCCATGACAAAGCTTGGAGTGGGGTGAATGTTTTGAGAGTCATGTATGTGAATGACATCCCTTCCTACAGGAACCAACTCATTGTAATTAGGGTCTTAATGCTAGGGATGTTGGCCTGGGACAGGATGCTGACATTGGTTCATTTATCCTGCCAGTGGATTTGGAGGATCTTTCACTGACAATGGTGATATCTGTCCAGTGCTTTGAGGTGCCTGCTGAAGGTAGTACATGTCTCAGAAGTATATAGGAGGACAAGGATCACTGCTGCCCAATAAACTATGAGTTTTGTGCTAGTTTGTGCTAGTTTAATCTCAAACAGGCAAAGGCTGCGGCTGGTGCACTGAAGCCAATGGTGAATTTCATCATCACTGTTAGCCTTGTCTCACAGATGACTCATGATATATATGGGAAGGTTTTCCAGAATGTTGTGTGGACCTTTAAGGTCAGTGGGCAGTACTGTTCAGAGTGGCACTGTTGCAATTGTGACCACCTGAAAGAATGGAGACAAATCCAATAATGGTAACTACAGAGGGGTCTCAGAGGAAAATTACTCACTAGGGCCTTCCCCAGCTGCCCCCTCCCAATGGCCAAAGAGCTGCCTCTGAATCAAAGAGTGAATGTCATCCATCAAGAAGCTCAGTGGACTTGATCTGTACCAGGTGACAGCTCCTAGAGACACACTGGAAGCAAAATCAACTATCATTCATGGCATTTTTTTGACCTCGTAGAAGCCTTTGACTCCATTAATCAATTCAGACTACGAAGCATTCTTCTCAAATTTGGCTAGCCATGGAAATTTGACTTTATCTTCCTTCTGGTTCATGATTACAGGCAAACTGTGATCTTTACCAACAGGTCCACAACAGACGCAATCTCAGTGCAGACTGGTTTCATTGCCCAAGACTCTTTTGACTCACCACAATGCTGCATCTCACCTCCATCTCCAACTTCCCACTGTGGTGGTGCTAATCTACAGAACGAAATGGAAACTCTTTAACCTATCTTGCCTCCACTGCAGAACCAAGGTCACCCCAGCTACTGTCATTGAGCCACTGTGTGCAGTTGTACTTGTAAATACGCACGTTTGGGGGCTGAGCTTCATCATAGGTTCATTCACTGAAATGCATGTGAGAATTGGCCTTGCAGTTAACACCTGCAAAACAAAGATCCTTCACTAATCTGTTTATTTCTAACCTTGTACAGCATTACAGATTCATTTCCTTATTTTTGTTCATTTTCCTGCAATTGAAAGACTACTTTAAGCTAAGGAATCACAGCTATTATTCTTCTGTTTCACAAGATATTATTATTGAACTGTTACTGAATTGCTTTTGTGTGAAATTGCTGTTTCAGTTAATACGCTGTAAGCTGCAAGCTTGTAAATAACAATAATGCCAATGGCAGATGGTGCTATTTGCCCGATTTAAATGATTGATTTAAACATGGCCAGCCTAAATAGTAGGAACTGCATTGTAATATTTTTTCTATTCACTAGGAAGCCAAGAATTGACCTAATACACACCCAACAGTAATCACTTGTTTGGTGCAATAATGACACTGTCTATCACAGCCACTGTTGATCTCGGTTGGTTGGTCATGATCCAATGAAATCCAATTTATTTATTTTTCAGTGTGGAGATTTCAGTTTATGCTGTTTATGGTGACTAATGTCAATGCTGGGCAATGAAACATTGCTTCCACTTTTTGCATCTGATTCATATTGATTTGTGCACAGCTTGCACTAACAGCCCCCAACCACTATGAACTGAGTTGAGGATGCCCAAATTCAATTCAAATAGGTTTTTTTGAGACAGCAAGCCAGAGGAGACTTCCGTCCAATAATTCTGAACTGGAGTCATCTTGAAATTACACTAATAACAGATGAGCATATTAACCTGAGGAATATTACTCCCTGGACAAGGAATTTTAATTTAAACAAGCAATAAAGTTTAAATAGGGCATTGCTGTTAGTCCAACAGATACAGTTAATTTTTCAGCTTTAATTAGAACTTTCATAACATGGGACAGACTGGAGATGGTACAGATCATACCATGATTCTGTTGACCTCTGTTACTTCCTCTATGCACCTCTAATAAATTTCTGCATGTTAACATAATAAAATGAAAATTTCATGTCTTAAATTCTTGAAGCCTGCAAGTATGTACTCTGGAAGGAATTATAGCATCCATTATTTATTAGCATATTAATTTTTAAATTGCAAATCTTACCTCTTGAGAACATACTTACAAGTCACATCATCAGTTATAGATTCCCTTATACCATAATCTGTATTTTCCATTAAAAAGTAGTGCATATTTAAAATGATCCACTGAACCGTGCAAGAATACCTGCAAAAAATCGCTTACCCTAATCAATTCCTCCTCTTTTACCACACTAAATTGACTGAAATGCTTTCTTTATATCATATGCAATTAAATACAATTTTTATCGGGCATCCGTGTTGGCATGAATGACACAAATTGTAAAAATCAGCCATGCAGCTTATCACAGAATTTATTATTGCTGCTTTTTTGCCAGCTGGGACAAAGACCAGGACTTGTTATGACATACAAATACCCAGTACACAAATATAAGAAAGTGAGGGCATAAGACATAGAAGCAGGAACAGGCCACTCAGCTCATGACCCCTGCTCCACCAATCAATAAGAACATGTCTGATCAATGACACTTTCCTGCAATATCCCATATCCCATAATTCCCTTAAAATCCATTGATGTCTACCTGGAATTTATTCAATGACTGAGCCTTCACCACCTTTTAAGTTAAGAGATTTCTTTTTATCTATACCCTAAATGGGCAACCCTTATTTTGAGACTGTGACCCTCAGTTTCAGATACCCTAGATAGGGGAAACATCAAATCCATGCCTATCCTGTCAACCCCTTAAGAATTGCATCTTTCAATGAGATCACTTCTCATTCTGCTGAACTCTCAGTTTTCGAAATTTGCTTAATTACTCTTCACACAGTAGACTTGCCATCCCAAGAATCAATCTGGTAAACCTTCACTGCACTCCCTCCATCACAAGTATATCCTTGTTCAGGTAGGGAGACGAGACCTGCACAATATTCCAGACGCCTTCTCAACGGAGTTCCATATAATTGCAGAAAGATGCTTTAACTCTTATACTCAAATCTTCTTGTAATGAAGCTCAACATACGGTTTGCTTTGCCAATTGTTTGCTGAGCCTCCATACCAACTTTGAGTGATTTCAGTGGAAGGACATTCAAGCCCTATGGACAGGAACACATTTCAATCTCTCACCATTTAAAACATACTCTGGCATTTGTCCATTCAATTATCCTATCTATATCCCCCGGAAGCCTCTCTGTATCCTCCTCACTGACCACATTGCCACCGAACCTGTTTATTCCTACTCTGTTTTCAGTCCAAGCCAATTCACTGTGCTCCTTTTTAAAAAAAAACTGATGTTGTACCTTATCAAATTTCTTCTGAAAATCCAAAAACAACATATCATCTGATTAACCCTAATCTCTTTCATCAGTTACAAACTGAAAAAAATTCCAACAGATTTGTCAAACATGTTTTTCATTTCATAAATTCATGTTGATTCTGCCCAATCCTATTTTAATTTCCAATTGCCCTTTTATGACTTCTTTTATAGATGCTTCCAGCATTTTTGCTATGCAAATATCAGGTTAACAGATCTATATTTCAAATTTTAATCTCTCCTTTAATCATGGGGTTACATTTGCTATCCTTCAATCTATGGAAATATTCTAGAATCTGGAAATTTTGAAGAAGACAACTTTCTTCAAAACCCAAGGATGCAAGTCATTAGACCAGGAAAGTTTTTCCTTTCAGACCCATAAATTTCACCAATACTAATTTTTCACTAATATTAATTTCCTTGAGCTCCTCTTTCACTCTGGACCTATACTCCTCCACTATTTTCAGGGGATTCTCTGTGTCTTCACCCATGAAGACAGATACAGAATATTTGTTTAATTTCGCTACCATTTCCTTCTCAATCGGTAAAGGATCCACATTAACCTCAGCTAATCTTTTAACTTTTAAAAATCTATAGAAGCTCTTAAAGTTTGTTCTTATGTTTCTTCCAAGCCTAGTCTTATCTTCTACTTCCATTATCTTCATCAATGCCTTGGCTCCCATTTGCTAAATTCTGAAATTTTCCCTATCGTCAAGCTTCCTGCTTTTGTCAATGACATTTAAAGTCTTTTCCTTTGATCTAATGTCATCTTCAACTTCTATTGTTAACTATAGGTGCACCACTTTTCCTGTTGAGTTTTTTTAATCTTAAAAAGGAATATATAATCTTTGTTTTAATTCTTTAAGTGTTAGCCATTGCCTGTTTGCAATCATAAACTTTAATGATGTTTCTCATTTTACCATCACCAACTCATACCTCATGCTGTCATAGTTTGCTTTATTCAAATTTAAGACTCTGGTATCAGATTAAATCTTTTATATAAAGGAAAGCATACTAGAGCTGAAAATAATCCCCTTATTGGATCTTACTAACATTGCTAAAAGACGTGCATTCCTATATGAAAGTCTTGCTGCATTGCTTGGATTCTTGGTCTCAAGAGCAATTTTCATTTACGGAATATTCATTTCAAATATTCATTTTGCAAGACTGTTTAGCTTATTGTGTTGCTTTATCCACACATTTATTAATACATCAGTTGATTAGGTATTTTTTTGCATTCTAAACATCTTAACCAACTTGTCAACCCAACCATCCTCCTTGCATCCAGTGGCCATTTTACTTCTACTAAAAATAATGAACATGATGGAAACACTATTGGGAGTACTAGTAACCCTCCAAGATTTGGTTGAAGCTTCTTGCAGGGATGTAATAAAGACAGGTGTGACAGCACCTTGCAAGTTGTGTTACACTTGTGTGTAATTATCTGCATTTTATAAAATGCCAGAACAAGGAAAACAACTTATTAAAACAACAAATGGTGTACTAAATAGCTTTTGCAATTCCCACACAATTTCCACAGTAGAGAGTATGGGATGATTCCTTCTCCATTCAAGGTTCCTTTTGGAGCATTAGAGATGTGCTTCATCCACACTATCCTGTGCCTGCTGATGGGCACACCCGGGACAGCAAGGCCTGAATCCCATAGCACCAAATTTGGCAACCTGCAAGTTAAATAAATCACTTACCTACTTCCTTGGCCTTTCCTCCCACAATGAAACTAATATCACCATCAGCTGACAGCACCACCATTCACTAATCTCACTGATGTCCTTCCTACAACATGCCCTCTCTCATCTGCCATCCATGTAACTCAAAAGATTGATTTATATTTAACCTTTCCCAGTTCTGATGAAAACTTATTGTGACTCTATTTCTCTCTCCATACCTGCTGCCTAACTCAAGCATTTGCAGCATTTTTCTTTAGTTTTCTGTTAGCTTTCCAAACCATCAAAAACAATCAATCACATTATGCTTCCCATTAGCTATTCTCTGTGGGATTGTCCTGACGTGTTCCATTCCTACTTATTTCAATGCAGTCAGTGCATCACTAATAGATTTTCCTCCCAACCCAGTTTCACTACTTGCAGTATAAAGCAAGGTTCCGTCCTAAGCCTCATTTATTTCTACATTTACATTATACTGCTGAGCAATATCATCGACAAATATACAATGGCTTGTAAAGAAACCTTGCTGTCAGTCTGTTCTAATTCTGATTCCATTCTGATTTCACAACTACTGCTTCTCATATAGGCCCTATATTGACAATTATTATTGACCTGGAACTGAAGTTCAAATCTGTCCATTCTGGTCATCATGTCCCTATTTACTTCCACATTATCTACCTAGGCCTTTATATCACTCACATCACAGCCAAAGTGCTAGTCAAGGCAGGAATAGAAAGATAGAACAGATCTGGCTGAGGAACTGGTACAGGAGGTAGGGTTTCAGGTTCTTGGATCATTGGAACGTTTTCTGGGGCAGGGGTGACCTGCACATGAGGGAGGGTTGCACCTTAACTGGAGGGGAACCAACATCCTGGCCGGAAGGTTCACTAGTGCTACTTGGGATGGTTTAAACTAGTTTGGCAGAGGGAATGGAACCAGAGCACCAGATCAGAAAGTGGAGGGATTCAGAGGAATGTACTGTAGATGTCAGGGCCAGTAAGTCTGTAAGGAAGGACAAGCAGGAGCAAGATAATAGACACAATGGGATGGATGGGTTGAAGTGCATTTGTGCTAGGAGTATTAGGGGTAAGGGTGATGAACTTGAAACATGGATCAGTACATGGAACTGTGTTGTGGTCATTACAGAGACTTGGTTGAGAGGGGACAGGACTGGAAGTTTAATGTTCCAGCGTTTCAATGTTTTAGAAACAATAGAGAGGGAGGTAAAAGATGGGAGGAGGGTTGCACAACAGGGACAATATCACAGCTGCACTCAGAGGGGTCATAATGGAGGGCTCATCCACTGACTCTATATGGGCAGAACTCAAAAATAAGAAAGGTGCAATCGCTCTGATGGGATTGTACTACAGACCCCCCAGTAGCCAGCGGGACATCGAGGAACAGGTATGCAGGCATATTAAGGAAAGGTGTAAAAACAATAGGGTTGTTGTCGTGGGTGATTTCAACTCCCCCAATATAAACTGGGACCTCCTTAGTGCAAGAGGTTTAGACAGGACAGAGTTTTTTTAGGTGCATCCAGGAGGGTTTCTTAAATCAGTATGTGGATAGTCCAACAAGAGGAGGGGCTGTTCTGGACCTGGTGTTGGGTAATGAGCCAGGCCAGGTGACTGACCTTTCAATCGGAGAACAGTGACCACAAATCCTTGTCTTAAGGTAGCTGTAGACAGACAAGGATAAGTATGGACCTTGCGGGAAAGTATTAAATTGGAACAGGGCCAATTACAAGACTATTCGGCAGGGAATAGGGAGAATTAATTGGGAACAACTGTTTTTGGGCAAGTTCCCATCTGACATGTGGAAGGTGCTTAAAGACCAGCTGCACAGAATACAGGACAGGGATGTCCCAGTAAGAAGGAAGGACAAGGATGGCAAGGTAAGGGAAACTTGGATATCAAGAGAGGTGACAGATATAGTCAAAAAGTAAAAGGAAGTGTATGTAAGGTTTAGGAAGCTAAAATCAAACAGAGCCCTTGAGGATTATAAATAAGCTAGAAAAGAACTCAAGAAGGGAATTAGGAGAAACAGAAGGGACCATGAAAAGTCCTTGGCAAGTAGGATTAAAGAGAATCCTAAGGCATTCTATACATATATCAAGAACAAGAGAATAACTAGGGAGAAGGTAGGAGCACTCAAGGATCAAGGAGGGAACATGTGCTTGGAGGTGGAGGATATGGACGAGGTCCTAAATGAGAACTTTGTGTCAGTATTTACCAAGGAGAAGGACGTGGAGGATAGGGAGATCAGTGTGGAGTGTGCTAATATGCTAGTGCATTTTGCGATAAAGAAGGAGGTAGTGTTGGGTCTCTTAAAGAACATTAACGTGGATGTCCCCAGGGCCTGATGGTACATTCCCCAAGTTATTGAGAGAGGCAAGAGATGAGATTGCTAGGGCCTTGACCAAGATCTTCATGTCCTCTCTAGCTACAGGCGAGGCCCTGGAGGACTGGCGAGTAGCTAATGCTGTTCCATTATTCAAGAAGTGTATAGTTTCCAGGGTTAATCCTGAGACCAGTGAGTCTCACATCAGTGATAGGGAAGGTATTGGAGAGGATTCTTACGGCCAGGATTTATGAGCATTTGGAAAACCAGTCAACATGGTTTTGTGCGGGGCAAGTTATGTCTTACGAACTTGATCGAGTTTATCAAGGAGGTAACGAGGTGACTGATGAAGGTCAAGCTATGGATGTTGTCTACATGGATTTCAGTAAGGCGTTTGACAAGGTCCCTCATGCGAGGCTCATCTGGAAGATTAAGATGCATGGGATTCATGGTGACTTGGCTGTTTAGATTCAGAATTGGCTTGCCCATAGAAGACAGAGGGTAGTGGTTGATGGGACTTATTCTGGCTGGAGGTCTGTGGTGTTCCACAGGGATCCATACTGGGACGTCTGCTATTTGTGATATATATATATATATAAACGACCTGGATGAAAATGTAGATGGGTGGGTTAGTAAGCTTGTAGATGATACACGGATTGGTGGTGTTATGGATAGTGTAGAAGATTGCCACAGGATACAGTGGGATATAGATCAGTTGCAGATATGGGTGGAGAAATGGCAGTTGGAGTTTAATCTGGCCAAATGTGAAGTTGGGAGGTTTCATATTTGTTGCGCTTTGGGAGATTAAATGTAAAGGACAGTACATTGTTAATGGCAGGACCCCTTACAGTGTTGATGTATAGAAGAATCTTGGGATCGAAGTCCATAGCTCCCTGAAAGTGTCTGCACAGGTTGATAGGGTGGTAAAGAAGGCATATGGCATATTTGCCTTTATTAGTCGAGTTCAAGAGTCAGGAAGTTATGTTGCAGATTTATAAAACTCTAGTTAGGCCGCATCTGAACTACTGCATTCAATTCCAGTTGTTCCATTATCGGAAGGATGTGGAGGCTTTGGAGAAGGTGCAGAAGAGTTTTATAAGGAGAGGTTGGACAAACTTGAGTTGTTTTTTCTGGAACGGCAGAGGCTGAAGAGAGACCTGATAGACGTTTATAAGATTATGAGAGGCATTGATAGAGTAGACAGCCAGTATCTTTCTCCCTGGGTCAAAATGTCGAATACTAGAGGGCATGAATTTAAGGTGAGAGGGGGTAAGTTCAAAGGAGATTTGAGGGGCAAGTTTTCTTACACAAAGAGTGGTGTGTGCCTGGAATGCACTGCCAGAGTGGTGGTAGAGGTAAATACGATAGAGGCATTTAAGATGCTCTTAGATAGGCACATGTAAGTACAGAGAATGGAGGGATATGGACATTGTGTAGGCAGAAGGGATTGGTTTAGTTAGGCATTTAATTACTAGTTTAATTAGTTCAACACAACATTGTGGGCCAAAGGGCCTGTCCCTATGTTATACCGCTCTATGTTCTATGTTCAAAGCTTCATTACACACATTTCACAAGTTTCCCATACTTTATCCTTGATAAACAACTATTTATTTGAAATTATGTCACCCCCCACAAAGTCCTACTTGTCCTTTACTACAATTCTTGCCAATTTATGTTGTCTCCTGATCTCTAACACATTAACTTTGAAATCTTTGTCCTAACAATTCAGTCCTCTAGTGGCCCACACCAACCTTCCTGCAATCCCTGCTGTAAATCATTTATTTTTCATCATGTCCCCAACTTTTCACACAAGTGAACTTGTTCTTCATGAATCAGACTCCCTTTACCATAAATGAACTAGTGTTTAGACATAAACAACTGCAAACAAAAATACTCAGTGGCATACTTAGGTCCATTAATTTTATCACATGGCCTCACATAATTTCTCTCAATCTAGTTAATGTTAGAGTACATATTTAACAAATCTGTAACATATATTGTAAACTGGTAAACAGATTTATTGACTAGCAAGTGGAATTTCAATAATTGTAATGACAAACTGCAGATTTCCAATAGCTTAATTCTTCAGTGATGAGAAGTGATTGAGTCTACTTCTGTGAATTTCAATGTGAGGTTCCTGACTTTATAATAATGAATATCTCTGATCTATTTATATTTTTGATGCTCCAGGCTGACTGGCTAAATGGAAGAAACCTCCCTGAGATTATTATTAAAAAAATTGCATTGAGGCAAAGGCAATTTAAATATGTATCCTTTAACTTCAAATTGTACCGAAGTTCAAACATCCTCTCTGCCCATCTTAAAGTGCCGTTTCAAAACCTACCAATCTAGTCGTCTATTCAATTTAACTGTGTGTCCATTTTCACTCCTTTGTGAAGCACCTTGGGGTATTTTTTCTCATTTGAAAGCATTATATAAATAGCAAGTTGTTATTGCTAGGGAGCTTTCAATCTTTGACCAAAATAAGAATACATACATTAATCGCCATACCAAGTACAAAAGTAGGCAAGTTATGCTGAACTTTTATAAAGCTTTGGTTAGGCTACTGGTATTGCGTACAATTCTGATCACCAAACTTAAGAAGGAATGTCAAGCTCCTTGCTAAGATACAGAGAAGATTTACGGAATGTCAGGAGGCGAGGAAGAGGTGTGAAAGAAGTGCAGAAGGTAATGAGACATTTAAAGTGAACAAAGAACAGCTGTTCCCATCCAGTGAACACAGATTTAAAGTTTTTGGCAGGATATACGGGAATATATGAGGAAGAACTTTTTCATCCAAGTAATGGTAATAACTGGGAATGTTGCCTATAAAAGTGGTGGAAGAGGAGACTATCAATGGTTTCCAAAGGATTTGAGGGAAATAAACCTGAAGAAGAAATAGAGAAGGGGAATGATACTTGCAAGGTTGCTCTAGCGAGAATTAGCATGGACTCAATAGCCAAATGGTCTCCTTTGAAGCCATGATGATTCTGGTGATTTTACAACAGCTTTACTATCCCTGTTCTTTCAGCTTCACATTAATGCATTTTCTATTGATCTGAATGGGGGCAGGGGTTGTGAAACCCAATGCAGCACCATCACCCAAGCCAAAATTTCCACTCACCCTGCCAACCCAGTATCTCCACTCTTCCCCTAACATCAGCTATCTATATTACATGTAAAAATATCAATAGATAGAAATTATTACTTTAGCTCTCTGGTGTGTTGGTTTGTTCAATATGTATGTTATAAAAAGAGACTTAGTCATTCATGGTTCACCTTTGTACACGAGACCCTTTTCAAGCAGTCAAGGTTCAGAAACACTGCTGAAAAATTATTCTGCAAGAGAATTTAACTACTTCACTGTTAGATTAACTTGACTTGGTATGACCATTTCTATCTGGATGTTTTAACTTCTTGAACTGCTCCACTGTTCTGTAAAAATTCATCAACAAGCCCATAATAAACTATGTAAAACAATACATTGTTGTATGACATTTACCGGTTCTGATCTCTTTATGAAATAGATACTGACGGTTCATCTTAGTAAAACAGGAACTATATTACTGTAATTAATCTGAACAATTCAAGTTAAATGGAAGGGAAAAATAATCACTCTGGACACTCATTCTCTGAAAATTACCGCAAGAATGTGTTTACGAAAGGACATTGGGTGGCCACTGGATTGGGTTTGCCTGTGCTGTTGCTCATGAAATACCACAGAGACTTGTGGTGGGACTGTTTATATCTATGATGTGTGGATGTAGACTGCATGTATCCAGAATACAAAATTCAGCATCAAAGTGCCCTTTGTTTGGGTTGGCTCTGGTTAATGAACTCCACAACTGTCTAACGCTGCAGATGAGATTGGCCTTCCTGGTCACAGTCCTCCTGTTGCCTCCTCGGATGTCAGCTTTTCCCATGTGTCTTCTTCAGATGCTCCTCATTGTGCTTGAGGCCTGGGGGAGGGCCATTATTATTGGGGCAGTACCTTGCCACCATGATGAGTGCAAGTCATTGCTGCACATATTGACAGACCACTGGGATACTGCATTCTCTCTCATCACCACCTGCTGGGTGTGATGGAAGTTGCTGTCTCCACCCATCACTGATTGTCTGCACAGCTCTGACCAGCCCAGAGATTTCATCGTGGTAACAAGCTCAAATATCTTGCATCCCATTTTTCATGTTCATAATCAAATGGTATTTATAATGGGCAATCAATTTGATATTCCCTGGTCGACACCTTGCTGCAAATTCTGACCGAAGTATCATATTAAAAATTAAATTATGATAATAAATATGGCCAGCACTGACTGTATTGTAAGTGACATTCTCATCGGGAATTACTGACAAGCAAACAGAAATTCATGTTTAGATTTGCCACTTGGGAGCAATTCATCTGCTATAATATATCCTGTGCAGTATAAGTGGGATATTGCCAAGAGAAATACAATGAGTATTGCCACCTAGTAGGTTCCTAATCTTGAAAATCCTCCCAGGGTTTATGGAGCACTATTGTAAGAACTTAACTAAATTAGTTTATTTCAGCTGCTTCTAGGACTTCCTTTGACTGTAAATTTATTGTATTGACAACTTATTGCCGACGAATCACTATTTAATGATGACATACTTTAGTCCCTGGGAGAATTTCCAGGAATAGGAATTTGTAAATCTATTTTTCATTGTCAGTATGACAATCTATAATATATTACTAACAATTAAGTGATAGTAGTTCTGTTTATTTTTAAAAGGAAAAGGGGGTGATCACATGTATTTAATTTTGACTGTTGAAAGTGATCGGTTTACGTTTACAGCATGTTGACTAGCCACATCTGTCTGGATCACCTTGCAGGACTGTTAGGAATAGCCTTATGTTCTGTTAGAGCAGCACAGCTTGCAAATAATCTTTACCATATGAATAATTCCTTTTTCAAACAGTGAGATCCTTTAAAATAGGTCAGAGTTTAGATGAAAAGGATTGTCAGTTTGTAATGAAAGATATTTGAGCATGGATCTTCGCTCATCCAACACACTGCCAACATCCTACTCCTAACCAGATTCCATTCACTCATCACTACTGCTCTAGCTTGGCTTCATGTTTCCCAACTGCTCCTGTTAAAATTCCCATGCTTATGTTTAAATCTCTTCATGGTCTCAACCCTCCATATCATCATACTGCTTCATTAAAACACGGCAAGAATAAAAATAGACAAAACACTTCTCTGATATAACAAAGTTTCTTCCGGTCAATCCAACCTCATAAAGTCCTCCTCAGAACTGCCAAAATGGCAAAGCTAGCTCACAATCTAATCAAGCAATCAGCTGATAAAGCTTTGCCTTGTGCCTGTTTTGTAGATAGCTCTACCACAATGGCTAAGCAGGTAATATCTCACAATAAGGGAAGACAATCAGAGGCAGTGGCAGAGCATACAAGCATAAGAAAGTCATTTTGAGAGTCTACCAAATTGACTCCAGTCTCCATGCAGTCTCATTGAATGGGTCGAACATAGGTCATGAAACCTCCTCAGGAGTACCATTCTCCCTCAGCTAACAAGTCCATACTTCTTCAGGTTGAGCATTTGGAAGAAACACAGTAACAAAGACAGAATGAATTCAAGGTAGGATACCACAACTGACAGGATGAAGTCCAGATGAAGGATCTTGATCTGAAACGTCAACTGTCCATTTCCCTCCACAGATGCTGCCTGACCTATTGAGTTCCTCTCACGTCTTGTTTGTTGCTTGAGATGTTCAGCTTTTGGATTACAACCAACTGCTTCATATGGGTGTCCAGCTAAACTCATCTGGCTTCTCATTATAAATCCAATATCAGTTAACTGACCATTCATCAGGATAAAACAAACCACTTCCCCAAATAGATTTCTTACTAAATTTTGTAAAAAAAGTTTGCGCGAGAAGGGCCTGTCTATTGAAATTTAAATGAAAATTGTAATCTGCAGCAGTTTGTCTAATCTGAAATATTTACCAACATTTAAAGTGATTTCTGGTTCCTTCATGATATCAATAGTTTGACTTTTTTTTATGATTAGAATTGAGACTGAAACTCACTGTTTAGTGTTGCTGGTTTGTTTCTTTTCATAGTGTCATATTTGTTTATTTTAAATAAGTATTTTTCACTGCTTGCTATGACGATAACTTCTTGCTTTTTTGTTCCATTTGAATAAATACAAAGGATTCAAAGTTGCAGTAGCTAATATTTTAGGACTGGAATTAAATTGTTACTTGTAGGTTTGACAGACCAAAGATTGATTGGCAGATTAAGTGGCAAATTTTAGCCATAAAACAGAATAAGAAGAACTAAGGTACTGTGGCGACTCACCGTCTAGTCAGGCGAACCGGCTCGGCAGTCGGGTCACGCGGCGTCGGAGCGACGAGGCCCAAGATGGCGGCGGGCCTCGTCTTTCCGAGCGACGGGGAGAACCCGCGCGCGGGAAAGTCCTGATGACGTAGGACTTACGTCAGTGCCGGTTTTTTTGGGCGGGAGTTTTTCTCCCTTAAAGGGCCCGCACAAGGCGGGAAAATAAACCAGTTCTGTTTGGCAATCCTCCGAGTAGAGTCTTGTTTTATTCCGCGGTAGCAACCGCTACATTGGTGACCCCGACGGTCCAAACGGCTTTTGGACCCGCGAAATGGACGACAGCGCAGCAGCCAACGCAGTGGCCCTCAAGCTGCCCACCTTTTGGCCCCTTCATGCCCGAGCACGACGATTACCTCCAGACAAGCTCCGCCTGGCAAAGGAAGAGTTCCATCACATGGAGGAGCTGGGGATTGTTCGCAGGTCAGACAGCCCCTGGGCCTCCCCCCTGCACATGGTCCCCAAAGCCACCGGAGGGTGGAGGCCCTGCGGCGACTACCGCAGGCTGAATGACGCCACCACCCCGGACCGCTATCCCATCCCTCACATCCAGGACTTCGCAGCGAACTTACACGGGGCCCGCATCTTTTCCAAAGTGGACCTCGTTAGGGGATACCACCAAATCCCGGTCCATCCGGATGACGTCCCCAAAACTGCGATTATCACCCCATTCGGCCTGTTCAAATTCCTTCGGATGCCGTTCGGCCTTAAGAACGCCGCGCAGACCTTCCAGCGGTTGATGGACGCGGTAGGCCGAGACCTGGACTTCGTGTTCATTTACTTGGACGTCATACTGATCGCCAGCCGTAACCGCCAGGAACACCTTTCCCACCTCCGCCAGCTGTATTCCCGCCTCCGCGATTTCGGCCTCACGATTAACCCGTCCAAGTGCCAATTCGGACTTGACTCTATCGATTTCCTCGGCCACAAAATCACCAGCGACGGGGCAACACCCCTACCCGCCAAGGTGGATGCTATCCGCCGTTTTGCCCGCCCCGACACAGTCAAAGGCCTACAGGAATTCCTTGGGATGGTCAACTTTTACCATCATTTCATCCCTGCAGCAGCCCGTATCATGCGCCCTCTGTTCTCGCTGCTGGCTGGTAAGGGCAAGGACATCACCTGGATTGACGAGGCTGCGGCTGCTTTCGTTAAGGCCAAAGACGCCCTGGCAGACGCCACGATGCTGGTACACCCTAGGACTGACGTCCCGACTGCCCTCACGGTAGACGCGTCCAACACCGCGGTGGGTGGGGTACTGGAACAGCTGCTCGAAGGCCGCTGGCAACCCTTGGCATTTTTCAGCAAACACCTTAGACCGCCCGAACTGAAGTACAGCGCTTTTGATCGGGAACTTCTAGCGCTGTATCTGGCGGTCCGGCATTTCCGATACTTTCTAGAAGGCAGGCCTTTCACCGCTTTCACCGATCATAAGCCTCTGTCCTTTGCCTTCTCCAAAGTCTCCGATCCCTGGTCAGCTCGTCAGCAGAGACATTTATCCTACATTTCTGAGTTCACAACTGACATCCAACATGTCTCCGGAAAGGATAATGTCGTTGCTGATGCACTTTCCAGACCAACCATCCACAACCTGTCCTTGGGTGTCGACTACACGGCCCTGGCTGACGCACGGTCAAGCCCCATCCTGCCAGCCCAAGGAACTACGGGACTGTAAGTTTGTTTTCGTTCGCAGGGGCACACCTCGGGCGCCATTGCAACGACCATATGAGGGACCGTTCCGAGTCATACGGAATAACGGATCCACTTTTATTTTGGACATTGGAGGCAGGGAACAGGTTTTCACGGCGGACCGCCTCAAACCGGCCCATTTAGATCTGCAACAGCCTGTCGAGGTTGCCACGCCACGACGCAGAGGCCGCCCCCCTAAGCGGCAGCTGGCACAGCCCACGGACCTTGGGGACTGTCTCGCCGGTTCTGGGGGGGGTTGTGTGGTGACTCACCGTCTAGTCGGGCGAACCGGCTCGGCAGTCGGGTCGCGCGGCGTCAGAGCGACGAGGCCCAAGATGGCAGCGGGCCTCGTCTTTCCGAGTGACGGGGAGAACCCGCGCGCGGGAAAGTCCTGATGACGTAGGACTTACGTCATTGCCGGTTTTTTTGGGCGGGAGTTTTTCTCCCTTAAAGGGCCCGCACAAGGCGGGAAAATAAACCAGTTCTGTTTGGCAATCCTCCGAGTAGAGTCTTGTTTTATTCCGCGGTAGCAACCGCTACAGTACAAACCAGCACAAATGTAGTCTGGAAAAGCAAGCTTCATGGTGTGGGCCCAGGCAGAGATCCACAAATGAATTAAAGCACTTTGAAAAATGTCTTCAAAGTCAGATTAACAAGAGCACATTCACTAAGAGCAATTTGATTTGATTGCAAAGAACTACAAGGTTATAGCAAATTATTATGAACTATTAAACTATCTGTGAACATCAGCATTCCCTTTGCTACTGCAGAAGGCAGAAATCATGGGTTACAACAGGATTTTGGCAGGTCTGTGAATATTCTCAGGGAGTGGAAGATAAGTCTGTTAAATAGATTTGAGATATCAATGAAATGCAAAGATGTACAGAAATATAGCAGAATTATTGATAGCATGAAGGATATATAATTGGATTTGAGTCAAAGTTATAATTAATTGATGCAACTATTGCAAATGAGTATATTCTCATCTGAGGCCAGACTAACCGGAAAATCATTCCAGCTCTCAGTAGAAGGAGGCAGTCGGAATATGCCAGTAGACCCCTATAAAAAACTTGTGCTGCTATGATTGGAGAAAAATGATGCTACTTGTCATTCATTCTGCAATTTTATTTTCATAATTATTGCACTGAATCTGCTTAAAATAATTGGAACAACAACCTATTTCTTCATTATAAATGCCAAAAGGAAGCACAAATAACTTCAACACCCTAATCACTTAACCTTAAAAGCCTTTGAAATTCTTGCTGCTCACAAAGCTGAATTCACCATGCAAAAATATTGCAACCATTTTTATTCCAGGCAACTGGACCAGATTCACTGATCTAGATCACACAACTCAGAAACAGTTCATAGCACTTAAGGCCAAAATCAATAATTTTTCCATTCAGTTTTCTCAGAGCTTTGCAATGCAATATTCCTTGTTGTATTGCATTTTCTCTATGCCCTGAAAGTTTGGACTACTAATAAAAATTGGTTGAACTTTGAGTTGTAGTTTCTTAACACCAAATTGGAAAAAGGTATTGTTATGAACCAGCAACAAAAGAAACAAACCAAGTCATGTATCAGTGTTTAAAACTAATTTATTAATAACTACTTATGATAATAAGAAAAATAAAAGTAAAAATGTTGGAATGTTAGAAGTAAAAATGTTAAATCTTAAACATTAAGCCCAAAACTAAACTCAAAGTGTGTGTGTGGCAAATTCCCAAACTCCAAGTCCAGGAATAATTCTCAAAGTTCAGTTCAGCAAGCCGTAAGGTGAAACATGAGCAAAGGCTTCCTCAAAACTACCGTTGACTGAAGACAAAACGTAGAGAGAAAATAGAGAGTAATTACAAAATCCAAATGTTCCACGATGGAACTCCTATGACACCTCAATGTCTACTCAGCAGGGACTACTCCACCGCATCTGCCTCACCCCGAAAGGCTCTCAAGTCATGGCCGTTCTCACAAATACCTGTTTCCCTTTACAGGTCAACAACAAATTGAACTCCACTGCTTTGTTCTGAAGTATCTGCCACCCCGAAAGGCATCCGAGATGTGGCCGTCCACACAAATACATGTTTCCCTCTACAGGTTAATAACGAAGTGGACTCCACCGGATTATTCCAAAAATCCATACGTGGATTGTAGTGACAGACACAGTTACTGTTTTTCATCCATCGACAGAGACTAGCAAGCTGGTCTCTCTCTCTCCTCTCTTCTGACTGATTCCAACTGACTGCTTCAAAAACGTCATTATGTCCTTTATCTTCTGTTGTCGTAACCATGCCACACACACACACACACACACACACACACACATACACAATGCTCTATCTTAAAGGGACATTCACCAATAGTAACCCAGTCCGTAACACACCTCCCACCTAAAAAGAATTTTTTTTCAAAAAAAAGAATTAACTGCACATACAGTGAGTAATGAGTTAATAACTATCGTTCTACACAATTACAGAATATCAGATTAGTAAAGGTACATGTCTCCCATTTAACATCGGGAAAGTCATTGCTGACTGCCTTCCATGTGACTATGTGACATATCACGTGTTCATACTCCATTTTATCCATTTTCAAACAAAATTAATTCTCTCACGTGTTGACCTTGTTGCAATTGGAACTGGTCCAATTTTGTTTCAAGGTTTCTCAAAATATTTTCATTTTTCAGCCTTGTTATGATCATATTTGGTCTAACAAAATCTTCACCAGTCTCAACAATTACTGCTTCAAGGTCTAGCTCTGCAGCAAGGTTCAACAAATCAAGCTTTCTCATCTCCTGCAATCCCACAGAAGTTGGCTTTTTCAAAAATGTATCCATTGTTGCTGGTTTCCACACACACAAACCAATTAAAAAGAATTTTATCAGACCGACCACAATCAGTCGACCACTAAGACCCCAATTTGTTCAAACCCAGACCTCTAGTACCAGTCTTGAGTTCAACTTCAGACCACCCTCGTCAATCTTGGGATCAATCCCAGACGACCCTCATCAATCTGGGGAACTATCCTGGACGAATCTCGTTAATCTGGGGAACGATCCCAGACGAGCCCCCAATTTTGTTACGAACCAGCAACAAAAGAAAGACACTGAGTCATGTATCAGTGTTTAAAACTAATTTATTAATAACTACTTATGATAATAAGAAAAATAAAAGTAAAAATGTTAGAATGTTAGAAGTAAACATGTTAAATCTTAAACATTAACCTCAAAACTAAACTCATAGTGTGGGTGTGTGGCAAATTCCCAAACTCCAAGTCCAGGAATAATTCTCAAGGTTCAGTTCAGCAAGCCATAAGGTGAAACGTGAGCAAAGGTTTCTTCAAAACTACCGTTGACTGAAGACAAAACGTAGAGAGAAAATAGAGAGTAATTACAAAATCCAAATGTTCCACGATGAAACCCATACGACACCTCAATGTCTACTCAGCAGAGACTGCTCCACCGCATCTGCCTCACCCCGAAAGGCTCTCAAGTCGTGGTCGTCCACACAAATACCTGTTTCTCTTTACAGGTCAACAACAAAGTGAACTCCACTGCTTTGTTCTGAAGTATCTGCCACCCCGAAAGGCATCCGAGATGTGGCAGTCCACACAAATATCTGTTTCCCTCTACAAGTTAACGACAAAGTGGACTCCACCGGATTACTCCAAAAATCCATACGTGGATTGTAGTGACAGACACAGTTACTGTTTTTCATCCATCGACAGAAACTAGCAAGCTGGTCTCTCTCTCTCTCTCTCTCTCGCTCTCTCTCTCTCTCTCTCCTCTCTTCTGACTGATTCCGACTGACTGCTTCAAAAACATTATTACGTCCTTTATCTTCTGTTGTCGGAACCACGCCAACACACACACACTATGCTCTATCTTAAAGGGATGTTCACCAATAGTAACCCAGTCCGTAACAGTATACATAAAAAATTCAAAAAAATATATTTTCTAATGTAAAGTTACTTAAGAACTATCTGGTTGATTACCATTTACATTAGGAAACAGGCCTATACTGAGTCTTTGTAAATGACCTTCAGGCAGCTTAGTGGAATTTTTTTGATCAATAATGCAAAAGACTGAACTAAAAACCTAAAGAACATGGCGTAGAAATTTGTCCGCTCAACCTCAAATAAGTTAGTGCTGCACGGTTGAAAACCAGCCTATCCTAAAGCAGAACCATCTTGTTCAAATTGTGGATGTCTTAGCACCTGTCAGAAAATTCAAATCCTGATTTGTCACCTGATCTTTTGTTTGCCCTAGCACCTTTTCTCCAGTGTAAAATTCCCCCAAAAGCACATCAACAATTGCTGAACAACCAAAATTTGTGCACAGCCCAATTTTTAATCTGCTAAAAAGTGACAATTCTCATTTAGTCCCAGAACAACTGGATTTTGCTCACTCCATTTCCCCTAATACTATCCCATGGGTCAAAAAGGGCAGCAGGGAAAAGCCTGGAAACTGCAGTGGTGGGGAAATTGTTAGAGAAAATTCTGAGGAATGGGATCGATGTTCACTTGCAAAGGCAGGGACTGATTAGGAGATGCCAGCACAGTTTTGTACAGGGGAGATCATGCCTCACAAATCTGATTGAGTTTATTGAGGAGGGAACCAAGGATAGTGATGAAAGCAGAGTGGTAGATTTTGTCTATCTGGATGTTAGTAAGGTTTTTGACAAGGTTTCGTGTGGTAGGCTGGTCTAGGCACAGGATATGAGGCACATTAGTGAAATGGATCCAAAACTGGCTGGGTGAAAGGAGGCAGGGGGTAGTTTTTTTTACTGGAAATCTGTAACAAGTGGCATACAACAGGAATTGCTGCTGGGACTCTTGTTGTTAGGAAGTAGGAGGTATAATTAGTAAGTTAGCAGATGACACAAAAATTGATGGAGTCATAGGGAATGAAGAAGGTTACTTAAAGATATAGCGGTACATAGATCAACTGGAAAATCTGGCGAGCGATGGCAGGAGGAATTTAATCCAGAGAAGCACTAGGTAATGCACTTTGGGAGGTCATATTCAGTTAGGACATATAGAGTAACTGGCAGGGACCTTAGGAGCATTGATGCACAGAGAGACCTTGGAGTGCAAGTCCATAGCTCCTTGAACGTGGTGATACAGGCGCATAGGGTAGTGAAAAAGACATTGGTAATTGTTAATTGATTTATTATAGTCACATGAACCAAGATACAGTGAAAAACTTTGTTTTGCATGCCATCCAGACCGATTATTCCAAACATAAGTACATCGAGGTAGTACAAAGCAAAAAGTGAGTAACATAATGCAGAATATATTGTTACAGTTAAAGAGAAAGTACAGTGCAGGTAGATAAATAAGGTGCAAGGACCATGACGAGGTAGATTGAGAGATCAAGAGTTCATTTTTATTGTACAAGAGGTCCATTCAAGAGTCTTATAACAGCAGGATAGAAGCTGTCCTTGAGCCTGATAGTGCATATTCTCAAGCTATTCTATCTTCAGCCCAGTGGAAGAGGGGAGAAAAGAGAATGACCGGGGTGATAAGGGTCTTTGATTATGTTGGCTGCTTTCCCGAGACAGCGGGAAGTGTAGACAGAGCCAATGGAAGGGAGGATGGTTTTCATGATAGTCTGGGCTGCGTTCACAACTCTCTGCAATTTCTTGCGGTCTTGGGCAGAGCAGTTGCCATACCAAGCTGTGATGCATACAGATAGAAAGCTCTCTATGGCACACCTATAAAAATCAGTGAGGGTCATCGGAGACATGCTGAATTTTTTTAGCCTTCTGAGGAAATAGAGGCACTGGTGTGCTGTCTTGGCCATAGTGTCTACATGATTGGACCAGGACAGGCTATCATCTGCAAACTTATAGATGGAGTTGGTGCAGAATCTGGCCACATAGTTATGAGTGTACAGGGAGTAGAGTAGGGGGCTGAGGACGCAGCCTTGTGGGGCACCAGTGTTGAGGATAATCGTGGCGGAGGTGTTGCTGCCTATTCTCACTGATTGCAGTCTGTTGGTCAGGTAGTCAAGGATCCAGTTGCAGCGGGAGGTGCTGAGTCCTGGGTCTAGGAGTTTGGAGATGAGTTTGTTTAGATTTATGGTACTGAAGGTGGAGCTGTAGTCAATAAGTAGGAGCTTGACATAGGTGTCTTTGTTATCCAGATGTTCCAGAGATGAGTGCAGGGCCAGGGAGATGGTATCCACCATGGACCTGTTTCGGCGGTAGGCGAATTGTAGTGGGTCGAGATTGTCTGGGAATCTGGAGGTGATGTGTGCCATGACCAGCCTCTCAAAGCACTCCATGATGATGGATGCCAGAGCTACCAGGCAGCTGTCATTAAGGCACATTGCTTTATTTTTCTTTGGCACCTGGCTGACAGTGGTCTTCTTAAAGCAGGTGGGAACCTCAGATTGGAATAGGGAGAGGTTAAAGATGTCTGCAAATACTCCAGCAAGCTGATCAGCACAGTATCTGAGGGCAGGGCCAGGGACTCCATCCAAGCCAGTCACTTTTCACAGGTTCACTCTCAAGAAGACTGATCAAGAAGTCTGCAATGGTGACTGTGGGTACAGGTGCATCGGAGGCTGTCAAGGTGGGTGGGATCATTTTGTTGCCTTTCTGTTCAAAACATGCATAGAATGCATTGAGGTCCTCAGGGAGGGATGCGTTGTTGCATTTAGTATTCTTGCCTTCATAAGCTGAGCCATTGATTATCAGTATTGGGATGATATATTACAGTTGTACAAAATATTGGTTACACCGCACATGGAGTACTGTGTACAGGTCTAGTCACCACACTACAGGAAGGATGTGTAGCAATAGAGAGAGTGCAGAAGATATTCACCAGGATGTTGCCTGGAATGGCGGGCTGTAGTTATAAGGAGAGATTGGAGATTGGTGGCCTTACAGTGATTTATAAAATTATGAGGGGCATAGATTGGATAAATAGTCAGACTTTTTTTTCCCAGGGCAGGGAGTCCAGAACTGGAGATCATATTTTTATGGTGAGAAATGAAAAATTTAAAGGAGATCTGAGGGGTAAGTTTTTCCCATAGAAGGTGGTGAATTATTGGAACGAGCGCTAGCAAAGGCTGAGGAGGCAGATATAATTACAATGTTTAAAAGGCATTTGGACAGGTACTTGAATAAAAAAGGAGTGGAGGGACAAAAGGAGTGGAGATGAGCATTACATTTGGCATGGACGAGGTAAGACCATAAGACATAGGAGCAGAATTAGGCCATTCGGCCCATCGAGCCTGCTCTGCCATTCAATCATGCCTGATTTTTTTCTTCTCAAACCTATGCTCCTGCCTTCTCCCCGTAACCTTTGACACCCTTACTCATCAGGAACCTATCGATCTCTGCTTTAAATATACCCAATGACTTGGCCTCCACAACCGTCTCTGGCAATGAATTCCACAGATTCACCACCCTCTAGCTAAAGAAATTCCTCCTCATCTCTGTTCTAAAGGGACGCCTTCTATTCTGAGGCTGTGCCCCCTGGTGCTAGACTCTCCCACGACTGGAAACATCCTCTCCATGTCTACTCTATCTAGGCCTTTCAAGGGCCCAATTCTGTGCATTCACACTATTTTTGCTCACCTCCTATAAGCTCACATGCAACTTTACCTGTGACTATTTTGCTCATGGAGGTCAGGGTCATGATCACTCTCAGCTTCCTGGCTTCCGAGTAGTTTCAGGCTGCTGCTTCTGTTCCCTACTGTACCTCAGAGTTTGCTGTTTAGTGCTGCATTAGTCAAGTCACTCAAGCTCCTTACTCAAGAAGAAAAGACCTTCTCTTTGTTTAGCATCAGCCTATAGGAGCAAAGAGAGCAGGCACAGGATTTTGCCTGCATTGCTATATTCCCCAAAATGCAGGGAGCACTCACAACCTTCCAGAGACCTTCCCAGCAACTTTCTGCCACCTGGCTGCAGCCAACAGGGTTTCTGTGGACTCCTTGCACAAAGACGACGCCTCCTGCAAGCATTATCCCACACCAGCCTGTCCACTCTCATCCCCTCTCTGTCACCCACACTCTCCCCCCACCACCCTGTGCCCCATCCCACCTCTCAACATTGCAGCATCCAACCATTCAGTAGTTACATTGCCCTGAACTGGATGTGGGTTACTTGCATTGCTGTATGCCTCTAAAAGCTGGCAGCAGAGATCACACCTAAATGCCAGCAGCTGCAAGAACTTGATATACACCAAAAGAGAATGCTGCACTAAACTATCATCATAGGTTTGTAAATGGCTCAAAGACATCATGTAATGACTCACCAAGAACATACAGAATTTGACAGAGTGCTTTAGTAAAAGTAAAATCCAGTTACCGGTGACAGCATTGTACAATGTGGTGTCAGAAAGCTGTTTGATCATGTTATATCAACTCGAAATGAGGTTTTGCTTCTTCTATGGCATTATAGGCAGTTCCCAGGTTACAACAGGGTTCAGTTCCTGAGAACTGTTTGTAATCTGAATGGTTTGTAAGTCAGAAACGAACACAAACAGCTGTGTTGGGAGAGTGAGTAGGGACAGAAAGAGGGGCCGCCAGCCGATCTCACTAACTCAGTGAGTGAGGGTGTGTGAGTGACAGCATGGGGATGAGACTGCTCACCGCTCCCAGCTCTGCTCAGCTCAACCCAGTCCCCAACTGCTGTGGCTCAGTAGAGGGGGTGGGGGTGCTGGGGACAGAGAAGATGTGCAGAAATGCCTACTTCCCTCTTGGCTGAAGATGTCTGCAGCCCCGCAGCAGCTGGCAAATCCATCCTCCATCCTTCCAGCTGGTCTCCCAAATAGTCATTCATATGTATGGGCTGTCCATAAGTCAGGTGTTCATAATTCATAGAGTTATACAGTTATACAGAAACAGGCCCTTCGTTCCAACTCATCCATGCTGACCACAAGGTCTATTGGGCATTCGTAACTTGAGGAGGGCCTGTATGAGTGAATAAGTTAGTCCGACTTGCTTTAGGTAAATGCTACACCAATCCCTGCTGATGAAAGACAGTGTACGGTGAGGCTTGAAAGAAACAGATTATGGATTCATCTCCTGGACCTTTGACTAGATTGGAGGGACTCATTGATCCACGACAGGATTGCCTTTTGGAATCAGCACCACACCCTAAGATATCCAGCAAAATAAAGCTGATTGAGGTGGTATTCTTTACTTGGGTGCTTGGTGGGACGGACTATTGCAAAAGCAGAGATAGAGATGACAAAAAGATGAAAGGAGAGATACATAGAGAGGTAGTTGTAGTGCAACATGGGGAAAATAGAGGGTCATGGGAGTCACCAGCAGGTCTCAGACCATATCCAGTAAAGGTGAAGCACTAATGGAAGTGCAAAACCACACAAAGCTGTTGCTGGGATCAAACATTTCTAAAAAATTGTGAATTGCTTAAGCAAATGTGTGCCACATCTGAGTGGTGACAACTGCTGACTGGCGTTGGATGGAAATCCATGAGTAAGCAGTCCAATGAGTCAAACAGGTGGTCATAGCCAGCACTGTGATACCATTAGAAAGATGGTGAAAGTCAGAGTCATGACAGTAAGTGCAACATTCTACGTGATGAAGATTGAGGAAGGTGTCATGCACCACAGGAAAAGCCATTATCTGAGGAAAACTGTGGAAGAGTTCTGGGAGCTGATGATAAGTTAAGAAGATGCGCCACAACCACTGCTGCAAAATAAGAATATTCAGTGCAAATTGGCCAAAGTGAACAGAAACTGGTGATGTTCAGAACTGGGAGAAGTGTTCACCAATCAAAACATCTCAGGAACTATGCACTGGAGTAGAACATGTTGTTGGATTGAAAGGTAGTGTTGAAATTATATGCCGAAAGCACAGCAATTTATTTTAGAAGGTAGCTCAAATTATTTGGAACTACTGCATGTAAATGTATTTGGGCTTCTTGGCTCACTAGAAGTATGGACACTCCATTGTGTTAAACATTGAAATCTTTGTAAACATAAATGTAAATGAGATGTAAATGATAATTAGAGAAAAAGATGCTGGAAATAGGAAATAAAATCAGAAAACGCTGGAAACTCTCAGCAAGTCAGTCAGCATCTGTTAAAAGAGAAAAAGGGTCACTATTTCATGTCATGGAGCCTTCTGCTGGTCCTTACAGGGATCCAGTCTTCTATCTATTTCTCTCGTGGAGCACTGTTTCAGAGGTTTCATTTCACCTGTACAATTGCCACAGATTCAAATACTAGCTCACACCTGTGACTGACTGCTCTGGTAATTAAAGTCAAGGTCAACATACTAGTTTCAGGGTCATTCCAGGTAACTACATGAGATCTTCACCTGCCACTGTCTCCCAACTCCACCACCCCTCCACTCCCCTACTTGGAGCAACCTGCCTGTCATCTTTCACCCCTCCTCGGTCCACCAATCACCTTGGACTCCTGTCTTACCACTCCCTTTCTCGTCTTGATACTGACCATCTTCCCTCTACACTCTCAGTCTTGATGCAAGGTTTCAACCTGAAAGTCAACAGTTCCTTTCCTCCCACGGATACTGCTTGATCCGCTGAGTTCTTCCAATAGATTGTTTGTTGCTTAAGATCTACACCACAACTCATAGTTTGGGGCTCATCTCTGTGTTAGGGAGGATACTGATGCCCTTTACTCCCGGAGTAATGTCTTCCTCTGCTTTTTCTTTAGCTGAGAAAATAGGCAGAGTGGCAGTGAGAGGTGCCATCACTGAAGGCTCCTCAAAAATCCAGGCCCCTGATTGCTGTACTCATTCAGCAATTCAAGTTTCAGTGCAGAACCTGGAGCTCTTTGTGAATCACAACAGTTAAATTCTCAAGATGTTCAGGCTCCATCAAAAGAACTCCCTTGCAATCAATGGAGACACAGGAAAGACTGCAGATGGTGGAAACCTGGACCAACACACAAAATGCTGGAGGAACTTAGCAGGTCAGGTAGCATCTATGGAGGGAAATGGACAGTCAACGTTTTGGGTCGAGACCTTTCATCAGGACTGGAAAGAAAGAGGGGAGATAGCCATATAAAAAGGTGGGGGGAAGGGATGGAGCTAGGTGAGGGGGATGATAGGCAGATGGGGGAGGGGGAGAGTAGGAATGATGTAAGAAGCTGGGAGCTGATAGGTGGAAATGACAAAGGGCTGAAGAAGATGGAATCTGATAGGAGAGGACAATGGATCATGGAATAAAGGGAAGGAGGTGAGGTGGGGAACTGGAGGAAGGAGTGTGTGGGTGATGGGCAGATCGAGAAGTTAGGGAAGGGGAAAGAGAAGGGGTGATGGAGGCAGTAGGATAAGGGAAAAGAAAGGGGGGAACAGAGGGGAGTGGTTACCAGGAGTAGAAAAATCAATGTTCATGCCATCAGGTTGTACACTACCAAGACAGAACATGAGGTGCTGTTCCTCTAATCTGCATCTATCCTCAACTTGGCAGTAGAGGAGGCTGGGACAGATGTGTCGGTGTGAGAATGGGAAGTGGAATTAAAATGGCTGGCCACTGGGATATCCCCATTGTTACAGTGGATGGAGCAAAGGTGCTTGACGAAGCAATCCCCCAGCCTGCAGTTTTACCATCTGCATCACCCTTGGGCACCCTCTACAGTAATATAGCTGGAAAGTACTCAGTGTTGTCTCTTCAGTTTTAAAACAGTTTTTGTGTGGCTTCCTAATGCTGTTTACAGAAGATCTTAAACAGGCCAGAGAGAGGTTTACAAAACTACTGTTAGGTCCTTCACATAACACCACACTTTAGAGATGACATTTTTGAGGGATCATCCAGTGAGGCCATATGGATAAAACTTAGAAACAAGAAGGGGATGGTCACTCTAGTGGGGCTGTATTATAGACCCCCAAATAGTCAGCAGGAACTTGAGGAGCAGGTGTGTAGAGAAATTGCTCATAGTTGTAAGGGTAATAGGGTTGTATTAGTGGGGGATTTTAATTTCCCCAGTATTGACTGGACTACCCAGTGTGTTAAGAGCCTGAATGGGGTGGAATTTGTGCAATGTATCCAGGAAAGTTTCCTGAGTCAATATATAGAAGGTCCTACTCGGGAGGGTGCAATACTGGACCTCCTCATAGGGAATGAGGTAGGGCAGGTAACTGAAGTGTCAGGCAGGGACCACTTTGGCTCCAGTGACCATAATTCCATTAGTTTTAAGATCGTGATGGAAAAGGGTAGGACAGGTCCACAGGTTAGAGTCCTAAACTTGGAACAAGGCTAATTTTGGGGGAATTAGGCAAGACAATGTAGAGTGTGATATCAAGAGTCCAGGAGCAGCATGTTCCTGTTAGGGTGAAGGGTAAATCTGGCAAGTTTAGGGAACCGTGGTTGATGAGAGATATTGAGGCTCTAGTCAAGAAAAAGAAGGAAGCGTACAGCGTGTTTAGCAGGTTGGGGATGCGTGAATCCCTTGATGACTACAAAAAAATTAAGAATACTCTTAAGAGGGAAATCAGGAGGGCAAAGAGAAGCTATGAGATGGATCTGGCAGGTAATGTTAAGAAAAATCCCAAGAGGTTCTATAGCTATAGTAAGAGTAAAAAGGTGGCCAGGGAGAGAGTAGGTCCCTTGAGAAATCAGCAGGGCCACCTATGTCTTGAACTGCAGGAGATGGGTGGGATTTTTAACAAATATTTCTCCTCAGTGTTTACTGAGGAGAAAATCATGGTTGCCCTTGATATGTGAAAACAGTGGAGATGTTTTGGGGAACATTCATATCACCAGGAAGAAAGTATTTGCAGCCTTACAGCACATTGTGGTGGATAAATCCCCAGGGCCTGGCTGAGTGCACCCTAGGACTTCGTGGAAGGCTAGTGGAGAAATTGCAGACACCCTTGCAGAGATATTTGCTTCATCATTAGCCACTGATGAAGCCCCCGAAGACTGGAAGGTGGCTAATGTTGTTCCATTGTTTAAGAAAGGTAACAAGGACAAGCTGGGAAACTACAGGCCAGTCACTCTGATGTCAATAGTGGGGAAGTTATTGGTGAGAATTCTGAGGGACAGGATCTACCAGCATTTGGATAGGCAGAGCCTGATTAGGAGGAGTCAGAATGGCTTTGTGGAAGGTCATGCTTGATGAAACTCTTAGAGTTTTTTGAAGACATAACCAAAAAGGTAGATGAGGGTAGAGTAGTGGATGTTGTCTATTTAGACTTCAGCAAGGCCTTCGACAAGGTCCAGCATGGTAGGCTGGTCTGGAAGTTTAGGTCCCATAGAACCCAGGGAGAGCTGGTTAGGTGGATTCAAAATTGGCTCGGAGGTAGGAAGCAGAGGGTGGTGGTTGAAGACTGTTTCTCGGAATGGAGTCCAGTGTCTAGTGGTGTGCCGCAGGGGTCAGTGTTGGGACCCTTGTTATTCGTTACTTATATAAATGATTTGGATGTGAATGCACAAAGTTTGCGGATGACACGAAATTTGGAGACGTTGTTGATTGTGAAAAAGGTTATCATACATTACAGGGGGATCATGATCAGTTTGGGAAGTGGGCTGAGGAGTGGCAAATGGATTTCACTACAGATAAGTGTGAGGTGATGGATTTTAGAAAGTCAAACAAGTGTAGGGCTTATACTATGAATGGTAGGCCATGAGGGAGTGTAATGGAACAGAGGGATCTAGCAGTACAAGTGCATAGTTCATTGAAAGTGGCGTCACAGGGTGGTGAAAAAGGTCTTTAGCACACTGGCCTTCATCAGTCAGGGCACTGAGTACAGGAGTTGGGACATTATGTTGCAGTTGCATAAGCTGTTTGTGAGGCCACACTTGGAGTAATGTGTACAATTTTGTTATAGGAAAGATGTGGTTAAACTAGAAAGAGTGCAGAAAAGATTTACGAGGATGTTGCCAGGACTAGAGGGCCTGAGTTACAGGGAGAGGTTGGCCAAGCCAGGTCTTTACTCCCTGGAGCATAGGAGAATGAGAGGTGATCTTCTAAAGGTTTATAAAATCATGAGGGGCATAAATAAGGTGGATGGTAGCAGTTTTTTTCCCCAGGATAGGGGAGTCCAAACCTAGGGGGCATAGATTTAGGGTGAGTGGGAAAAGATTTAAAAGGAACCTGAGGGGCAACTTTTTCACCCAGAGGGTGGTGAGTATATGGAACGAGTTGCCAGAGGAAGTGGGTGAGGCAGGTACAATGGTATCATTTAAGAAGCACTTGGACAGGTACATGCAGGGGCGGGGCTTAGAGGGATATGGGCCCAATGCAGGAAATTGGGATTAGCTGGGTGTGCACTGTGGTCGGCATGGACTGGTTGGGCTGAAGGGCCTGTGTCCCTGCTGTATTGCTCTATGACTCTATGCCCACATGTTTTCAGAACCAACAGGCATTACTAACAAGCTCCAGTTTAATCGCTGGGAGCTGCTGGCACCAGGACATGCGCCTAGACTTCACCAGCTCGCCACGAAAGGCGCATATGCACAATGCCGCAGGATGCTGCCAACTACTTGAAAATGTTGTTGGGTTTCAGATGGCTACCACAGCGATTCTTGAAGGCAGGAAGTGTGCTCCCAGGTTTAGTGAAAGGAATTGAAAAGTTGGTGGATCACAGAACCTGTTGGAGTGGAATTGGTGCAAGAGTGTCAAACAGTCTTCAGGTAACACTAGTATGAGGTTGCTGGGAAGGTCTCTCTGAGAAACAACATTCTTCTGCATGCCAACAAGTGTGGCAAAAGGTATTGTGATCTCACATAAATATGTCTGTGCTGGATGAGGAACTAAACATCAATTGTAGGACACACAGTAGAGGATCAGGAGTCTGCCTCTGTCTCTCGTGCTCTCTCCCTTTCAAATATGAGCATTGGTCATGACTGTCACTACATTAGCACACACAATCACTCAATAACTCCACAGCAGACTTTGTCTCTCACTCTAGTACTGCCCCCAAGACTCACACCCTCTTATTCAGCCCACGTTCATTTCACACAGCCATCCAAGAACGGTGCATTGTCCTGTCTGCTCAGCCACCATCTGCAATTGTTATCCATCGCAGATGAAGATCGCCAAGAACAGACAGATGGCACAGCAGACTGGAAGGGATGTACTTGGGACAGCGGGTTGACATCTCATGAGAAGAGAGTGCTGGACATGATAGGTGGTGGGGTAACTGAGCCCCAGGCACAGGAGAAGTAGACCATCTCTGACATTTGCCAAATGTGATTTCATTGCACCTTAGCAAAACCTTACTCACTAGTCCAGGTGTATTTCCCAGCAAGGAGTGGATGTGTAACAAGGAAGACTCATTTTCAAGCACTCTTGATGAATGGAGTCTTTGGACATGAGCAGGAAATTAAATCTGTATACTAACCTAAAGGGACATATCCTTGGTTCTTACAACCAACTTATCTTGGCATGCATACAATTTAAACTGTTTAACAGACACTACTACTGTACATGTACTCAGATACTATTGACATCCAAATGTCAGAAACAAGCAATGGTTAAGGGTGTTTCTAACATGCCATGCAGAATTCAGAGAGCACAAGGTTCTTTCACTGTAAGAACTCTTACTATAGAAGCCACCAAGATGTAAGGTCAAAGCTTGTCATTAGTCACATACTCAAAAGCTTTGATAATCATAGGTAATGTAAGCCTTCATTGAAAACTTAAGTCTCTTGCAAACATGACCAGTAGTGGCATCCAGCACAAGCTCATCTTCCTGGCAGAAGTGTCAAATGGCACATTCAAACATGTCCAGAAGTCAACTTTTTGCAAAAAGGTGCAGGTTACAGTAAACTTCAAGCATATTCTCTTTGCACATGAGTCATGCTTGGTGCTGAGATGTAATACTTGTGGTAAATATTGTTGCAGGAATAGCCAACGTGTGTTCTCTTTCTTTGCATGGTTTCCACAAAGAAGATGATCTTGAAAGACAGTGTGCTATTCCAAAGGAATCACCACAAGGGTCAAGAGGAGATAACAGCATGAGAGGCTGAGGAGGAGGGTGTCCCATTGTGCCCATAGAACACCATCTTAGATGCTGGCACCATGAAGGAACAGATTAGATGATAGGGTTAAGATCCATGAGGGAACATACCTGACATTAGTGGGAGAGGAGGGAAAGTTACTGAACTGGCTCTATTGAAGTTTGAGTCCAGTCAGAACTGTTGACTTTCAAAGTATAGTGAGCCTCACGATAGCAAGCCATTTAGGTGAAAGCTCCTGGGTAGGCATTCTAAAACACTAGGCGCAATGTCTGGCCTGTCAGATTGGTTCCGTAAGTTGAGTACAAGTGTTCTAGTGTAAAGCCAGGAAAACCTCACTTGCATCTTAAAAGTGATTGACCCTTCTGTGCCTAGCACTGGTAATGCCAAAAAAAATGGCAGCTGAGGGAGCAGTTTTCTGTCTACTAAGGAACAGTCTCAATCTTCCAAAGCTCAGCTAACCCTGAACCAACAACAGGCTGATTTGCAGGGAAAACAGATTGCTGCTCTGCAGGACACCAATGCTGCTATCAGGGAGCAGACAATTGTTCCAAGGCCTATATGCCATTCTTGCTGGGTTCTAGAGAATATGATGACATTCCTGCAATCTATCCGGTACTGAGAAAGTCCAGTTGCCAGTTTGAAAACCAATATTCCCATGCTCTTAGAATTTCTGGATCTCTCCTGCAGCCTCTACCTCTCAAGCACTGTTATCACCAGTGAACCAAACCTGCTCCCCCAGAGTGCAGGCACACCAGTTGGTACCTTGTAGTCTGGAATTGGCCCATCAAGTACACCAGCATATCACTGGCATCCTGACAAGACATATGTATCTTGGAACCAATCAAAGAGTCAGCCTTCCAGCTGCTAGGCAGCAATAATGGGGGAGCACCACAACATTGTAGTGCACTTGCCAACCCTACTTGGCATCAAAAATCACAGGGGTGAGTAGATTCGGATTCATTGTTTTAATAAGTTTTTATTTGCAACTAAAAACTCTGTTCCATTAAAGATCAGTGGTGGGAAAGTTACTGGAGGGGATTCTGGAAAGGCAAGGCACTAATTTAATTGAGCGTTTTGAGGAGGTGATCAAGAAGATTGATGAGGGCAAGGCGATAGACATTGTGTAAATGGACTTTAGCAAGGCCTTTGACTGGTCCCACATGGTAGGCTGGTCTGCAAGGTTAGATCACATGGGATCCTGCGTGAGGTAGCCAATTGGATACAAAATTATCCTGGTGGTAGAAGTCAAAGGGTGGTAGTGGAGGGTTGCTTTTCAGATAGGAGGTGGTGTGGTGCAGGGATCAGTGTTGAGTCTGTTGTTTGTCATGTTGTTTGCAGGTTGTTTGTCACATATATGTAGGTGCCATGATTAGTGAGTTTGCAGATGACACCAAATTTGGTGAGAAGTGGACAGTGAAGAACATTGTCTCAGATTACAAAACGACCTAGATCAACTGGGAAAGTAGGCAAAGCAATGACAGATGGAATTTAATTCAGACAAGTGCAAGGTGATGCATTTTGGGAAATTAAACCAGGGCAGGACATGCGCAGTGAATGGCAGGGCTCTGGGGAGTGTTGTAGGAAAGAGAAACCTCAGGGTACAAGCACATAGTTTCCTGAAAGTAGCAATACAGGTGGACAGGGTGGTGAAGAAGATATATGGCATGCTTGCCTTCAGCGGTCAGCACATTGAGTACAACAGTTGGGAGGTCATATTACAGCTGTACAAGTGTGGTCTCAGCCTTGTCTTGGAGTATTGTACGCAGTTCTGGTTGCCATACTATAGGAAGGGTACGATTAAGTTAGGGAGGGTTCAGAAAAGATTCACAAGGATATTTCCAGGACTGGAGGGTTTGAGTTATGAGGAGAGAGTGGATAGGCTGGGACTGTTTACCCTGCAGCAAAGAAGGCTGAGGGGTGACCTAGAGGTTTATAACATCATGAAGAGTAAAGATAGTCACAGTATTTTTCCTAGGGTAGGGGAGTGCAAAACTTAATAAAATGAGAGCTCACTGAATTACAGGAAGGATATTAGAATGGGTGGAGCATTGGCTGATAGGCAAAAAGCAAAGGGTGAGAATAAAGGGACCCTGTTCTGGTTGGCTGCCTGTTACCAGTGGTGTTCCACAAGGGTTGGTGTTGGGGGCTGCTTCTTTTTACACTGTATATCGATGATTTAGATTATGGTTTTGTGGCTAAGTTTGCAGAAGACACCAAGTTAGGTGGAGAAGTAGGGAGTATTGAAGAAACAGGAAGGTTGCAGAGAGACTTAGATAGTTTAGGAGCATGGGCAAAGAAATGGTAGATGTGATTCAATGTTGAGAAATGTGCAGTTGTACACTTTGGAAGAAGAAATAAACGGGTAGATTATTATTTAGATGGGGAGAAAATTCAAAGTACAGAAGTGCAAAGGGTCTTGGGGGTCCTCGTGCAGGATACCCTAAAGGTTAACCACCAGGTTGGATTGGTAGTAAGAAAAGTGAATGCTATGTTGGCATTCACTTCAAGAGGTATAACGTAGAAAAGTAAGGAAGTGTTGATGAGGCTCTATGGGACACTGGTGAGACCTCATTTGGAATACTGTGTGCAGTTTTGGGCCCCTTATCTTAGGAAGGATGTACTGATGTTGGAGAGGGTTCAGAGAAGATTTACGAGGATGATTCCCAGAAATGAAAGGGCTTACATACCATGAGCATTTGTTGGCTCTTGGACTGTACTCACTGGAGTACAGAAGAATGAGAGGGGACCTCATAGAAACATTTCGAATGTTGAAAGGACTGGACAGAGTAGATACGGCTAAGCTGTTTCCCTTGGTGGGTGAGTCCAGGACTAGAGGGCACAGTCTTAGAATTAGAAGGTACCCATTTAGAACAAAAATAAGAAATTTCTTTAGCCAGAGGGTCGTGGATTTATGGAATTCGTTGCCACATACAGTTGTGGAGGACCGATCATTGGGGGTGTTTAAGGAGGAGATTGATAGGTATCTAATTAGTCAAGGTATCAAGGGATGTGGGGAAAAGGCCGGAAATTGGGGCTAGATGGGAATAGTTTAGCTCATGGTTAGGTAGCAATGGGCCGAATGGCCTACTTCTGCTCCTTTGTCTTGTGATCTTGTGAAAACTGGAGGGTATAGGTTTAAGGTGAGAGGGGAAAGATTTAAAAGGGACCTGAGGGGCAAATTTTTCACACAGAGGATGGTGGGCTGCCAGAGGATGTGATAGAGGTGGGTACAATTACAACATTTAAAAGACATTTGGTCAGATGCATGGATAGGATGGGTTTAGATAAATGCAGGCAAATTGGATTAGCTCAGGTACGTACCTTCGTCAGCAAGGACGTTGGGCCTGTTTCCATGCTGTATAACTCTGATTCTATGCTGTTGACCCATTTGTTCAGCTTATGCTGAGAGATGTCATTCAAATGTAACTGACTGTAGGTTCTGCTCATGCTTTTCACCCCTTAGTTCCTTTCTCCTACTTAACCAAGGTAAGTCAACCAATTGCACTAGAACAAAAACTAAACAAGTGTAAGAGGCAATACACAAAAAGTGCTGGAGGAACTCAGCAGGTCAGGCAGCATCCATGGAGGGAAATAAACAGTCGACATTTCAGGCCGAGACCCTTCAAAAGGCCTTTAGGAACATGAGCAGGCAGGGAATGGAGAGATATAGACCATGTGCAGGCAGATGGGATTAGTTTATATTAGCATTATGGTCAGCAGAGATATCAAGGGCTGAAAGGCCTGTTCCTGTGCCATACTGTTCTATGTTCCAAATCAGGCAGCATCTGAGGGGCACTTATTTCAGATTCCCGGCACTGCAATTTCTTTGATTTTTACTTACAACCGCATTGGAGGTTGTACAGCTGTCATTTCAAAGCACAAGATGAAGATCCATATAAATTTGTTGTCATTTCTGTAAGAGGATAAAGTTCAGGGTGATCAACACAAGGACAACCAGGCAGAGCTGGAGGAGAAGGAAGAGGAATCCTCATTCTACACATCATCAACAGGAGCCCCATCCCAGCCTTCCCCAAATAGTGTTGCATGAAGTGTTCATATAACGCTGCACATGTATTTCACCTCCATATATAGGCTGCCATTTTGGTCTCCTGTCAATACTTCTCTCTTACAATACATGTGCTGATAAAAATTTTAGGGTTCATGTTATTTTACCTGCCAATGTTTTTGCTGTGTGCTGTCCTTACCCTCCTACTTTGGTTTTCCAACCTTACTCTGCCCATCTTATGTTCCTCTTGGCTTTCTACAGTGATGGGGTCATGATGTTTGTCATAAGCTTCCCCTTTTTTTGTTTTATCCTGTCCCACATGCTTCTCAACAGCCATGGAGATCGAGACTTGTTTGGTCCAAACCCTCACCAGCAATGCCCTAAGTCCTCCTCACTTCTCTAAATAATTTATCTTCCAGTTGTCACCAGAACAATTAGGAAAATCCATATCTTCTCTTAGTAAATTTGACCTTTTTACTCTTGAAATCTTTTAATCCTGGTCTACCTTTGTCCTTCTCCACAACCATACAAAATCCAAATGCATTATGAATGCTATCTCCAATATGGTCTCCCCTTGGAATCCATTCTAGTTGCCCAGGTTGATTTGCTAAAACTATATGCAGGCTGCCCCTCGCTCTTGTTGGGCTTGCCATGTAATAATTTAACACATTTCAAGATTTCTGGACATGTGATAAACTTCATCTGTCAACTGTTTCCCTTAATGTGTGCATACTTGAAATTTCATAATATTAGTGCTTTGATTTTTTTGTTTTGATCTCAAATAAATCCCTTGCAAATTTTCCCTTCTCTCTCACTTTGATTGCTTGAGGAGTCTACAGCACACTGGCCTTGTTTCCTAAGTTGAGACCATAAGCCTTAATTAGTCAACTCCTCAGTCATCTCTTTCCAACAAAGCAGCTGTAATTATTTCCTTAACCTATACTGTATAACTTCACCCATCTCTCTATCTCTCATGTTGAACAAACATATGTTTCGTGCATACCAGGAAGATTCAGAACCCACTCTGCCACTCCATTCTTTTGACCAATCAGGCTAATATCTCAAGAGGGCCACCCTTCTGCTTCCTGGAATTAATACCTGTTCTTTGCAACCTGCTAAGAATATCGGTTAGTTCAGTGAGGTGCACCCATAATATGGTTGACTTGATTGATGAATGTGTATGTCACCCTGTGTTGGTCAGCAGTGAGGAATAGAGCTTGGAAAGAATATAAATATATAATAGGAAGGCTGTAAGTTTTAATTGTCTGGCTGTGAGTTTGGGGGCAGGGAGGAAAGAAGCAGTTAGCAGTGTGTGTCAATCAATGAGTGTTAGGGAAGAAGAGCTGAAGGCTATTGTTTTGGAACCAAAGATTGTATATGAACAACGTACACTATAAAACTCTAACCTTAACATATTTTGTGAGGTTATGGTGGTCATGGTAAGAGCACAAACAAATAAGTAGGAGCAGGCCATTCAGCCCCTCAAGCCTGCTACACCATTCAATATGATCTTGTTGTGCCTTTCATCCATGAGTTTTAAGGTCCTGATCTGTAAATCTGGTTGCACATTCCACACCACCACCCATCTCCCTTTCCAATTTCTCTTTCAAACATGCTTTTTCCAGCAGAAGTCACTGAATAACTGAACAAGTTCCACATGTGTATTTTGTGCAACACCTTTATGTGCTGGAACCCTGAAGTTGCAGCTGTTTATCTAAGTGTTGGGAGCTTCGCAGGCTTGGATAGGAATTTTTTCAGGCATGTGTTTTAAAATAATGCATCTGTGCCACAATTGAAGATCACAATCCCTTTGCAAATTTTAATACTAGCACTTAACACCATTTTGAGGTTCTGATTTCAAAGAAAATGAACTTTCAGACCAATTTACCACTCAAACTGTGCTCCCTCTGGTGGTGTGTCTGTGAACAGTTTAAAACCATCCAGGACCAGCTCAGTCAGTAACAAATGAGAGTGGGATTAAAATCATTCATTATCTGACACTGAAGTATCTGGACTTTACAAAGGTTTGTTTACTAATGACATCCTGATATTCATCATTTATTTTTCTCCTGGCATTTAACTATTTCACACCCTACCTTCACAATAGCAAATAAAAAGAAGTACTGGGGATACTCTGCAGCTCAGGCAGAAACTACTGTTTATAAAATGAAGCCCTTCACATATTTGCATTAAAAGAATGTTTTTTTTAGCAGCCGGGTAAGTGGCATATTGGGCACATTGGAAACTCCGTTTTGTTTCTTTAAATTTATAAATCGAAATACTGAGAAATCGCCAATGGTAGAATTTCTTTTTTCCTTGGACTCATTGCACACCCTCTGATCAGAGCAACATTCTTCAATGATAAATTCAGAGATCACATATCTGCAAGTGTACAATAGGGTACTGCTAGCATTTGACTAGATAAAATTAGCCAGATACCATTGTAGAACATTTTTAAGTGATGTCTCACGTGTTTAGCATGGAATATTCCATTGGAGATTGGCCAATGGGTTATCTGAAAATGAGTGGGAATAAACACTTTGATCAATAATTGCCAAAATCTAGGATCATCGTTGGTAGCAAGCCTCAGGAATAATTTCCCATATTACTAAAAATAACTGACATTCAGTGACTTAAATTCAATTTTTCCTTTATCTCCAGTTAATCTCTCAGTGCTTTCAAAGTTTAAGACTCTTTGACTGCACTGCTACAGACTGTCGCTCCCCATCTTTCTTTACCACCACTAAAATTCAGGTAACTCACAACAACTTGCTGTATCTGACACACCACTTGCTGCTTATCCTATTCTTAAAGAAAGGTTAAAAGATGGAAACTAAGCACAAAGTATAATAACAAAGGTCATTTATTTACATTTTTTCTTGGAACTTGCAGACATTTCTAGAAGTTCCAAAATATTGGAGCACCACAAAATATAACTGTAGTAAGAAAATAACTTGATTTTCTGTCACCATACATCAATAGCCCTAATTATTGTACTTTACATGGATTAAACCCCTATTGTAAAATGGCATTTCCTCCAATTTACCAGAAACAATGCTACAATAATTCCATTAATATAATGGCCTGCCATACTCCTTTCTTTACCATTAGCATCAAGCTTTGGGATCAATTCAACTTCAGTGAGGAGTGTAAAAGAGCATGCAGCACCAAGGGTACCTGAAAGTGAGGGGGGAACCTGATGAAGCTATAATGCATGATTAGATGCATTCCAAATGATTGAAACCATGTGCTATTGACACGATGAGTGATCTAATCAAAGCTCTGTAATGCTGCCAATGCGAGTTATGAATTGTTATAAAAAATTAAGCAACAAATGGCAGGAGAATGCTCCATGAACCAAAACATCCTCAGTGATGAAAGGAGGGAATCCTGAAACCTTTTAAGGATTTGTTAGCCACAACTAAAGTATTGTATTCAAATTGGATCACCACACTTTTGGAAGGAAATGGACATGCTAGAGATGGTGCAGAAAAGATTCACTTTGAATGGTTCTAATGGGAGAGATTTTATCTCTAACATCTGAAGGGTTCTGCAGGAATACTCAGCACCAGGTCTAGCATAGCATAAGTCAAAATATACACAGAAGAATTGAATTCCAGAGCCAAGATAAGAGTAACATCAAGGCACCAGGGAGCCTTAGTAAAATTAAAGTCAATGGGAATGAGGGGGAATCTTATCCCCAGGCATCAAACTTTGCACAAAGGAAGAAAGTTTTTGGCCACTACACAGAAGCAAGCTTTCTGGCCCACTGCATCCATTGCAACCTATGAGATCTAATCATTGGAGACCAATCATTTCAACCAAGGAAATTAATGCAGGAGTTTCTCATAACAATATTGTAATCCCAGCAATCTTTAACTCTTTCATTAATGGCCTCTGTTCCATAACATCAGAATTGGGAATATTTGCTGATGATGACACATTGTTCAGTTCAACTGTTTGGATAATAAGCAGCCTCTGCCTTTAAGCAGAACAATCTAGACAATGTTCAGGCATGGGCTAATCAGTGACAAGTAACATTTGCACCATAGGCATTGACAATCTCCAACAAGAGATTCTCACATTCAATGGTTAAATCCACTGTTAAATCCCCTCCCATCACTGATCAGAAACTGAACTTGAACTGCCAAATAATAACATGGCTGCATGAACAAGTAAGGGACTGGGTATCCTGTGGCATGTGATTCACCCCTGACTCCCAGAGCCTTCCCACCAGTTATTAGGCACTTAGGTTATAATCTACACTAGCCTAGACAAATGCAGCTCTAATAACACCCAAGCAGCTTGACCATCAAGGACAAAGCAGCCCATCAAGTTGTCACCTCCCATACAATAAATATCCACTCCCACAACAAATTCATTTTCCAGTTGATACCATCAACATGATACAACAGAACAAATCATTAAGGTTCCTTTCACATCACCTCCCAAATCTGTAACCTCTACCACATATAAGCACCTGAACAGCAAATGTATTAGCACCATCTTGGAAATTTATTACTATTCCTTCATTATCAAGGGGTCAACATTATAGAACTTGTTATGTGACAACACTATAGGAGTACTTTCATTGCGCGAACTGTAATGCTTCAAATGTTGCTCAATATAATTTCTTAAAAGCAATTAGAATTTGGAAATAAATACTGGTTCTGTCAGTGACACATTTCATAGAGTCATGGAACCATAGAAATGGCACAGAAATGGGCCCTTGTTTTCCATCTATACTAGTCCCATTTGCCCACATTAGGACTGTATGCTTCTTAGCCTTGCCTATTTAAGTGTGTGTCTAAATGCCTCTTAAACTCAGTGAGTGTATCTGATTCCACTACCTTCTTTGGCAGGGCACTGTGTAAAAAAAACATACCCCTCAGATCCCCTTTAAAACTCCTTTCCCCCACTTTAAACCTCTGTCTTCTTGTTTTTGACACCTGGGAAATAGACTCTGACTATCTACACTATGTATGCCTCTCATAATCTTATTTACTTCTATCAGGTCACCCCTCAGCATCCTTCACTCCAAGGAGAACAAGCCCCTGGAACTGAAAAGTATAAAGGTACCTCCTGATTGAGTGGAAAATTATATAGCAATCTATATGCACAGAAGTATATACATTTTCCTTGAAATTATTTTGCATAGCACTATCTTTTTCAGTGCTACACTTTTGAAAATAAGTATGTTTTCAGGAGTAGAATGTGAAACTGTGCTTTATTCTGTCTGAAGCTTTTGATAATTTATGATGGTATTTGCAGTACTGGCACTACATCTCAGCCTGAGATTAAGCTAGTGACAAGAACATCAGGCAATAATTCAGAAATTACACACATCAAGTTTCATGGCAACATTCACCCATCTTTGCAAATGTCCTCACTAATGTAGATCACATACAGACATTGGGGAGTCACCAGATCAACATATAACATAGACTTAAAAGGAGGTACACAAGGAAGGAAACCCATTATGTTGGATCATCTCACTTTGAACTTGAGCCATCATGATCTTCTTACTATTTGCGCAGAATGAATAGGATCTCCTGGTGAACAGGATTTTGCAATGACACAACCACACTTTAAAGGATATTAACAATTTACAAACTAAGCAAATGGTTGAATTGTCTGCTGTGGTAATGAATGAAGTTAGCACTGAGTTTAGCTTTCGGTAGATGTTCAAACAATGATTGTCTGCCACTGTCTTTGAATTGAGTCATCAACAATGGATAAAGGTCAGGTTCAATGAGGTTCACAATGTATGTCCTCTGAGTGGTAGGAGGGAACTTACTGCTAAGTCTGAGGGTAAATATATATGTTCTTCACTTTGGACGATCTGGATATCTATCACATGATTTACAACAAATCTGAAATAACAGCAACTGATTAAGAACAGGAATGGGAAAGTTTCTTAAATGTTAGTTCTTTATGATTTGGTGGGTGAATGCACGACGTCTATGTTTTCAGGAACTATAAACAACCAACAGAACAATAATAGTTCTATTAAAAGCATACGAAATAAGGGCAGGAGTTCATAGCTGATCTGAGGTTGGCCCCTAGACAATTGACACACCCTCCCCCACCACGACCCACCACCCAACACACACTCACGCCAGCGCCCAAACTCTGTCTGCCTCGGCCTTGAGTATATCTGATGATTGTGCTTTCTCCTCAGCTCTCTGCACAACAGAAAGTGCACTGGTGCCATGCCAGAGGACTCAGATAAAGAATCTGGAAGGGGATCATGAATGGAAGACCTGTGCAGATTCATAAAAATATAAAAATAATGCTAGGCACAATGTCTGGTATGCTGACAGACTGCAGAAGATTCAAAGGAGCATAGGGAACTTTATCTCCAACCTTCTACAGACAATCATGCAGATCTTGGATTGCATTATTTCTACTCTGGAAGGGGTATTCCTTCATTTGCCAGCCATTGTTAATATATTCAGGGATGGACCTGGTTTCTGCTTCCATGATGTTCAGAAAAAAGTTATTCAATATCTTTATGCCTCTGTGGTTTTTCAGTCTAATTGAATAAGATTTTTTTTACTGTCACCTGGGAGAAAACAGAGTTATCTTGCATGGAAACAGGCCCTTCGCTTGTGGTACCTACCTGAGCTAGTCCCATGCGTTTGGCCTATATCCCTTTAAAGCTTTCCTACCTGTGTACTTATCTAAATGTCTTTTAAAATGTTGTAATTGCACCCACCTCTTCCACTTCCTCTGGTACCTCATTCCATATACCCACCACACTCTGTGTGAAAAACTTGCTCCTCAGGTTCCCTTCAAATCTTTCCTGTCTCACCTTAAATCCAGTTTTATGCTCCCTATCCTGGGAAAAAGACCGTAGTCATCGACCTTATCTATGCCCCTCATGATTTTATAAACCTCGGTAAGTCACCCTTCAACCTCCTTCGCTTCGAGGAAAACAGTCCCAGCTTATCCAATTTCTCCTTATAACTCAGGTCCTCCAGTCCTGCAACATCCTCATGAATCTTTTCTGCACCCTCTCTGGCTTAATCACATCCTTCCTATAGTACAACAACCCCAGAACTGCACACAATATTCCAAGTGTGGTCTCACCAATGTCTTGTACAGCTATAACATGACATTCCAACTCTTATACTCAATAGCCCAACCAATGAAGGCATGCATGCCATATGCTTTCTTTATTACCCTGTCTAAATGTGCACTATTTTCAGACAACTATGTGCTTTGCTATCACGTGAGAATTGGGAACATGCCAACTAGGACCTCTCGCAAGGAGCAGTTTGCTTTTCCTCAGGAATAAGGAAATGCCCGCCAGGAACAGATAACTCAAAACAGATTGCTGCCCTAAGTGTACAGAAACCAGGTGAACACTATTGTCCATGGGGAGCAGGCCAGGAGTTGAATATTAGGACAGGATAGGACTCTGGTGGCTTTATCAGCAGCTGTACCATCTGGGTCATACCAGTTATCCAGTCTGTTGGCAGTTTGGCATATGGAGATTCCCATTGCATTATGGAGTCCATAAATACTACTTTCCTTCAGGCAAGTGTTCATTACGCTCATTCATCATAGATATTTACTATTTCCCAAAGTACAGGGGAGCTTTTCCTTCTACAGAAAGACTACACATTAAAATTCAGTGCTTGGTTTCATTTCGGACTATATGAGCCACGAGATTGCAAACATATGCTCCACTGTGAAGTATTGCATTTTTAACATTTTCATAATCATTTATATAAATTTTAGCTAACAATCATTGAGGTGGAGATTGAAAATTAGCTTAAGAGAGAAAACACAGCTCAGTTGAGCAAAAATAGCTTCAGAGGAGGGAAAGGATCTATAAAGGCTGGAAGGATTGATTTGCTGCATTCTTTGCTAAAATCTCTATGACTCTGGATATTAGCAGTTGACATAGTAATACAATTGCCATTCTGCACTGCTCTGTTTAATATTCCATTAAAATGATATGTAATTTACTTTAATAATAAAGGAATGCTCCTTTAAAGGAACTGGTACTTATTAAATGATCATACATGCCTACCAGTGAGGTATATGAATACCTCAGTAGTAACTTTTGTAAGCCATCAATGCAGAGAAATGATGCCATGCTGTCATGTCAATTTAAAAACCTACATGACAAGCAATGTACTAAGGTACTTCAGCTAATCATAGTAGCTTATAGGAGTGATTCTATCACCAATGCTTTCAGCAGGATAAAGCTCAAAGAATGAGCATCCCAGGTAACCACAAATCTGTGATTTTTGGTCCGGTCCACAATGATTCACAATATAAACATGAAAATTAGTCTGCACCTATGGGAAAAGGAGAGAGAAGTAAATCAAAAGATTTCCTTTTAATACAAGGAGAATTAAAAGTCTCGTGCAGCTACAAGAAAGCCAGTGTTAAAAAGCAGGGAAATCTGATAGATTTCTAGCAGGCAAATAGAAGCAGTGTGAGAAGTGAGACAGCAGCAACCTTTCCTTTCTCAACTGAGCAGCAAAAGCTAAGATCAGCAGTTAAAAGACTCATCGAATGGATCAAACAGAGGAATACAGTGAGTACATCTGTTGGAATTTTTGATTGACTACTGTGGAACATAACATCATTTCTGAAGGGACTGTTCCCTCTGCAACTCCTGGGTCCACTCCTCCATTTTTCATGACTACAGACCAGAATGTAACTGATTTTTGAGTTAAGTATTGGTGGAATTTGCTCTTATTTTGAGAGGGTGAATGGGAGAAAAAGAATGGAAGCAATTTTTGCAACACACTGCAGGAAAAGAAGGAGGATGAACAACACTAGCTGCATTCCAACAAAGAGGGCACTCTGGAACTACACTGCAATGTGCTTGTAGAAACCACATTGGAGGAGGTGGATTGAAAGCAGGGGATCCTACCTTCCACATAGAAAACTCTCCTTGGTTTTTCAGCTCCACTGTAGGGAACTTGATGTGAAATGTCTTGTTTCTCTCTCCACTAATGCTGCTTATTCTGCTTAATGTTTCCACATTTTCTGTTTTTGTTTTATATGTTGGCCTTTATTGCAAGCAGAGTTGTTTAAAGAGTTAAGATCTCCTACCAAAATTACATCGGGTCCTGGTGTGACTACAGTTGGGCATCAGGTACAGGTCTAATCTCTACTTAAAAATGGATATACTTGCAATAGAGCAGTGAAACAAAGGTTCACCACATTGATTCCTGGGATGGAGGAATCATCCTGTACAGAGAAATAAAGCAGACTGATCCTGCCTAGAAGGTTAAGCAGACTGAGTCTGTACCCTCTAGATCTTAGATGAGAGATGATCTCTTTGAAACGTTCATAAATTCTTAAGTAGCTGGACAGGGTAGATGCAAGAATGATGTTCCACCTGGCTGGGTTGTTTAGAGCAAGGGGTCACAGTCGCAAAATAAGGGGTTGGTCTTTTAGGATAGAGGTTTCACCATGATGTTTGCCCATTCTTCTAGTCTATCCATGTTCTCTGGGAGTCTATAAATATTCTCACTAATTACCACACCTTCAAGTTTGGTATCACCCACAGGTTATGGACTTCTACTATGTATACCCATTTCCAAGTGTATTATATAGTCAAAAGAAGCCATGATCCCAGAACTGATTGCCAGTTAACTACCCTTCAGTTCAAAATATATTTTTATTCCAATTTCCTTTCCAAACTGCCACTGATCTCTTTATTGCATAGGGAATAATTATGCTAATCACCTTACTTTAGTGGGATTTGTCAAATGTCTTCTGAAAATTCATGTGCGTGACATCTACTACATTTCCTTTACCAACTTTTTCTATTAACTCATCAAAGATTTAATCATATTAGTCAAACATGATTTTTTAACAAATCCATACTTGCTCTCCTTGGTCAATTCAAACCTCGAAACTACCTATGATTCTTCTCTCTGTCTGAAAACTTCCCCATCACTGAAGTTAAACTAATTGCCCAATAATTGCCTAGCATCCCTTATATAAATTTTTGAACGAGGTTTTCTCATTTACCATTTTCCAAACCTTCAGCACATCACTTGTTCCTAAGTTAAGTTCCGGTCCCACTTCCGTAAGCAACCTATTGTTCCCTACCATTAAGTTGTTTTATTTACTTTAAGCATAGCCAGCCGCTTTAGTAACTTTAGTAACACAGACTAGGTGACCATTTTGCAGAACACCTGCGCTCTGTCCGTAACCGAATATTCTGCATCTCTCCGTTGCCAGTCCTTTCAACTCCTCTCCCAGACTATCACAGTTATGTCAGTCCTCGGCCTCCTCCACTGCAGGAGAATTCCAAGCACAAACTGGAGGAACAGCACCTCATTTTCTGTCCTGGAACCTTGCACCATAACAACATGAACATTGAATTCTCCCACATTAAGTAATCGCCACACCCCTTCCCCACACCCCCTCCCAACCATACTTCTTTTCTTCCCTTTTCTAGCCTATCTCTCTTTTTTCTACCCCCCTTTTTTTCTCTCCTTACATTTGACTCATCCCCCGGTAGATCTGCTCTCTCTTCCTCCCCCACCTGCCTATCTCTTACCTGCATCTACCTATCATCACCTTGCGCCCACCCCACCTCCCCTCTTTTGTCCACCTATTACTGTTCTGCTTTTCCCTCCTATATATTGGGCTTACCCTTTTCCTATCTTCAGTCCTGAAGAGGGGTCCTGACCCGAAACATTGACCACTTGCTTTTCTCCACGGATGCTGCCTGGCCTGCTTGAGTTCCTCCAGCATCATCATGTTTTTCATCTAGATTCCAGCATCTGCAGTCCTTTATTTCTCTTTAGTAACTCTTCCTTAACAATTTCCACTCACCCATTTTCTATGCTATCTCAGCTTCCATTGAAAGGCAAATCCTCCTCCTTAGTTAGTACCAATAAAATGTATTCATCAATTACTCCAGAGCTGATCTTCACACCTATGATTAGATTACTTCCTGGTCCTTAATGGCCCACAGCATTCTTTCTACAATTCACATGTTTATAGAAGGCTGTACCTTCTGTTATGCTAGCTGCCATTCTATTGTCATAATCTTTCTTTGCCCTCTCCTCTCACTTGAATTATTCAACTCACATGCTTTTACCCACTTCATCAAACTGAAATGTTAACTCATTTTCTCTCTGCACAGATGCTGCTGAACATGCTGACTATCTACGGCATTTCATGTTTTTCTTTATGTGTCATATAATTCTTTTTTTTCCATCATGTTTCCCATCTCCAATGTCATCCACTAATTCTGGCATTTATTCCTTTCCCCCCTAGTGAGAATGTACCTGAGTGTACCTCAAGCATCTCCTTTTTAAAAGACACCCATTGTCCCATTACAATTTTATGGGGCGATCTGTGGTTCCACTGTGCCCTGACCAAATCCCCTCTCACCTCATTAAAGTTAACTCTTTTCTATTTCTACTTCAGATGGCTCTCTGCCCTTCTCCATTACCAATCTAAATACGATATAACATTCACTGTTACCCAATTGTTCATCCATTGGCACTTGGTTCATTTGGCCTACTTGGCCCATCTCATTCCCCAGAATAAGAAGTTCATCCGAACACATTTCGGAAATTCTTCCACTTCTTTGCCCTTTGCTTTTAACAATATCCCATTCAATATTTCTCTGTCCATTTAAGCCCAATTATCACCAGGGAAAACATTTTAATATTTTTAAATCATTTGAACTCAACTAGGATTGATGGCAAAGGCTTGGTTTTTCAGCAGGTGCCAGCAACCACAGGATGATGTTTAACCTCATATGCTGGTTAATCAAGAGTCGGCCCAGGCACTAACTTGACAGTGCTCTAATGTTGTTCTACCACTCCTTCCTAAATGTCAGTTATTGAAATGTTCCAGTTTATGAGATAGCTAAGCTTTTTCTGCAGTTTGATTAACCTTCTTATCCAGAACCTCTTGAGGAAGTAGATGTCAGGGTTGAGAGTCTATTTTGTAAGAAGAACTTTACCACAATTGTTTGATAGAATAAATTTACTCAGGTTGGAATGAAATTGCTCACCACTAGGAATGATATAACGGTATTGCAGGAAGTGTGAAATGGCATGCTTCATATAAAAGACATAACATATTGTAGAGAAGGCACAAAATTTATGGTATTTGAAGAGCTGTGAATCAATCACATAAAAATGTATTCTTATTTGAAATATATAGTTAAACATTGTTCCTTTCATCGATTTATGGAACAAGAAAGCAACGTTCCTGAATGTTAGATAGTGATCCCTAATAGAAAGAGTTTGTGTGGTGTCAGACAAGAACAGAATTGGCCTAATCAGATCAGAAATGTTGAAATCACTCAGTAGATCAGTCAACATCTACAGAGAATGAAACAGAGTTACTTGTTTCAGGTTGGTAACCTTACATCCAAATGGAAAGATGCTGCTTATTAACAGCTTTTAAGCAGGTGCAGACACAGCGGTAGTTTGAGCCATACTCCAAGAAATAGGCAGATTATTCAGGCTGAAACTTTGTTTCAGTACCACCACCACGTTGCTCACTCTGAGGTGCCTACTTTTGGATGAAGCATTGAACTGAAGCTCCATGTGCCTTTGTAAAGTGAATATGAATACTCTCATGTCTTCTTATCAAAGAAGAGCAGGGAGTTTAACCTGAAATGTGCACGACAATTATTCCTGAATCAATGCCACCTTGAGAACACTCTCCCCCCCAAAAAAAACTTATTTTTCATTTTTTTCTGTGAAACCTTAGTTTTACGTTTACTTACAAAATGACAGACCCTGCATTTCAAAACAAAATCGCTGGGCTGTGAATTATGTTGGAACATTGGGAGAACGTGAAGGACATTCTACAAGTTCTTTCTTTTTAAAAAAAAGTGGTATCATTGATTTCTCAGAAATGACTGGTTGTTGACAATTCCTTGTGACATGTAATGTTTATAGCAGTTTCTTGTTGCTGCAAATCACAGGCCTTTTTCTTAACGTAACATCAGGAAGCCTGTTTTATATCTGCTTTACCACTGATCTCTTAAGGTCAAAATTGTGGTCATAAGCCTCAATGATCCCTGCATTTCTGAATTCATCCCGATGTCTGTGGGTTGCTACCACCAGCTTGATTTAAACCATCACATGATCTACTACTTCCAGCTATCACACTCTGTTAAACAGACTTCACTAATAAACAAATGTGAAAAATATATACTTTTTTAAATTCCTCTGATTTTTCTCCTGGGTTGCTCATAGTACTGGCAAAGAGATTAATGCTTAATTCCCAATGAAGCAAGAAAAATCTGACAGGTTTGAAAGATTGTAAAAATGAGAATAAAAAGGAGACAGAATAGGAAAGTGGAAAAATATGACTTAATTGTTAAAAGTCTCTAATAACAAATTACTAGTAACAAGAATAAGACTCTAACTTTTGAATTGTTCCCTTTCTGGGCCAAAGAAATTGAGTATCTTTTCAGAAACATTGATTTTGCATTCAAAAAGTACTTGGTTAAGTTTCAGCTTTAACTTTCTGTGGTTTGTTTAATTGGCAATTAATGTGTAATTGAAACAACAACCTGAAAATTACAGTATGATTGAGAATGAGCTGTTATTCTTGCCAGGCCAACTCATGGAGGTACCTTTTTAAGACCACAAAATACTGGACAATTTGCACATTCATAATGGCAAGGAACATTATAGCATCACTTCATTTTTCTGTCTTACTCTCACTCTATATCCCTGTGCTTGGTCTCTTATCGTCTTGTAAGTATGAGGAAAGGCACCTCACTTTCAGCTGAGGCATACAAGAGCCCTACAGACTCAACATTGAGTTGTATCTTTTCAGATAATGGACCAGAGTTTTCTGGACTCAGCCCATTACCCAAAGTCAGCATATGTAGACCCCACACATCTGCACTTATCTGGGTTGGAAGCAATGAACTAATCTCAATGTTACCCTGCACTCTTGAGCCAAACAGAAAGTTCTGAATGCTGTGTGTAGCATAGTGCAGAAGAATACCCCTGACGGGGTTCAACAGAAGACAGCTGAAAATGGAGCTTTGCCTTCTGTCAAAAATATAATGTCTGACATTCACAGATTTTTAAAATTTTAGTATTGAAATAAATTTTAAAAAAATTTAAAACAAAATGTAACAAGTTTAGTTAAAAACACGTTCTCAGCTGCAAGGGCAAAGGTTCAGTCCTGATCTTGTCTGTGTGGAGTTTACATATCCTTTCTCTGAGTATGTGAGTTTCCATCAAATGCTCCTGTTTCCTCTCACATTTGAAAGATGTGCTGGTAGGTTAATTTGTTTATAGTGAATTATCCCTAGAATTGGTAAAGTAGCATAAGGATCAAAGGAGAGTGGATTCACTTTTGAGAGAGAATAAGTTGCAGGGGTACAGGGAAATAAGGGGGAATGGGACTGATAAGATAGATCGTTAAATGTAACAACTATGCCTTCCATTTACAGATCAGCTTTAATGTATCAGAATCCACTAAGGCACTCTACCATGAATTGTCACCAAGCCACATATAGAGATATTATGGGAAGGGAATAGAAGTTTGATCAAAGATGTAGTTTATTAAAAAAGGAGAGAGGAAGAGAGACTGAGGAGATATTGGAGAGTAGGTCCAGTGTAGGTCAAGAAGCACAGAGGAGATGGTTGCATTGGATTTGGGGCAAGCTAGGAGATAATACTTATCAGAATTTTGGGATAATACCATGTTAACATAGAGTAAGGGAGCCCATCCAGAAGTATGATGGCAGCAACAAAGACCAGGATCAAGGTTGAGTAGCTGAGGCAAGGACAGAGTTGGTGAGGTTACAGAGGGAGAGCGATGTGGTCATAGAGATGCCACAGCTATGTGCTATGAAGCTCGTCTCAGGTTCACATATGACATCAGTTGTGAGTAGTCTGGTTCAGTTTCAGACAATTGCCAAGGAGAGGCTAGAAGATGGGAACTAGGGAACACAGATTTTGACAGGAGCTATAGGCAATTACTTCAGATTCAGTTGGAGAAAATTTCTACTCATTCAGTACTAAATGTTGGACAAGTAGTTAGACAATTCCGAGAGTGCAGAGGGTTTATAGGAGGCAGTGGCAAGGTTGACCTGGTGTTGCCAGTGTACTTATAGATGATGTTGCTGAGGGAGAGTGTGTTAATGAGAAATAGGATGGATAGATCCTTGGAGAGCACTCAACATAATGTTATCACACATATCAATAATTACAAGCTGGCCATATTTTTGTTTTACAGGTTATTTTTGGAACTTTCTGGCCGTCAGTTGAAAATCTGTGGCAAGTTTGGCACATTTCAGGATGGTGCCATGTGTGCCGATGTGGTACAAGCCAGGGAGAACATTGACATTGGGGATCAGATGTGTAGGCTCATGTTAGTCAACAATGTGTCCAAGGTAGAACAGCATGGAGTGGTGTCTTACTCTGGGAGTGAGGCAGTGTGAGAAGCTAAGAGGACCAGTGCATTACCAGAAGCAAAACTGCACTGGAGTTTTCAGAGACTGTGTCAGTCCATGGGACTCCCTCTTGGACCCACTCTGTCTTATGTCCCCACTACCAAATCTCTCAGCTATCCCCACAGTTCAGACCACCAAGGCCACCACCCTCCCTGAATTCCACTGCCAGTGCACCTGAGGGGAGGGGTGGGAAGAGAGAGAGAAAGAGAGAGGAGAGAGGAACAGAAGGAGGGAGAGACAGTGGGGCAGAAATGAGAGGGGGGAATGAGATAGGGAAGAATGGGGGGTTAATGAGGTGATAAGAGAAGGGATAAATGATTGGGGACAAGAAAGGAGGAAATGGAGGGGGGAGTGAATGGGCAGAAGTTGAGGTTGATGAATGAGAGGGATAAGATGAGGAAAGGGAGGGATTGAGAGGGTGAACCCAGGATAGAGAAAGAGAAAAAGGAGAAATGGTAGGAATACAGAATGAGAGATAGAGAAGAACAGAGAGGTGGCAGATGCAGGGAAGGCTTCAAATCACACTGGCATTCAGCCCCTTTAAGTGGAAATATGGGTGAGGTTGGATTCACTGTCCACTCTATGGCTCTGGGGCAGCACTCCTAACCCCAACCCCCCCCTTTCTTCTTTCAGTCTCTATCTTTCTTTTCTTCAACTTGCCCTGTAGAATCTTCTCCCATCTCTCGCTTTCTCCCCTCCTCTGTCTTCTTTATTCTCTACCCTTTTTCTTTCCATTTCCATCTTCTGACCTCACTCTTTTCTTCTCTCTACCACCCTTACCTCGTCCTGTTTCCTTTCTGAGCCACCACCATCTCTGTTTCTTCATCCCTATCTCCTCTTAATTTTCCCACCACACATTTTTCATCCCAATCTTTTCACTCACCCTCCTGACTGCGACATCCACTTCCTCTTCCTGCAAGTCTTTTCACTGTCTTCTGCTTTTCCTTCACTTCAACCCATTTTTTCACTCAACCCTTTTCATATCCCCATTCTCCTGTCTTACTTTTTTTCCACTTCCCCTTCCCCTCTCCTCTCCCGTCCTCCCCTTCATTGTGCCTCGTTATTCCTCGTGTCAACAGGACTCCCCGTGGTCACAGTCTCATTTCTGAGTCAGAAAGTCAAAGCTTATAGCTGAATAATGTCCACATAGTAATTTTAGTGTTGCATTTTTGGAAGTGCCATGTTTGCTGATAGTTCGAAAGATTATAAAAAGACTCCAGAGCAGAGGTACAAGGACACTGGTAGGTTGTGACAGTTTTTTTCCCCTAAGCTAACACCAATCATTCATCCTATTGCTTTTAGTGGGATCCTGCAGTATGCAATGTGACTGCTGACTGTGCCTGCACAGCAGTAGATTTTGCACTTCGAACTAATTCATTTCATGTGAAATGAGATGTGGAAAGTCACAAAACCGCTGCCAGTTTACTTTTGAGAAATGGGTGACATTTTAAAATAAACATTGTAATTATCTCCCACAGCAACTCTGGAATGGGGGTAGGGTGGATACAACAGCTCTGTATTCACAGGCCGCTGCTGCTGGGCAGTCATGCATTAAATAGCGCAGCAGGTCTTTAGCAGTTCCATGAACTGCCTTCACACACTAACTACCAGTTCCTCCGCCGTCCCCTTTAAAAAATATGGTTCGTAAATGTCGCTTTAAATCCAGACATCAAGCGAATCTGTTTTGCAGTGAAATATTAATACAGGACAGATTTACCTGACAAGAATATATTGCGTATAGAAGATATGATTAGGGATTTGACGTGCTTCTCGTTTCATTCCCCGGCGAATCACACACGAGGATTCCAGTCCGGGCTTTGCCTTGCACCCTGTTCCTCTGATCTGAGAGCATCCAGAGGCGGAGGGGTTTTCATTCCGGGATCTCTCTCTCACTCTGAGCTTTTAGTCTCAGCCCGTCCGAGTGAACTTCATAGAGCGGGCACACATCGGGATTTCATGCACACACACAGGATCCGTGAGGGTGGCCTCGGGTCGCAGTCCTGTAATATCCAGACTGTGTCGGGAGAGGGAAAATAGAGGACTTCTTGCCTTTTTTTAAACAAAAAATAGCTGTCTTCAGACAATATATATGCAGAAATACTGCAAGGAACGGCAGGGGAAGGTATAGTGGCGATCAGTAACCGCTGCCTGGAGAAATCGCCAGTCGTGTTTGGACTTTTTAAGGGAGTTCGTCAGGGTTTAGGCTGGGCAAAAAAAAGTGGATTTTCAAGGTTTGTCTGCACGCACCATGTCCTGGATTATTGCTGTTCTGGCGGGGCTTTGCAGCTTCACTGTGTTTTGTGGTTCGGTTGTGGCTGATGCGAAGGCTCGGTCCTGTTCTGAGGTGAGACAGGCGTACAGTGCGAAGGGATTCAGCCTCAACAACATCCCCTACCAGGAGATCTCGGGTAAGGACACTTTAAACCTTAACACAGCTCCACGAGAGCGCGGCCAATTTGCGTACTCGGAATGGTCCAGACTGTTTTTTAAGGTACATTTTCAAGTTGGAGCTTTGTCTTAGTTCAGTGTTTAGCTGAGATTAATCATTGTTGAATCATACAGGAGGTAAAAGACATCCGCTTTCACTACATGGGGTCCCCAAGTTTCGAATGACCCACGCTAACTGGAAAGACTCGTTTAAATTTGAATTACAAGGTGGAAAAAGAATACCTTCTACCACAGTGGGAATAGTCTTCCAGACCACGGGGTGACTGAAGAATGACTTTTCACAGTCAACAACTTTTATTTTTCAATTTGTTAGATCAGGGAAAGGAATCATCCTTTAATGAGCTATTAGATCTCAAAAGCAAAACTGAGCATATGGTGTAAGGAGCATTCTTGCCAGTACTTAAGGGCATCGCTGCAGTAATCTAATACTTCAAAATGTATACCGGCTTGCTGCCTAGTGATTAACTGGAATTAATTTTATTGGAAAACTCCCCAGTATATTATTACACATATAAAAATCGAATTATTTGTGTATTTGTGTTCTGGTTTGGGGATGTGCATATAGAGTTTTGGCCATTAAGGAGCTAATCAGAAAGTACCAATGGTAATTAATTTTCTGAGAGTTTATGAACATTTTCTGTACTTCATTATCGTGCAGAATGTACTGACAGCAAAGCTGAGTAGTGGAGTTCTAAGTGAAAATAATAAATGTGCAACTTTAACGATCTCAAGGGGTCAGCAAATGTATAACTGTCACAGTGAAATTCAAATATGCACGTGTAGAAATGAAGTGGGTTCTATCTCGGTGGGTTGTTACTGAAGACTTCCAACTTTCATCCAACATACTTAATGCACAAATGCAAAGAGGCAAATTTGTATTTACACTTGCTGAGAATTAAATTTCCCCTAGTACTTAAACCTGATTACAGTTCAGAGGTTTAAAACAAATCTGGTTTAAATTAAAAGGGATGTTGCTACTGGTAGAGCTGAAATTGGGAAGTAAGTGAGTTATCTGCTTAAACGAGAGTTGTTTTGAAAGTTAAATAATGTAAATCAAGCCTCAACACCTTATTTTGATCAATAACTATTGCAACTTATTTTTATAGAAAACTATTTGTGTTTTCAACTGAAGCTATTTTACTGCAAACACTAAGTATCATATAATAAAGTTCTCCTCTGTCGACCTAATAGCTTGTGCAACAGAAGCTGTACTCTTAAGATTTGCTTATTCTTTACTTTCCATATTTATTTATTTTCCTGGTTTTGATCAGAATTCCTTTGTAATATTTTCATTAGAATCTCATAAAAAGGCAATGCTGGTTGGATTTTTGTAGAAAGTCTCTGGTTGTTGTGACATTCATATTTCCAGAGGGCAGGATATTCTTAATGGTTTTGAAACTGCTTTCCCTTTCCATTGGGTTTCATTCACCATCTATTTCAGAGGATTGAAATGTTGGCACTGAAATTGTTTATACATCATGTTGATAGCTTTCCAAATATGAGCTCAGAAAACAAATTATATCCAACTGTTGTAGGTGGAATAATTATTATTTATAGTCAAGGGTGATTGAGGTTTATGGGGATTGGGCAGGAAAGTGTTGATGTCAAAGATCAGATCAACAATGATTTTACTGAATGGTAGAGGAGGCTTGAGGTACCAAAGGACCTTTTCCTTTTTCTATTACTTATTTTCTTTTTGCTGTTCCAATAAATTTTGGACAGTATTGCTGAGAATCTAAGCAATGTTTGTTGTATATACACATTTGGATGTGAGACAGACTATATGACTTCATTTTATAACACTAAACTAATGGAAATATAGGACATTTAGTTATGGTGAGTAATGTCAAACGTTCCTAATTGTGCTTTAGGCTTGTGTATAGATATTGGAGTTCATTTTCAATTGGTCTGTGGAATGTGCTGATGGCCACTCTGATCAACTGAAAAATTGGACAAAAACACACAAAAAGTGGTAGCAAGGCATTTTGCACACCTCCTTGTCAGCAGTATTTTGCAGAGCTTTTGCTGTGAAAGTATAAAGGTCTTAAAGAACTTCTTTCCTTGGCAGCCACAGACCAGCTGCAGAAACGCCTGGCATGGAAGTTAGGGGAAGAAGCAATCTAAATTGTACGTGGCCATCCCCAATGCACTGATGAGTTCAGTGCCGTGATTTTTCCCTGCACTCTCATGGGCTATGGGCTAATCAGTCTGGCCAACATCATAGAATCTTGCACTGGCATGTATTACACAGAGATGCTGCGATCATTGAGGTAACATTCAGTGATGCTTGAGCATGTGACTTGAACATGGAAAATTGAGTCTTGGAGAGGCCAAGAGTGAAACATCGAGGTCACATCAGCGATTATTTAATTTGCATCTCATTGCTTGATCTGCTGCAGTTTGTTTCTTTTTTTATTGCTCAATAAACAAAGGTCCTAATTGTACCTTTATGAATCAGTTTATTTGGTAATTGCAGAAATGGCCACTGTATATATGATGATGACACTTACTGTGCTCCAGGCCAACTTGTGCATAAAAAGGATAGACACATGCTTCCAGTTTCCAGACAATTATCTACTGTATCTTTGCAATAATCCTAAGGAAATACAATCACAAATCTTACTTCATAAACATCCTTTTAATTTAAAATTATCCACACTTTTTAAGACTTCAATAGATCCCCTCTCTTGTTCATTACATGTAACATTCAGTTATTCATGAACCTGTTCAAGAGATTTTTTTATTGAGAACACAATTTGACCTTCAATCTGTATGATGAAAGTGGCAGATAAAATATAACTCCGAAGTATCACTGAGAGCCTTAAACATCATGATTTCTTGTACCAATCCAGGCTGTGTAATTATTTCTGTTAAGTGGCAGTTTCCTGGTGGTAAATAGAGAACTGAGCATTTATCATGAGTTTCAATTATAAATATTTAATTAATGGAGCTAGAGAATCTAGGGAGTTGTTTCTTTTTGATTTGGAGGTGTTTCTGTAATCGAGCCTTGCAAATGCTTAGGAGGGAATGAAATTTTGTTTTGGATGTTTCTAGAATACCGGATGTATGCTGGCATTACCTGTGGATTATGTGGATCAGATTTGTTTCTGAATGGTGAATTTATGCTGGCATTGCCTATGGATTATATGGATCAGATTTGTTTCTGAATAGTTTAATCTAGCAAAAAGCAATATGAAAGCTTAACCAATTATAAAATTATAGCAGTAGTGACCACAGGATTTTTTAATTAGTGGGCAGGTGAACCCTAACTCAATTTCGGCATGGAAATTGTGGCAGGGTGTCATGGGAGATCCTAATAGTTGGGTCCAATTACCAAGGCCACAGAAACTTGCAGAGCTTATAGCCCCATCATTTTATCTTGTTTTTTGGTGGGTTGCGATACTGTAGGTGGAATGGACAGGCATTTGTCTCGATTATTGTATCTGCTTCCATTGTCTTCATGTAATACGATGTTTTCTCACATCTTTTCTGCTCAAAATCACCTTCCACTTTGAGCTGATAATACCAGAGAAAGGACAGCAGGGCATCTGGATCCTTAGTTAAACATTTGGATCAACAGTCTCTCTTAACAAATGATATGCAAGGATGAGGAAGAGATGTAACAGAATGTGGGTGAATAAACTTAAATTGGGTACTCAAATATAAATAGAGAAGGAGACAGAGATTGGAATAAGTGGAGAAAGAAAGAAGAAATCGAATTAAAGCAAGAAAAACACTGTAAAGAATGACATTTTAGACATCTCAGACAATTTACTATATTTTGACTTGGTCTCTTGGCCACAGAGATGTGATTGACATTACATTAACAATGATCACTTCATTAAAAGGATGCTTATGCTATTAATTATGAGCCTTCATTTTATATGGTGAGTTTAATGGTCAATTAAAGTGTAAACGGAACATGTTCCTAAAATTAATGGAAAGGATGAGATGCCTTTTGTGCAAAGCAACTAGATGAGTCACTTAAATCATCAGCAAGTTCTGGAGATCAGCGACAAATGGTTTATTTTATCATCTGGTGATATTTTGCACCTTCTCTGAACTATCTGCCAAAACCCACCATCATTATTTTCACAGCCCCTTTCCCAGGCAAATAATTAGTATCAATGTTAGTAAAGTGTCAGTGCGGTGTTAAACACAAAAAATTTAACCACAGTGCAGTTTGAGGCAATTAAAGGTCTTTGCTTTATAATAATCTGTTGTAAGGCTGCTGGTGGTATCAAAATCAGTATAGACCAGCAATGGATACTTTACCTATTAAACTAAATTAAGCATTTGGAGAGATTTTTCTTTCTGTTTTTGGACTTTCAGACCCAGAATTTCCTTTATGCTAAAATTGCCTTCAACAATTTTATTGAATTCAGATTTTCTAGAGAAGTATTATAATTTACTCATGCAGGAAAACAGATATTCTGCTAAAGTAGCTGTTGTTCCTCATTGGTCAGTGGATATTGTAAAAACATAGAATTAGTTATTAAAAATCAAACACGTGAAACACTGGTTTAATTTATATTCACTAACTATGCCTATGAGATACAATTAGCATGTAAAGGAATGCTGTGCAGAATTGTGAAAGAGCCAGTTTGTCTTGAAGTATTATTGATAGCTATTTGAGAATAACTGAATGTAAAAAAGCAAATCATTTTGTTGTTAGCATAGTTTATGTTTGGGTTAGAATTGTTAAAATCGACACATACTAATTAGCAAATCTCTGGGCCATGAATTAATTATTCATTCCCGAATTAAAGTCAAACATTAGAATACTAGAAAATGCTTAAAAATTCCTACTGCCTCTAGATGAATTTTTCTAATAGATTTATTCCATTCAGTGTTAAAATATGGGAAATTGGAAGAAGTTTCTGTTTTGGTATGATTAGATCGGGTCCAAAATGAGAAGTTCTGTGTTAATATTCAAACTTAATTTGGATCACCCATTTGTTTACCTGGAGTCCAATATACATTATTTCCAATAGCTTTTTTCCCTAAAATTGCATTAATTCAAATTCCAAGCATTAAGATCTCCTATTGAATTTGATAGTGGACCTATTGGCAAGAATTGAAATAAAACAGAATGTCCAATGAAGAAATGATTGTCTTGTAAAAAAACTATTGTATAGGATTAATTATCAATTTAAAATTGTAAAGTTACCAATTTAAACCCAGTGGCAATCTTGTTTTTGCAGTGCTTAAATGGGGAAGATAGTTAGAATTTGAAAGACCTTGCAGAATAGAAGCAGAAACAAAACTACAACAATTTTGTATCAAAAATTTCATAAAATATTGAATTTTATGAATAACGATTTTCCAGTTTAAGGTAGCATGTGAGCTTTTTATACCTTGTACTTGAGAATGTGGTAAGAAGTCATTGGTTTCTGTGCTGCTGGCCAGAAGGAGGCCCTGTTGTGCAACTGAGCTCCTGTATCCAGTCTGTGAGAAATAATTTCAAACCAGAACAGACCTATAGTGAATATGTTAAGAATGTTGTTGTCCAAAATGGCAAAGGTCTTGATATTTTGACAGTATTGTTGATCTGCAACATTAGGAGTCACATTTTTATTATACAAAGATTATTTTACTTTTAACATCAAATATTTATGCATATGGAGGTGGCCATAATGCAGAATAGAAATGTGAAAACCTGTCTTAGGGAAATATTCAGTTGATATTTTTGCCATTTATAAGATGGTTAATACTTGTATTAATCTTATTTTAAGCAGTAGATTTAAGATTTAATAAATTGTTTAATCTTTTGTATGTTAATTATTTTAATAGTATTGACTACAAAAACAAAATGAAAAAGACTGAGAGCAAACTCTAAAATGCAAAGTAATCTTTACAGGTCCTCCCCAGGTTACAACAGGGTTCCATTCTTAAGAACTGTTCATAACCCCAACAGTCGGCAATGCGGCTGTCTGGCAATATATTTAAATAAAAACATAGGCCAAACAAGGGCAGTGTGTAGTTAAACTAGGGCATTTATCTCACCTATTCAGGTATCTCTGCAAGGTGCATTGATATTGCCGCGAACTGAGTTCCCACATGGCAGAAGATGTCTGCAGCCCTGCGTGAACTGGCTAATCCATCCTGCCGGTCTCCCAAATGGTCATTCGTATGTACGGGCGGTCCATAACTTGAGCATTCATATCCTCGGGAGAACCTGTGTGCCATTCAAAATATTCATACTTTGAATGTATTTGTAATTTGAACAGTGAATGTACAGTTTAAATTGCATTTGGGGCTTCTGTAGATTTAGTCAAACAAGATTATAATTGTAATTTCTACCAGCATCAGTGGGTGCAGAGCTTTTCTTGTATCTAACTTCACTACCTCCAGGAAAATGATAAAAGTAAATTCAAATATCCTTATAAATGTACCAGTATATTGCCTGTCTTTTAAAAGATCAAGATAAACCTTGAAAGATTCTGTGTAAACTCTTTCAAGGTTTCTCAGTTAACTGGCAACATTTGGCTTAATTCATAGATTATGTGATTAAGTTTAGAAGTGTTGAATCACACCTACCTCAAGCAGCATGAGAAAATACTTTTCTTGGTGAGAAGCTGAGCATTTTAGTTGCACTGGTATAAGTGTTGTACATGACCTGTTGTATGGGTCAAAATGTTTTGTAATGATTGCTTAGCGTTCAATTCTATCCACAACTCCTTACAGAATATCTAGGGGTGGTTGATACAGGCATTGACTGTTAAATTGCAAGTAAAAGTTCCCCATGCAAGTGCTAGACAATGACCCTCTCTAACAGAATCTAACCACTACCAATGACATTCAGTGGGATTACCACTGACTTGAAATTCAATTGGACCAGTCACGTAAGTACTTTGATTTGACTCTAAAAAGCTTTTCTGTCTGAGACATCAGGAGTGTGAAGAAATACTCTTCACTTATCTGGACAAGTGTAGCTCGAACAACAGTCGAGAAGCTTTACACCATCCAGGGCAAAGCAGCTGAATCTATCATTTAGTGTGGACATGGAGAGGATGTTTCCAGTAGTGGGACCAGAGGGCACAGCCTCCGAATAGAAGGATGTTCCTTTAGAACAGAGATGAGCAGGAATTTCTTTAGCCAGAGGATGGTGAATCTGTGAAATACATTTCCACAGACGGCTGTGGAGGCCAAGTCATTGGGTGTATTTAAAGCGGAGGTTCGTAGGTTCTTGATTAGTAAGGGTGTCAAAGGTTACGGGCAGAAGGCAGGAGAATGGGGTTGAGAGGGAAAAATAAATCAGCCATGATTGAATGGCGGAGCAGACTCAAAGGGCCGAATAGCCTAATTCTGCTCCTATGTCTTATGGTCTTATTATCTTTCCAACCATCAAAAACCTTTTATCTCTTGAACTGCCCACAATTTTACCTAACATGGAGTTGTACAGCAACCTATAACCTGCTGTCCATTTGAAATCCAACCCCTTCTAGTAGTCTGTTTAGCCAGTGGTAAGATCCCCAACCCCATATCTTCCTCCCAAACTCCCATGTGCTTCCTCTGATCCAAATTTTTTTTAAACATTCTGTGCTAAACCTCTGGTTGCCCTGTCCTGTTAAATTCCACATGCTTCTCAGACTTGTGGTCCTCATGTGCTGTGATGCACCCCCACCCTCATAAACTTCATTCACTTTGGGCAATATAAAGGTGATCTTGTTACCTTTACCACTGAGAGAAACTATGTGGCACCAAGCAAAAACAAGAATCACAAATGGATTTATGTTCTACATGTGTGCTCACTGGAAGAGCCAGACAATGAATTCCTCAAACCCCTTGCTTCATGGACTGTCTGACTTTTGTGCTTCCAATTACTGCTGAAGGTAATGAGTGCATTATATAGGTTTTGTGATGAAATGCAGATATGCATTGCTGGAATCTGGAAGGTTCATATGACTTGGAAAGTGAAGTCAGTTGCAAGCTTCCTCGGTATTGGTAGCATGTTCCAAATGGCCAACAGCATTTGTAGAGTTTTGTCCTTGGGAAATGCTTATTATTAGCATTGCTTATATCCCATCTTGTCTGACCAGAATACGCAGCCATGGACCTTCTGTTTAATTTACTGCCTTTCTGATCTTAACAAAGTCCCCAGGATGGTCTAAACTCCTTGGTGAAATTGAGATTCCTCATGCATTTCTCTTTGTCTCACTGTAGTAACTCCACTGAAATTCATGAATAAACCTTCTGGACTGTTGCTCCTTCCATGTGCTTGCCTGAAACATGGCCATTTTCAATGAAACCTTCAGTATCCACTGCTGTCCTGCTGCACAATTATTTGCTATCCTCATACTCACTCAGCAGGTGTAACTGGGAATTATATACTAATCTTTGAATGGGACATATTCAAGCTGTTTTGTTACAAGGAATTTAGAGAGATATGGACCAAACTCGGGCAAATGGGCTAGCTTGATGGGCACCATGATCGATGTGGACAAGTTGGGCCGAAGGGACTGTTTCCATGCTGTATTACTCTATGACTCCAACATTTGCTCATTAGAGACCTTTAATACCACTTAACATGTTAAATTCTGCTTTGGATGTTTTCTACGAGCATTTTTATTTCTGTTTTTGATGCGTGGAACATCTGAAAACAAAGTCTATTAATCCATTAATGGTGTCATTGTTTCACTAATTACCACAGATGTATTTGGAGATTCACAAATGCTTACCTATGTCTAACAGGCAAACTGTTTATTAACATTTTAACTAACAAAAACCGAAATGCCTTTATATTTTCATGAATGAAGGTCAACAAAATTTTATATTTTTTTTAGACAGGGCTTTTCATTAGGCATGCTTCCTTGCCATTTATAACATGCAGGTAGTTAATATATAGCACCTCAGTAATAGTTTGATGCACTACAACCTCTGTGTAGTTGTCAAAACAGCTACAAGGTCTTCAAGTAAAAAAAAAGGTTAACACAGAAAAAGCCAGGATGTGTCCAATGTTTTCAAGGAAGTGGGATTTGCTAATAAGTTAAATTGGCAAAGCTACTTATTAACCAGAAGAAAAGAGACAGCAGTCCAGAAGAAAAACTTAGATCTCACAAGCTCTGTGAATTTCTATAATGGATCCATTTCCCATTGTTATTACCTCTTTGCATGCAAATTGGCTATGATAAATCAGCAAAATAGAGGTGGTGAAATCACTCTTTATTTGAGAGAGACATTCTTTTCTCCTAGCTCATTTTCTGGTCTTTAGAATGATTTGAAACTTGTCAACCTATCTTGAACTCTACCACAACATTTTTTTTGAGGAAAGCTTTTCTAAAGTTTCTCTTTCAGTCAGAAATAAATCATATCAAACTATACAATATACTTCTATTATTTATTCTTGATCAGTTTCCTTTCTTGGAATGACAAATCATTCTCAATATTGAATTACAGCCACTGTATATTACAACACAACCCTATTTCTACAAAGATATTCATTCAGCTACATTTAAAGGTGTTATCTAGATCAGGAAGTCACCTGAATACCAGCGAAACTGTAATTTCTGACATTGTAGCAATAGAAAAGAAATCCCTAGATCTGTTAGTCTGAAGAAACTTATGTTGTCATTTTTAAAATGTTGAAACAGCAAACTAAATTGGGAAAATTTGAATTAAAAAAAAGATTTCTAATTAATAAAACTATGTAGGGGTGTGTGTGTGTGTGTGTGTGTGTGTGTGTATAAATAAATATGTCCCTCCCTCTCTGTCTGTCCCTCCCTCTCTGTCTGTCTGTCTCTCTCTATGCATATATAAGTGTAAATCCTCACTTAGGTTTCTGAACCTTGTCTCACTCGAATATCAGTTGAACTAATACTGACCATGAAACAAATCATGACTGACTGCTGATGTGACGCAGTAATGTGGGAAAAGCAGATTGGAATTGTTATTAGATATAACAACATAGGCATCAGTTGTGTCTGATTTTAAGTTGAGATGATTTAAAATGCTGTTACTTCATCAGCTTCCTTTGTCCTCAATGCTTGTTAATAGATATAAAAATGGACAAAGCATTTTGGCTGATTTTTCCATAATTTTATATCACAAAATTTCAGTCAGGCCCTTGTCCATCATTGTCTTTTGCATTTGGTGCTCACGAGGTGGTCTCCTCTGCATTGGTGAAACCAAGCGTTGACTAGACAACAATTTTGTGGAACATCTGTGCTCTGTCTGCAAAGGCCATCTCGAGCTTCTGCTTGCACATTAGTTTAACTTTTCTTCCCACTCTCACAGTGACCTGTGTGACTTCCACGTTCTGCATTGCTGCAGAGAAGCCAAATGCAAATTGGAAGAACATCATCTCATATTCTGCTTGGGTATCTTACCATCCAATGGTATGAACATCGAATTTCCCAATGTTGGGTAACCCAAACACCCCAGTGTTCTCCTTCCATACACAGTCACCTATCCACCTCATTTTCTTCTCCATGTCTCCCTCCCCTTCTCCCCCATCTGATTCCATCTGCCCATCATCCTCTCTCCATTTGGTTCGACCTATCACCTAACAGTGTCTGTCCCCGCCCTCTCCCCACCTTGTAACGCTTTATACTAACATTCTTTCGTCTTTCTTCTTGATCTTAATGCAGGGTCTCGACACAAAACGTCGACTTAAACTTCTTGTTTCCACAGATGCTGCTTGACCTGCTGACTTCTTTCAAAGTTCTGTTTTTTGTTCCAGATTCCAGCATCTGCAGTCTCTTTTGTCTCCTTGTCCATCACTAATACTTTCATGTCCTTGTTCTCTTATTACCTGAAAACCACTCTTCTAGCCACCTTACTGGTGATATTAGTAGCTAAAGCATACGTATAAAGACAGCAGTTTGTGATCTAATGCCATTTTTAGGTTCCAACTGCAAATGTCAGGAGTTAGTGAAAATTGGTTCTGTTGCCTTCAGAAATTCAGAATAAATTAGTCAAATTTGAAAATGTTACCAAACTAGGAAAAACAGATGAACAAGAGGAGACAATCCAACAATTGCAGAATGTTGGACAAAATATATAATGGATACAACAATTGCAAATTAAATTTTAATGTAGGTAATTGTAAAATGCTGCATGTGGGTTAGAAACAAAAGGGTATTTCGACTTAAATGGTACTGAAATACCTAAGAAAGAAGTTTAAGGAATCTGCAGTTCTTGGTGAATTTCAGCATCCATACTTAAACAAATTGAAGTTGGCCATGAATCGAGTTTTCATTGCAGCTGTTGGACATCCACGTTCTATGTGTGATGGTAGCTCGTGTTCAAAGTCTCTGGAGACACAAGTGACTGCAGTTGCTGGAATCTGGAGTAACAAACAATTTGCTGGAGGAACTCAGTGGGTCAAGCAGCATCTGTGGGGGGGAAAGGAATTGTTAACACTCTGGTTGAGGACTGAGAGCCTGCATCCCGTGAAACAAAACATCAACAATTCCTATCCCCTCACAGATGCTGCCTCCCTCACTGAGTTCCTCCAGCAGATTGTTGTTCAAAGTCTATGCTGCAAATGCTGTGGCCATTGGAAATGGTGAAACGTAGTTGAGAGTCAGACTCTTTCGCCTCATCAAGTCATTTCATGACGTTAAATACAATGAAACAATTTGGTTAATACAGTGCTACTTTCTTTAACAATCTCAGGGGTTTGCATTCCCATATTGTTTAGTTGATCTGGGGCATGCAGCATGCTGAGCGTCATGTATCAGTTGAGACCTTGTTAATCAGTACAATTGCAGAGTGTTTCTTCTTACTCTTTCACTTGCTCAATACTATCTGTGTCTCCAACTACTTTTAGTAGCCCAGTGATGGTTTGTGTTTATATATTGTACTGTTTTGGTTTTGCTGTTTTATCTCAGATTTTACTTATTCAGTGAAAAGAGCAGATTGTGCATTTGGGTATTGCATTGTCATTGCATATATTATTAGGAACTTGTTCAGAATCAGTAAACATGCAACACCAGTTCAAATTATAGAATATCTGCTGACTCTGTTATGGTGCTTATCTTCTGTGGATGTAGTGCTTTCAAAAACATTGTTTTCACATATTGCATTAATATTTTCAAGCCTGGGCATTTATCAACTGTTACATGCTATGTCTTTTTAATACATGCAATTATGCCTTTGAACATGAAAGCTATGGGAACTGAGAAACTTTTTTGACTCACTGACATTCATTGTTGCGGTATGTTAACTCTCATAACATGTACAGGGCACAGCTCATAATCATTGAATTTTAATTTCTGGTACTTGCATTTCTTTGTGTCAGCTGAACAACTTTTTGAATATATTTATACTTTACTGATATAGTAATCTGCAGGTTAGGCAGTGCTCAATACCACCACATTCTGGAAGTAGTGCTGTCTGTGATGGATCCTTTGCATTCTGGGACCTGGCTTCCCTTATTAAAAATGTACTTCTATCATTCTGTAATTGTGTTTATTGTGGCCACCAGTGTTTCAGTAACACAATTACATTTGAAGTTTTTAAATTCAATTTGGACTTTTGAAGTTTACGAGAACATCTTCTGTGCAGTTGCCAATGGGCAGTGGCTGGAAGCTGAAAGGCCTTTGTGTTTGTATGTAATACTTTGAGAAAAAGGCTGCTGGGCATGATTAAGATAGTTGCATTATTCATGTTTATCAAGGCCAAACCTTGACTGCCAGTCAGAATACCAGATGAACAGATCATCATTTTTAGAAAATAACCTTTTTCTTAGGAAACAAAGTTATGCTAAAAATTCTTATGTAATCTGACCTGAAGTATAAAACTAAGGCAAGAACACTATATTAAAATGTCATGCTTTGGCCAACCATATTATTGTCAAATTCAAATATAGCTTCAAACACTAATATTTTGCCTTTCATGTTTCCTGCATGGTTAGAGAGATCAAACCTTGAATAAAAATATACATTTTGCTTCCATTCAAATATTTTCACCCTGGGATTTTTCACAGTTGGTCATTACCTAGAATGTGAAATGGGCAGACAATCTCATCTCTTTTGAAACTATGTTTGTGGAGTTATAAAACTTTGATTCTTTCTTCTTTCTTGAACAAATCTGCAAAATACTTTGTGTAAAAGGAAGATTTCTGTTTTGTTTAAATTCAGTAATTGTATTCAGTGGCATAATTTGCAGATCTTACAGCTCTTAATTTTATTTAATGTATTTTGCTTATGTGCTTTATTATAGATCCATGCCCAATATAAATGAAACACAGCTGTTTGAGCCACTTGATAGAAAGATATTTACAATAGCAATATTTCACTTTTTATATGTACATGGATGCCCAACAAATCCAGGGAGTAAAATTCTGAGGGTAGAGGAGAGGATCAGGGTGTGTGAAAGGAATGAGGTGTAGAAGAGGATCAAAATTCCTGAGAGAGGCAAAGATGAATAATTTTTTACATGGTTTCTGTGTCATTGGCCTTATTTCAACACAATGATACACTCGTAAGTTATTCATCTAAGGCATTGCATGCAGGCAGTTAACAAAATATTATCTTCACTGAAGTAGTGTTAAAAATTTAGGTAAATTGGATTGAAGTATTCATGCAGTTGGTTAGAAATTCAATTGCACTACATTTTTAATTGCATAAATGAAAAAAAACTTCTATTCTCTGAGGAATGAAATGCAATTACAATCATTTCTGGTTCATTATGTGTCACTCTGAAAATTTGACCACTTCTGGGAATGAGTCAGCCTTGCACAACTGATGCAGTTTTTGTGTCAGGGCACAAAACATGCCTTAATAATTATTGGTGACTTAGACTAGATTGTCGAGGTATGATTATTGCGGGGCACTTCCACACAGTCTGGTCTTCCTGGTACAGTGTAGTGTGAGATCTCTGCAAGGTAAATTAGTAACTTCATCCTTATCTTTCCCATCCTCTCATTCCACCATTTGCCCCTCCCAACCAACAAAAGCAATCTCCAATCCAATACCTGACCCCAACCTTCTTCCCCTGGTGCCGCCGCCCCCCCCCCCCCCCCCCGGGACATTTCTGAATCCCTCTCATTTGGTGCCCTGGCCAAAACAGCTCTTGATCTACTATTCACCCCTTTCCCCCTCCCTCAAGCCCTTGATCACCCAATTCCAGGTTGCTGCCACTCCATCATTTTCCCCTAGTAGTATCCAAATAGTGGCAGTTTTCCAATTTACCTGATCATCTGGACTTTGACAGTCTTCTTCTCAGTACTGCCCTCCCCCCAGCCCCTGCCCCCACTACAAAACATGCCCTGCTTGTGTTCACTGGATGGCATATTTTCACTCCTGAATTTTTGCAAAGCCCAATCAGTCGTTTCCAAGGCCTTGCATTCCGTTAGGATGCACTGGAATTTCTAGGCAAGTATGCTGTGCATTAGATATTTTTTATGGTCTTTTTACAGATTGATCACCGCTCAGTATGTCCTAAATTCTAGATGTTCACATGGAACATTTATTTTTGTCTCGTGCCATGTTCTTGTGTACTACACAAAGAAATGTTACTAAACATCTGATTCCTAAATATAGTTAGGTACTTATTCAATTGTCCTTCAAAGACACCAAATTGCTTTGAAGTCTTCTGTGTGTATGACGGTCTTATGCAAGGAGGTATCTGGACATGACATTGTGTCAAGTGGTACAATGAATGTTTTAATGTCTCTTTATTAATATTCAGGTGTAGCCTGCAAACTGCATAGGCTCCTTAGACAGAAGCAAACCTTCACCATACAGGTCTAGTCTGCTTTAGTTCAATTTAAAGGGGACCAGACTGAACAGATCTGTGTCCATCTAGTATGGCACATGGATGGGCCAACAAAAAACATTTGTTGCCTCCCTGTGCATCACCAGTATGCCTTTTGAGGAGATAGGTTTTACGTCTGACAGTATAAATAATTTGTGCTTTCATTGCCTTTATACCTGCAGTGGCACTGCATTATTTCAGTTATAAATGTAGAGAAAGGAATTGATGAAGAGAAATTGACAGATAGTGTACACAGCCTTAATATTTATCCCACATATAGGAATTTATAACTAATATAAATACAAAAGAAATTAATGACAAAGTGGTTTCAAAATGGTTTTAACTGGTTCCTGGCTTTTACCTTCAGTTTTATTTGTTTCTGGCAGATTACTAATTGTTTATTTTTAATAAGCAGCTGTTTTGTGATTTCTAGTTTTAAACTTATTCATTGGTCAGCTCTTTATCTGTCATGAATGATTGACTTGAATTATAAACATAGACATACAAGTGTAAACACAGATTTTGAATTTGAGATATTCCTATTTTGATTCAACAAATTGTAGTGTTAAGTGTGTGGAACATTCATTTTTATTCCTTTCAACCAAATCACCTTTTTTTAAGGCTAACATTTCGGACTAAACATCTTTATGTATTTTTACCTAATTTATGAGTGTAGAACATATTTTTGAATTGTGACATGAAATATACAGCAAAATATCATTATAGCTAAGCCTTGCAGGAGTTAAAGTGTAAAGTTCACATCTCATTGGCTTCTGCTGAAACATTTGTTCTCGTGTTCTGTCACTGTAACTGAGATTATTGGGACCTATTACCAAAGTAAAATGCTCCTCAGATTCTTCCCCCCACCCCAAAAGAAAAATTTGTTCTGGTGATCTTTAATCTATGCAGGTAATAATGAGAATTGATGTAACTGCCTGTTATTCCACCTGTTAAAGTAACCCTTTCCATAGTTCAACAGCAGCTTTGAAAATAATGCCTTATCTGTCAGATTCCAGATATTTTCTATAGCTATGACACTTCATTCATCTTTAAATTGCAGGCATAAAAGCAGCATGGATGTATGGAAGTTCCAATATTTACTGTAATTCAGTTGGGGAAGCCTTACACACAACCCAAAGCATGCACAATCTAGCACTAAAATTCAGTTTCTTATTGCACTGGTGCCTTGTGGGCTACAACAGAAATCTTGCAAGAGTGAGCTCCATTAAGCTAATAAGCAAATGACTTGCCTGCTATTTATTTATGTTGAATTTAAAGCTTAACTTCGGTGCAGAGTAGCACCATGAGATTAGGTCATTTCAATATAGGTCAGGGATTTATAGTTCCTGACATGTCAGGGAATTAATTTTATCTAACTTGCTGTTTGATTGCTACCTGGTGATGCTGAGTTCCTAAATCAAAAGAGTTCTTACTTCTTTACTTATGGATGCCGTGTCATCTCCAATTTAGGATTATGAATATTAATGTTTACTTGTTGAGTATTTCTTGGATACATGGTCTTGTACTAGTTCAATATAACTGTCCTTCTGAGGAAATAGATGTGGATCTCTGTTTATGCACAATCTGCACACTGGGTGAATTCTGACACAGTAAGATCTGCCAAAGCAGGCCTTTGATATAATAATCAGGCAGTTTCTTCATGCACCACTCTGAAAAGATGAGTAAAATACTGATGGTGTTATTCTTGTAGCTCAATGTTGCCATCGTTGGAGATATTGGTATGCAGATCGCCAGTCATCAGGAGACGCCTGGGAATGTTAGATTGAAGAGGAGTAATAATATTTGCCCTGAGGAAGAAGAATCATAAGCAGCATGAGAACTGCTGTTACCCTAAGCTCCCACACTGGGATAATTGATTTCTGTTCTCTTATTAACATGTTGATAGCTCATCCACGTTGTGATATCGGTACTTTCAACATAGACAATGAGAGTCTAATTTCTGGGAGTATTTATTAACTGTAGTGTGCATTACTATGTACATGGCTAATGTATCTCTGTCTGTAAATATTCATTTAGATCTGTGTAAAGATATATTTCTGTGAAAAGATTTATTTAATGGAAATGGATGCCACGGATAAGATATATTTACTGTGTTTGATGAGGCGATAGGGTTTGGGTGGGGGGGAGAGGTGAAGGGGTGCATGTTGGCTGGTGGTTTACCAGGCAACTGTTCCTCCTTAATCATGTGGAGATGAAGTGGGCAGGGATGACAACCCGTGATAGTGAGATGCCCCATGTGAGCAGAAGTCCTTCAGTGTTTAGCCGTTGGCAACTTAATTAACTTTATTGACTGCCTCAGATACCACTCTTGTGCTGAAGAGTTTGGATATTTGAATCTCTTAAATATCCACAATATTTTTGCTCATGGTTGCAATAGCTGCATAAGCAAGCATGTAAAATGTGAGTAAGGTATTTATGATCTTGGTAACTAAGATTGGATGTGTCAGCTGCCACACAATTGGCACTGGGTGTCCATTCAGGCTGCATTAGTTATTGGAATTGGCAATACAATCATGAAGAAATTCTGTAACTTATTTCACCATGCAAAAGGTCTAACGCAGCTTCTCTGAAATCAGCTTCTTCAGATGTGCACAGAGTGGTTGGAACTGTGCTGAGCATCTCTCAGGCTCTTTGAATGCTCCTCTGGTAACAACTCCAGATCATTTACTGCTACTTGCCTGCTGCAAATCCTTATGAATGTGGGGACTCTGTGCAGTCATTTCATGACAACATATCACCAAGATTGACTTTGCCAATGAAGAATGTTCCTGTGCCATTTAAATTGTGGGCTATACTTGCATCCCATACCAAGCATGGTACGTAGGAATCTGTGTAGCTAATTGGCATAGTTCCTTAGCAGAGGTCTTCACTATCTTATGTAGTGCCTCATGAAGTAGGATAACTCAAAGGGCAACAACATTCTAGTCCATACTACATTCTCTCCTTCTACAGTAGTTCTGGCTCTGATGTTTTAACTAGTTTCATGTGGAGGAAATAAAATACTTATTCTATGAATAATATTGGTAAAGGAGACAGACATAGCTGTTTAAAAGCTGAATCATGGATTGTGGTTTCAGCTACTAGTGGCTACAATTGTGAATTATGTTTGCTGTGCCAAATTATGTATAGGCATAACATTCACTTATAAATTATGACCAGAATTTTTTTAACTGTATGTGTATCTGGATGGCTTGGGGCATCTTCCGTACTCCAGGGTTAAAGATTAGATTGTCTTTTTATAGGGAATCCCATTCCTTGATACTCATTTTAAAAATGTAACATGTTGCTGCTTGTAGACTTGATTCCACATGATATCAATCTGATCAAGTCCTCTTATCAATTTATCCTTGGCTGAAACTTCTACAGGTCTTTCTACTATTTCCTTAATTCCACATTTAAAACAGATTTTAAAAATAGAGGGAAGGTTATCATTGTTTTGGCCTTAACCATTTGCTGTGAAATAACTTGGCACTGAGCTGGGACAAATTCCCACTCTCTGTAGAATGATAAAAAATCAAGATTTTGAAGCTTAAGTAACAAGTGGAATAAGTTTCCCTTGTGCTGCAAATTGATGTGCTACCTAAGAATGAGAGAACAATATTATGAATACATAATAAATGAGCATCTTATTGATATCTGCTGTGTAAAAGGAATGTCTTTTGCTCTCTTTGTGGAATGAAATTGCCCACACTGTCTGCCATTGCGAGTAGAGAAATCCAGATGCTTTCATTTGGAGAAAGTATTGCAGAGGTACATAGTTCACAGCTGAGGTTTGGATAGAATTGATGGACTGACATAATTTTGGCAGTGGTTGAATTTATGATGATAAATTGTATTATTATGACATTCGCAACTATACCAGAAGAAATTAATCTTCAGTTTCCTGTCGAGAGATACGATACCAGCAGTAGATAATGAAGAGGAAGGTGCAGAGTGGTTAAATTACTGGTCTGGTAATCCAGAGGTTTGGACTGACAAACCAGATTTATCCCACAGTGGCAGCTATTTATTTAATTAACTGAATAAAATCAATAAGCTAGAATTTTAAAATGTTATTTTTGCTGGTCATTGTTGTAAAAATCCATCTCCTTCACTACTGTCCTGGTATTTTAACAGGTGTGGCTTATGTAACCCCAGATTCCGACAACAATGTACTTCACTCTTGAACTGTCCTCTAAAATGACACAGTAAAATGTTCATGTCCATTTTAACCACAATATTGGAACAGAAAAGGAACAGAACCCAGATTCAACCCAGGCATTGACCAAATTAGTAAACTTGGACATGGCCAGTTGACTTTGCAAAGCCTTAGAACATAGAACATAGAAAAACTACAGCACAATTCAGGCCCTTCGGCCCACAAAGCTGTGACGAACATGTCCCTACCCTAGAAATTACTAGGCTTACCCATAGCCCATTATTTTACTCAGCTCCATGTACCTATCTAACAGTCTCGTGAAAGACCCTATCGTATCCGCCTCCACCACCGTTTCCGGCAGCCCATTCCACGCACTCACCACCCTCTGAGTAAAAAACTTAGCCCTGACATCTCCTCTATATCTACTCCCCAGCACCTTAAACCTATCTCCTCTTGTGGCCACCAATTCAGCCCTGGGGAAAAGCCTCCGACTATCTACCCTATCAATACCTCTCATCATCTTATACACCTCTATCAGGTCCCCTCTCATCCTCCGTCTCTCCAAGGAGAAAAGGCTGAGTTCCCTTAACTTGCTTTCATAAGGCATGCTCTGCATTCCAGGCAGCAGCCTTGTAAATCTCCTTTGCACCCTCCCTATGGCTTCCACATCTTTCCTGTAGTGAGGCGACCAGAACTGAGCACAGTACTCCAAGTGGGGTCTGACCAGGGACCTATATAGCTGCAACAATACCTCACGGCTCCTAAATTCAATTCCCCGATTGATGACGGACAATACACCATATGCCTTCTTAACCACAGAGTCAACCTGCGCTCCACTTTGAGCGTCCTATGGACTCGAACCCCAAGATCCCTCTGATCCTCCACACTGCCAAGAGTCCTACCATTAATACTATATTCTGCCAACATATTTGACCTACCAAAGTGAACCACTTCACACTTATCTGGGTTGAACCGCATCTGCCACTTCTCAGCCCAACTCTGCATCCTATCTATGTCCCTCTGTAACCTCTGACAGCCCTCCAAACTATCCACAACACCCCCAACCTTGGTGTAATCCGCAAACTTACTAACCCACCCCTCCACTTCCTCATCCAGGTCATTTATGAAAATCACAAAGAGTAAGGGTCCCAGTACAGATCCCTGAGGTACACCACTGGTCACCGACCTCCACTCAGAATACGACCCCTCAACAACCACTCTTTGCCTTCTGTGGGCCAGCCAGATCTGGATCCACACTGCAATGTCCCCTTGGATCCCATGTCTTCTCACCTTCTCCATAAGCCTCGCATGGGGTACCTTATTAAACGCCTTGCTGAAATCCATATACACTACATCTACTGCTCTCCCTTCACCGATGTGCTTAGTCACATCCTCAAAAAATTCAATCAGGCTCGTAAGACAGGATCTGCCCTTGACAAAGCCATGCTGACTATTTCTAATCATATTGTACCTCTCCAAATGTTCATAAATCCTGCCATCAGCTTACCAACCACTGAGGTAAGACTCACTGGCTTATAATTTCCTGGACTATCTCTACTCCCCTCCTTGAATAAGGGAAAAACATCCGCAACCCTCCAATCTTCTGAAACCTCTCCCGTCTCCATCGACGACGCAAAAATCATCTTCAGAGGCTCCGCAACCTCCTCCCTTGCCTCCCACAGCAACCTGCGGTACGTCTTATCAGGTCACTGTGACTTATCTAACTTGATGCTTTCCAGAAGTTTCAGCACCACCTCTTTTCTAATATCTACATGCTCAAGCTTTTCAGGCCGCTGCAAGTCCCCACTACAATCCCCCAGATCTTTTCCCGTGGTGAATACTGACATAAAGTATTCATTAAGTACCTCTGCTATTTCTTCCAAGATCCATACACACTTTCCCACTGCTGCACTTGATAGGCCCTATCCTTTCGCATTTCATCCTCTTACTCTTCACATACTTGTAGAACGCCTTGGGTTTTGCCTTAATCCTGCCCGTCAAGGCCTTCTCATGTCCCCTTCTGGCTCTCCTAATCTCTTTCTTTAGTTCCTTCCTTTTAGCCTTGTACTCCTCCAGATCTCTAACATTACAAATATCTGGGGACTGGAGTTTAAGTTGAGAGAACTGCCCCACAGATTAGTTAACCAACAATTTGACATCATCTGCAAAGTATGATTCAGTGAGTTGGATTATATGGCCGTTTCTTCCATCAGAACATCCTTTCCCACCAACAGGACAGACCCACCAGAGATGGTGGATGTTGGTATACACAACAGAGGGAGTAGCCCTTGACACCATACCCTATGCAGCCTCATGGCATTAGGTCAAACATGAGCAAGGGAACCTCCTCCTGATTGCCACCTACCATCCTCCCTTAGCTGATAAATCAATGCTTCACCATGTTGTCCTCAGTGAGCCCTTGATGACAAAAATTATCTTCTACAGGTATTATTTTTGAGTCTTTGGGTGCCTGAGAAGTCCAATCATACTGACATATTGGTGGATGTTACAAGCAGTGTTAGATGTAGTTGAAAGTTCCCTTGATGCACTGAGGATTGAAGTCTTTGGATGTTCTATTGTTGTCTGTGTGCCTTGGGTTACTTTTCTGTATTAAGGTGTAATGCTCACAGAGCATACTTCTCTGTATTTGGGTGTGTTCGCCACAATTGCACAGGTAGCAGAACAGCTGTCTCATAGTTCTGACTATCCAGGTTCGGTTCTAACCTCTGGTGCTGTGTGTTTTGTGTTTGCACATTCTCCATGTGATTGTGTGGATTTTCCCTGGCTGCTTGGGTTTCCTCCTACATCCCAAAGACCAGTGAGTCAAACTTCTGGTGCTCTCTACGTCATTGAAATATATATATTTAATCTCACAAGAGTTACAAATGAGAAATAGACTCTTAGATTATTTTCCAAGTAAGAAACAGTAGCATTTTTTAACATCTGGCTCAGTCAGTGACCTTCATTGTTTCATATACGTAAATAAGATTTTAAAAAAAGCTTTCTCCTGATTTTGATCACCATGAATATTTACACATTTATGTCAGGTTATTTATTCAGGTGGTAGTGAAGAGTGAATTTGCAGATACTAACCGAAGTTTGGTTGGAATATGACAAATTCTTTGTCGTCATCATCTTCTTTGTCGGCAGTCCCTCAGGATTGAGGATGAATTGCTTTGGCACAGGTCTGAAGAGTGGAAGCTGTCTTTGTGTGAATTATTTTAACGTGGGGGTGCCATTGAATATGGTCTTGACAGAGTAAGGTCTTGGCTCAATGATAAGAACGTCCAAGACATTCAGAGATCAGGTTGTGCTGCACAGACAGCATCTACACAGATGCATGCATGCACATTATCACGTATACATGCACTCTGATCACACATTTGTGTACACAATTTTAACCAAACCCTCATCCTCAACCTGTTTGCTCTTACCACCCCTACCTTACTTTTCTCTCCTTTTTTCAGTGCCCTCACCTTCAATCTTCCTACCTCTGTCACCTTTCTCTTAGTCTCCAACTTCCCTCTTGGGGGTCTCCTATTTCGCTTGTCTACTAAACCAAGGCGGCCACTGTTCTCAGTGCACTTGTACTCACTGGGCCTTGGCTCCCAGTGCTTTTGAATTCACAAGTTCTCCTGTGATTTCCCTAAACCCACATAACCCCAGTCTCCTGCATTGTCTCCTAACCCATAGGACCTCTGTCTCTCCATAACCCCTAAACCCATGGGATTGTTGCCTCTATAGTTGTCTCTAAACCCACTAGGCCTCAGTCTTCACTCTCGCAGGGATCAGAAAGTCATGTCACCTGCGCTGCCCCTCAACCAATGGGGCTTCTCTCTCTTAGAGTTTGTAAACCAGGGAGGCCCCTAACTCCCACTGCCCTTAACACCACATGGCCTCAAATACTATACCTTTTGTTGTCTCTATATCCATGGGGCCCCTCTCTCTGGAGTTGTTCCTAAATCTGCAGGGCTTCTGTTTCTGGAGTTACTGCTTAACCCACAGGGCCCTCTATCTCCTGCTGCCCCATAATTGCCCGAGTCAATTTACCAATGCCCTGTGACCCATGGGGAGTCCACCTCCTGCACTGGTAAAGAAAGGATATGATTGAAAGTTAGCTCATTTTGGGGCATTGAATCACTATAGGAAGGGAAAGATATGCATTTCTGTGGCATTATTTATGCCTTCGGGCCATTACAAAGCAATTCACAGCCAATGAGTTCTTTCAAATCTGATCACTGTTGGCAAACAGTACAGAGTGATGTAAATGAACAGTTACTTATATTTGATGGTGTTGACAGAAAGATCTTAAAGACCGAGGCCAGGGAATTTAGCTATGCAGAAAAAAAATCACTCTGCAATGTATATGTGCTACTGTGTCCCACTGCTGCTAATGTGTGATTTATTGTGAATGCACCTTGTGCAGGTTAGGAGGCATGAGTCACCGTTCTCCCCTCTAACACTCATTAGTCATAAAGTATTTCAGGAGTCCCATGCACCAGTTAAAACTGACCTGTGCTACTTTATATAATGTTAGCACTTCTTACCAGACCCTGGCTGAAGGCACTGGGAAAGCATAGTGTAAAAGTCTGCTTCTGAAGTAGTTTCTTGGAATCAGAGATGACTTGCTTCCATCGGTTCTGAGGTGACTGATGAGCTCTATGTGGGGACCACAGAGTCTTCTACAGAAGGTGCCTGACTGGACTGGTGGGTGGTAGTTTGTGGTGAGTGCACTTCTCCTGTCATGGACTCTGTGCTCCTGAAGCTTGGACGCAAGGATCTTAATGCCATTGCAAGTGATCCTTCTCCGCTTTCAATAGGCATAAGCCAGGGACCTCCTGGAGTCACTGGGAAGGTTGCATTTCTTTTCCATCGAGGTTTCAAGAACATTCTTGAACCTTTTCTTGTTTGGTTGCTAATCTCTTCCTGTGAAATTGAGTGTTTCCAGGATCTTGCATTAGCAAATGACAGATGCTTGCTTTGGTTTGCTTATCCTTCTGGTGGATTTGGAAGATTTTGCTGAGACAGCATTGGTGGTATCTTTCCAGTGCTTTGAGATGTTGCTACATGTAATCCAGGTTTCAGAAGCAGGGTCACTGCTCTCTGGTTGATACTGAGTTTTTTTTTAATGCCAGGCTCAAGGTTCTAACACCATTTTCCTCAGTTGGCCAAACACTGTATTGTCACGCTGAAGCCCAAGGTGAATTTCAACAGTGATGTCCACCTCTGTTTATACGTAGTTCAAAGGATATGGGTTGTGGTCCACTTTGCATATATTAAGGTATCTGAACAACAGTTGCTTTTGTCTTGCTGTCATTGAGTCATAGAAATTTATGGCACAGAGGAGGTCATACAGTCCATTGTGTCCCTGCTGCCCACAGTGAAACAGTTTGTATATCACTGACTTACCAGCTTTCTCCCCATCCCTGTAGGTTATGGTTTTTCAAATGATTACCATTGTCCGTTTCTGACTCTTCCTTTTTCAGCAGTGCATCCCAGACCTCCACCACTAATTAAGTGAAATAGTTTTTTTGTAATTTCCTTCCAATCTTCTATCAGAGAAGTGGATCCTTTCTGTTTATGCTCTCATAACTTTATACATCTCTTAAATCTCTCCTCATTCTCCTTTGTTCCAAAGAAAGGATCTATCAGTTTCAACTATAAACTCAACAATTCCCACTGCTAGCTTGATCACACTACCTCAGTCTTCACTATAATTTACCATAAAATTGTATCTTGAGCTTTGCCAGAACTGCCTTTAGCTGTACCATTGGAATTCCAGTAGCACATAAACTAGGATCTCAACCTCTGCACATAAGCTCACTTAAGAAGAATTCTAGGTTACTAGTCCCTTGAATTTACTCAGTGAGCTCATGGCTGATTTGTGGCTTAACTCCATATATCCAGATTTTCTCATACCCTCAATAAATTCAGTTATCAAAGTAGCATCAATCTCAGATATAAAGCAACTGCTGTGATATTATCTGTTGTTTGTTGAAGCAAACCTGAAAGACTTGGTTCAAACTATTAATCCTGTACGTAGAGTCCATAACATGGACCAAGTGGAGGGAAGTGGAATTGAATTGCATACTGTTGTCCATTTTTGACTGGCATTGATTAGGAGACGAATTGTTGCCTTCTGTGCCACAAATTTCCATGACTGCATTTCCTTAGGAATGCTTTCAGTTTCCATCTTTCCCTGATGTTCACATTGTTCATCTTTATTTTGCTATTCCCCTCCTTAACTTCTTGCACTTTTGCAGATAGATTATTGATCATTTTTTTTAGATAAGCTCACTGACTCCCATAGGAACTCTTGTTACATTTCAGAGAAACAAGAGAATGCAGATGCTGGAATCTGGAGTAAAAACTAAACTGCTGGAAGAGCTCAGCAGGTTAAGCAGCATCTGTGGAGACAAAAGATATGTGTCGATGCTTTGGGTCCAAACCCTGCATCGGGGGGGAAGGGGGGGGGGAAGAGGAATGATGGCTAATATACATGTGTGGGGGGACAGGAGCTGGTGGTTGATAGGTGGAACCAGATGAAGCAGGAACGTTGGGCAGATGGTCGCCCAGGCCATCACAGAAGATGCCTTGGACCTTCCTGCCAGCCAAGGTCCTGAACACTGTTTCTGAGTGAAGCAGTGATTTTACCAATACTTCTCTCAGTTTAGTATACTCCATTCACTGTTCACAGTGTGGTCTCAGCTACCTGGGGTCAACAAATGCAGATTGTGTGATTGATTCTTGAGGAATACTACCTGTCAGCCCTAAAAATTGATCCTGAGCATTTTAATCCATCCCACTCCCCCTCTGTCCTCTTTGTTCCTGACCTCCTACATTACTTCATGAAGCTCAACACAAGATTAAGGTACAACACATCTTTCATTTGGGCACTTCTGTAGCTTTCCAGATGTAACACTGTATGGTGAATCCAGCAATTTTAGATCCTTTTTTTTAAAAGGGAGAATGATTGTTGGTTTCTACAGCTAACTGATACTTTGTTTTATTTTTGTCCCATTACTACTGTCTTTTTCCCTAGTTTTATTATCCTTTTGGTCGTTTAACCTCTCCAAAGTTCCATCCTTCCCAGACCTTCCTGTTGTTCTCTGCAGCTATGTACTAATTCTGTTTCATCGTTAACTTTTTCTGGTTCTGGTAAAAGTTCATCAACCTGCAACTTTAGCTTTATTTCACTATACCCTGCATTCAAACAGTTATGAATCATGTTTCTGCTCAGTTTGCTTTTCATTAATTTTCCTTTAGCCATCTGTCAGTTACTGAATGTTAACATGGTGATTTGATCAATAATTAACCCAGAAAGTGCATTTGCGACCTTACAACTATATGTGCAAAAGAAGGCATTTCTTTGATCTCCATTTTTTTTAAAAGTCCTTGTCTCCTTTTCTAGATTTCTGAACCATTGCATGCAGTCTGTCCTATTGCTCATGATTTTCATTGGCTTGTGATTGGCCAAATTAGGTTTCCTTTATTTGTCACAGGAATTACTGGGGCAATGTTGCACAATGTCAGATAAGCACAAGAAATGTATATATTGTGGAACAGCTTGGTTAGGGATAAATGCACATATCGTGAACCAGACAGTCAGGTTGTTACCAGCATTTATGAGCTTTGCATTTTTATGCCATTTGAAATTAATTGAGTGGTCTGTGGGTTGGCTTATAATGTGCTATGGTGGTGTAAGATGATGCACTTACACTTTTCACTGCATCACATGCCGCAAGTTCAGCTTGGTATCTATCACTGATTACCTATTATGATGGATATATGTGGAGCTCTTGTTCACGTCAGTTAAATCGTTGTCCACCAACATTCTTTTTTGGATGCTATTTGGCCACAGAATTTACCTCTGATACAGTATTTATGGGTTTTCTTTGCTCTGACATAAATTCACTTCCAATAAACAGGCTGCCCTGTGTAGTAGCTTCACAATATTTGATCCTCAATTCAAGAAATACCTAATCCTGAGCTAGGCATGATCCTCTGCACTTTTCATTAAACTGGCTTTGGACTCCTCGCTTGTTGGGGGATAAAAGAGTGAACAGTGCCCTGAGTTGGAAGGGTTTTTCTCATTTATTAATAACTTGTGGTCAGGGCTTCACAAGCAAGGCCAGTGTGTATTGTTCTGAACAGAGTGGCTTGCCATGCCATTTAAAAGTCAACCACATTGCTGTGGATCTGGAGTCACATGCTTGGTAAAGATGGCAGACTTCTTTCCTGAAGGACATGGGTGTACCAGATGGGTTTTTATGACGACCAATTGTTTTGATGTCACCTTTACTAAGACTGTCTTGTTTTTTTTATTCTAGATTGCTAATTGAATTTAAATTCCATGTGTGTTATACTGGGATTTGAACTCTGGTCTCTGGGTTGTTTATCTAAGCTTAGTAGTTATTAGTCCAATAACCACTGCACCACTATGGTACCTTATATAGGATACGTTATGATATATAACTCTGCTGATGCTTCACTGGGGATCACAAATAGCCCATTTAAAGTTTTTTAGCCTGTCCTTATTTCACCAATTTGATGTGATGGAAGTGTGACACTAACTAGTGGAGGGTGCCCTCATTCTTGATTTCAGACTTTGGGACATTATCGGAACTATGTGGTGGTCACCCTAGCCAATGCTACTGCAGAGAAATGTGGAGCTAAAATAATTTTATCCATCTTAGTGGATGCCTTTGAAGGTCTGCATAGGTCAATTTGCAAAATGTCAATTAATAATGTTTTGGGAATCTGTCAGTCCTTGTAACTATATCCGTCATTACTGGCAGCATAATCTTCATTGAATAAAAGGGTACTGGCATAGACCCATGACCGCTACAAGACTCTCCTCTCCTCTGTGGTGCTGAACAACACATGTCAGAGCAATGTGTGCCAGACCTCTTCTAAATAATTTCACTTTTGCCATACAGTGAGCTCACAGTTTGTTGCTTGATCTTGCATATGAATGGAATGAGAACTTTTCCTTGCACACCTGGTATTTAGAACATGGAACATTACAGCACAGTGCAGGCTCTTCAGCCCGCAATGTTGTGCAGACCTTTTAACCTACTCTAAGATCAATCTAACCATTCCCTCCCACATATCCCTCCATTTTTCTATCATCCATGTGCCTTTGTAAGAAGCTAAAAAAAATCTTTAAAAAACTTGCTTCTGATATCTCCCCTATACTTTCCTCCAATGACCTTAAAATTACGTCCCCTCATGTTAGCCATTTTTGCCCTGGGAAAAGTCTCTGACTGTCCACTTGATCTATGCCTCTTATCATCTTGTACACCTCCATCAAGTCATCTCTCATCCTCCTTCCCTCCAAATAGAAAAGCCCTAGCTCACTCAACCTATCCTCATAAGACATGCTCTCCAATCCAGGTAGTATCCTGGTAAACCTCCTCTGCACCCTTTCTAAAGCTTTCACTTCCTTCCTGTAGTGAGGCGACCAGAAATGATCGCAATATTCTAAGTGTGGTCTAACCAGGGTTTTATAAAGCTGCAACAATACCTCATGGCTCTTGAACTCAATACCCTGACTAACGAAGGTCAACACGCCATACGCCTTCTTAACAACCCTATCAACTTGCGAAACTTTATTTATACAGCACGGTAATAGGTCCTTCTGGCCCAGCGAGCCTGCACCACCCAATTATACCCACTTTAACCCACCAACTCATACATCTTTGGAATGTGGGAGGAAACGGGAGCACCTGGAGGAAACCCACGTAGCCAAGGGGAGAACATACAAACAGACAGTGGGGGGGAATTGAACCCTGACCGCTGGTGCTGTAATAGCGTTATGCTAACTGTTATACTACCATGCTGCCCATTTAACCATCCATTAAAACTGAAGGCAGAGACCAAATGAAAGCTGTCATCTGACAGGTTCAAATTCATTAACAGCAATTGTTTTTTTAATTTTTAATTAACTTACTTTTGTATATGTCAAATAAATTTAACATAAAGGCACTCATTAAGTGTTTGAACAAATGAGACAATGTGCTATACTTTTCAAAGGTTATACTGTGCTATGAATCATATTAAAATAATATTACCATCTTTGATTATATGAAGTTCGTTGACATTTTTTTGGGGGGAGTCAGGAAAAGTAGTGTTAGTTGAGGATAAGTATTGGTAAGAGCTTCCCAAAGTTTTTCAAATAGCACTATTGGCTCTTTCACATGCAAAAATAAATGGGTAAATTAGATGTCATTTAACATCTCCTCTGAAGTGTAGCTCTGACAATATGGCGCTCCCTTGGATTTGTACCCCTGACCTTCTGACTTTGAGTGCCAATACCTGAGACAAGTTGTTAAACGAGTTAGATTCTGATGCTCTCTGCAGACTGAGTAAGCCTACAGATAAACAGATGCACTTGAGACAAATTAAACAAAAAACCTATAAGAGATGGGGTGTCCTATCTCACCTCTTTTTATCAGTACATTGATGACTGTATTGGTGTTGATGTCACACTGAACTAACTGCCAAATTCCATGTTTATCTTCATATGGTCCTTCTCTGATTTTTTTTTCTCTCTCTCTCAGATTTGTTATCTTCAGTCAGCAGATAAACTAGTGACCAGTATACACTACAAACCTACCAGCTCCCACAGCTATCTTGACGACCCTTCCTTCCACCCTGCTTTCTCGTTGCTCTGTCTCTTTTGTATTTATTCTGATGAAGCCAGAGTCCATATTAATGCTTGTGATATGTCTTTTTTTTCCTCAGTTGTGGATTCTTTACCACTGTGGTGGAGTCATAGAGTCATACAGCATGGATACAGGCCCTTTGGCCCATCATGTCCATGCTGATGTTTTTGCCCATCTACATTAATCCCATTTGTCCGCATTAGGATGGTAGCCTTCTTTTATTCAAGTATCTGTCTAAATGTCCCTTAAATGTAGTAATTGTATCTGATTCCACCACCATCTCTGGAAGTGGGTTCCAGATATCAACCACTCCGCTGAAGCTACAGTTCCTGGATTATTTTTGATATCCAGTATTTGAGGTTAACAATTGCATAATAACTTGCATTACTACTGTGAAAACAACTCCTTATTCAAAGTAATTTTTCAAAGAGCAGAATGTTCCTTGTGCTTGACAGGTGAATCCACAGTATTTAAATACACCAAGAGCAAAAAATGATTAAATAGTGCTTTCAACTTTAGAAATTTTAACTCAACACACATTGAATTTTCCAGTTCCAGGTAACCCATACCTCTGTGTTCCTTTCCCACTGCTACTGGTCCACCTAGGTTCTTTCTGCCCTTGTTCATCATTTTTTTCACTTCACCACTCCCCTTACCTGGATCCTTTTTTGCCTCCCCACCTGGGTCCATCTGCCCATCGCCCACACACCTATCCACCTGAGTTTCTTCTCCCTTGGCCTACCTTTCCTATCCCCTCCGTCCAGCTGGCTTCATCTACCCAATCCCTTTGTTTTCCTAATCTGTTTCCACCTATCAACTACCAGCCTCTGCCTCACCCTTCCCTCTCACCTCTTTATTACTGGCTATCTCCCCTCTTCAGAGTCTGTCCTTGTGCATTGCCTCAGCTCAGAACATTGACCATCCCTTTGCATCCATAAGTGCTGCCTGAGCCTCCAGCAGTTTGTTTTTTTGCAAGGAATGGAGGACCCTGAGGGAGGGGTTAAGAGATAGGTATAACTGAGAAGGGATGACTGAAGGAGGGAGAGAATCAGAGTGGTGCCTGTGAGGCATGTGTATATTGGTGGGGAGGGGATGTTTGGAGTGCACATGTGAGAGGATATTAATTCTGTGCTGCAGTGCCTGGTCTCCTTCCATTTTGGATCTTGACATTGGACCAGGACCTCACTCTGTCAAAACCCCTTGGCAGCTGGTGCACATCTGCAGCCCACATTAGAAGGGTTAGCATGCACGCATCTTCCACTTCTCAAAACTGGAGTGGAAGCAAGTCATCCATGATCCTAAGGGAATACCTAAGAAGACTGTTAAAACTAGAATATTTGTCAGAGACTGCTGAAGGTTGCTGCAATTTCAACAGTTTGCTATAATTACCAGAGATTAATTTATGGAAATCAAGTCCAAATTAATTATTTCTGCTGAATTAATCTTAAATACCTTAAACTGCAAAGATAAGAATCTGTGCTCCATATTCTGTGTTTAGTATAAATATTCATATTCCTGATTTAATCTAAGCCTTCAAATATAATACCTGATTTGTGTCCAATAGTAATACTAATTACAGCTTTTTGTTAGAGATCCTGGAGGAAGCTGCAGTTCCTGAATTATTTTTGATATCCAGAATTTGAGGTTAACAATTGCATAATAACTTGCATTACTACTGTGAAAACAGCTCCCTATTCAAAGCAATTTTTCAAAGAGCAGAATGTTTCTTGTGCTTGATAGGTGAATCCACAGTACTTAAGTATACCAAGGGCAAAAAATGATTAAATAGTGCTTTCAACTTTAGAAATTTTAACTCGACAAAATACTTAGATGTAATAAGTGTGGTTCATAGGTTCCTAGTGCATATTGTGGTAAGGCGAACAAACAAAGATTTTCTTGCTGAACACTCTGATGTTTGATGATGAACAACACCCAACAAATAGCACTGCTTGATACAATAACATATTCAAAGTCATACTACAAGGTGTCCACAATTCCTAAAGATATACATGCACATTTTGTACTTCCTACACAATGGACTGCATTTCTCTCTTTAATTTTAAAAGAAAGTGCCCCAAAAAAAGTGCAACATGTATTGAATTATTAATATCAAATCAATATTTACATATAATAAAAAGAAATTTTAACTCGACAAAATACTTAGATGTAATAAGTGTGGTTCATAGGTTCCTAGTGCATATTGTGGTAAGGCGAACAAACAAAGATTTTCTTGCTGAACACTCTGATGTTTGATGATGAACAACACCCAACAAATAGCACTGCTTGATACAATAACATATTCAAAGTCATACTACAAGGTGTCCACAATTCCTAAAGATATACATGCACATTTTGTACTTCCTACACAATGGACTGCATTTCTCTCTTTAATTTTAAAAGAAAGTGCCCCAAAAAAAGTGCAACATGTATTGAATTATTAATATCAAATCAATATTTACATATAATAAAAAGTTATACAAGTATTATCCCTAACCGCATTGTGGGTACCCGCACATCAAGAACTCAGCTGTTCAAAAATACAGCTCACCACTGACTTCTCAAGGACAGTTAGGGGTGGGCAATTAAATGCTGGATCAGACTGTGAAGCCTGCATCCCTTGAATGAATAAAAATAACAGTTACTAATTATTTACGTAACCATATACACAGTCAACAATTATAAGGTTAGTTAAATGTAAATCTACTTTTCTTAACCTCTCAACTACAACAGTACAATGTAAACCAGGTCCAACAATTCAGCAGTATGCCCCTGATACCAATCAACCTGATAAATGATTTCTACAATACCTATCACATAACAAATCTCACACCTTGCACTGCTGTTAGCTTAACCATACATGACTGTGAATAAAATGTCACACATAGTTCTCAACATCACTTCTAGCTGCTGGTTGTGCAGCTGTCATGTAACTCTAGTGACCTTGGTTTCATCCTAGTCTGGTTACAGTTCTCCATATTGAGTTTCTCTCCTTCAGTTATTCCAGTGAATTCCAGCAAAGGTGGTCCTAACACTCCTGCAAACAAACCACCTGTGTCATCAAAACAAAAAACAGAGCCCACTTCTAAACTGGTTATTGCTGAAGAGTGTGAAACACCCATAACTCAGAAAAAAACAAGATCATTCTGTGCTCCAAACCCAAGTTGCTCTGCATACCTGGCCATCTTGTTACTGTACCCCTAACATTCCCTTTCCATGTTGTGGTGGGCTCTGTGGCCTTGTTCACAAGGGACATCTACTGTCCAAGTCTCTCACTGGCATAGCATTTATGTCACTCGCTTCCCTGCAGTGAAATAAACATGTATATGCACACTACTGCGCACTGTCTCTCAAAAATGTCAACACTGCAAAACCCTGGATTCTGCAAAACATACTTGCATACTCTTTTAATATTCATAGAATCACAAGATCGTACAGCATAGAAATGGGCCCTTTTGCCACAGTTCGTCCATGCTGACAGTCATGTATATGCAACCATTGTGTGAATTGAACTGGTCTCTGAGCTTCATGTGTTCATTTGTTTATCTTCCATGATGGCCCATGGCCTGCTTTTCTCAGGCTCTCCTCAGACTCCATCTTCACTGGTGCCAGTAGACTGCTACCCATGCCGCAATCACTGCACTTACTTATAAGGAAAGAATGGTCTGTTTTCACCATGCTCTATTCCCCAGACATACATTTGCATGCCTTCCAATCTGTGACACACTGGCTACTGATTTCTCATTTTATATGGTCACCTTGTCAGATCTATATTTGCTCAATCTGGTGTGGCCATGTTCATGAACTCCAGACTTTTAATGTCCTTGGCACGCATCTTGCCCAATAACTTTTCAGCAAGCTGCAGTGTCAATGTGTATGCTGATCATATCTTCAATTGATAAGAAAGGCACAAATACACTGATGGTAACTCCTGTTACAAGTAAACAGTACATTCTATACCAATTTCTACCTCTTTGATCTATGAAACTAGTGCAGGAATCATTGGGAAAATGCTAGAATCCATATTTAAGGTGATAATAGCAGAAGCTTTAGAAAATCATAAGACAAGCAAGCAGAAACAGTGAGCTCTGTGACAGATTTGCTAGAATTCTTTGAGGATATATTGAAAAAGAGAACATAGTGAATTGGATTTCCAGAAGTAATTTGACAAGATGCCACAGAAGAGGTTATTACCCTAAGATAAGATCCCATAGGATTGGGGGTAATGCAGTAGCATAGAGAGAGGAGTCGCTGACCAACAGAAAGAAGAAAGTTGGGATAAATAGGTAATTCTCAGATTGACAAGGATTATGGCTGGGGCTTCAGCTATTTACAATCTATATTGATGACTTGAATGCAGAGACAGAGTGTACTGTAGCCAGATTTGCTGATGAGACAAAGATGGGTGCATCTGCAAGTTGTGAGGAGGACGCAGAGCATGCACAGAAAAGTTAATTGAGTAGGCATGGAGCTTGCAAATAGAGTGTAATGTGGAATAATGAATACAAAATCAAATTATTATTTAAACAGAGTGAGACTACAGAATGTTGTGGTAAAAAGGGATCTGAGCATTCTAGTACATGAAACTCAGAAGGTTCGGCCACTGATTAGGAATGCTAATGAATTGTGTGCCTTTATTGCAGGGGGTGTGGAATATACCAACAGGGAAGTTTTAATTCAACTTTAGAAGGCATTGATGAGACCACACCTGGAATAGTGCATGTAGTTTTGGTCTCCATATTATAGGAAGGATGTTGTGCTTCCATTGGAGGCAGAGCAAAGAAGTATCTCCAGATTGATTCCTGGGATGAAGGTGTTAATGTAAGTAAAAAGGTTGAGCCTATACTCAGACTATGGAAGAAGTACAGGTGATTGTACTGAAATGTAGAAGATCCTGTGGGAAATTGACAGGGTGGATGCTGAGTGAATGTTTCCCCTAGTGGAGGTATCTCAAAATATGGGGCATTGTTTCAGAATAAAGCATCTCTCATTTCATGTGGAGATGAGGAGGAATATCTTCTCTCAGAGTATTGTAAGTATTTGAAATTCTCTACCTCCGAGAGCTGTATGCAAGAGGGAGTCAATGAATAGGTTCCAGGTGAAGATTGATGGACATTTAAACTACAAGGGAGTCAAAAGGTGTTGACTGACATGACCTGCACTTTTGGTTTTTAATGTTCTCATGTTCCTATGGTATTCCACTGGGGCCATTCTACACCTTTTTGCCCTTGCACCTGCAGCAAATCAGTACTAATATCATGAGCGTCAGTTGCAATCCTCAGGCACAGGGAGTGTGCCTTGCTGGCGACAATTAAAACATTGGGCAGTTTGGAATAGGTATTGCAAGGTGAAATGGTTTCCATAACATCTATTGAAGGCCTCCTGTCTTTCCCGCCCATGTAACTCTCAGCCTTCTCTCCTCTGGCACTCGCATGACCTACAGTTTTCCCACCAAAGGCACTTGTGGCATTTCTGTGGGATGGTGCTTTAGATTCATAGAGCTATACAGCACAAAGCAGGCCTTTCAGCCGAACTCGACCATGCTGAACAAGGTGTCTTCCTGAGATAGTCCCATTTGCCTGCATTTGGCCCATATCTCTCCTACCCATGTACCTGCCTGAATGCCTTTTAGACAATGTAATTGTATCCGCATTTACCATTACCTTTGGCAGCTCATTCCGTGTACCCATCTCCCTCTGTGTGGAAAAATCACTCTCTCAGGTCCCCTTTAAATCCTTCCCCTCTCTCTGTAAATCTGTGCCCTCCAATTTTAGACTCCCCTACCATGGGAAAAAGACTATGACCATCCACTCTATGACCATGCCCCTCATGATTTTAGAAACCTCAGCAAGGTCACGCCTCAGCCTCCACTCCAGGGAAAACAGTCCCAACCTATCTTTCCTTATAACTCAAGATGTTGGGTTGCGGAAAAGTATCACACGGACTCGGCAGGTATCTGCTTCAGAAATCTTTATTGTAGCATGATATCATGGAGAGCTCAGACTCCTAAAAGTGGAGTTCCACAGCTCTGCCCGACCAAGGGATTACAACCTTTATTTATATTACAAGAGTATGTGACTACAAGCATCCAAGCACAAATAGCAGAAATAAATGGCAGAAGTGAGCAACCATGGTTTTAGCCTTAGTCTAGCATGCTTGAGGAACAAAGTATAATTAGATTGCCACATCCTGCGTGGCAGACAAGGCACAGGACATCATACATGGAGAGCTCCTTGGCTATTGGCAGAACAAAAGTTAACCCTCTAGCTCCCCTCCTGCAAAAATTCGAGAACATTCTCAATTGTCTTTCACATTTCTCCCACATGTTGCCAGGATGGAGGGCTTGTGAATATTTCCTGCATCCACTCTAGCTTAATCATGTCCTTCCTATAGTATGGCAACCAGAACTTCACACAGTGTTCCAGGTGTGGTCTCAGCAATGTCATTTACACCTGTAACGTGACGTCCTAAGTCTCATACTCAATGCCCTGTCGAATGAAGGCAAATGAGGCTTCACCACTTTGTACATCTGTGTTGCTACTTTCAGGGAACTATATACTGATAACCCTAGGTCTCACTGTTCTACAGCACTCCCAACACCCAATCTTTCACAGTGTATGTCCTTCTCTGGTTTAACTCCCCAAAATACATCACCTTGGTCTTGTCTGAGTTAAATTTCATCTTCCATTCCTTGGCCCACTTTCCCAGTTGATCTAGATCCTGTTGTAATCCTGTCCACCACAGTGTCATTCCCATGCTTACTAATTATACCACTTGCATTCTCGAACAGTTCGTAATTCGGTAATGAACAAAAGCTGTGTGCAGACTGTGCCTCACTTGAAGGGAGAGCAAGTAGGCGCGGGAAGAGTGGCTGCCAGCCGGTCTCGCTGACTCAGTGAGAGAGCGATTTGAGTGTGCTCAGGGCTCCCAGCTGTGCTTGGCCCAGTTGTTATGAATTAGGTGGGGGTGGGGAGAGAAGGCACGTGGAAATGCCTCGTTTCCACCCAGCAGAAAATGTCTGGAGCCCCACAGCAGCTGGCAGATCCAAACACTCGCTTATATGTAGGGGTTGTCTATAAGTTTGGTGCTCGTATCCTGTGGAGGACCAGTATATGACAAACAGCAGGGGATCCAGCACCGATCCCTGCTGAACACCACTGGTCACAGGCCTCTGATCTGAAAAATAACCCTCCACTACCACCCTCTGACTCCTTCCACCAAGCCAATTTTGTCTCCAGTCATAACCTGATCAAAGTAATTTCTTGTTTGTCAGTGCCCATTCCATAATGATGGCTATTCTAAATGCACCTTTGAATGTCAGGTCCAACATGCCAAATGGTTTTCTTTTAATTTTAATTTTCAGCCCACACACTGATCATTCTTGCTGTGCTAAACCTGATAAAGTCTGAAAGATGCAACAATACCTTTTAATATCTCAGAATATACTTCACTGGAATATCCTGTTGAAATTCTCACAGTATCCTTGTAAGGAGACCTCTGTGGTTTGTAGCGCCAATAAACTTAGTAATGTTTTGTACGTCCCTTATCCTTCTATTAGTCTTCTGCTTTTAACAATCAGCCCACTTCTCTGTTCGCTGTCCTTACTTGGGACCTCAACAATATCATCTGCTTTCAGAAATGCAAAAACACTCATTCAACATGGTCAACAATGTAGCTTAAGTGGGTTCTTTTTTGATATTGCTGTTTAACATAACTGAATAAGGACAAACAAAGCTCTCATTAGTAGACAATTAACAACAACAACAAAGTATGCAAAGTCATACCACATAGTGTACACAATTTTTGAAAGTGTAACACAAAATAAATGTACACCGTATCTTACATCTTTTGCAGTGCTGGTTGAAATGGCTTGCATGTGCCCAGTTTTCTTTAGTACTTAAAGGGAATATATTGGTTGGTATATTTCCTGCATTAATATAGCATTTAAATGTGCCCAATATGTGGCTGTGTTAAGCTTCTCTTATTTCAAAAGAGAATCCTGGATGTGATGGTGGCTGGCAGTGAGTGAACAAAATGGCTTCTTAACTAACTTAAGTTCTCTCTCCATGCTAAAATGGTTTAAAATTGTGGTAATTGGGAGTAAAATCCAGCCCCTGCTGACTTTCTCCCACCTAACTGAATGAGTGAGCTAATGATTCCAAACACTACCAAAAGCATCACTTCCGGAGGTAGATTAAGTGAAGTCAAAATCCAACTTCTGTAGCAATGATGCCTTTCTCTAAGGTTATTTCTACAATATTCAGGATACATCAACAGGAAAGGCAAATATATTCTTGTTTCAAGCACCTGACTTCATTTTTTTTTTGGAAGCTAAATCACAAAAGGCAACAGGAAGTAGGAAGAGTTTTCTGTGTTGTAATTTAATATATCTTACACTGATGATCTTGTGACCCATAAATGTTGATTGAAGTTCTTCTTTGGGTTGTGAGGATTAGTTGAGTATACTATTCTGTATGTTATGATTGTTTCATTAAATGACTGGATATTTTGCTGCAGATACATATTTACACTGCAAACATTTGTATGTAACAGCCAGGATATTGAAAATCTTCAGAACATTTCAAAACAATAATAATTGAGGTATTGAAATTTAAGCTACAAACCAGAAGGTCAAAGCTTGGGTAGCTTATGACCACATCTTTGTCTTGATAAACGTTGCTAACTTGGGATACAAAATAGAGTGCACAAATTGTTAAAAGTTGTTAATTAATGGTTCATTTTTTTAACAACAGGTGAAATAGACAGCTCCAGCAATCAAATCACATTGTTTGACTTGAAATGGCATCATCCCATGATTTAATGATCTTTGATATTGGGACTTAGCTCATAACTTGCTGAAAGGAAATAGTATTCACCATGTTTGTTATAGAGAGGGTGAATAGATGGTATTGGTATTGGTTTATTATTGTCACTTGTACCAAGGTACAGTGAAAAACTTGTCTTGCAAACTGATTATACAGGTCAATTCATTACACAGTGCAGTTACATTGAGTTAGTACAGAGTCCATTGATATAGTACAGGTAAAAACAGTAACAGTACAGAGCAAAGTGTCACAGCTACAGAGAAAGTACAGTGCAGGTAGACAATAAGGTGCAAGGTCACAACAAAGTAGATCGTGAGATCAAAGTCCATTCATTGTGTAAGGGAACCATTCAATAGTCTTATCACAGTGGGGTAGAAGCTGTCCTTGAGTCTGGTGGTACGTGCCCCCAGGCTCCTGTATCTTCTACCCAATGGAAGAGGAGAGAAGAGAGAATGTCCTGGGTGGGAGGGGTCTTTGATTATGCTGGCTGCTTCACCAAGACAACGAGAGTCCAAGAAGGGGAGGCTGGTGTCCGTGATGCACTGGGCTGTGTCCACAACTCTCTGCAGTTTCTTGCGCTCCTGGGCAGAGCAGTTGCTGTACCAAGCCATGATACATCCAGATAGGATGCTTTCTATGGTCCATCGGTAAAAGTTGGTGAGAGTCAAAGGGGACAAACCAAACATCTTTAGCCTTCTGAGGAAGTAGAGGCGCTGGTGAGCTTTCTTGGCCATGGCATCTATGTGACTTGACCAGGACAGGCTGTTGGTGCTGTTCACTCCCAGGAACTTGAAGCTCTCAACCCTCTCGACCTTGGCACCATTGATGTAGATAGGTGCATGTACACTGCCCCCTTTCCTGAAGTCAATGACCAGTTCTTTTGTTTTGTTGACATTGAGGGAAAGCTTGTTTTCATGACACCATTCCACTAAGTTCTATGTCTCCTTCCTGTACTCCAACTCATCGCTGTTTGAGATACAGCCTACAACGGTGGTATCATCTGCAAACTTGTAGATGGAGTTAGAGCAGAATCTGGCCACACAATCGTGACTGTATAGGGAGTAGAGTAGAGGGCTGAGGACGCAGCCTTGTAGGGCACCAGTGTTGATAATAATTGTGCCGGAAGTATTGCTGCCTATCCTCACTGATTGCGGTCTGTTTGTTAGAAAGTCAAGGATCTAGTTACAGAGGGAGGTGTTGAGTCCTAGGTCTTGGAGTTTGGTGACAAGCTTGCTTGGAATTATTGTATTGAAGGCAGAGCTGTAGTCAATAAACAATAGTTTAACGTAGGTGTCTTTACTGTTCAGATGCTCCAGAGCTGAGTGTAGGGCCAGGGAGATAGCATCCGCTGTAGACCTGTTCCGATGATAGGCGAATTGCAATGGGTCCAGGTTGTCTGGGAGGCTGGAGTTGATGCGTGCCATGACCAATCTCTCAAAGCACTTCATGATGGTGGATGTCAGAGTCAGTAGTCATTGAGGCATGTTACCTTGCTTTTCTTCAGTACCGGGATGATAGTGGTCTTCTTAAAGCAGGTGGGAACCTGAGATTGAAGCAGGCTTGAAATATCTTCTGTCCTTGAACAAAAAAACCACCCTCTTACTTTTAACAAATTTGTGGTTTATTTTTTGGCGCAGTTTTCCCCTCCATGTTTTGTTGACTCGATTCATATCATACATGTGCACCAATAATGATAACTACTTCTACCCCATCTGTTTGCATATGAGGAGGGAACAAAAGAGGAGGCCTGTGGTAGGGTGAAAGATGTAGAGGTTAAATGACAAAAGGAATTATTAATGCAAGGTAGCAAGGAGCAAGCTATGATGCAGGGTAACAAATTCCAGGAAGTGAAAATGTAAACCAGTCATCTGAAGTTACTAAACAAGTTCGGAGGATGCTGGAAGTACTGATGATTTGAAATCATTGAGCTTGAGTGCAGGACCTGGGAAGAATCTGTAGTGCTCTGGGTGGTGAGAGGAGATATAAGGGCTGTTTGTCCCTAAACTCCTGGGCTCCTGTCTTGCACTTACTCATCCCTCCACCCTTGCCTGTGCCTTCTAAACCTACAGGGCCTCCACCTCTCATGCTCACCTTTAACACGGGGGTCTCTGTCTCCTGTGCTGTTCCCAAACTCTCAGAAGGATGTTGAAGACTCTATTTGGCAGAAAAAGTTGGGGGAAAAATCAAGAGTTGTGTACAAGTAAGATTATTATGTTTGGGAGTGAGCTCTAGTATGAGAAATTTAAGGGCACATGGTTTGCACAGTAGTGTAGCATTTAGTGTAATGCTATTAAAGCGCCAGCAACCCAGGTTCAATTCCCACTGCTGTCTGTAAGGAGTTTGTACGTTCTCCCTGTGACTGCATGGGTTTCCTCCGGGTGCTCTGGTTTCCTCCCACATTCCAAAGATGTATGGGTTAGAAAGTTGTAGGCATGCTCTGTTGGCGCCGGAAACGTGGCAACATTTATGGGCTGCCCCCAGAATGCTCTACGCAAAAAGACTGTGTGTTTCGATGCACATGTGACTAATAAAGAAATCTCATCTCTCAAATCTCATGTTTATGCAATTACAAAGAAGCAATAGAGTATCTCACTAAAGTAAGTAAGAAAGAATTTCTTATGACCTGAATAAAATCATTCACTCTCTGTTAGTTAACTGAACCTTACTGACCCTCCACTAAGTATGTATGTTACTGGTACAACCTTCCCCACTGTCGAGGATGTCTTCAAGAGGTGGTGCCTCAAGAAGGTGGCATCCATCACTAAGGACCTTCACCATCCGGGATATGCCCTCTTCTCACAATTACCATTGGGGATGAGGTACAGGAGCCTGAAGATCCACACTCAACGACTCAGAAACACCTCTGCCATCAGATTTCTGAACGGTCCATGAACACTACCTCATTATTCCTTTGAAGTCAGTGATAATAAATCTGAATCTGATGTACAAAATTAATGCCAGTTGAGAGCCATTCTTCCAAATGAATTGAATTGTCTCCTGTGTTAATCTTTGGATTATTTCATATAGCTTCCTGGTTGATTTAAATTGATTTTAGTAACTTTTCCCAATTTCCTAAAGATTTTCCATGAATAAGCATTATGGATTGGCTTGCAGCATCAGGTTTGTTTTGCTAATGAGATGGTTTAACTATTGACATCTGCGTATGTTATATTAGTTGTTTAAATATTTTGAGTCATAGAAAGATACAGCATGGAAACAGGCCTTTTGGCCCAGTGAGCCTGTGCCAATCATCAACCACTCATTTACACTAATCCTATATTAATCCATATCTTTTATATTCTCCTTGCATTCTTATCAATTTTCCCCAGATTCTACCACTCATCTACACACTAGGGGCAATTTACTGTGGCCATTTAACCTGCTAAACGGTACCTTCTTGGGATGTGGGGGGAAAAACCAAAGCACCCAGCGGAAGCCTATGTTGTCACGGAGAACATGCAAACTCCACACAGATAGCACCTGAGGTCGGGATTGAACCTAGGTCTCTGGCACTGTGAGGCAGCAGATCTACTAGTTAAGCCACTGTGTCATCATTTGTTGTAGGTTTTAGATGAAAGTTTAGTTTTCGGTACTGTCTTCATACTGCAGCAGCATTTAAATGTACCATGTTCATCATTTTGCTCTATTGGCAGTGATAGATACTGAGGAAGGGAATGATAGCAAATCAAATCAGGTCTCAGTTTAGTGAGTGTCCTTCTGGGTCATGCCCTGGATATGACGTGAATGGTAGAAATTCATTCTTGATTTCTTAAGCAAAATCCCAAAATTATAGTGAGGTCAGCCACTTTAAAGTTAGTGGAGCTGAATTTTGGAAACAGGGTGTAACCTGCAGCCACTGTTGTACATGTGCATTTAGTATTGGTATCCAGCTATGAATTTCCCTCTCATTGTTTGGGAAGGAATAATATTTAGCATGGAGTAGAATAAAAGGGATGTTAAGTAAATGGTGTTAAAATTTGTATTGTGTTGGGCCAGAAGTGATGAGAAATATCAGCAGTTACATGCCAAGCACCCAGCATTTATCCCAAAAACTCTCAGGAAGTTTGAGACCATGGTGTGAATTCAGAGGTCCTAAGCTTGCTGGCTGAGCTCCATGGATAATTTACAGCTGTGCTCCAACATTGGACTCCAGCAGTTACAGTGGAGGTTCTACAGCTGAACATGTGCCAAGTTATAGCTGGCATAGGAGAAACAAGCTCATTCATTTAAATGGATAGGAAAAGCTGAGAGGGGGAAAAGTAGGAGATAAGCAAGGGTAATTTACATTTTTGGATGTAATACAGCTTGCTGTACTGTTTTGATTGTTTAAAAGTGAGTTATTTTTTTAAATGATGTAATTTTAAGATTTTGATTCATTTTTGGTTTAATTGTTTTGCTTTAGTTTTTAAATGTTTCTAAATGGGCGATCAGGACAATTCAACATCCTTGGCAGTTTTGTCAGCTGTAAAATACTTTTCTGTGCTTGTCATTGGTGAGCATCAAGGCGATCATGCTTTCATAGTGCTATAGGTTCCATTCCTTTCGCCCCTTGAGGCTGTTCTCCCACCCTGGTATTAACCACCCCTGTCACCCATCAATCTCACCCCGGACACCCCATATCCCGTCATGCCCCAAGAGGACTCTCTGTAAAGGTACAAGCTTTAAGAATAGAGAGCAAGGGAGAGCAGGCTGTCTGAGGCCCTTTGGTTTAGACAGTTACGTGGTCTTGTGAGCTCTCATGTTCACGGTAAAGGCATGAGACAGGTTTCAAATAATCAAAACTATTGAGTCAGGAGTTAAAAGAAAGCCCTCAGAAGGAGCATTTCATTTATGCAAACTAACAGCACTGCTACATTGAACAGAGAACAGGTGCTGGGAAGGTTTTTATTTCCCCATATGGAATGTGCTTCGTTATGCAGGTGTAATTCCATTGAAATTGCTTTCTCCACTTGCGTTGTGGTTGAACATTGTAGGGTATGTGTTTGATCACCTGGAATGTAGTTTTGAATGCACCATTTTGTAACATTGTAACCAGTGGTTGATACAACTACCAGACAGCAGAAGGGAGGATAGCTAAGCATTGTGTGCTCTGGCCAGCGGGGAAGGGGCAGTATGAAATGTGATCATAGATGAAAGAGGAAGCAGACAATAGCAGCAGGGTTTTATCTTCAAATTAAGTATTCTTTGTCACCAAGTGTACTGCAGTTAGCAAAGGTGACCTGTTCAGTCAACAGATGGATGCTGAGACAGGAGCTACAGTCAGAGGAGGGTGGTCTGGTCTATCACCAGAAGTCATGCTTCAGTGGATTGTCAACAGATTGACCAGTTGTGAGTCTATGCAAGGTTCAGTTAACAGCATAGAGGGATAGAGAGCAAAGAAAGGGTATCCTAGTGTCAGATTGGGGGGAATCTGTCAACCTTAAGTAAAGGGATTTCGCCACTGAGTAACAAATTCTGGTCTTGTGCCATTTACTAAAAGCCCCTAATCAGCACTTCTTGCACAACCAGCAACAATTCAGTACTTGGCCTATTGTAAGTGTAGGAAGGCAGAAAAACACCAGTCCCTGTACACACCAGGGCTCACTGAGGCCCCAGCTGCATGATCTTTGCCACACATGAACAGTCAATGTCTTGGCTGAGAACCTGCTACGTTTTTATTGCTGCCTACCTGTACCAGAGTGATCATTGATGTGTCATTCACCTATATTCTTGACCATTTACTTTTACATCAATTAATTTGTAAGTCACAATAAGGATTGGGAAAATTTGAATATTTTTTTGATTACACCGATGCCTCACATGTTGAACTTTGACATAATTTATATCATTGTACCATTTGTTTAAGGACAAGTATATCTTTCTTCCAAAGTTCTCATTAAAAGGGCTAAAGGGTGAAATTTCAAGTAAGGTGTTAGAGCTATGTATTAATAATGTGAGTTAAAATTTAAAAGATGCTTTGGATTTTCTTATTTAATTTTTGTTTCAAGCCATCACTAACCACACCATTGAGTAGCAACAATGTCTTGTACTCTGCCTCTTAATTCCTTCCATCTTCATTATCAGTGGTTATTCTCCACAAATGCCACATACCACTCTGACTACCTCTTCTACCCTGCTAAGTGTTTCTGCTTTATGTCCCTCCTGAATATATACTAAGCTTCTGTTTGCATGCATCAATGCATTGGTTTCAACCTATGGAATGTGGCAGCATATTTTGCCCTTCCACCAGTCAGAAATGTTTTTTTACATTTAATCAATCCACAAGCTCAATCTCTTGCATTATTTTAAACGGTGTAAGTGTGAAGATCTCTATCAGCTCTCGTGAGCCCCTTTCCCTGAACTTCAACAATGACCAGTGTTTGGGATGCTTGCACTTGACTAAGGAGGCTGTCATTGAAATCTGCCAACTGCTGCAACCAAAATCTCGACCACTGAACTGAACGAGGAATGCATTGTCAGTGGCTGTCAAGGTGATTGTGGTTATGAACTTGAATGTATCAGGCTTCTTGTAAGTCTCTGCTGGAGATATTAGCAACACATTGCTGTGTGAAATCCACTGCTGCATAAGGGAGGCCTCTAAGGCTTTCTATGCAAGGAGAGATAACTTCATTTTATTTAGAGAAAAGACAGCGAAACACTTTCTGCAAGGGCTATGTATGAACAATTATTTAAAGATTGGCATCAGTAATCTCAACAACTCCTGCATCTAAATCCATGTTCAAGGAACTGAAATCCTGATAATAAGCCTGTCTGATAAGAAGGCAGCAGTCTGAACATGTAGTGCGGTACCCAGAAATTGTAATTAAATTTGGGGTGTTGGCCATCAGGTACTGCTTTGTAGTTAGTTTCACATCGGCTGTTTTGATGCAATTTGGTTCTACTTTCAGAATCATATCAGATTGGTATCAGAAAAACAATTGGTATCAGATTCATTTTTGAATATTGATATTGAATACAGATTTTTTGGCTTCCGAATGTACGTCATTACAGTGTGTTTGTTTTTTTTAACATGAGTCCCATATGTCCTCATCTCAATCCCCTGCAGCAGAGCCACTTAACAAATTTGCCCTTGGATAAGGTGGGGCCTCCACTCTCCCCCTCTGTTGGCTACAAGAAAATCATGCCCAGTGTCTCACTATGTTCAGGATCCCACCTCCAATATATTCACATTATTGACATCTGAATTAATGCCTGGCAATATGAAATCGTATTGGTGAGCTTCACTGTTTTCCTGCTTGTCCACCACTGTTAGAGCAAGTTGCAGTTATTTGTTATCTGTTAATATAAAGGAACAAGACAGGTTTGCAATGAGGGGAATGATAACAGTTTGAATGCTAGAAATGAGGGTCAAATGAAAGAAATAAAAATCAGATTTGAGGATGTACTGTCAGAGTTTTATTGACAACAGTAGTTGCATTAGTACAGGTACCTTTTGAATGCTATATCCTATAATTTGCATGGTAGTCTTAGGTTTTACACAATGCGCTGCAACACCATCACTCACCTAACGACAATTTCTATGAATTATGATCAGTAGTTAACATTCATATATTTTGTTACATCCTCACCCACTTCAAGCTGTTTTAAACCTCAAAGACACAACTCACAGTGAACTCATACCATCAGCTTAATGACTCCAGCCCTGCCTGTGGCTACAGCCACAGCAATGGCACTTCCATCTCGTAGAACCCAATCTCCTGCATAGTCTGCTTTGCTTCTCCCAGTTTAGTTGTGTTGCCTTCATGAATTTCACCTTCTCCTTCACAAATGAGAAAAGAGTGTCAGTGAGTGTCAGGCAATGTTTGGATGATGTTGCTGCCCTGGTTGAATAGCAGCTAGTGTGTGCAAGCTAAAACTGTGAAATGAGTGTGATGATTGCAACAGTGCTGTTATGGATGAGATGAAAAAAATGCATGTTAGATCTGTGTCTTGACTGATACAAATTATAGGCAGGGACAGGATTGAGTAGTATTTGTGGGTGTGAATTGAGCTTGTGGATCATTTGGTGGGATGTGATACTCAATGATATAGTCACTGACCTTGGTCACTGCTATGAAGTTATTAAACATGTTTTGGCTCCATATTGAAATGTAACATTACCTGGTCCTGACTGCTGGATGTCCATTATAAGAAAACTTTTACTTCTGTTTTTCTAGTATTACCAATAATTCATGAAACAGAAAGCTAAAGGGAAAGATGAATTGGATGAATTCAGAGTTTGTTTTGTGTGAGTGATTCTGAACCTATCGTGCACTTTATGTACTTCCCCTTTAGTCCATTATGCCTGGCACTTTATATCATTGGTTACAGATTGGTATGCACATTTTAGGGTTGTTAAGTGAGTGTCACCAGTCCAGTTTTGAGGATCTATAAGGTTGCATTTCAAAAATGCCTAAAAATACTCTGCAAAAATTGGTTTGTGCCTTTTCTCAAGCTTATTTGGCAGTGATCTGAAGTAGAAAGACAGATCACACTTTGCAGACTAGAATAGTGCCATAACATCTGTTTCAGACTTCGTGAAAATAGGACTGTGAATGGATTAGGGATTAGGGCTGACCAGCTGAGAATTCTTTCACAGTCACCACAACCTAAACACAAGAGCCAGTTATTTAAAACAAACATATAAAATGTTCTTGTGGAGCTGGGAGGAAAAGGATGTTCTTGCTGAGTTTGCCTTTTTTGTACAAAATGAATGGTAGGGTTTGAGAAAGTGTGGAGGAGCAGACAGACTTTGGTTCACAAGTCCAAGGATCCTTAAAGGTGACAGCACAGGTAGGATAGAGTGGTGAAGAAGGCATTTGTGATGCTTGCCTTTATTAATGGAGCATAGAATATAAGAACTGGGTGGTTAAGGTGTAACAGTACAGAACATTGGTCAGGCCATAGCTGGAGTTTTGTGTACAAATCTGGTTGCCACATGGTAGGAAGGATGTGATTTGCACTGGAGAGGATGCAGAGGAGATTTGTCAGTATGTTGCCTGGGATGGAGTGTTTCATTTATGAGGAGAGACTGGATCGACCTGATTTTGTTTCCCTTGGAGCAGAGGAGGCTAATGGGAGACCTGAATGATGTGCACAAAATTATATGGCACATAGATGAGGGAGAGAGAAAGAAAATTTTCCCTGTTGTAACGGTGTCAAAATCCAGAGGCTTAAGGTAATGGGTAGGAGGCTTAGAGAGAGTCTGAGTCAGAGGGTGGTTTTTCATTCAGAGGGTGGTTGCAATCTGGAAACCACTATCTAAGATGGTGACCGAGTGCAGTTACCGAGTCGGTCTCCAACAAAACTTAAAGAAGAATCTAGATGAGCACTTGAATGCCAAGGCATAAAAACCTACAGGGCAAGTGCTGGAAAATGCGATGAGTACAGATGGGTACTTGAGATGAAGGTGAAAAATGCTGGAAACGCTCAGCATGTCAAGCAGCATCTGTGGAAAGAGAAACCGAATTAGTATTTTAGGTTGAAGATCCTTTGTCAGAATATTCTAAGTATTTCTGGCATTTTTTGTGTTTATTTCAGATTTCCAGTATCTGCAGTTTTTCATGGGTACTTGATGGTTAACACAGACACTGCCAGTTTCTGTGCCTTATAACTCTATGACTCTGTGAACCCAACACTCCTCCTCATCGCACCTACACTAGATGGTTTCTTCTAGCAAGACAGGTAGATTGTAACTCAACCAGTGGAAGAGTAAGTTGCATTCATTAGATGAATGCAAAGACACCACTGTGGACCCATTTGGTCAGGTGTTGCAGCATCTTCACTACACTTACAAATGTTACTCTTGACTGTGGTGAATTGGTTATTGAATTATGTTCCACTCCTTTACCCCCCCCCCCACCCCCCACCCCCTGACCTCCCCAGCCAAAACTCTCACGTCAGTGAAAAGCTTTGTGACCTCCTTCTAGACTTTAGTATATGTTTGTCTTTGCTTTGAATTGAATGGTGAGCCTACTTGGGCATGTTTTCAGTATAGGTGGAATATTGTTAATGCTTCAATATAATTCCTGTACAATGATTGATATCTCTGTGTTAATACCTTTCCTTAGAGTGTAACTCAGAATTTTCCAATCAGCTCATATGGACTGGATTTCAAGTCTGTCTTTCTGACAAATGAAAGAGCTTCATTTCTAGTTTATAAAACTGCTCAACTGTGATTATTACAGCTCTGATATGATAGCCTGTGAAGCTTGGTGGAGCAATGCATGTCATGGTGTGATTGAAAATACTGCATTATTCATGTATGTTGGTAAATTGTTTGCCTTGCTTGAACAATTCTTTTGATGAAGATCCTAATGTCAATTCTCCTTGGAGAGACGGAGGATGAGGGGGGACCTGATAGAGGTATATAAGATGATGAGAGGTATTGATTGGGTAGATAGTCAGAGGCTTTTCCCCAGGGCTGAAATGGTTGCCACAAGAGAACATAGGTTTAAGGTGCTGAGGAGTAGGTATAGAGGAGATGTCAGGGGTAAGTTTTTTACTCAGAGAGTGGTGAGTTCATGGAATGGGCTGCCGGCAGCGGTGGTGGAGGTGGATACGATAGGGTCTTTTAAGAGACTGTTGGATAGGTACATGGAGCTGAGAAAAATAGAGGGCTGTTGGTAAGCCTAGTAATTTCTAAGGTAGGGACATGTTCGGCCCAGCTTTGTGGGCTGAAGGGCCTGAATTGTGCTGTAGTTTTTTTATGTTTCTATGTTTCAATATCTGGAGAAATGTCTCTTTTAGTCTGAATTTTGTTCTCTACTGTGGACATCCTAAGTTCAAAATACCTGTTCATTGTATTTTACACTATTTAATGTTTTGATCATCCTTGACACTGTGCTTTCAGATCTGTCTGTTAAGCAGTGCCTTGATTTTTGAAAGTATCTCGGTTGTTCTTAAATCTCTCCGTGCTCTCATCCTTTCTTATCTCTGGAATCTCATCCAACCCTGTGGTGTCTCCTGTTCTCTAACTCTGGCCTCTTAAACCATGGCCATATTTAATTGTGTCTCCATAATTAACTGATCCATCTTTGGTGGATGTACCTGCTGCTTTCCTAACACCTGGATTCCTTTCCACTTATCTATATACTTTTCCTCCTTTAATTCACTTAAAACATTCTTTGATCAAGTTCTGGGTCATCTACTCCAATATCCCCTGATGTGGCCCATTATCAGATTTTGTTTGACAATACATCATATGTAATATTGCTCCGATTGTTCTTTCAATGCCGTTACCAATTTAAGAATTATTTTATGTGACAAACTGCTTCCAGTGCCACAACATTGTTTGGGAAGACAAAAATTTGAGGAGGCGGCAATCGGAAAGAACACAATTTGACGGATGTCTGCTGGCTCCATGTGCTGACAAATGAACAAAAGTAATTGGAGCACACTGCAGAAGCTGGAAATATGAAACAAAAACAGAAAATACTGGAAACACTCAGCTGGTCAAGCAGAATCAGTGGGGAGGGAAACAGAACCATTCATCAGAAGTGGAAAAGTGAAAAAATAAATGTGTTAAGTTGCAAAGAGGGAAAGGGGTGGGGATGTCTGTGATAGAGTGGTGATCAAAGCTGTCAAGTTGGCAATTGTTTTAAAAGCTGGCAGTTAGAGGCAGAAAGGACAAGAGAAACAATTCGAAGCAGAGAGGTACAACCACATCTGTGAAGACTGACGAAAAAATTGAGTGGTTACCTTAAATTGTTAAACTCAGTATTAAACCCTGATGGTTTCAACTCTTTTGAGTACTGTATCTGAAAATGAATAATGGAGATACTGAGTCATGGTATCAGGTTTGGACTTTGATAAATTTAGAAATAAAGATACCATGCTTGAATTAGAAAGTTGATTGCTGGGAGGGATCCCTTCTAATTAAGATATTACATGATCATGGACAGAGAGCTGTGTGATTCAGTTAAGAATGTATGCAATCAGACATGCAAAGTGACCCAAGCCACTGGATGTCCAGGCAAGTAATCACACAAAAAGGGAGACGATGGAAAAAAAATACTTCATGCTGTATATTCAGCTGGCTATGGTTGTTAACCCAGAGCAGGCAAGAGTAAGAAGGTCATTGTACCCCTTTGGTTACATTGAACCAAGCTCTAAAGTTCTCAAATGAGACCCTGGAGATTGCATTTGATTCACAATTCATCCAGATTATAAATGAAAGTTAGCCAGTACTGATTCTTTACACCCAACCAGGAGCAGAGGGAATCTTTGATACTTATTGGCTCAACAGTCATTAGCATATTATTGCAATTTTACATACTGGAAAGAATCCCTCATTAAAGATCAATTATTTGTAAAATCCAGGGTTCCGGTTGGAGGAAAGGGCTACTGTGTGAGAACGAGTTAACTCACAGATGTGCAAAGCTGTGGAACTATCCAAATTCAGGTTAGAAACATTGAATGGGTAATAGAAAGAAGTACTTGTGGTGAAGTGCAGGAAAAAGGGCAAAATAGGGCAAGAACAACCAAAGTAACTTAATTGTTGCCAGTATTGTGGACAGCAAGGTGTGTGCCTACAAAGGAAATGCCCAGGCACAGCTGTAGACTTGGCTTCTTTGATTGAAAGCTTGAACTTTGTTTGATTAGCGCGCATTCTGTAACCACTGACCATCTGGAGCACTCTCCACCCTGCCTTCCCTCTTTTGCGCTCCAGTGCAGTTCCCTTTCTCTGCACTGCCCATTGTCCTCTTTCCACTATGAGTCCTATTCACAAATCCCTGTACCCCTTTCCTCTCTCTCTATACCTTACTGTGCCTCTCTGTACATTTCAATTCGTACACTTGTTAAATTCTGTATTTTTCTGCCATATTGTATACAATAATTTTGTATGGTTGTATTTTGAAATTTGGTTTCTGTGTCATGGCCTGAGTTCTTAACGAGCTTCATCATTTCTTAAGGCTTTGAAAACTCTTGTGTACAAATCAAGTTCAAAAAGTGTTGACAAGATGATGTAAATAGCCCTGGACTAAGAGCTAGGAAGTGGAATTCAGTTTGAGAGCTTGCTTTGGACTGGCATGGAACTAATGGGTCAAATGCTCACCTCCTGTGGTGTAACACACAAAGGAGCTGGAGGAACTCAGTGGGTCAGGCAGCATCAATGGAGGGAAATGGACAGTCGACGTTTCGGGTCGGGACCCTTCATCAGTTCTTTTGTGTGTTGCTCCAGATTTCTAATATCTGCAGTCTCTTGTGTCTCCTTCTGTGATGGAATTTATTTTTAAGATTCAGTGATTGAACCTATTTATTTCAATCAAATACTGAACAAAACTTTGCTTCTCCACGTGAGAGGGCTATCTTGTTTGATTTGCAAAGAAAATTGGGCCTCGCCGCTCTGACGACGCGTGCCCCGACTGCTGAGCTGGTACACTTGCGCGGATGGTGAGTCACCACACAACCCCCTCAGAACCAGCGATATGGTCCCCAAAATTCATGGGCTGTTCTAGCTGTTGCTTGGGTGGTCGGACTCTGCGTCGTGGTGTTGGGACCTCGACTGGTTTTTGTAGGTCTAAGTGGGCCGGTTTGAGGCGGTCTGTCGAGAAGACTTCTTCCTTGCCCCCAATGTCCAAAATAAAGGTGGACCCATTACTTCTGACGACTCGGAATGGTCCCTCATATGGTCATTGCAACGGTGCCCGTGGTGTGCCCCTGCGAACGAAAACGAACTTACAGTCTCGTAGTTCCTTGGGCACACAGGATGGGGACTGACCATGTCATGAAGTGGGAATCGGTGCCAAGATGCCGAGCCTCTCGCGCAGTCTTCCTAGGACTGCCGCAGGTTGTTCCTCTTGCCCCCTAAGGGCGGGTATGAACTCCCCTGGGATGACCAGGGGCGCACCGTACACGAGTTCAGCTGATGAAGCGTGGAGATCCTCCTTGGGGGCAGTGCGTATGCTGAGCAGGACCCAAGGAAGTTCGTCGACCCAGTTAGAACCTTTCAGGCGGGCCATCAGGGCTGATTTCAGATGGCGGTGGAAACGTTCTACCAACCCATTTGACTGAGGGTGGTAGGCCGTGGTGGTGTGCAGCTGCGTTCCTAGCATGTTCGCTAGTGCAGACCATAGGCTGGAGGTAAACTGGGCGCCTCTGTCTGAAGTGATGTGGGCCGGAACACCAAAGCACAAGACCCAAGTTGTGAGCAGCGCCTGGGCGCAGGAATCGGTTGTGATTATCTGAAAGGGAGGTTGCCTCTGGTCACCTCGTGAACCGGTCCATGATGGTAAGGAGGTACCGTGCTCCTCTTGAAACAGGCAGGGGACCAACGAGGTCGACGTGAATGTGGTTGAACCTTCTATGGGTAGGCTCGAACTGCTGTGGCGGGACCTTGGTTTGTCGTTGGATTTTTGACGTCCGGCAGTGCGGACAAGTCTTGGCCCACTCACTGACCTGTTTGCGCAGGTCGTGCCAGACGAACTTGCTGGCGGCTAGTCGGACAGTCGATCTGATGGACGGGTGCGCCAACCTGTGTACTGAGTTGAAAAAGCGTTTCCGCCAGGCTGCAGGAACTATAGGGTAGGGCTGACCTGTTGCGATGTCGCACAAGAGGGTCCGTTGACCTGGGCTAACTACGAAATCTTAGAGCTTCAGGCCTGAGACTGTGGTTCTGTAGCTGGGCAGCTCGTCGTCGGCTTGCTGTGTGTCAGCCAGGGCTGTGTAGTCTACACCCAGGGTCTGGAGAGCGCGTCAGCAACAACATTGTCCTTTCCGGAGACATGTTGGATATCTGTTGTGAACTCGGAAGTGTAGGACAAATGTCACTGCTGGCAGGCTGACTAGGGGTTGGAGACCTTAGAGAAGGAGAAAGACAATGGCTTGTGGTCAGTGAAAGCGGTGAAAGGCCTGCCTTCTAAAAAATGACTGGAAATGCCGGATCGCCAGGTACAGCGCTAGTAGTTCTCAATCAAAGGCGCTGTATTTAAGTTCAGGTGGCCTAAGGTGCCTATTGAAAAACGCCAAGGGTTGCCAACGGCCTTTGATTAGTTGTTCCAGTACCCATTGACCGCGGTGTTAGATGTGTCCACCGTGAGGGCGGTTGGGATGTCTGTCCTGCGGTGTACCAGCATCATGGCGTCTGCTAGGGCTTCTTTGGCCTTAACGAAGGCAGCCGCAGTGTCGTCGTTCCAGGCGATGTCCTTGTCCTTGCCAGACATCAGCGAGAACAAAGGGCGCATGATACAGGCTGCTGCAGGGATGAAACGATGGTAAAAGTTGACCATCCCAATGAACTCCTGCAGGCCTTTGACCGTGTTTGGACGGGCAAAATGGCGGATAGCATCTACCTTGGCGGGTAGGGGTGTTGCTCCCTCGCTGGTGATTCTGTGGCCAAGAAAATCGAGGCCGAATTGGCACTTGGCTGGGTTGATAGTGAGGCCGAAATCACTGAGGTGGGAGTAGAGTTGGTGGAGGTGGGAAAGGTGTTCTTGGCGGTTACGGCTGGCGATGAGAATGTCATCTAAATAAATGAACATGGTCCAGGTCGCGGCCTATGGCATCCATCAGCCGCTGGAAGGTCTGCGTGGCGTTCTTAAGGCCGTATGGCATTCGAAGGAATTCGAAGAGGCCGAACGGAGTGATGAGCACAGTTTTGGGGACTGGGTCAGGGTGGACCGGGATTTGGTGGTACCCCCGGACGAGGTCCACCTTGGAGAGAATGTGGGCCCTGTGTAGGTTTGCCACGAAGTCCTGGATATGAGGGACGGGGTAGCGGTCTGGGGTGGTGGCGTCGTTCAGCCTGCGGTAGTTGCCACAGGGCCTCCACCCGCCGGTGGCTTTGGGAACCATGTGCGGGGCGGGGGGGGGGGGGGGGGGCCCAGGGGCTGTCTGACCTGCAAACGATCCCCAGCTCCTCCATGTGGCGGAACTCCTCATTCGCCAGGCGGAGCTTGTCTGGAGGTAGTCATCGTGCTCGGGCAGGAAGGGGGTGGCCCTGTGGTAATGATGTGGTGCCGCACCCCGTGTTTGGGCATAGAATTTGTGAACTGAGGTGCCAGAACCGATGGGAACTCTGCTAGGAGCTTGGTGAAACATTGCCAGACAGGGAAACGGAGTCCAGGCGCGGGGCTGGTAGGCTGGCTTCTCTCAGAGAGTAAGTTTGGAAGGTTCTGGAGTGCACTAGCTGTTTCTCTCGTAGGTCGACTAACAGGTTGTGGGCCCGGAGGAAGTCGGCTCCCGGGAGTGGCTGGGCGACGGCGGCAAGGGTAAAGCTCCAGGTAAAACGGCGGTTGTCGAATTGTGATTGGATTGTACGGGTACCAAAAGTTCGTATCATTGTGCCATTTGTGGCTTTGAGGGCGGGTCCCTGTTGCCTGCTGCGAGTGTCACGGCTGGTCGGAGGTAAAATACTGACCTCTGCTCCAGTATCGACAAGGAAATGACATCCGGACTGCTTGTCCCAAACGAATAGGAGGCTGTGTTGGTGGCCAGCCGCCGTAGCCATCAGCGGCAACTGGCCCTGTCGTTTCCCTGAAACTTGCAGGGTGGGCGGCATCGACGGGCCTCCGCGCCCCACCTCTGATGGTAGAAATACAGCTGGTCGTCAGTGTCGTCGTCTGTGTTTCTGGGGTGTAGTCGCTCGGCTGCTGGGACTGATTTAGGTAGGCATTGGGCACGCAGTCTGGCGATTTGGCCAACGGATGAACCGCTCTCGCATTTGGCCCTCCACAGGACATCTGCCCGGGTGGCTACCTCACATGGGTTGCTGAAGTCGGCGTCAGCCAACAGCAGGTGAATGTCATCGGGCAGCTGTTCGAGGAAGGCCTGCTCGAATATCAGGCAGGGCTTGAGTCCCACAGCCAAGGCCAGCATCTCGTTCATCAGGGCTGATGGAGATCTGTCCCCCAGGCCGTCGAGATGAAGCAGGCGGGCGGCGCGCTCACGACGGGAGAGGCCGAAGGTCCGAATGAGAAGGGCCTTGAAAGTTGGGTACTTATCTTCCTCTGGAGGAGACTGGATGAAGTCTCCGACCTGGGCGGCTGTCTCCTGGTCCAGGGAGCTGACCACATGGTAGTACCGTGTGGAGTTGGAGGTGATCTGCCGCAGTTGGAACTGGGCTTCGGCCTGGTCAAACCACACGCGGGGCCAAAGCGTCCAAAAGGTGGGCCGCTTGAGTGCCACTGCATTGGCTGCTGCGTTGTCGGTCATTGTGTGGGTCCAAAGTCCGTTTGGACTGTCGGGGTCACCAATGCAGCGGCTGCTACCGCAATGCGAGAATAAAGACTCGAGTCTGCAAGCTGTAGAACAAGACTGATTTATTTACCCACCTTGTGCGGGCCTTTTAAGCGGCGCAGTTCCCGCCCTCCGAAAATGGAAATGACGTACACGCTACGTCATCAAAACTTTTCGCGCGCATGGGTTCTCTCTCGTCGCTCGGGGAAGACGAAGGCCCAGCGCCATCTTGGGCCTCGCTGCTCCGACGATGCGCGCCCCGACCGCTGAGCCAGTTCGCTTGCACGGACGGTGAGTTGCCACATAGGTGTGAATGTCACGTGCCATTATTGATGTGCAAATTGCCAGCAGCATGTAGAATGGAACAGAAGTACACACTGTGACTTTAAGGAGTTGCAGTAATCTGTTGTTGGCCTTACTATGAGGATAGGTGTGACCTATGCAAAGCACCCCCCGCCCCCCCCCCCGCCCAAAACAACTCATTTGCAAATATGATGCAAGTCTACTTAGCTGAATTAGAAATTGTTTAAAAAGAATTAAGATCTCATTATGTAGGGCATGTGATATTGCATATTATTTTTTGACAGTTTCATGAATGTGATTGTCCAAACAATGTCTATGGAATTTTATATGAAACAAAGTACTTATTTTTGATCAAAAAACTTTGTATTTAATCGTCTTGCAATTTCATGAAATTGTTAATTTTGTTCCCAGTTGCCCTGTTTCCCTAACTGCATCATTATTGCCATGGGACTGTCTGACTTTTGTGCTTCCAACTACTGCTGAAGGTAGTGAGTGCATTATATAGGTTTTGTGATGAAATGCAGATATGCATTGCTGGAATCTGGAAGGTTCATGTGATTTAGAAAGTGAAGTCAGTTGCAAGCTTCCTCGGTATTGGTAGCATGTTCCAAATGGCCAACAGCATTTGTAGAGTTTTGTCCTTGGGAAATGCTTATTATTAGCATTGCTTATATCCCATCTTGTCTGACCAGAATACGCAGCCATGGACCTTCCGTTTAATTTACTGCCTTTCTGATCTTAACAAAGTCCCCAGGATGGTCTAAACTCCTTGGTGAAATTGAGATTCCTCATGCATCTCTCTTTGTCTCACTGTAGTAACTCCACTGAAATTCATGAATAAACCTTCTGGACTGTTGCTCCTTCCATGTGCTTGCCTGAAACATGGCCATTTTCAATGAAACCTTCAGTATCCACTGCTGTCCTGCTGCACAATTATTTGCTATCCTTATACTCACTCAGCAGGTGTAACTGGGAATTATATACTAATCTTTGAATGGGACATATTCAAGCTGTTTTGTTACAAGGAATTTAGAGAGATATGGGCCAAACTCGGGCAAATGGGACTAGCTTGATGGGCACCATGGTCGACGTGGACGAGTTGGGCCGAAGGGACTGTTTCCATGCTGTATTACTATATAACTTCAATGCAAACATTTTTTGAGCTGAAGGATGCAGGAACACTTTTGTGTAACAGGACACGCAGTGAGATCCTGTATATCAGCAAACTATGGTCCATTACTGCTAAATGCCCTCTTATTGTCTCTGAATCTGGGAAGAGCTTATCCTCAGTTTTGATGAATGCTTTGAAACAAGCAAACTGTTTGTGTCTGTCTTTTGTGTTGCTGTTCAAAGCCTCTGGGGTGCCTGTGAAGTCAAATTATACTTGTTGCTGAAACAGGCTAATCAATTCCTTATTGTTTCATGTTGAAAAATATTATCCAGTTAATTATCTTTGATCTTCTTGTCTTTTCAATAAAAAATATGAATATATATATTCATTAAGATAACACTTAACTGTTAATTTTCCAAATCATTTCTATGGAAATTAAGTCCAAATATGTCGAGATGTAACGGTCTGTAATTGTCAAATAAACTGGTTCCAGAATCCCAGGCAACACCTTTTAAAGTACTTAAGGCAACAAAATGAAGTGATTACCTTTTGTGCATCAGCTCCACCAGTATTTTGCCTTAGTTACTAATGCATAAGTTGGATTGTAAAGGTAAATGTTAACCTTTCCCTCGAGTTTTTAGTGAGGCAGCACTATTTCTAGGCAGAAGCTTGGCTGATGAAATCAGAGCAACTTTCTGCATGATTAATTTGACTTCAGGAACTTACTTATCTTTAACAGTCAGAGGGAAAACTTCAAAATATTTATCAAAAGTAAAAGACTGCCATGTTTAAATTATAGGTCAATGGAACCTTAGTTAGTCATTGCAAAAAAAAATTAGGAAGACAAAGGGGAATTACAAAATTAAAGCATGAAAGAAAGGAGTAAATTACTTTACAGGTTTGTTAAGAGTCAGGGAGGGAATAGGGACACAAAGGAGCAATGAAGGTAAAATCGCAGGCTTCATCATTATAATCATTTTGCTTCAATATTTTCCAGTGAGATTGATCAGATCTTGGAAGAAGACATCAGAAATTATATAACCCCATTTCTCAAAAAAGAGAAATATTATATAAACTAATTGAACAAGTAAACCAATAAAATTGAAAAAGATGTAAACTTGAGTTCAGATAGATTGCATTCCCCAGTGATAGGACTATTGAACAGTTCCCTTATACAATGAGATGGACTATGACTTATGACCTCACGATCTACCTTGTGACCTTGCACCTTATTGCACTGCACTTTCTCTGTAGCTGTGACACTTTACTCTGTACTGTTTTTTTTACCTGTACTACATCAATGCGCTCTGTACTAACTTGATGTAACTGCACTGTGTAATGAATTGACCTGTAAGATCGGTTTGTAAGACAAGTTTTTTACTGTACCTTGGTACAAGTGACAATAATAAACCAATACCAATCAAAAAAAATGTGGGGAACATGTTTAATAATTCACTATCATAAGATGTGGTGTCAAAGGACTAGTGAATAACTAATGTTAACACTTTTATTTGTGAAATGAGATGGAACATATTTGGGAAGTATAGACCAGTCAGTCATTGCTGTAGGAAAAGAAGTGCAAGCAGGCTAAAATGCCAAGAAAAGATGCATCTAGAAAGCAGAAATAAATAATGAATAGTTAATAGCTTTTGAAAGGGTTTTGCTTGACTGGTTGCTTTGATTTCTTTGGAAAGGTAACAGAGAAAGTATAAAACAAGTGTAATATATCAGCAGTACATCCAAAATGGTGGAGTATAATAGAATTATTATTAAAGTCAGAGTCTTTGGAGAAAGGGATAAATATCAAAATGGATGGCAAAGCTGGCTGTGGGAAAGAATGTAGTGTGCTGGGATAAAATGTCCAGTATTCAGAGTGACATAAGGTAGAAAGTTAGGTTCCCCTAGGATCAGCATTATGAACATTTTCTTTTGTTACAACTTGGGTTAATCATAATTTTCTAAAACATTTTCTAAATTTGGAGGAATAACCATTGCTGAGGAGGATAAGGAACTTACAGAATGGATGTTCACATAAATACAATTGTGGTATTATTGTGTTAAGTACAAGGAGGTCACTTATTAGAAAATAAGAATCTGAGTTGATTAGAGGAGCAAGCGGATATGAGATTAGAACTACAACACGCTTGGAGTTACAGTACGCATCAATACAGCCATAAAGTCTCTGAGGGATAACACTGAAAAGTAGTGAAGTTTTGCTAAACTTTTTTTGAACATTGGATCAGCAAGCATCTTAAACATTATGTTGGAATATTTGTCACTATTATAAAAAAAAGATACCAAGATACTGAAGAGGTTGCAAAAAAATGCAGGAACGATGTGACAATGAGACTAAATCAAAGCAACTGACTGAGGCTTGATCTCTTGAACGTGGAAGGTCTGAGAGGTGACCTGAGAGTAATCCTTAAATGATGGGGATTGCCATAGTTTTGTCCTCCCACTAGACTCCATGAGGAATCCAATGTTGGATTATGTTCATGAAAAATACCATGAGATTTTGACTGTAACTCAAAAAGGAAAACTGTAGTTGTTGTCAAATATGAGGGGAAATGTCAGCTTTACAGATAACTGCTGATGTTTCTCCATAAAATCCTGGTCATTGTAACAGGAAACCTCTGATTTAACCTGTCTTTCTTGTTTTAATGTGGGCAGTTGAGTTCCCAAGGTTTTAGGAAACACAATAGCTATGAAAAGGTGAAGACAATTTAGAAGAATGGTTACGTACCTTTTAAAGCACTCCCAGAGAAGCAGGAATAGTTTTTCTTTGTCAGGCATTTCTCTCTGCCCCACCTGTAGTTTCTGCAGTGAACACCAGAATCCCATCCATGTCCAAACCAAGCCAATCTATCAAGCTGACATCCAGCCAGGGACTATGTCAAGGATACAAGGTGTACACCATGAAGTTAAAACCACGGCATTGCAAGGCTAGTCCAACTCCCAGGGTTTCAGCCTGAATCTGCATCTCCACATCCCTAGATCAGCAATGCCAATTATGTAACTTTAACAATAAACATTTTGGTCAGTATTTCAGTATTTTCACCCATGGGGAAGAACAAAAATTGGAGCCAGCGATAAAAGACAGTAACCAAGAAATCACATGGGGAAATCACAAGAAACTTGTTATGGAATTCTCTACTGTGGGAAATAAGAGATTCAATTAATGAAAAGCCTAATTAGAATATAAGGAACTGAGGGTAATGCTATAGTTGATTGAGGAAACATGAAAAGAGCCTTGAGTGGAGCACAAATGCCAACATGGACTGCTTAGGCTAAATGTCCTGTTTTGGTACTATAGAAACTGCAGATGCTGGCATCGAGATGAAAAACCTGATGATGCTGGAGGAACTCAGCAGGCCAGGCAGCATCTGTGGAGAAAAGCAGATGGTCAACGTTTCAGATCAAGACCCTCCTTCAGGACCAAAGAAGGGTCCTGGCCCGAAACGTTGACCGCATGCTGTCCTGAAGAAGGGTCCTGACCTGAACCGTTGACCGTATGCTTTTCTCCATGGATGCTGCCTGGCCTGCTGAGTTCCTCCAGCATCATCATGTTTTTGTACTATGTTGCTTGTAACTTTACATATTTAAGTAGCTTGATCAGTGTTTCCAGGATTGTCAAAGTCGAGTTTATTGTGAGAAACAAAGGACTGCAGATGCTGGAATCTGGATGAAAAACACTATGATGCTGGAGGAACTCAGCAGGCCAGGCAGCATCCGTGGACAAAAGCAGGCAGTCAACGTTTCAGGTCAGGACCCTTCTTCAGGACTGAAGATAGGAAAAGGGGAAGCCCAATATATAGGAGGGAAAAGCAGAGCAGTGATAGGTGGACAAAAGAGGGGAGGCGGGGTGGGCACAAGGTGGTGATAGGTGAATGCAGGTAAGAGATAGTGATAGACAGGTGCAGGGGAGGAGGGGAGAGCAGATCCACTGGGGGATGGGTCAAAGGTAAGGAGAGAAAGGAAAAAAGGGGAGGAAAAAAGAGAAGTAGGCTGGGTGAGGCAAGGGAAGAAGAGAAGAAGCATGGTGGGGGAGGTTGTAGGGAAAGGGGATGGGGGTTACTTAAAAGTGGGAGAATTCAATGTTCATGCTGTTGGACTGCAAGGTTTCAAGATGGAAAATGAGGTGCTGTTCCTCCAGTTTGCACTTGGAATTCTTCTGGCAGTGGAGGAGGCTGAGGATTGACATATCGGTGAAAGTGTGGGAGGGGGAGTTGAAGTGACTGGCAACAGGGAGATGCAGATCGTGGTTACGGACAGAGCGCAGGTATTCTGTGAAACGGTCACCTAGTCTGTCATATGCACAAGTACATGGATGCACGGGTGCAACAAAAACTTGCAGCGGCATCACAGGCACATACATCATACAAGCAGCATTCCTAAGAAAAACATAAATTGTACACCATTTTTACAAGAAAAAAACACAATTAAAACAAAAAAGTTCATTTTAGTGATAAATGATCACATGAAGGTTTTTATCCTTGAAATGCACTATCCTATAACCGAAGGCATGAAGAAGAGCTCTTTGTTCCAATGCAACATCATTTACAGAGCTAAAATAACAGTCATTGTCATGTGATATGGACTGGCAGGAGAATGAGCGGCTCTTTTACAATTCACTGAGCTAAATTTATGCCAATATCATGGCATACTATTTCACATTACTGTTAGCCTGCAAAATAAAAGAAAATCAATTCAAACATATTTTATTACAAAACCAGTAGCATTACAACCTGTGGAATGTAATGAAATGATACTGTAAGGTAGATTATAACATGTTGTCGTAGAGTTTCCATTACCTTTTTGAGATGAAGGAACACAGAGATTTGGATTTCTGTTGTACTTTTTACCTGCTGTGCAAAATGTCCCGAAGTGTTTTACAGCCAGTGAAGAATTCTACAAAGTCATTATTGCAGACAGCAGGTTCCATTGATATGGTTGAGGGATATTGGTCAAAATCCCTTGTCTTCCTTTGAAATAGTGGTGTGAGATCTTTTACATCCATCAGAGAGGGCCTTGATTTTAAAGGATGACAGCTCAAGGATGGTAGCCATCTCTCAGTTCCGCATTGAAGAGTTAGCTTAGATTTTTGCGATGAAGAATAAAGGCTAAAACATATGTGCTAAGAATAGTGCAACATCCATAGATGGTTTAATTTACTATTGCTCTGAAGCAAACCTCAAATGCAAAATACTTCTGAGCTTATTTGATTATTATTTTTATTTATGTCAATGTCTATCTGGCAACTGGTCCTCCTTTTCTGATCCTGTTTCTGGGTTCAGAAGCTGTTGGCACAGGCCTGAATCAACTTGTGTTGTGACTAGTATGGAAGGGTGATACATTGGAGCCTGTTGTTTGTGGTAGGGTTGGGATCAGGAAGGGGTTGGGACTGGTGAGTTGGAGGAACTCTCATTTGGAGTCAAGGAAATTGATTAAGGAGAACTGGTATTTGGAGTTTGTAGACTGGTGGGGGTGGTTGGTGGGAGGAAGTACTGATTGGATTTGGGAGGGGAGGACTGGCAGTTGGACTAGTGTTGGGATTGGGAGCAAAGGATTTACGATTGGAGCTTAGGCATCGGAGTAGCATTGAGGGGTATGGTGGTAGCACCTGACATTTGAAATTAAGAATTGGTGGAAAGAAGGGGAGACATTTGGTGTTTAGGGTTTGAGGATAGCAGTAGCATTGTATGATGGGGAGATGGGGAATATATTTGGTAGGGGAAGGAGATGGAAAGCAGCAAAATGTTGAGTGGAGTGAGGGGGAGGTTAGTGATCAAGGATGAAAAGAAATACTGGCATTGTACGTGGGAGTATCAGGAGCAGGACACCAGCATTGCATGGGAGCACAAACAGACATTTTGTTCTGGGTAGCTGGGAGGTCAGGAGCAGGAGACAAGGAATGTGCTTGAGTGTGTCAGGATTGGGAGACACCGTATTTTGTTTGGGTGGGTGGCGATTGAGAGCAGATGACTGGCAATGTGTCTGGAGTGGAGGGGGAGTTACTTGTGGGCAGAAGATCAGCAGTGTGCTTGGGGTTGTTAGGATTATGAGTGGGAGAATGGCAGTTTGTTTGGGAGGGTAGCATCAGGAGCAGATAATCAGCATTGTGTGTGGGTTGGAAACAGGAGATCAGCATGAGGGGGAGGCTGTGGGGAATTGGCAGTGGAAGACCAATATTGTGTGGTGGGGGATGGAGTGGGAGATCTGCGGTGTGTAACTTGAGGGAGAACAACAGATTGGTAGTGGGAGACCTGAAGTTTGTGACTATGTCTGCAGGAAGTGTGTCCGGCTGAAGCTCCTCTCAGACTGCCTGGATCACTTAGAGCAGCAGTTGGACTTGCTGAGGAGCACACAGGAGGCAGAAGGTGTTATAGATGGGAGTTTCTGGGTCACACCAAAAGTTCAGTCAAATAAATGGGTTACTGCCTGGAGGGGCAAGCTGGTGGTGCAGGAGTCTCCTGCGGCTATACTCTCTCAAATCGGTATACTGTTTTGGATACTGTTGGGGGGATGGCCTCTCGGGAGAAAATGTCAGAAGCAGCACCACAACTGGCTCTGTTGTACAGCAGGATAGGTCAAAGTCTAGGTGGATGGGCGTGATGGAGGACTCTATAGTCAGGGGCACAGATAGACATAGGCAGGAAGAGAGATGAGGTCCTTCAAAGAGAATTCAGGGAGTTGGGCAGAAAGTTAAAAAGCAGGACCTCGAGGGTTGTAATCACAGAATTACTCTGTGTGCCACATGCTGGCGAGGCGAGAAATAGGAAGATAGTACAGTTGAATGAGTGGCTAAGGAGTTGGTGCAAGAGGGAGGGCTTCAGGTATGTGGATCACTGGGCTCCCTTCCAGTGTGGGTGGGACTTGTGCAAGAAGGACAGGTTGCACCTAAGCTGGAGGAGCCCCAATATCCTCACAGGGAGGTTTGCTAGTGCTACTCGAAAGGGGAAACATGATCCATGGCAGGGAGGTGGGAACCAGAGCAGTAGCACAGTAAATGGAAGGATTGAGAGGAAGGTACAAGTTGGGTCAAGTAAGTCTGACAGAAAGAACAGGCAGGGCCAGGTTAATAAGGATGGTGGGGTTGATGGTCTGAAGTGTGTTTATTTCAATGCAGGAGTATTATGGGTAAGGCAGATGAACTTAATTAGTGCATGGAACTATGACGTTGTAACCATTACAGACACTTTATTTTGCTCTTCTGTGTTGCAGGGTTTCGATGTTTCAGACTCAGTAGATTGATATGTAAAAGAGGTAGGGAAATTACATTACTGCTCAGGGAGAATTTCATAGCTGCACTTAGAGTGCATCCTAGAGGGCTTATCCAGCAAGGCCTCAGGAATAAGAAAGGTACATATAGGTGATATAGGACTCCCAGTGGCCAGCATGAGGTGGAAGCAGATCATGGAAAGATGTAAAAACAGCAGGGTTCTTGTAGCGAGAGATTTAATTTCCCCAGTATTGACTGGGACTCTCATAGTGTCAGTGGTTTAGATGGGACAGAATTTGCCAGATGATTCCAGGAGTGCTTCTTGAAATGGTATGTATATAGTTCAACCTGGAAAGCGGCCGTGCTCAACCTTTTTATTTGGGAAATGAATCTGGCCAGATGATCAGAGTCATGGAAGCAGGCCCTTCGGCTCAACTCATCCAGGCCAACCAAGGTATCTTCCTGAGCCATTTGCATTTCCCTGCAATTGGCTCATATCCCTTTGAAACTTTTCTATCCATGAACCTGTCCAAATGTCTTTGAAACATTGTAATTGTACCTGCCTCTACCTCTGGCAGCTCGTTCCATATACCCACCACCTTCTGTGTGGAAAAACTTGCCTCTCAGATCCCCTTTAAATCTTTCCCCTCTCACCTTAAACCTAGTTTTATAATCCCCTACCATGGAAAAAAGGACTGTGACCATCCACCTTATCTATGGAGTTTCAATGGGAGAATATCTTGGGAATAGTGATCACAACTCAAAAAAATTTTAAGATAGATATGAATAAAACAGGACCTGGGTGGAAAATGCTAAATTGGGGGATAGCTAATTACAACAGTATTAGACAGGAACTAGGGAGAGTAGATTGGGAAAACTTGTTATTGGGTAAATCCATATCTGCTATTTGGGAGTCTTTAGAATTCAGGACCTGTGAAGATGACAAGGTTTGGGAACTTTGGATGATAAGAGATGTTATCAGTTTAGTCAAAAAGAAAAAAGAAGCATATGTAATGTTTAGGAAGCTGAAACCAAACAAGACCCTTGAGAAATATAAATAAAGCAGGAAAGAACTTAAACAAGGAATCAGGAGGGCTAAAAAGGGCATGAAATGTCCTTGGCAAGTAGGGTTGAGGAAAATCCCAAGGGATTTTATACATGTATTGAAAACAAGAGGGTAGCTTGGGAGAGAGTAGGTCCACTGCAGGACAAAGAAGAAGTGATGGAGTCAGTGTAAATGGGAGAGTTCCTAACTGAGTATTTTACATCACTATTCACCAAGAATGAGGCCATGGATGATATAAGATTAGAGAAGGGTATGCTGATACTCTAAGACATGTTGATATTAAGGAGGAGGAGGTGTTGGGTTTTTTGAAGAACATTAAAATGGATAACCAGGGCCTGATTGGACCTATCCCAGGATGCTGAGGGAGGCGAGGCAGACGATTGCTGGTGCCTTGGCCAAGATCTTAGTATCCTCTTTAGCCATAGGCAAGGTCCCAGAAGATGAGAGAATAACCAGTATTGTTCCTTTCTTTAAGTAGGGCAATTGGGATAATCAAGAAGAATATGGAACATAGAACATTACCACACAGGAACAGGCCCTTCAGCCCACTATGTTGTGCTGGACTAATTATGCTAATGAACCTAATCCCTTCTGTTTATACATCATCCATAATCCCTTCATTCTCTGCATATTCATGTGCCTACCTAAGAGCCTCTTAAACTATTCTTATCACATCTGCCTCCCCACCACCACCCCTGGCAGCACATTCCAGGCACCTACTGCTCTCTGTGTTTAAATGAAAAACCTGCCCTGCACATCTATTTTGAACTTTCCCACTCTCACCTTCAATGCATGCCCTGGGAAAAAGATACCACTAGAGAAAGGCCAGTGAGTCGTACATCAATGGTAGGGAAATGATTGGAGAAGATTTCTAGGGATCGGATTTACTTGCATTTGGAACAGCATGAACTTATTAGGGACAGTCAGCATGGTTTTGTGCAGGGGAGGTCATGTCTTACAAATTTGATTGAATTTTTTGAGGATGTAACAAAGATGATCGATGAGGGTAGGGAAGTGGATGTCATCAACGTGGACTTTAGTAAAAGATTTGACAATATCCCTCATGGTCGGTTGATCTAGAAGATTAAGACCATGGATTGGTATCCATGGTCTTATTGGTAGGTTGGATTCAAAATTGACCTGGTCATGGAAGACAGAGGATAGTGATGGAGGAGGTCTGACTGGAGGTCTGTGACTAGTGATGTTCTACAAGAATCAGTGCTGGGACCTCTGATATGTTGGTGGTCTGATTAACAAGTTTGCAGACGTCACAAAAATAGATGGAAATGCAGGTAGCAAGGAAGGTTGTCAAAGGATGTGGTAGGATATAGATAAATTGTAATTTGGAATTTAATCTGGACAAGCATGATGTGGTGCATTTTGGGAGGTCAAATGCAAGAGGAGGGGATATAGTAAATGGCAGGACTCTTTGGAGCATTGATGTACAGAGGGATCTTGGAGTGCAAGCCCATAGCTCCCTGGAAGTGGCAACATAAGTGGGTAGGGTGGTAAAGAAGGTGTATGGCATGCTTACCTTCATTGGTCAGGGCATTGAATATAAACGTTGGCAAGTTCTCCGGCTGCACCATCAAATATGGCCTAACCAAATTTTTGAGTATTGTGTGCAGTGCTGGTTGACGCATTACAGGAAGGATGTGGAGGCCTTGGAGAGGGTGTAGAAGATATTCACCAGGATGTTGCCTGGATTAGAGTGCAAGGAGAGGTTGGACAATCTTGGGCTGTTTTTGCTGAAGTGTGGGAGGTTGTGAGGCATTACATGGAAGTACATAGAATTATGAGAAGCATAGATAGTGTAGGTGGTCAGAATCATTTTACATGGGGAAAAGTTCAAATATTAGAGAGCAAAAGTTTAAGGTGAAAGGGGGAAAGTTTAAAGGAGTTTTACGAGAAGTTTTTTTACACAGGGTAGACAGTGCCTTTAACACTCTGCCAGGAGAAGTTGTAGAAGCAGATATGGTAGCAACATTTGAAATGCATTTAGACAGACAGGTGAACAGGCAGATGGGACTAGTTTAGATTGGCATCATTGTTGGCACAATTCTAGGCCAGGAAGTCTGGCTTTTTTTTTGTTGCAGGAGAGAAGATTGTGGGTCAGGAGTGTCTCTGATTGGAGTGGCAGTGGTGGTGTGCTGGTCAGGGGTATTGTAGCCTCTTCTGCCCTTTTGGAGAATGAGTTCTTGACCCAACCATGAAAATTATTTCCTCCCTTCCCTTGTAATCCTTCTATCAATTACTTTAATTCTGACCCTTGGACTTTGATAGTTCAATGAAGAGAAATAGTTATTTTCATTTACTGTGCTAGCTCCTTCATGATTGTATATAACTCCATTATATCTCCCCTTATGCACCTCTGTTCCAAAGAAAATAACTTCAACCTATCCAGTACGTATGTTCCTCTACCCATCTGTTGTGCCAGGAAAATAATGAATCTCCAAGAAACACTGGGAACTGCTAAACCATGTACACCTTGCATTTTCCTCTTTCCATTTGCACTGTGCATTTGTCATACGGTAACACCAATCCTAACTAAACTGCATTCTCCACCTCTCCATCTGGTGATCTTTGCATTCCATTGCAAAAGTGAAATGTAGTTGCCTCCCTGAATAGGATTCAGTGACCTCCCTTGCACAACAGAGAATTTTAAAAGTGAAATGTTACAAATGTTTCTGCTCCAGTCTAAAAGAATCCCATGTCTAGAAATTGGATCTAGCTGCACCTTTGTTTTACATATATTGTAACAAAATGCACCCTGCACCTGTTTTGAAGTGTTTGTGCCTCCATTAATACATTTTTTCACACAAAAGTATCGTATCAATGTAAGTTATTCTTCATGTGTACTAACTGTACTGCGAATTCAACACGTGAAATACACAAATATTGTAGTGTTCTGATAGGAAGATAGGTCACTGTATTAAAAAGGAAACATTGCAACAATGTCATGTCTGTACACATCTATTTATGAGTATCGGAGGTTAATGGAATGAAGTCTCTTTGCAGATTGAACTAATTATTTATATTTTAGGTCACTGAATAGCACTATGAGACGTGCAGACACAGAGAACATTTACTGTATTATGCTGAGCAACCATTTTAACAATGTTTTTGCTTCTACCTCATTCAGATTTTGCTTCATGTAATTATGAAAGAATTACTTTAGAGCTACCACTTGCAAAATTTACTTTATTAAATTATTAGAAATAACTGGAGAGGATTTTGAGAGTTTGCCTAGAAAATCATTAGCTTGCTATTTTGCAGCATTATGCAATTGAAAAATCATTTCCCCTTTTTAATTAAACATGATACAAAAACTACCTGGTGTTACCATACCACTCAAAGAATTTCATTGTTTCTAGGCACAGCTCATCCTTATGCCCCAAAATAATTTCTGTATCAGGGCATATGGGATGATATTGTTCACTTTGCAATGATCATTTTAGATCATTGCAGGGTAAATTGGGCCATGTTGTCCTAGGATCACGCATCATTGGTCACACCAGAACAATCAAATTTTATTACTGCAGTGATGGACTGGGATGCCTACAGGTAAGTTAATTACTCACCTTCATCCTTTACCACAATCCCATACAGTACCAGTCCCAATCCTGATTCCTGCCCACCCCAATGCTATGATTGCCTGAGTCCCAGGCTCTGATCTGCTGCTGCCACCGCTATCATTCAACACCAATTTTCCTACATTTATTCCAAATCCCATCCCAATCCTGATTTTTTTTCTGTCCCCATCTGCACATGACGTTCTGACATTCTCAATGCCCATTACTACCTCCACACCCCAATATTTATTCCACCCATCCCCGTTGCTTGCTGCCTGCCTACCTGCAGATGGTATCACCATCTAGATGCTATACTTAAAGAATGAGTGACAAATAGACACTGTAATGATATGCAAATAGTTTTGAATTGTGTATATTTTTGGACTTGAATAGATGTAGTACATACCTAATGAGGAAATTTCAGTCACAATGCCATCTATCACCCCGTAAAGACGACAAAACTCTTGAAAAGTGTTTTCTTTGCGGCATTTTAAAAAAAGATCAAATTGGTTATGCCATATATATCAAGTTCCTGGCAATGGCATTTCTGCAGTGTCACTCATTCGCTCATTGACTTATAATAAATGATTAATGACTTTGTTTGAAAGGTTCACACAGGAATTTAAATTGGACACACTAACCAGCAGCTAAAAATAGAGTAGAAGAATTGCTGCCTTTCTGTTCCTTGCTTATTATTTGTTTGAGCTGAATAAACTTAGTAAAATGAGTGGGGGCATTGCTTGAAAGCAGGCACAAGGGTGACCATCCTTGAGAAAACTGGAACCTGCAAGTCAGAGATAGTAACATCAATTCTCTAATATCTGCAGTAATGAAATCTTTCATCATCATTGACAAACACGTCCTTCTGCAATTATATAGGGCCTCCCTACCTAAGGAAGGAGTGTGGCAAAGGTTCACTATTTCATTTCCTCGGACAGAGTGTCTTTCTTGTGTTTAGAAGAATGAGAGGTGATCTCAGTGAAAAAGACAAAGTTCTTGCAGGGTAGGTGTAGAGTTACTGTTTACCCTAGCTGGGGTGCCTTGAACCTAGGATCACAGTCTCAAAGTAAGAGGTCAGCCATCATCTAGAGGATGGCAAATCCTTGGAATTCTCTTCTGAAGAGAGTTGTGATGATTCAGTTGCTGAGTATATTCAAGGCAAAGTTGGATAGATTTTTACAAAATAATGGAATCAAGGGAAGGAGGTTAGGGCAGGAAAATTGTGCTGAATTCAAAGATTAGCCATGATCTTATTAAATGGCAGAGGAGACTTGAGGAGTTGGATAGTTTACCCCTATTTCTATTTCTAACATTCTTAGGTTACATCAGTCTCTGCCGTTTGCATTCCCCACAGTCCAACACTGAAAGCAGCAAAGTGAATGAGCTAATTAAATAAAATCAACAGGGGAAGAAAAAGCAAGAATTTTTCTTACGTAATGCGGTGCTTTGTGCTAAGTGCAAGTGAATTTATTGGAAATCTAGAAGCTAAACAGAATCAGGTACTTGAACTCAGACAGATACTTAAGGATCCAGGTTATCCATGTGTATAATATGCATACAGACAGCTGGATGTGCGCAATGATATCAGTCAGCACATGATGCTCAATTGACATCAAATATGTGTGAAATGTAACTGCATTTATAAAGCTCACAAATGATATTGGCTTAAAACACTGGAGCAGGGTAACTGAAGCCTCAACCCTATCAGGTCCACTGCTGAGGAACCTAAAGCAATGAAATTCCTTACAATTAGTACTTTATTTTTGCTTCCTTATTTTTCAGCCCAAGGTTTTGACCCAAAACATTGACAATTCCTTTCCTCCCACAGATGATGCTCAAGCCGCTGAGTTCCTCCGGCAGATTGTTTGTTGCTCCAGATTCCTGAATCTGCAGTCTCTTGTGTGCCACCCATTACATTCCTGACACCCACACTCTCAATTCCCTCCAATCTGCCATGCTGCACCCTATCATGATCCTCTTCATTAGGTAGCTGTGACTATGAACAAAAAGTTACCGAAGCTTCAAATATTTGATCGAGATCATTTTTTGTGATATGCACCTCATAAATAAAAGTATTTGGTGAATTAATGAACATTAACCCTATTGTAGACTTTATCAGCCATATGCTGTTTGATATGAAAACTCTAGATATGCAATAACTTGTAAACATGTATAACATTTTAACTCTTTCCATTGCATTAAAAGAACATAAGAGATGGAAGCTGGGGTATGCATTTGTCCTCTCCTGGCTGCTGCACCATTCAATACATCATGTAGAGTTTTTAATCTCATTGCCACTTTTTTTGTATTAGTTCCATATTCCCTTTATTTCACTAATATCCAAAAGTCTGTTACTTTCTGCCTTGAATATAGTCAGTATCTGACTCTTCACATTCCTCTTGGGTAGAGAATCCAAAGTTTCACAATCCTCTGATTGAAGAAGTTTCTGCTCATTCAGTCCTGGATGGCTGATTTCTTATTTTGAAACGGTGATTACTTGTTGTAGGCATCACAGCAAGGGGGAACATTGTCCCTCCACTGAAGAAGTTTGTTTGTTTCAATGACATCATTTATTGCTTAGGATTTGTATGAAGGCCATTGGTGATACAGTTATTCTTAAAGTTATGTTTATAGATTCAATAAGTAGGAGAGTGCTGTCGTATTCGTAAACATGCCTGTTCATAAACCACAAGCTGGAGAAAAGGTGAGTGGCAGGGTAGTGGGAAGATTCACATTATATAGGGTGCAGATGCATCATAACGAGAAGGTATTAGTTTGCAAAAGGTTTGAATCAACAGTGAAATGTAATCTCACAAGACTGCACAGAAAATGAACAATAATATGAAGATTACAGCAGTAAGATTTTTCTCTAAGTAATTCAGCAACTGGGTTAAATTTCTTTTCAGTGCTGAGCATAATCCCAAGTTGATGATTGCTGTTGGTAACAAAAAATTCTGATGCATTTATAATCATTCTTAGAAATTTCAATAGACCTTCTTATGGTCTCTTGAGGTGTACAAGTTGGAATACCCAGCAGTCTTGCAGGACCCAATGTGTTCTGTTGAATGGCAATCCATTTGTCAGGAAAACTTGCATTATGTGAGTACCATTCTGCAGTACTCCACTTTAAATTGTTTTGTGTGGGATGATAGGCAAGGACTGTCAGAAAGACAGATTAATTTGCTTAACAATCTCAGTATCCCTCTCAATCGCTCTTTAAGATACTGAAAATGTTTGGCAATTCAAACTATCAATAAAAATACTTTATTAACGAATAACATCACGTATCAGACAGTGTTTTGACTCTGCTTTTCTTCCACACCAACAGCCTTGAACATCCTACACATTTTGTTGCAGGTCAGAGAGTAGTTATTGACGTGACACAGTCCTTAAAGAGTGGCAGGATTAAAACATCAAGTATTGTCCACAAACCAATATTACATTTGACACGTTACTTCTGTAATAATGAAAGACTAAAAGAAAAAAAACATCAAAATAACTGTCCAGTTTCTATCTGCTCTACTTTAGTTCAAAGCCCTATAGACACTTAGGTGGATGGAATATCTTTTCAGATCTGGGTCTAGCTGGTTGTGTTTGTCCAAGGGTCTATTTTCAACTGTGGTGTTCTCAAACTGTAGGAACAGTGGTATATCTGTAGGAACCAGAGTCTTTACAACACTTCTGTCCCTTTCCAAGTTTGATTTTATGATTTATAAGGCAGATGACCAGGATCTTTAACTAAATAGCTTTATTGAAAGTGCACTCTGACTTGTGCAATAATTTTTGATGCTCATATCACTATCATAAGTCGCTTTAAACTACTTTCAAACCAATTAAGCTACTCCACAAATTCCCATATACTCAGAATGGGCCAAATGTATTTTCTTGTGTTGACTGCCCAGGTCAACATCTCGTCTGCCTCCAGTGCTGAATCTTTTACATCCCTTGCTCTTTATCCATAATGTCCATTGCTGCAGATGTGACTCTGTAGGTGGACTCTTGACCTCACAATCTACCTTGTTTGACCTTGCACCTTATTGCCTACCTGCAATGCACTTCCTTGTAGCAGTGACACTTTACTCTGTATTTCTGTTATCAGTTTTACCCTGTACTTCCTCAATGCACTCTCTACTACCTCAGTGTAATGTGTAATGAACTGATCTGTATGAACGGTATGCAAGACAAGTTTTTCACTGTACCTCGGTATAACGAATGATAATATACCAGTACCAGATGTGTCAATTGGCTACTTGCATAGCTATCAAGGCCCCACTCTTCTGGTATTTTGATTACAAGATGTACTGTCTGTACCTTGTGTCTTTGTTGTTATCTTCACACATGGGCCTGAGTTGTTGGTTCCTGTGAACACTTTCTGTCTCTGCTAAGTCCATGGGGCACCGCTTTATCAGTTTATACTGGCCTTCGCAAGTTGGGAGCTGCTTATGATGTAACACAGACACACACGATTCAAGGTTTTTGCTTGTAACGTTCCACAACTGTAACTTTCTGCAGTTTTATTTCTTCATTAACTAAATTTTGTCCAGGAGGATAATTCTATAGCCCCTCCTCAAAAAGCTACTGTTGTTTACAACAAAAGACACTTCAAACATGATGTCCAAACAAATATTTGCACACAGACCTTTACTGTGCTGCTCAATTTTAAATATTATTGTCAGGTAAATCAATCTATATATATCCTGGTTAGCAGCAAAGTCAGATTATTAACATTATTTAATTTCCATAGGTTTACAAGTTCAAGATTTACAACACTTTTAAAACATCTTCATATTAAATACCATAAATAACAAATTCTGGTAGTATCATAAGAATTAAAATCAAATTACACGATAAAATGTGATAAAATTTAGAAACATGGCTTTTAACTAATGTACACTGTCTTGAACTAGTCATGTTCTCCTAACCTTTGAATTCCTTGTTCTTTATGGTTATTTTGTTGGATCATTCTTACTAAATGTTTTTCAGAGTGCATGTTCTTTCTAGAATATATTTTAGAGAGGGAGAGGTGGGGGAGGAGAGAAAGGGAGAGGTGGGGGCGAGAGGGGTGGGGGAGGAGGGAGAGAGAGAGGGGTGGGGGAGGAGAGGGAGAGAGGTGGGAGAGCGGGGTGGGGGAGGAGGGAGAGAGAGAGGGGGTGGGGGAGGAGAGAGGGGGAGAGAGAGGGGTGGGGAGGAGGGAGAGAGGGGTGGGGGAGGAGAGAGAGAGGGGTGGGGGAGGAGAGGGAGAGGTGGGAGAGAGGGGTGGGGGAGGAGGGGGGGGTGGGGGAGGAGGGAGGGGGGGTGGGGGGGGGAGAGAGGGGGAGAGAGGGGGGTGGGGGGGGGAGAGAGGGGGAGAGAGGGGGGTGGGGGGGGAGAGAGGGGGGAGAGAGGGGGGTGGGGGGGAGAGGGGGAGAGAGGGGGGTGGGGGGGAGAGGGGGAGAGAGGTGGGAGAGCAGGGTGGGGGAGGAGGGAGAGAGAGAGGGGTGGGGGAGGAGAGGGAGAGAGAGAGGGGTGGGGGAGGAGAGGGAGAGAGGTGGGAGAGCAGGGTGGGGGAGGAGGGAGAGGGAGAGAGGGGTGGGGAGGAGGGAGGGGGGGTGGGGGAGGAGAGAGGGAGAGGGGGGTGGGGGGGGAGAGAGGGGGAGAGAGGGGTGGGGGAGGAGAGAGAGAGGGGTGGGGGAGGAGGGAGAGGGAGAGAGGGGTGGGGAGGAGAGAGAGGGGTGGGGGGGGGAGGAGAGAGAGAGGGGGTGGGGGAGGAGAGGGAGAGAGGTGGGAGAGAGGGGTGGGGAGAGAGGGGTGGGGAGGAGGGAGAGAGAGGGGGGTGGGGGAGGTGGGGGAGGAGAGAGGGGGGTGGGGGAGGAGGGAGAGGGAGGGAGAGAGAGGGGGGTGGGGGAGGTGGGGGAGGAGAGAGGGGGGTGGGGGAGGAGGGAGAGGGAGGGAGAGAGAGGGGTGGGGGAGGAGAGGGGGAGGGAGAGAGAGGGGTGGGGGAGGAGAGGGGGAGGGAGAGAGAGGGGTGGGGGAGGAGAGGGGGAGGGAGAGAGAGGGGTGGGGGAGGAGAGGGGGAGGGAGAGAGAGGGGTGGGGGAGGAGAGGGGAGAGAGAGAGGGGTGGGGGGGGAGAGAGAGAGAGGGGTGGGGGAGGAGGGAGAGGGAGAGAGGGGTGGGGAGGAGAGAGAGGGGTGGGGAGGAGAGAGAGGGGTGGGGGAGGAGGGAGAGGGAGAGAGGGGTGGGGAGGAGAGAGAGGGGTGGGGAGGAGAGAGAGGGGTGGGGGGGGAGGAGAGAGAGAGGGGTGGGGGAGGAGAGAGAGAGGGGTGGGGGAGGAGAGGGAGAGAGGTGGGAGAGCAGGGTGGGGGAGGAGGGAGAGGGAGAGAGGGGTGGGGAGGAGAGAGAGGGAGAGGTGGGGGAGGAGAGGGAGAGAGGGGGTGGGGGAGGAGGGAGAGAGAGAGGGGGTGGGGGAGGAGAGGGAGAGAGGTGGGAGAGAGGGGTGGGGAGAGAGGGGTGGGGAGGAGGGAGAGAGAGGGGGGTGGGGGAGGAGGGAGAGGGAGGGAGAGAGAGGGGTGGGGGAGGAGAGGGGGAGGGAGAGAGAGGGGTGGGGGAGGAGAGGGGGAGAGAGAGAGGGGTGGGGGGGGAGAGAGAGAGAGGGGTGGGGGGGAGAGAGAGAGGGGTGGGGGAGGAGGGAGAGGGAGAGAGGGGTGGGGAGGAGAGAGAGGGGTGGGGGGGGAGGAGAGAGAGAGAGGGGTGGGGGAGGGGAGGAGAGGGAGAGAGGTGGGAGAGCAGGGTGGGGGAGGAGGGAGAGAGAGAGGGGTGGGGGAGGAGAGGGAGAGAGGTGGGAGAGCAGGGTGGGGGAGGAGGGAGAGGGAGAGAGGGGTGGGGAGGAGAGAGAGGGAGAGGTGGGGGAGGAGAGGGAGAGAGGGGGTGGGGGAGGAGAGGGAGAGAGGTGGGAGAGAGGGGTGGGGAGGAGGGAGAGAGAGGGGGGTGGGGGAGGAGGGGGAGAGAGAGGGGGGTGGGGGAGGAGAGAGGGGGGTGGGGGAGGAGGGAGAGGGAGGGAGAGAGAGGGGTGGGGGAGGAGAGGGGGAGAGAGAGAGAGGGGTGGGGGGGGAGAGGGAGAGGTGGGGTGAAAAAGGATGGAAAATTATGTAGTGATTTTGACAGCTTCATTGTGCATGAGCACATTCACCCTCTAATTTGTGGTGATGTGAGCCAGGATGGGAAACAACATTTGATTTCCTATCTTTGTTATTTCACTGGGCTCTTGCTCCCATGTTTCATTATGTAAGCATTAGTACACTATTTACACTTCCATAAATAGGCACATCACACACTATCTGTGTGTGTATATTACACATAGCTGAATGGGAGTGTGGAGAAGCCACATGCAGGCTTCCCAGGATTCCTGACTTTAGAGTGATGATGTATTCTGCCAAGCTCAGAGTACCATTTAATATTTTTACTGTCCCAAGTTTGCTTTCTTCAGATAGATAGAAGACTTTATATCCTGATCCAGTGTTCCTTTTGCCTCTATCTTCAAAACCTCACATTCTTTATTGTATGAGAGGTAATTATCATATTACTGGCACTACCTCCCACGCATACAGTCATTCAAAAGAATGGAAGTAATTTATCTTCGATCTGTTTAGGGCCTCACTTGGTTTCTCACCAAGCATACATGTCCTACAAATGGCTCATTTGATAGCTTCAAAAGCATTTTTTTGGCTTCTTCCTTATCCTTTATAACATACCTTTATGCTGAGGAGGAGTTATAATTTTATTCAATACTCTTTTTCTCTGTCTAAACACTTCACCTCTTTCTTGTTAGCAAGGAGGTTTTGATTTAATTTTTGAATGGTCTCTCCCCCGGTCTGTTCAGCCCTGATAATACTCCCTTGAACTGATTTCTCATCACTTCCTTGTGATCCTGTCGACTTACCGCACCATTATGTTGCAGGTAGCTGTACCCATGGCTGATTGAGTTGCCCAGATACATTTTCTCACCTAGACGAAACCGATCTCACCTGAGTCTTGCACAGGATCCACCTGGGACTTGCTGAGAGCACTATGTTCTCTTTCCTGATTCCTTTCTAGAGATGTCCAGTCTCACATTCCTCCACACAGCCTCATTGCTGGCCAGCAGATAATTTAACTCACTCAGTCGAGATAAACATTCACATCCAAATGTAATGAATTTTATCATGTCCCACCTTCATACCATTTGAAAATTACTTTTCTGTATCACCTTGTTCATGTCTCTTGTGTCGAACTATAGTTCGAGAACAGATAGTTAACACCAAGTGTCTTCCCTTCCTGTCTGAATCACTAAATTCAAGCACAGCACCGTCTTATATTGTCTGGAAGCCGCCTCAGTTTTCTTAATGTCTGAGAGATTGGAATATGATTCCCCAGGATGATCATCTTCAGTGTTGTATCCTTGCCATCCCTTTTGTCCCTGAGATTAGCTTGTCAACTACATCCATGTTTTTGTTGTATACCTGCATCCTCACACACTGTGGCTGAGCAAGAACGTGTCATTGTTGTTCGAGAGCAGGGATTTGGGAAGCTAGTGGATGGCTTCACTCTGCACTCCCATTCACCAAATAGTGATATTCAGGCAAGCAGGTGGGGGCTTGGTAGTGTATGATGCATCTATGCACAAATAGTTCTCCCATATGTGGGAGAATCCAAAGATCTCAGTAAGGAAACCCTTTTCAATTTGCACGTAATGCATTTTCACATCTGTCAGAGCTCTGCTTGTATGTGCTATCAGCAGACCCTCGTGCAAGATTGTTGCACAGGCCCTTTCTGAGGCATTTGCCTAAATGTCAGCTCCCTATTGTCAAAGGTATTGGAACACAGACTTTGTTCCAACTGTCTTTTTGATTTGTTGAAGCCTCCAACCAACACCATGCCACATGAAGGGTCTTGACCCAAGCTGTCAACAATCCATTTCCCTTCACAGATATTGTCTGAGTCACTGAGTTTCTGCAGTAGTTTTTTGTTTGCTCCAGATTCCAGCATCGGCAGTCTCCTGTGTCACCATTCCACATCTGTCTTTGTCAATTGTCTGGTGGCTCACAGATCATACTTAAATGGCATAGGAAATTGCTCAGATAGCACTTTGAGGGCTGTTACACTGTCCATCAGACTTGACATCTTTATTACAGCAACACACAAAATGCTGGAGGAACTCTGGGTCAGGCAACATCTGTGGAGGGAAATGTGCAGTCAATGTTTCAGGTTGAGACCCTTCATCAGGACTGGAAGGAAATAGGGGAGATAGCCAGAATAAAAGGGTAGGGGAGGGGGTGGAGCTGCTCGACCTGCTGAGTTCTTCCAGCATTTTGTGTGTTTTCCAGATTTCCAGCATCTGCAGTCTTTCTTGTGTCAGCATCTATACCACGTTGCCTTTGGCTGGAGCAAAAACTAAACTGCTGGAAGAACTCAGCAGGTCAAGCAGTATCAGTGAAGGCAAAAGGATGGTCGACATTCCGGTTGAGACCCTGCATCAGGATCTGCAGTCTCTTGAATCTCTGTTGCCTTTGGCTGGAGGAACTCAGCGGGTTCAGACCATCTCCAGTGATTCGCGAAGGAGACTGCCTTCATTTTGAACATGAACTATTTTATTCAACTTCAATTGCATTTGCTCATCAGAGTCTAACTTTCAGTCCTGGCCTAACTTTCTCTTTATTGTTTCCTCATTTCCTTAAACCAATACTTGGGTCTTTTCCTCATTGAACCTTGAAGGCTTCTTTGAAATTCCTCTAATACCATGTTGATTCCAAACAAAACTCTTCTCCAATGGTATCTCATAGACTTTCTTCATCAATATGCCAGGAGCCATTCTTTGCATCCTGCATGTTGAAAATCTTTTTCCTATTCAATTGAATAAAACTGTTTCTGTCATCTTCATGGGGTAGTGACTCCTCTTCAGACTTCCATTAGGTCTCTTTGCAAATTCTTAGCTTGGTACTTGATTCCTCAACACGTACTGAGCTGTATGCACAGTTGCTATGGAGACACGAGATTACAGATGCTGGAAGTTGGAGCAAAAAGTAAACTGCTGGAGGAACTCAGTAGGTTGAACAGTATCTATGGTGAGTGCGGGTGGGGGGGGGGGGGTGGTGGTGGGGAAGAATCGTTGATGTTTCGGGTTGAGACCCTGCATCAAGACTGAGAGTGGAGAGGGAGTTTAGCCAGAGGAAGGGGTGAGACAGGGGCCTATAGGTGATCGGTGGACTGATGAGGGATAATGGGCAAAAGGAGCCAGGTGAGGGAAGGAGAGTGGTGGTGATGGGAGAAAGAGGCAGATGGGTGGAAGCAGACAAGGAAACAAAAAGTTGCTTTGCTTGTCAACTGAGCGACTTTCTCTATATTATTCTGTTTCTCCAACTTGGGTTTAAGTTTCTCTGAGAGCAATGGGAACATGCCTTGATGGGATTGTATTTGCCTTCCATTTTTTCTGGTATGTGAAAGCCACCTGCCTATCCATCTGGGTGTTGCAAAACACAAGTGATTACTTAAATCTTTGTGATCCTCCTTAGTGTACCTTTTATTGATCTCTTTTGCTGTATTGTACTGCCTCCAAGTACAGGTGTGGCATTTTATAGTCAACTATAATTAAGTTCATATATCCTAGCTCCCTTAATTCTTTAGGTTCACAAGTTGCAGAGAGCATCTAGCAGGGTTCAGTGCAGTCTTATTGTACATTAACAACACATGATTTGTACATTTGAATGGCACCATCCCAAGATTGACATCTGGCTTCAGGAGGACTTAATGAGTGGCTTCATAGTCTACTTAAAATTTCATTGGCAAGCCCTTGCACCAATAACATTGCATAGATACATCTGGTAGGTGCTACTTACATAGAACTGACCTCATTTGAGACTACCTACATTGTTCGTAGATGCTGTTCTGAATTTAACCATCTGTAACCCATCATGGCTCATGTCATCCACTCCTGCATGGACATTGTTTGCAATAACTTGGCTCTACTTTCCTTTTTGTGCCTTTTTGTCTTGCACTTTACTATACATTTATTTATGACTATCCAACATTTCCAGCATGGCTGTAGTGGCTCCACAGCTTTTCATGTCAGTATGCACTATTATATAGCTAACTCTATCTTATGTAGTATCAGTTCACTCAGGCTATTCGCCTACATTTCACAAATTATTCAATCTCAGATGAGCAAGCCGTTCAAAAACTCAGCTTGGTCAAGAAAGTATCAAAGGATTCTCCTTGATCCTGTAAAGAGCTGGTTACAGTCAGTTATTTCATTTCTAGGCAGTTTGCAATATTGTTGCGATGCATCTAATGCATTCTCCAGGATCTCATTTACTTTTGTCTCTCCTGGTTTATCTGCCACTGATGGGTCATTATAACAGAGTAAACATTTCCTTCTCTCCATTATTTCATAGAGTAATACAGCATGGAAACAGGCCCTTTGGCCCAACTCGTCCATGTCCACTATGGTGCCCATCAAACTAGTCCCATTTGCCTGAGTTTGGCCCATATCTCTCTAAACCCCTTGTAACAAAACATCTTGAATATGTCCCATTCAATGATTAGTATATAATTCCCGGTTAGACCTGCTGAGTGAGTATAAGGATAGCAAATAATTGTGCAGCAGGACAGCAGTGGATACTGAAGGTTTCAATGAAAATGGCCATGTTTCAGGCAAGCACATGGAAGGAGAAGCAGTCCAGAAGGTTTATTCATGAATTTCAGTGGATTTACTACAGTGAGACCAGCAATTTACTTGCCCAAAGATCCTGCAAGGTTTTATTTTTTGCATTGAGTACTATCTCAGTTGGGAGGGATCATGCCCAGCATTCAGTATTCCAATTCAGGTATGATGTCTAAATTTCATAGCTTCAGAAACGAGCACTTCCCAAAATCTCTCTCATTCACTCTCTAAGACACTGGAAAATAATTGGTAATTCAAATTGGCAACATAGGTACTTCATTAATGAAGAGCTTACAATGCCTGACAGCATTCTTACTGCAGCCTTCATCCATTTGGACTCCAACTGGAATTTTCTGTGCACATTATTTTAGCCCTGAGCAGTGACTTGACATAATCTTGAAGGAAGCGGAAATGCTACAGCAACAATTATTGTCTACAAAACAGAATTACTCATAATGCAGAAGCACGGAAGGGTGAAGAATAACAGAAGGAGTTGTGTCCATCTCAGCTCTCTGTCCCAGTTCCTCATCATCTCCCCAAAGCCCTACAAAATCTCGTTTCAGAAATTTATCTGGTTCCCTTTTGAATGCAGCCACAACTACTCCAGCAGTGCATTCCAGATACTAACTACATGTTACATCTTTTGCAAGTAGCTGTGGATTGAAATAAACTCAGTATCAAATATCTATACGATAGAAAAAAAAACACCAACCTTTTGTGTTTTCTGATTTCTGTTGCAATGTTGAAACTTAATCTTTGAAATAACAGGTAATGCTACTTGCCCACAAAATTGGAACTCTTAGAGTTTGTTGAATTCATGGGAAAACTGGAATTGAACAAAACTATAATTCTGCAACCTGAAAAAATGTAAATTTTAAGTAAGTGCAAAAATTGCTATCTAAATTGAAGTTACTCGAAGCAAAAATCTGCAGAGACTGGAAATCTGAAACAAAAACAGAAAACCCTCAGCAGGTTTGACAAAATATGTGAACTTGTTTCTCCCTTATTATCAAACTAACCCAGGAATCAATTTCCTCTGCTTTCAGTTGAGTTTGAGTGATAAATGTATGAACCTGAGTTGCTGTCTGGCATATTAATTCAAGATGCGGAAGATCAAAGAACATATTAAAGGTGGCATACATGTTGGGGCTACAGTATTGAATTTTTGGATTTAATGTTGTTGAAATCACATGATGTTGTTGAAATCACATGATTTTTAATTCAAAGTTATGAAATATAAATAAGTACCTTCAATTATGAATGTTTAAAACCAAATAAAATCTAGAGGCATTGTAGTTAAGCTATTAAGGCATATAGTTCATTTTCATATTTCATATTTCCTTAGACACAGAAGGAGATCATTTGACCCATCAAGTCTATGCTGACTGGCAGAGCAATCCACCCCTCCACTAATTCTCCCTATAACCTACTCACTCCAAATTCCCATCAACTCCCCCCTCAGAGTCTGCCACCTGCCTATATTAGAGAAAATTTACAGGGGCCAATTAATCTACCAACCTACACGTTTGGGAAATGGGGGGAAAAACAGAGCGCGCAGAGGAAATGCCTGTGATCACAGGGAGAAGGTGCAAACTCCACATGGAGAGCAGAGGAAGTCAGGATTGAACCTGGGTCACTGGAGCTACTGAGAGTTTCACAATGTGATTTCATTATCACTATTATTATAATTATTATAATATTATTATTATAAGCTATTATTGAAGCTATAGTGATGCCTCCATACTTCTTTATAAAATATCAAGTAACTCTTTATACAAGTCGAGCTTTGTACTTAATTCTGGACAGACCTCTTTTTGTTTCCCGAAATAGGATTTAATCAGCTTTATCAAAATCTGTGATTGAGAAGTAGGGATGTTTCTACCCTTTTTGCATGCTTGTTTAAATTCACGGCATGAATACTTACTCTTTAACATTTTGTTTCAATCAGAGACAAGGCCATCTCCGATCCCTTCCATTTGTCTCTCACTTCTCACGTCTCCCTTCCAGCACCAGCTGCTTCTGTGTTCATTCCTGGAATATCCATCTGGACTCAAAACTCCCAAATGTCTAGACTGTGCCCTCTATTTATCACAAAGTCCTGTAACTGGCAATTCGTGCACTACTTTTTCAAATCCACCCGTGGCATCCAGACCCTATTAAATTCTGGTTCTGATTATTTCATACCTCCCAGGCTTTGCTAAGCAAACCTTTAGTTTCTCTGCACTATGGCATTAAGTTGACAAACATTTGTTGGAAATATATAAAATGAATCATTCTGTTGATTATCCCCATTGCTTTCTTCCCTCACATATAGTATAAAGGCACTAGTTTGCAAAGCTGTACAGTGCAGCAGACAATGTTACTGTTTATCCTGCCTTAACTGTGCCGTCACCACACATCTATCCATTCCTGCTGAGTTTGATATTTGGCTGTGATCCGAAATATACTCAGTTGCTGTACTAAATACGTTTGCTGTCCAAATAAATATAAAATGACTTAAAATATGAAGAGCCAAATTCATAAATCAATTACTGAAACTTGCATGCATATTTATTTTATAAAATAGATCATTGTGCACTTCCATTTGTAAGCTGATCTTGTATATCATTTACTGGCATTGTGGTAAGAACATAAGAGCCTAAGAAATCAGAGCAGGATTAAGCAATGTAGCCCCTTGAGCCTGCTATGTCACTCAATAAAATCTTGTCTGAATTTGTACATCAACCCCACTTTCCTTTACTAATTCCTGCTCTTCCCTATTCTTTGTCAGGTTGTGGATATGAGAATCGCTTCTAGTATGTTTAGAAGGACTGAAGGTTATGCAGCATGTTATTTGAATGAACATGTGAAGACAAGCATAGTACCCTTATGACTGGTTTTAGCGAGAAATGATGATTGATTTGAGGCATAAATCTGAGCTGGGAAAACCCTTTAGGTGCTAGTCTGCCAGAAACAAGTGAATTTTTAATTTTAATTTCTGAAGAAGATTCTGATTTCATCTAAGTATCTATCAATGTTAATATCATGAAAATTACCATCACAACATGTATCAAATGCCAATGGTAAACAGTAGACATTAGATGTCTATGAGAGCATTATACAAATTTATAATACAGTGGCATGCAAAAGTTTGGGCACCCCTGGTCAAAATTACTGTTACTGTAAATAGCTAAGTGAGTAACTGATGACCTGATTTCCAAAAGGCATAAAGTTAAAGATGACACATTTCTTTAACGTTTTAAGCAAGATTACTTTTTTGTTTGGAGAAAAAAGGGTGCAGGATTTCATGAAAAGAACGCCTCTCCAACTGTTAAGCACGGGGGTGGATCGATAATGATTTGGGCTTGTGTTGCAGCCAGTGGCACGGGGAACATTTCACTGGTAGAGGGAAGAATGAATTCAACTTAATACCAGCAAATTCTGGAAGCAAACATCACACCATCTGTGAAAAAAAAACTGAAGATGAAAAGAAGATGGCTTCTACAACAGGATAACGATCCTAACCACACCTCAAAATTCACAATGGACTACCTCAAGAGGCACAAGCTGAAGGTTTTGCCATGGCCCTCTCAGTCCCCTGACCTAAGCATCATCGAAAATCTGTGGATAGACCTCAGAAGAGGAGTGCATGCAAGATGGCCCAAGAATCTCACGGAACTAGAAGCCTTTTGTAAGCAGGAATGGGCGAAAATCCCCCAAACAAGAATTGCAAGATTCTTATCTGGCTACAGAAAGTGTTTACAAGCTGTGATACTTGCCAAAGGGGGTGTTACTAAGTACTGACCATGCAGGGTGCCCAAACATTTGCTTCGGGCCCTTTTCCTTTTTTGTTATTTTGAAACTGTAAAAGATGGAAGTAAAAAAAAATAATCTTGCTTAAAATATTAAAGAAATGTGTCGTCTTTAACTTTTTGCCTTTTGGAAATCAGGTCATCTTTTACTCACAGTAACAGAAATTTTGACCGGGGTGCCCAAACTTTTGCATGCCACTGTATAAAACAGCGGTTGCAATAAAATAATTGGTAATGACAGACCCGTCATGAAGAACTGTGAGAATTATTACTGCCAAAATTGAATCAATCAAATCATACAAAATAATTTCACTCACACTTATTTCAATTGGTTAAACACAAAATGTAGATTTATAACATTGTTGCAACAGAATGTAACATAAAACTTGCCAATAAAAGGATCTCTGTTTACCCTCATTAACATTTTGTCCAGATGCACTGCATCTCTTAAGAAAGATGAATTAGATTTGCAACTGCTGGGGATTATAAGAAGAGTAGGGCAGAGCACAGTGATGGGTTGTAAATGGCTCACAAGCTAACACTCGTTGTAAGCCACCAAGATGAAAATTATGTGCTGGGAATGCTTTTACACTCTCATTTTAAAATTTGAAGCAGGTTGGTTTTGAACTTCGTGGTGGAAATTCTGTGCTAGAATCATGAATGACAACCACTTAAGTTTAACACAGTGCAGCTTTCAACAGGAATTCTTTTGGGCTCATGATTAACACAAATGTGATATCCTGACAGTAACAACAGAGTTGTTTAATGCATTAGTATACATTCACAGATATAATTTTGGGAGTCAGTGACACCACCTGAAACTAACAGGTATAGATTGCTCAGGCCCAGACCACTTAATTGGACAGTGATCAGATGAGGCACTGAAGATGTGAATGCAGTGGTGGGAATAGTTAATGATATAACCCCCAATATCCCTCAACGTTCAAGTTTCCTGTACTTGTTTACCCTGGCTTTTACCCTTACAAGAACATGTTGGCCCTGAACTCTTGCTATTTCTCCTTTGAATGCTTCCCACTGTGCAGATGTGGACCTATCTGTAAGCAGATGCTCCAAATCTTCCTTTACCAGATCCTCCTTTGTGCTAATGAAATTAGCCTTCCCCAATTTAAGACCTTTCTGACTGGTCCGTCCCTATCTTTTTCCATAACCACTTTAAAATATACAGAGTTATGGTCACCATCTCCAAAAGTTATGGACACTCCCTACACTCGACCAGCTACATTTGCCAAGATAAGGTCCAGTAAACCAGAAAGGTGTTGACACTTTGCTAGGGGTGTATTACAGACTTATCCTACCACTTCACTTGGTTTTCAATTGTACTTGAATAGATCTGCAACTGCAGCCTTCAGCATTCACCTCAGGGCCAACTGATTTGTTTGTGGTCAGTCCTGGGAACATGGACTTCCAAAAGTAAGGTGCTGAAAAACAGAGTTATCAGCAAAATTGTTTCTAATCTCTATACTGTGGCCTTGTATATCCTTCCTATAACACGGTGACCAGAATTGAACACAATATTTGAATTGAGCCTGGGCCATTCAGTCCTCTAAGTCTATGCCAGCACACTGGGCAATCCCATCAATGCTATTCTCTTGCTTATTTCCCTATTGTCTCTGACATGTCCATTTACTCTACCCTGATTTTTCCACCAACCATCTGCATTAAGGATAATTCAGTTCTCAATTAACCTACTAGTCAAAAAAAAATTACCAGTCATCTTTGATGCGGGAGAAAACTCAGGTATTTTTAAAATATTTTTTCAAATTTTATTTACAGCGTGGTAACAGGCCCTTCCTGCCCAACGAGTCTGCGCCGCCCATTTTAAACCCAAATTAATTTACCCGTATGTCTTTGCAATGTGGGAGGAAACCGGAGCACCCGGAGGAAACCCACGCGGACACGGGAGAACGTACGAACTCCTTACAGACAGCGACGGGAATTGAACTCCGATCACTGGTGCTGTAATAGCGTCGCACTAACCGCTACGCTACCCCAGTATCTGGGGGAAACTTATGAGATCGCGGAGAACACAGGTAGCGCAGGAGGTTAGGGTCAAACCTGGATTGCTGGAGTTCTGAGGCACAGCACTGCCTGGTGTGCAACTTGGGGAAAAATACACGAGGGGAGAAATAAAAGTTGGCATTACTGGGTGATAGGATGGGGAATAGGTCAGGGAGAGGTGCTCAGGAAATTCCCATTGGAAAATAGAATAATTACTGAGCTGACAGATGTGTGCATGGAAGAACCCCTATGTGATCTCTTTCTCCAATAGTTCCTGCATGTTCTCTCCAGTTCTCCACTTCCAGTCCACTCTCTTCTATTACTGGCAAGTGTACCTTCTGGTATCTTACTTTTCCCTTTGTAATTTCCTCCTTCAGCGATTATACTTTCCTGTTCCTGTAACCACCTTGAAAATTATCCTCAAAATCCTTATCTTCAAGCTCTCTTTTACCTCCTGTTAATCCAGTTTTCTATTCATTATCCCTGAGTCGGATTGAACTGATCTCCACCACCCATTGAAGTGCTCTGTAGACACCTCTGCACATCATTTGTATTGCTTTTGCCTAAGCAAAGATGTGAAGAATTCTGTTTTAAAATGTAAGACCTGTAGTAAGTTATCCAGCCCTTCAACCCTTTACTTGAAAAACTTTATGAAAAGCTAGTATGTTCATATTTGAGGCTATAGTCCATTCCTTCTGACATTGCAAATGAGTTTGATTTCTTTCTGTGCGTTTCTATTTAATGGATAAATGAAATATTTGGGCTGAAGCCAGGGAGTTGATTAAGGCATCAGGTAATATCCAAGTGCTCCATTTAGCTTGGATCATGTTAGTATAAAGGATTTTCAGTCATAAGTAACTGTTCATAGTAGGCAGAATGGTTAAAGCATTTTTGTATCGAATGTGACGTCCGTGAAGGGCAGGGCTCTTAGTAAGTGATTACTGTTGCTGCATTGCAGATCTTCTTAGGTGCCAATATGGCCTAATGTGCCTTTATAATGCAACAGATAAACTATTTTGACTGTACTTTTTATTGAAATGACTTGTGATCAACCAAAGGGATTACATATGAAATCAGTCCGTTCTGTTGAAATCAAGCCAGTGTTTTCCCGGATGTGATTGCAATACTTAGTTTATACTAAATGATCCAGCAGATTTTGGCTAGAGTAGGCCTGGGAAATACACCTCCTGCTCTAATTACCATCAGATTTTCATTCTAATGGATCATTTACCAGATTAATACATAGTCTCTCCAATTAAAGAAATACAACTTCTCTTGCTTTTTGTTTTCTGTTCCGGAGTAAGAATTTTGATTCATTATTCAAAGAGAAATTTTAAATACATATCCTGAGTTATTTCTGATTCTATTGAAGTCAGATTTTTTTCACCTTTATTTCTCCAGCTTTATAAGATAAGATTTCTTTATTAGTCACACGTACATCGAAACACACAGTGAAATGCATCTTTGCGTAGAATGTGTCACCAAGTGTTGCCACCCTTCCGGTGCCAACATAGTATGCCCACAAATTCCTCACCCATATGTCTTTGGAATGTGGGAGGAAACCCGGTGGAAACCCATGCAGTTACGTGGAGAACGTACAAACTCCCTACAGACAGCGGCTGGAATTGAACCCAGGTTGCTGGCGCTGTAATAGCGTTACGCTAACTGCTACACTACCGTGCCTGCTTTATTTACCAGGAATTAATAGCCAGTCACAAGTCAGTCTAAATTACTGATATTTTGTTTTATCCCTGAATCAACATTAAATCTGAGGTAAGAATTCATACAATCCAAGCTATTCCCTTCCTATCACCTATCCTAAACACTGATCTTTATCCACATGACCCTTATTTTTCCCTTATGTTGACCTATCAACTCTGCATTTTGTCTTTGAATGATCCACTCAATCACTATAGCCTTTCCTCTCACTTGCTCACAGATAGTTCATAACCAAACCTTCATCCACTCAACCTCAGCCTCCCTCAGAGCTGACTGCCCACGGCTGGAGGCCTTTCATGACCAACGAGCTCACCTCCTCCTCTTCCTGTTTCTTTCCTTCAAAGATGATTTGAAACTTTTTCCAAAAAAAGAAAAATGTGGAAAACATGCTTGTTATATTTCTTTCTCGGTATGTCTTCTTCCTCTCTCCCTGTGACGAAGGAGCTCTCAGGCAGAAATTTGCTGAACATTACATAGAGGGAGCTGCTCTGAGCGACCTGGTGCTGCTGTTGCCATATCAACATTTAATCAGCAGGCAGCACATCAGAGTCATTGAATTTAGACCTTGGAAAATTAGCTGTTCAGGAAACCGCCAGAATGACAGTCACCTAGAGTAAAAGTGAGGCTCTTTGGAAGGATTTTTAGGGATGAAGCTTGGGGAAGTCTAGCACAAACATGTCCAGAACTTTCTTTGTCCAGCCCTACACAATAAGTTTTACATTTGCCTTACAAGGTCTCCATGGGTTTTCCGCCAGATTTTACTGCGCAGTGCAGTTAAAATTAAATCATGATTTACATATATTTATAAGATTCCTGGCTAAGGCACATTGGGATGTCAATGAGTAGAGAAAACATCAATGCTAAAATAGTAGCAGATGGGAACTCAGCTGTAAATGTACCACCTTATTTTAGCTCTCTTTCAACACAGGCAGAAAGACTTTAACTTCAACACCACTTTTCCTTCCTCTTTTTTTTCTCTCCCCCTATCTCAGTTCCTTTCCCTCTTCACCTTCTGAAATCTCTGCATTTCTCTGATATCATGCATAACTCTCAATACTCTGCTCAAATTCAAGCCTAAAGCTTTTGTGGAGATTGAGACCTTCCATTAATAACTCTGGTAAAGATGTTAGATGATTCAGTGAAACGATTACTAATTATTGTAAAATCTATAGGTAATTCATATTTAAAGCCATACTTTGAATAGTTACAATTTCAATTGCGAAAAAATAGAAAATCTATGTATGATGTGAGAAAACTGACATCCGAATTTTCCAATTTTGGTGCGATGTGTTGTAAGGTATTAGTTACTATGCATATAAATCTTTAAGGCCTTCAGGAGTAGTTGGTACCAGAAATACTTATTATCTGACATACAGCAAATGCAAGGTACTACTGTAGTTTCAGTATAATTATCCTAGTAACAATGGAATTATATGTCTCATTGAAAAGTTAACATGACTAATAAGTGATATGCCAATTTTTCTATTGATTTGTACATTATACCTTCAAGTGCCTTTTCAGACAACAGGTTTGTCTGTCTTTAATTTGCTGTATATTCTGTTTTAACATTGATCTTCTATATGTCCTGCTAGGTCATGTAATAGTATTTCATTTCATAAATCAAGTCTGAGCCTGGCATAACATTTGAACCTTTCTGATGATTCAGCTGTGACTTTTGCCAACTCTCAATCGAAAAATGAACCAAATTTGTGGATGTAGATGTCTCTTTATCACACTTTAAATCAAGAAAGAGACAAATTGTTGTTGTCTCCCAGTAATTTAAAAATAAATTGTGGCCTGGGCTGCAGGGAGTGTTTAGACCAATAGATTTTCCCAATGATATGGATGAGCAGTTTCGGCCTTTCATTTCAAGTTAATGGTCTGGACTGGGCAGAAAACAAGCTGTAAGTAACTGTCAGTACAGAGGATTTCTGAATAGGACTTCACTTTGCTCTGGAGTTAATACAGCTGTTTGTTTAACCTCCTTCTTTTGAAAATGTAACTAGTCAGTTCATATAATGCTAAAACTATGAGCACTAATGATGGAAGAAGTTGGAGGGAAAAACATGGAAATGAATTAAGGAAATAAGTAGCGAAGATAGTATGTCAATAATAGGTATTTCAACCGCATCAAAATTAACCAGCCTTAAGAGCTGGATAAAAGGGATAAGAAATAAAGTTACTGCAATATGTACAAGACTGCTTTCTAACTCTCTGCAAGAAGCCTAACAAGGGAAGATTTACTTACTGGATCTGTTAATTGGAATGAACCAGAGTAGGCAAGTAAAAGTGGGTGGGCATCCAGAGCAAAATCTGGTGGCATTAGGTTAATTATTGAGAAGTACTTAGTATGATTATGGGCAGGTTGATGAATTGGAGTAAAGTTATTTTTGAGGTTCTGAGAACAGAACCTGAGAAAGTAAGTGAAAAAAATACTTGCAGACAGTGATATTGAGCAACATTAGTTAATATCTGTGTAATAATATTTAAGAAAATGTATTCCACTGTAAAACAAAGAAACAAACTAGTAAACATGTGGGGAACTAAAGATGTAAAGGAGAATTTGTAATTAAGGAAGGGATTTAAACCTAGTACAGAAAAGACTCTCATTTATCTGGTGTTTATGTATTTGGAATTCTCATACAACCAGCAAAAATCTCTAAGAACATTGAGCCTTTGACTCACAAGAGTTCTGTTGAACCTGATGAAATATTGTTAGAACTCCTAACTTGAGCTGAATAGTATACAGGCACTTAGGGTGATGCTAGGTAAGCATTTGAGGGAGAAGCAAACAGAGGGTTATGCTGATAGGTGTTAATTAAGTGAGAATTGGAGGAGCTTGGTAATGCACACTATATGACAAAAGGGGTGGAGAGGGAGAAAATAATCTGTTAAAGAAGTAACCATATTTTACCATCTTTCTGCTGTTTTTATTTGAGAAATATGCTTTTTTCAGAAAGAAAAGTGTTGGAAATCTGAAGAAAAAACTAATATTGGCTGAGTTTCTGGTCACCTGCCCTCTGTCTTGGAGAGGTCAGTAGGTGCAGCTGTCCTGCAGGAAGCTAGCACCTGGCTGATATGCAAGACCCAGAACAGCACAAGGACTTTCTGATCAAAACTGGCAAGACTCACCCAAAAATATTTTCAGAACTGGCTAAGCTTTGCCCTCAGGTTTACCAGCTGTCAAGCTTAAGAACTATTGAAAAGTGAAAATACTATAAAATTTTATTATAAAATTATAAAATACTAGAAAAGTGAAAATATTATAAAATTTCATTTAAAAAATAGCAAAAAAAGACACCTAAAACGCATACTAAACAATTAAAAACAAAAGTATTAAGGAAAATGAAATTGCCTTGAAATTGCCTCTAATCATATCTCTGGCAATTTCTTCCCATTAAATTGAATGGGCTTGCTGGATTTGCACCAGGATGACTTGGGCAGATTTCTCAAAAAAAAGTGCTGGAAAATATAGGGACATCTATGCTTCATCTGCTCAAGACCATGGGAAGTCTAACATCAAAGCACAGTTGTCCTGCTCTGCAGAAGTTTGGAACAAACATCTTGTCTTGGGAGTTACAAAAGTAGTTGGGTAAAAACTGGTAGTTCCCAAAGGAACCATTGGCTTTTTAGCAGAGGTTGCTGGCCATTTTAGGAGATGCAGAACAAGTGCTATACTTTCAGCTGTCCTGTCTACTCACACCATTAACTTGAAAGCAATGGTTGATTAAACATAAAAAACCTTGAAATGAATTGAGGCTTGTTAATATACATGTAATTAAAAAAAAAAGTTCTTCCAGTAATGTTACATTAGTCAATATAAAACTAAGCTTTTTGTCAGTTTTTATCAGTGCAAATACATTTGGAGTCTTTTGCTTTTCTTTATTGCTGCTGGCAGATTTGCAAATAGACAAGAGAATTGTTAAATTTCACATAGTGTTATGCAGCTCTTAAGAGAGGAAAGCAAAAACCTGAGACAAGAGTTTTATCTTCATTTTCCCCGAAGTCCTGTAATACAAATACTGGAATGGCAGAATCCCAGAGTAGACTGAAGAAGTCTTGTGAGATTTATAATGGAGTGAAAATGCACTGCACAGTATTATCAAACCTGTTAATGTTGTTCATATGTATTCCTCTGTGTTATTTTGAGGAAGTATTAGCCCATTTAAAACAAATGTTTTACTGTGTGTATGACCATCAAAAGAGAAGACCAATGCATAAAATTCTTACAGTCATGAGTGGCTTTATATCTATCACACCATCATGTAAAATCATTGAGTCAAATCTTGCTGGAACTGGGCATGTGACACCACCCTGATGAGTTGAGCTTCACCTTTCAGCTTGAATGCAATTTCCAGTGTAGCATGCTCAATGTGCAAGCTGATAACAGCATGGGGATGGAAAGGGACCCAAGAGATCTTTGTGAACAATGGGATTAGCAGCAGCTGAAAAATACTTCCATTGACTTTAGTAAGGCATTTGACGAGGTCCCTCATGGTAGGTTGATGCAGAAGATTAAATTGCAAGGGATCCACGGTGACTTGGTAGTTTGGATTCAGTACTGGCTTGCCCATAGAAGACAGAGGGTAGTGGTGGAAGGGTGTTATTCTGGCTGGAGGTCCATGACCAGTGGTGTTTCACAAGGATCAGTGCTGGAACCTCTGTTTGTGATAGATATAAATGACAGATGAAAATGTAGATGGGCAGGTTAGTAAGTTTGCAGATGACAAGAAAGATTGATGAAGTTTGTGGACAGTGAAGAAGGTTGTCAAAAGATACAACAGGATATAGTTCAGTTACAGATATGGATAGAGAAATGGTAGATGGAGTTTAATCCAGGCAAGTGTGAGGTGTTGCTCTTTGGGAGTTCAAATGTAAGGGGAAAGTATACTGTTAATAGCAGGACCCTTAAGATCATTGATATACAGAGGGACCCTGGGGTCCATGCCCTTAGTTCCCTGAAAGTGATAGGGTGATAAAGAAGGTGTATGGCATGCTTGCTGTCATTGGTCGGGGTATTGAGTATCAGAGTAAGGAAGTTATTTTGCAGCTATATAAAACTTTGGTTGGGCTGCACTGGTAGTAATGTGTACAGTTCTGGTTGCCCTATTACAGGGAGGATGTGGAGGCTTTGGAAAAGGCATAGAAGAAGTTTACCAGGATGCTGCCTGGGTTGGAGGGTGTGAGCTATAAGGAAGCATTGAACAAACTTGGTTTTTTTTCTCTGGAGCATCGGAGGCCAAGGGGAGACCTGAAAACAATAAAATTATGAGAGGCATAGATAGGGTAGACGGTTAGAATCTTTTTCCCAGGGTAGAAATGTCAAATACTGGAGGGCATGCATTTAAGATGAAAGGGGATAAGTTTAAAGGAGATGTGTGGGGCATGATTTTTACAAAGAGAGTGATAGGTGCCTGGAATGGGCTGTCAGGGGTAGTGATGGAAGAAGATACAATAGTGGCTTTTAAGAGGCTTTTCAATAACCACATGGTATGCAGGGAATGAAATTTGGTTTAATTTGGTATTGTGTTCAGCACAGACATCATGGTGTCACCAAAGTGCTAGATAATTGTAGTAAGAGATCTTTGCTCTTGTACTCAAACCTTCTTGCAATAAAGCTCAGCATACAATTTAATACTGTCCCTGCATTATAGCTTTCAGTCACTTGTCAAGGACATCATCATTTTACAATCTCTTATGATTTAAAAACAATCGGGTGGCTGCATGTTGCGTTGTACTCCACTTAAGAAATTTAATTCCATTGGTTTCAATGGGCCTAATATGTTAAACATAAGACAAGCGATCAAGGATGAATTTCTACCTGTGGATTAAAAGTTGCATTTAAAGAGCATTTATAGGTTGGGAACAGTGTGTACCTTTGAGATTTAAAAAAAAGAGATCCACCTCTCCATTGCAGTTTATGATTATAATTCTCAATTCTTATTGATGTTCATTTGCACTTCTGTTTGCCTTGGAAACCTAGGCAAATCCATTCACTCTGCAACTGCATGGTGATGTCCTCATCTCCCATGTCAATTTGTTACTCAGTGATTTGCACAAGAATCTTTGTGCATACCTTGTGGAGTGAATTGTATGTTTGGACAGTACCAGCTGTGCTAGTTTTCACATTAGCATTCTATTATTGGAGACTAATTTCAAGAGTTTTGAGCACCATCTGAAGGAAGCCTGCAATGAAGTCGTGCCAGTGCCTCTTAAAGATGAATTAGTCACTGCCTACCCCACTGAAAATTATTATGCATTTGAAGAGCACCAGGTGAAAAGGACACAGGAATGGCACTCTAATTCTCAAGACACTGATCTCAGTGTTCTTGCAATAAAGAAATTAAACTAAATAATTGAAGAAATGAATACAAGAAGGCAAAATATGCTAAAGTTGAAGTTCATTGACAGGTAGCATAGAGTCCATGGAGGACAAATCACATTGAGGCAGTGCAGCTAGTAGTCAGTAGACAGACCATCTAGGGCCAAAACAGATTGTGGTTGTCCTTCACAGCATCTGCAACCTCCATTGCAGGGAAGTAATATTCACCAGTTTGGCTTCAGTACTGGGAGTGTACTGTAAAGCAAGTAGCAGAAAAAACAAAGACATGCTGATAGAAGGTAATAAGGGAAAGCACAAAATGTGATTAGTTGACCAATGCATTGTTTTGATTTTGATTGGATGTATAGAATTGTTTGGAGTGATTTTGTTGGTTTGTGTATTCATGAATTGCATTCAAGGTGACAATCTGATGATCAGTTCAGAGGGATGATAACGTGAGAAATAGGCCACTCTGGGGATTCCAGCCTCTTTATTTGTAAAAATTGGACAGTGCTGGGAGGTCGTGTGAATTAATCATCCTAAATTAATATGCTGTTGAAACTCCTTTGAGACAGATTCCCGAAAAACAATGGGGTGAAATGTTACTACAGGCAGAGAGGAATTCAGGGTCAAGGTTGTTATCAGATTAGTCATGATATTATTGAATGGGGGAGTAAGTTTGAGAGGTCAAAGGGCCAAATGGTCAACCTCTGCTCCTAATTTATATCTGTGCATGTAAATGGTAGTGGTGAAGGTGGCAGTGGGAGAGGTGTGAGACAGTGTTGTTATTGGTGTTCAGTTGATAATGGTGGTGAACCTGACCTTGGTGAGTTTGCAACGTTGATGGTGAGGATTCCTCCTACTCCTTGGTGGCTGATGAACAAAGCTTAGTGAAGATCCTACAAATGATGATCTTGAGTTAGACCTCGAGTCACAGAGGTTGCATAAGGAGCAAGATGCTTCAATATGCACCACCACCCAAAATAGTGAACTATGAAAAGGCTTTCAGAACCATTCTGCTGCATTGAGAGTGGTTGCCATCTTCAAAGATAATGATCCAATGTGGACAGAACAGTACAGCACAGAAACAGGCCCTTAGGCCCATGGTGTCTTTGCCAATCATGATGCTAATTTAAACTAATCCTGTCTGCCTGCAATAGTCTATGTCCCTCCATTCTCTGCCTGTCTATGTGCCTGTCCAAATGCCACTTAAACATTGCTATCATATCTGCTTCCACCACTTCCCCTGGCAGCACATTCCAGGCTTCTACCACATTTTGTGCAAAAACTACTTGCCTTGTAAATCTACTTTAAACTTTCCCCCCTCTCATCTTAAATTTATGCCCTCTAGTATTTGACCTCTCCAACCTGGGAAAAAGACTGACTGTCTACACTCTCTATGCCTCTCATAATATTATGTACTTCTATCAGGTCACCCCTCAGCCTCTGGTGCTTCCAAGAAAAACAATCCAAATCTGTTCAACCTTTCCTTATAGCTGATACTCTCTAATCTAGGCAACATCCTGGTGAACCTCTTCTGCACCCTCTCCAAAGCATCCACATTCTTCCTCTAAAGGGGCAACCAGAACTGCACACGGTACTCCAAATGTGGCCTAACCAAAGTTTTATACAGCTGAAATGAGTTCCTGACTTTTATACTCAACACCCCAAATGATGAAGGTAAGTATGCAGCCTTTACCACCCCATCCACTTATGTCACTGCTTTTAGGGAGCTATGGACTTGCGCCCCAAGATTGCTCTGTACGTCAGTGCTCCGAAAGCAACTTTTTCTGTGCCACATGATAGAAAATGCCATGCTTTCCATCAGACACTATATCAGAAGAAAAAGGAGAAAGCTTCCCAGATTTCCATTGATACCTTCTGTAACCCTTACTCCTCAGCCACTCAGGAACAGCCAGAGTGGGAACCATCACCATCGACCTCTGCTGACTGCCACACAGAGCTTGTTGGATTTGTTTCTTGACACAGCCTAAATGTTGCAATGGCTGTGGTGCAGTGTGCTTTCCAGAAAACTGATGCCCCAGCCCAGGGGAATGTCATTGGGCCATCCTCTTTAATGGTAACAGCACTTGTGCACGTCATTGACTCTCTCACAGCGTCCTTGGAGTGCCGCTCCAATAGATGGCCCCTTCCATCACCTTTCCATCAGTTCTGCTGCAGCCATGGGCAGAACATTGTGGAGAAGCAATAGGGCAGGTAAAGGCAGTGGGAACCTTGGAGACACAAAAGCTGCAGCCGCTGGAAATGTAGAGCAACACAGAAAAATTGCTGGAGGAACTCAGCGGTCAGGCAGCATCTATGGAAGGAAATGAACAGTTGATGTTTTGGGCCAAGACCTTTTATCAGGACTGGAAAGAAAGAGGGCAGAAGCCAGAATAAAAGGGTGGGGGAAGGGGGAGGAGCATGAGCTGGCAGGCTGATAGGTGAATCCAGGTGAGGGGGGAAGATAGGGGAGGGGGGAGTGCAAATGATATGAGAAGCTGGGAGGTAATAGGTGGAAGAGGCAAAGGGCTGAAGAAGATGGAATCTGATAGGAGAGGACAGTGGACCATGGAATAAAGGGAAGGAGGTGGGGAACTAGGCAGTAGGAAAATGGGCAGGAAGAAGAAACACAAAAGTGATTAGTTAATATTGTTGCATGTTTACGTTCCTCTTTGCTTTGAGAGTTCATTGATGATTTTTTTGATTATGGAATTTGAATGAAATTGGATAAGTATGTGAGTAAAGGCAATAGAGAGTTAAACTGATAGATTTAGATGAGGGGAGAATAGAGGCGGCTCCAACGGGGTATAAATGCCAACTTGGACTGATTGAGTCAAATGGCTTGTTTGCATGCAGTATATAAGACCATAAGATATATGGGCCCATCGAGTCTGCTCCATCATTCAATCATAGAACCATAGAACACTACAGCACAGAAAATAGGCTATTTGGCCCTTCTAGTCTGTGCCGAAACTTTATTCCACTGGTGTCATTGACCTGCACCCAGTCCATAACCCTCCAGATCTCTCCCATCCATATATCTATCCAATTTATTCTTAAAACTTAAAGGTGAGCTCGCATTTACCACGTCAGATGGCAGCCTGTTCCACACTCCGACCACTCTCTGAGTGAGAATGTTCCCCGTAAACCTTTCCTCTTTCACCCTAAAGCCATGTCCTCTCATACTTATCTCTCCTAATCTAGGTGGAAAGAGCCTACTCGCATTTACTCGGTCTATACCTCTCATAATTTTGTAAACCTCTATCAAATCTCCCCTCACTCTTCTGCGCTCCAAGAAATAAAGTCCTAACCTGTTCAATCTTTCCCTGTAACTCAACTCCTGAAGACCCGGCAACATTCTAGTAAATCTTTCTCTGCACTCTTTCAATCCTTCTGATATCCTTCCTACAGTTAGGTGACCAGAACTGCAGACAGTACTCCAAATTTAGCCTCACCAATGTCTTATACAACCTCACCATAACATCCCAACTCCTATACTCAATACTTTGATTTATGAATGCCAGGATGCCAAAAGCCTTCTTTACAACCCGGTCTACCTGTGACACCACTTTCAGGGAATTATGTATCTGAACTCCCAGATCCCTTTGTTCCTCCGCACTCCTCAGTGCTCTACCATTTACTGTGTATGTCCTACCTTGATTTGTCCTTCCAAAATGCAACACCTCCCACTTGTCTGCATTAAATTCCATCTGCCATTTTCTGGCCCATTTTTCCAGTTGGTCCAGATCCCTCTGCAAGTTTTGAAAGCCTTCCTCGCTGTCCACAATACCTCCAATCTCAGTGTCATCAGCAAACTTGCTGATTTAATTTACCACATTATCATCTAGATCATTGATATAGACAACAAGCAACAATGGCCCCAGCACAGATCCCTGAGGCACACCACTAGTCACAGGCCTCCAGTCTGAGAAACAAATCATCCACTACCACTCTCTGTCTTTTCCCACACAGCCAGTTTCAAATCCAGTTTACAACCTCTCCATGGATACCTTGTGTCTGAACCTTCTGAACTAACCTTCCATGTGGGACCTTGTCAAAGGCTTTACTAAAGTCCATGTAGGCAACATCCACAGACTTTCCTTCATCTAATTTCTCGGTAACCTTCTCAAAAAAACTCTACAGGATTCATTAAACGTGATCTAACACGCACAAAGCCATGCTGACTATCCTTAATCAGCCCTTGGCTGTCCAAATACTTGTATATCCGATCTCTCAGAACACCTTCCAATTATTTACCCACTACTGATGTCAGGCTCACCAGCCTGTAATTACCTGGTTTACTTTCAGAGCCTTTTTTAAACAATGGAACAACATGAGCTGCCCTCCAGTCGTCTGGCACCACACCTGTGGCTAAGGACATTTTAAATATATCTGCCATGGCCCCTGCAATTTCTACACTAGTCTCCTCAAGGTCCAAGGAAAGATCTTGTCAAGCCCGGGGGATTTATCTACCTTTATTTGCTGTAAGGCAGCAAGCACCTCCTCCTCTTTAATCTCTATATATTCCATGACACTACTGCTTGTTTCCCTTCCTTCCATATCCACTATGCCAGTTTCCTGAATAAATACTGACACAAAAGAACTGTTTAAGGTCTCCCCCTGTCGTCCCGAAATCAATTTCCCTTACCGTCCGCTGTAAATAACACAGTGCCACGAGGTCGATTCGAACAAATACCTTTGTTAGCAGTGTACCGCTAGGAGAATTCTCTTCAGCACTCACTAAGAGTCGCTTCCTGAGTTCTCTCCGAACAAAGGGCAGACAGACACTTATACAGGAATTGTCACGCACATCCCATGCAAATGGCGCCGCGAGTTTCGGTCAAGCTATAGAGATCCCGAGACAGCTGTCACATCTTTTGTCTTAGTATAATTGAGTTATAATCAAGGCTTTCAAAGGCAGGTATCACCCTTCATTGTTCAGACCAAGTCTTCACCTCGATGTTAATTACACTCAGTATCGCCACCGTCTGACATATCGGAATGGTTCGTTACCCGAAACAAAGGCAGTTAACATACTTAACATTCCAACCTAACTAGTGGGTCAGCAGCTTGCTAGTCCTTGCTAAAGAAATATAAATGCATATATATATATTTTGTTTGCCAGTTATAGGTATGGTTGCAATTCTTAACCCTTCACTTCCTCACCCCATCTCCTGAGGCTCCACACATAGATGGCCACTCTGACCTTCTAGGGGACCAATTTTATCCCTTACTATCCTTTTACTCTTAATATACTTGTAGAAACCCTTTGGGTTTACCTTCACATTATCTGCCAGAGCAACCTCATGTCTTCTTTTTGCCTTCCTGATTTCCTTTTTTAGTATTTTCTTACATTTTTATACTCCAAGTACCTCATTTGTTCCTAGTTGCCTATACCTGCTATACACCTCTTTCTTTTTCTTAACCAGATCGCCAATATCCCTTGAAAACCAAGGTTCCCTATGCTTGTTAACTTTGCCTCTAATCCTGGCAGGAACATGCAAACTCTGCACTCTCAAAATTTCGCCTTTGAAGGCCTTCCACTTACTGAACTCAAAAATTGCCAGAAAACATCTTATCCCAATCCACTCTTCCTAGATCCTTTCTCATTTCCACAAAATTGGCCTTTCTCCAATTTAGAACCTCAACTCGAGGACCAGACCTATCCTTATCCATAATTAACTTGAAACTAATGACATTATGGTCAGAGAGAATGAGGAGGTGATAGAAAGGAGTTATAGGCAGGTGGTTACACTGGAGCCACGGGAGACAGACAAGTGGGTCACAGTCAGTAGGGGAAGGGAGTACTCTATTAGAGAGTACCCCTGTGGCTGTACCACTTGACAATAAGTACTCCTGTTTGAGTACTGTTGGGGGAGACGGCCTACCTGGGGGAAGCAACAGTGGCAGTGCCTCTGGCACAGAGTCTGGCCCTGTGGCTCAGAAGGGTAGGGAAGGAGAGAGGAGGGCAGTAGTGATAGGGGACTATAGTTAGGGAGGCAGATGGGCGATTCTGTGGACGCAGGAAGGAAACTCGGATGGTAGTTTGCCTCCCAGGTGCCAGGGTCCGGGATGTTTCAGATTGTATCCAAGATATCCTGCAGAGGAAGAACAGCCAGAGGTCATGGTACATATTGGTACCAATGACACGGATAGGAAAAGGGATGAGGTCCTGAAAAAAGACTATAGGGAGTTAGGAAGGAAGTTGAGAAGCAGGACCACAAAGGTAGTAATTTCAGGATTACTGCCTGTGCCACGTGACAGTGAGTATAGGAATAGAACGAGGTGGAGGTTAAATGTGTGGCTGAGGGATTGGAGTGAGGGGCAGGGATTCAGATTTCTGGATCATTGGGGCTTCTTTTGGGGCAGGTATGACCTGTACAAAGATGATGGGTTGCACTTGAATCCCAGGGGGACCAGTATCCTGGTGTGGAGGTTTGCTAAGGATACTGGGGAGAGTTCAAACTAGAATTGTTGGGGGGTGGGATCTGAACTGGAGAGACTGGAGAAGAGATCTTGAGAGGCAGGATTTGTGAACATTTGGAGAGGTATAATATGATTAGGAATAGCATGGCTTTGTCAAGGGCAGGTCCTGCCTTATGAACCTGATTGAATATTTTGAGAATGTGAATAAACACATTGACGAAGGGAGAGTAGTAGATGTAGTGTATATGGATTTCAGCAAGGCATTTGATAAGGTACCCCATGCAAGGTTTATTGAGAAAGTAAGGAGGCATGGGATCCAAGGGGACATTGCTTTGTGGATCCAGAACTGGCTTGCTCACAGAAGGCAAAGAGTGGTTGTTAAAGGGTCATATTCTGTGTGGAGGTCGGTGACCAGTGGTGTACCTCAGGGATCTGTTCTGGGACCCTTACTCTTTGTGATTTTTATAAACGACCTGGATGAGGAAGTGGAGGGATGGGTTAGTAAGTTTGTAGATGACACAAAGGTTGGAGGTGTTGTGGATAGTATGGAGGGCTGTCAGAGGTTACAGCGGGATATAGATAGGATGCAAAGCTGGGCTGAGAAGTGGCAGGTGCAGTTCAACCCAGATAAGTGTGAAGTGCTTCATTTTGGTAGGTCAAATATGATGGCAGAATACAGTATTAATGGTAGGACTCTTGGCAGTGTGGAGGATCAGAGGGATCTTGGGGTCCGAGACCATAGGACGCTCAAAGCAGCTGCACAGGTTGACTCTGTGGTTAAGAAGGCATATGGTATATTGTCCTTCATCAATCGTAGAATTGAATTTAGGAGCTGAGAGGTAATGTTGCAGCTCTATAGGACCCTGGTCAGACCCCACTTGGAGTACTGTGCTCAGTTCTGGTCACCTCACTACTGGAGGGATGTGGAATCCATAGAAAGGGTGCAGAGAAAATTTACAAGGATGCTGCCTGGATTGTGGAGCATGCCTTATGAAAGCAGGTGGAGGGAACTTGGCCTTTTCTCCTTGGAGCGACAGAGGATGAGGGGGGACCTGATAGAGGTGTATAAGATGATGAGAGGCATTGATCGGGTAGATAGTCAGAGGCTTTTCCCCAGGGCTGAAATGGTTGCCACAAGAGAACATAAGCTTAAGGTGCTGGGGAGTAGGTATAGAGGAGATGTCAGGGGTAAGTTTTTTACTCAGAGTGGTGAGTGCGTGGAATGGGCTGCCGGCAACAGTGGTGGAGGTAGATACGATAGGGCCTTTTAAGAGACTTTTGGATAGGTACATGGAGCTGAGAAAAATAGAGGGCTATGGGTAAGCCTAGTAATTTCTAAGGTAGGGACATGTGCGGCACAGCTTTGTGGGCCGAAGAGCCTGAATTGTGCTGTAGGTTTTCTATGTTTCTATGGTCACTGGGCCCAAAATGTTGATTTTTTTTCTTTCAACCCCATGTGACTAATAAATAAATATCTTACCTTAACCCTTAACCCCCTTACCAGTCAAGAACCTATCAATCTCTGCCTTAAAAATACCCAATGACTTGGTCTCCACAGCCCTCCGTGGCAACAAAATCCACAGATTCATCACACTGTGGCTGAAGAAATTCCTTCTCTCCTCAGTTCTAAAGGGATGTCCGTTTAATATGAGTCTGGAATCCCTCGGATTCTAGACTCTCCTGATGGAAACATCCCCTCCTGATGGAAACATCCCCTCCATCCCCACTGTATCTAGGCCTTCCAGTATTAGGTAGATTTCAATGAGATCCCCACCCCATCCTTCTGAACTCCATTGAGTACAGGCCTAGAGCCATCAAATGCTCCTCATGCGTTAACCCTTTCATTTCCAGGATCATTCTTGTAAACCTTCACTGTACACTCCCCAGGGCCAACACATCTTTCCTCAGAAGTGGGAACAAAAATTGCTCACAATGTTCCAAATGCAGTCTGACCAAAGCTGTAGAAAGCCTCCGCATTCCATCCTTGCTTATATACTCTAGTCCTCTTGAATTGAATGCTAACATTACATTTTACTTCTTTACTACCAACTCAACTTGCAAGTTAGTCTTAACGGAATCCTGCCTAGTATTCCCAAGTCCCTTTGCACCTCTGATTTCTGAATTCTCTCTCCATTTGCAAAATAGTCTACACTTTTATTCTTCCTACTAAAGTGCATAAACCCATACTTCCCTGTGCTGTCTTCCATCTGCCACTTCTTTGCCCAGTCTCCTAATGTGTCCAAGTCCTTCTGCAGACTCCCTACCTCTGCAACAGTACTTGTCCCTCCACCTATTTTGGTATCATCTGCAAACTTGGCCACAATTCCATCAGTTCCTTCATCCAGATCATTAATGTATACAGTGAAAAGTTATAGTCCCAATACTGACCCCTGCAGAGCTCCACTGGTCATTGGCAGCCATCCCTTTATTTCCAATCTCTGCCTCTGTCTGTCAGTCAGCCAGTCTTCTATCCATGCTAGTACCTTGCCTCTAACACCGTGGGCCCTTATCTTGTTAAGCAGCCTTGTGTGCAGCACCTCATCAAAGGTCTTCTGAAAATTCAAGTAAATAATGTCAACTGTTTCTCCTTTGTCTAACCTGCTTGTTACCTCTTCTAAGAATTGAAACGGACTTGTCAGACAAAATTTCCCCTTGATAAAACAGGATGAAGTCAACATGGTTTCATTATGTACTTCCAAGTGCTCTGAAATTTCATCCTTAATAATGGACTTCATAATCCTTAGATTCAGCTCCCATGGCCTGTGCAGTAGGGATTACAGAGTTGATTGCTAACTCTGGGAGGAAGATGTTTGGATAATTGCTTGTCTTTGTCCCTAAGCCTTCATTTGTCTTGGCCAAAGTAGTAAGTGCAGCAATTTTAACACAGTTGATGATTAGGCTTCTTTTGCACATTGCAGTGCTTGTGCAGAAGGGAGGATAACATCAGTTTATCTGAGATCTGCTCTGAAGCATCAATCAGAAAGAAAATCACTTCCTCTTGCTACTGCCTGACTGAGAGACTAGCAGTGGGACAAATGTCCAGGCAACAGAAGACACCAGCTTTAAAATTGGAAAAGGATGAGACTTTTTCTTGCAATGGAAAGAGAGATTCTCATAACATCATGATACTGTAAGCACAGTTGCCCTGAGTAAATAAGTGATGGTTTGCAATGTCAGGGTAGATAGCATCAAGGGTTCCTTGTCAAGACTTGTGGAGCCTCATGGGTGGAGATTCAGGCAGAGGAGTTCAGAATGTCATTTTATCACCACTACAGTTTTTCATGCTGCTGCAGGAGCTCTGAATGGTTACAGGGTGGAAGGAAGCTATTCAGTCTATTGAGTCCATAAGGTCCGTTGAAGAGTAATCAAATTAGTCCCGCTTGCCTTTCCCCTTTCCCATAGCCCAGAAAATTCTTTCAGTTTTCCTGCTCTCTTTTGAAAACTATAATTTGATTCAACCTAGATAGCAAAGAAAACTGTCTAAGGATATAGCAGGACATTGATCAGCGGGAAAATTGGGTAGAGGAGTGGCAGATTGAATTTAATCCAGATGAGTGTGAGGTAATGCACTTTGGGAAGTCAAATTCTGGTTGGACATATAGAGTAAATAGTTGGGACCTGAGGAGCATTGATGTTCAGAGAGACCTTTTGGGTGCAAGTCCATAACTCCCTGAAAGTGGTGACGCAGGTGGATAGGGTGGTGAAGAAGTGTATAGTATGTTTGCCTTCATAGGTCGAGGCATTGAGTATAAGAGTTGGGATATCATTTTGCAGTTATACTAAACATTAGTTAGTCCACACTTGGAGTATAATGTACATTCCTATTCACCACATTACAGGAAGGATATGTAAGCAATAGAGAGAGTGCAGAAAAGATTCACTTGGATGTTGCCTGGAATGGAGAGGTGTTGTTATAAGGAGAGATTGGATATGCTGGGTTTATTTTCACTCAACTGTAGGAGGTGACCTTTATAGATGTTTATAAAATTATGAGGGGCATGGCTAGAATAGATAGTCAAAATATTTTTCCCAGGTCAAGAGAGTTCAGAAGTAGAGAGCACAGGTTTAAGGTGAGAGGGGAGAAATTTAAAGGAGATTTAACTGGTAAGGTTTTCACATACAGGGTGGTGAATATCTGGAATGACTTGCCAGAAGAGTTGGAGGAGGCAGATACAGTTGCAATGATTATAAGACATTTGGACAAGGACTTGGATAGGAAAGGTGTGGAGGGATACAGGCCTAATGTGGGCATATGAGATTAGGGTAAATGGGTATCATGGTTGGAATGGATGAGGTGGGCTGGAAGGGCCTATTTCTGTGCTATACAATTCTCTGATTCTATGATTCCATTACTATCCTGGCCAGTGCATTCTAAACCTAATTAACAGTTGTGTAAAAAGAAAGGTATCCCTCTGTCACTTAGGTTCTTTTGTCAGTCACTTTAATTTTGTATTCCTTGGTTCTTGACCCCTCCACCAATGCGAACAGTTTCTTTCTTATCTGTCTGTACCCTTCATAATTTCAGATATCTGTTGGATCTGGAGTCTCTTCACTGGAGTTTTTCTGAATGAGCACTGACTTTAGGCTTTTCATGGCTTATGGTAGAGAAGTGTGAACTTGCTATAATTTACCAATGTTTACAGTGAGGAATGTGTTTGAGCCCGTTCCCAGTCCCGACACACAACTCCATTGATTTGAACAGTGAGAAATGATTGCAAGGTAAAAAGATATTAGTTAATTTAAAGTTTTGAATTGATTACCTTTAGCTAAATGTTTTTTTAACTGTTCTTTTTTGGTGTTTTTAATTTATTATTTTAAATTGGTTGAATGTTTTTAATACTTCTTAAATGTTTTTGAATGTCTCCAAGTTTCAGAGAGATTCTGATGCAATCAGAATTATCAATAGGTTCAAAAGCAGGCAAAACTGGGAAGCGTAGTATCGAAGTTGTTTTCAGTAGTCTTGCGGATGAGTTCTCTTCTGGCCCACCCTTGTGATGACATGCCCTTCTGTTTCAAATTGGGATAGCTTCATGCCAGCAAGTTGGCTCTAATAGATCTTGAAATTCATACTTGCTTCTGCTGGTGGCAGGTTTTGGCTTACTGTGTGGCATAACCTTCTTTGTATAGTAATCATAAAGAAAAAGTAATGTTTTGACTTTGGCAGTATTGCTTCCTTGTATAATGGGTAAATATGTTTTGTTTATAAAGTTCCATTGTCTTAATCATTACTTTCTTTTGGCTTTTGTTGCTCAGATTCTAAAGTAACCATAGGAGCAAATGTGACTCACTGGATGGATCAATTGCCATCTGTCACTCCAGTTAAATGAGGAATGAGCTCTTTATTTTGAGTACCCATTCTGTTTGCTTTTTAACCACATCACTTTCTGTAATTCAGAATATTGTAATGTTGTGTATTCCATTGAATTCTGTACTTCATTTATTTAAAGCCTAAATCAATTTAAAATCAGTCAGATCCTTACCAAAATGAATCAAACTAAGATGACGTTATGATCTTTCCATCCACAGCTTGTTCAGGAATGATTCGCGAGTATTATATCTTGGGAATTAGATTGCAAGCAATTCAGAGGATATTCTAGTAAACATTGTAGTGCTTGTGGATTAGGTTGTACTACAGTTGGAAGTAACAGCATAGCCTTAAAAGGAAGGAGTAACACAATTACATTAGATGAAATCACCTCCAGGCATCTTGCAAATGAGCTGCAAAATAGTTCAGGGATCCACTTTTAAACTCCATTGTCAATTTGATGTTGAGCTGTTGGACTAATTCTGAGTTGGATATATTGGAGAGATAAAGGTAACATTCTTCTGACAGGTAGAAGGACTCTACTTAAGTTGGATATTCAGACCCCTAATTAATTGTCCGACAAAGAACAGCTAAAATTCATCATTAACAAGCGGTCACTAAATAATGATTCGAGTCAATAGTGGAACTGGAAACAGTGTGTAAAGGTTTGTGACTACTACACTGTGACATTTTACCTGCAGCATGTTGTTATTTGACTTTTCCTTAAGTCACTGCAGTGGGCAGGATCATGCTGAGTTTTCCTGGTAGTTCTGATTGGAAACTGTAGTGTTCAGCCGTTGAAGCTGAAGTAAACTTCTTGCTCATGCTGTGAAAAGTGCAAATTTGTGATTTGCTGACAGACTTAGAGGGTTGAATTTGTCAGTTCACTCTGCCGCTGAGTCCAGTGGTGGGCTGTTGCGAAGCAGATTCGAGGTCTCAAAGGACAAAGACTCTGAACACAGTCTTAGAGTTAAATGATTTATTTACAAAGATAAACGTGGGGAAAAGGTAACGGGGAGACACACACATGCGCACGTGCACCGGTGATAGCAAGCGTGGGAAAGTCGCAGCAAGGGTAAAATGCGCACACAACGAACTGGGTACAAACAATCAAGGAAAAGCAATATGCTACCCGCCACCCCTTGACTCATTGCAGGCATGGCTCTATGCTACCAGGAATACTAACTTAGAATGCTCCTAACCCTATCGAAGTACACACCTTACCAGTGGTCTCTCCAGCGTCGTTTCACGATTCCTCGGAGCAAACAAAGAGAGAGAACCTGGCACATGTGGCACTCTTTATAGTGCTGGAGGGCTGGGGGGTTCAGCCCAGGTAGTTCAAAAAGGCCAATGGCCCAGTGCCAGCAAGGACTAATCGATCACAGAAGGCCAGTGGCCCGGGGTCAAGTACAAAGGTGCTTAAAGGGACCAATGGTCAGGTGTGCACTGATGGGTAGGGTGGAGCCAGGCCTTGATTGACAGTGGTGTGCCTTTTGACCAAGCACTGGGCAGTGCTGTCATGTGACAGCCATGGCCCTCCACAATACATGGGCCCAGTCTTGCTGGGATGCCCCAACTTTATTCTATGGATGTGTGTCCTGGTCTCTGCACCAGGTTAGACCTGCTGCAGTATCCAAGACTCCATTGGCCTCAAAGGCAATTGTAGGGTAAAGAATTGGGAGGCATAAGAGAAGGTAAGCTGCTACTTTAAAAGCTATTTTTCTCTACCTTATTTATAAATGTTTTTATATATTTATTTAACTTTTCTTAAATGTTTTCTTTTAATAGTTTATAAATTTCCCTAAATGTCAGCGGCGTCTAACAGTTGTTAAGATTAGTGACAACTTTCACAGTCGGTAAACCCATGTTCCAACTTTGCCAGTTGTCAAAGTCTGACCTGGGAGGTTTCTTTCTGGTCTGTACCAGCTGAGGGCTAGTCACCATCCATACCATACAGTTGGATCTTGGGCTTTTGAAGACCAACAAAATGGGCCATCCTCAGCAGGCACTGATAATTGTCGGTGAGGGCAGAGCTTAGAAAACTGGGTTAATGTGATCTGGCTTGTGAAAAAGCTGCTGGGTAATGAACCATCCTTTAGAGCAGTACACTAAGCCTACATCTTTCCGTGCTTCATCGAGGACCTTCTTTCCAAAATAAGGTTGAATTGGAGATGGTTGCTGATAATTGCACAATGTTCAATTGTCTTTGCAAATGCTTGGCAAATGAAGCCTATCCACGCCTGCTGGCAGCAAGACCTGGACAACATTCAGGGTAGACTGATGTGTCAGGTGAGATTCGTGCCACACAGGTGCCCAACAGTGACCATCTCCAACAAAATAGAGTCTAACCACGTACCACTGACAATCCATAGCATTACCATGGCTGAGTCTCCCACCATTAACCTCCCAGAGATTTTCACTGCCCAGAAATTCAGCTGAACTAGGGACATAAAATTTGTGGCTGCAAGCACAGGTCAGTGGCTGGGTATCTTCCAGTAAGTGACACCCTTTGATGCACCAAAGCCTTTCCACCATCAGTAAACAACAAGCCAGGAGCATCAGTGTTGGAAGAACTCAGCCAGTCAAGCAGTATCTGTAGAAAGAGAAATTAGACTACATTTCAGGTCAGCAACCCTTCCATAAAGCTAGGAGCATGATGGAAATCAACTCTATCCATGACAAAACAACTTTCTTGATTGATATTCCACCAACCCCCAATAATCATTTTCACTTCATTACTAGCACAACATTGATGTGGTGTTTACCATCTACAAGATGCACTGCAGTTACTTGAGTTGGCAGCTATGACAGCATATACTATCAATAATGTCAGGGCAGCAGGCACATGAGATAACTGCCACCAATATGTACCCTTCCAAGTCGCACACCATCCTGCTTGGGAAATATATTGCCAGTCCTCCATCATTCTTAGGTCTAAATCATGGAACTCCCTACCCTACATCATTCTGGTAGTATCTTCGCTAGAGGGACTGCAGTGTTTCACTTTTTCAAAGCCATTTATAGATAGGAAATAACTACTGAATTTGGAGTGATTGGTAGGCTGTCCATGCTTGATGTTGACTTCTGAGTAAATCAGTTGTCTGACTGAATGTGTCCAATTGGCCCACTGAATGTGCAACTCCCATTCTGCAGTGCAGACAGCAACAACTTATCAGGAAAAGCCAGCCAGATCTTTCACATCAAAGCCCTCTGTGGTAAGATGACCTTCTGCTCCACAGTAGGATCATGTGAGTGGGGGGGGGGGGGGGGAGCAAAAAATCTTTGACAGCCACCTAAGCTGTAACCCATGGTGACCAGTTAGTTACTGTAAAAAAATGGGGCACTTTTTCTGGGGATGAGGGTGTTGGTGGTTAGTTGCACAAATAAATAACAGAAAATCTTGTTCTGTAGGTCATACAACTTTCAGCACTAGTGGTCACATACCCCTTGCGCAAAACATCCTTTTTGCTGATTAACTAATTGGAGCTCTTGCTGAAATTCATTTACACTTGTGGTTTCAACTGCACCGGCTTGGTACTGCTTCAGTTCCTTACTTTGGTCTGCATACCCTTTACAGCTGAAAATACATGCTTTGTATAAGCATTGCAGACCAATTTACTAAACGTATCCAAGTCCACGGTACTCGGGCTTAGTTGTTACTTAAACAGTGACTCTTGCATGGATATCTGCTGGTAGAAAAATCAAGCGCTTCTTCAGATATTCCACAGCAAAAAATTTTGGAAAGACCTTGCAAAGGGTTCTGAAATTGTTATTTCACTAAAAGAATTCTCAAATTTAGAACTACTAAATTAGTCATTGTTCCTGTAGCCTCATTTGTCCAAAAAGTTCAACCTGTGGTGACTCACCGTCTAGTCGGGCGAACCGGCTCGGCAGTCGGGTCGCGCGGCGTCGGAGCGACGAGGCCCAAGATGGCGGCGGGCCTCGTCTTTCCAAGCGATGGGGAGAACCCGCGCGCGGGAAAGTCCTGATGACGTAGGACTTACGTCATTGCCGGTTGTTTTGGGCGGGAACATTCTCCCTTAAAGGGCCCGCGCAAGGCGGGAAAATAAACCAGTTCTGTTTGGCAATCCTCCGAGTAGAGTCTTGTTTTATTCCGCGGTAGCAACCGCTACATTGGTGACCCCGACGGTCCAAACGGCTTTTGGACCCGCGAAATGGACGACAGCGCAGCAGCCAACGCAGTGGCCCTCAAGCTGCCCACCTTTTGGACACTTCGGCCCAGCGTCTGGTTTGACCAGGCCGAAGCGCAATTCCACCTTCGGCAGATCACCTCCGACTCCACGAAGTACTACCATGTGGTTAGCTCTCTGGACCAGGAGACAGCCGCCCAGATTGGAGACTTCATCCAGTCGCCTCCGGAGGAAGATAAGTACCCGGCTTTCAAAGACCTTTCGATCCGGACCTTCGGCCTCTCCCGTCGTGAGCGCGCCGCCCGCCTGCTTCATCTGGATGGCCTGGGGGACAGATCCCCGTCCACCCTAATGAATGAGATGCTGGCATTGGCCGAGGGACACAAGCCATGCCTGATGTTCGAACAGGCCTTCCTCGAACAGCTCCCCGATGACATCCACTTGTTGTTAGCTGACGCCGACTTCAGCAACCCCCGTGAGGTGGCTGCCCGGGCAGATGTCCTGTGGAGGGCCAAGCGTGAGAGCGGTTCGTCCGTCAGTCAAATCACCAGGCCGCGAGCCCAACGCCCACCTCGCCCGGCCCCAGCGACCGAGCAGCCACGCCCCAGGAACGCAGACGACGACACGGGTGACCAGCTGTGCTCCTACCATCAGAGGTGGGGTGCAGAGGCCCGTCGATGCCGCCCACCCTGCAAGTTTCAGGGAAACGCCAGGGCCAGCCGCCGCTGATGGCTACGGCGGCTGGCCGCCGACAGAGCCTCCTCTTCGTTCAGGACAAGAAATCTGGATGGCGTTTCCTCGTTGATACTGGAGCGGAGGTCAGTATTTTGCCCCCGACAGGCCGTGACACTCGTGACAGGCCACCAGGTCCTCTACTCAATGCCGCCAACGGTACAACGATACGGTCTTTCGGCACCCGTACGCTTCAATTACACTTTGGCGGCAGCCATTTTACCTGGACCTTTACCCTTGCCACCGTCGCCCGACCACTCCTAGGAGCCGATTTCCTTCGGGCCCACAACCTGTTAGTCGACCTGCGAAGGAAGCGGTTAGTCCACTCTAGCACTCTCCGGACCTATCCCCTGGGAGAAATCAGCCCACCAGCCCCGCGCCTGGACTCTATTTCCCTTTCTGGCGGCGATTTCGCCAAGCTCCTAGCCGAATTCCCATCGATTTTGGCACCTTTGTTTACAAATTCTAGGCCCACACACGGGGTACGACACCACATCATTACCACAGGGCCACCCCTTCATGCCCGAGCACGACGATTACCTCCAGACAAGCTCCGCCTGGCAAAGGAAGAGTTCCGTCACATGGAGGAGCTGGGGATTGTTCGCAGGTCAGACAGCCCCTGGGCCTCCCCCCTGCACATGGTCCCCAAAGCCACCGGAGGGTGGAGGCCCTGCGGCGACTACCGCAGGCTGAACGACGCCACCACCCCGGACCGCTATCCCATCCCTCACATCCAGGACTTCGCAGCGAACTTACACGGGGCCTCCAAAGTGGACCTCGTTAGGGGATACCACCAAATCCCGGTCCATCCGGATGACGTCCCCAAAACTGCGATTATCACCCCATTCGGCCTGTTCAAATTCCTTCGGATGCTGTTCGGCCTTAAGAACGCCGCGCAGACCTTCCAGCGGCTGATGGACGCGGTAGGCCGAGACCTGGACTTCGTGTTCATTTACTTGGACAACATACTGATCGCCAGCCGTAACCGCCAGGAACACCTTTCCCACCTCCGCCAGCTGTATTCCCGCCTCCGCGATTTCGGCCTCACGATCAACCCGTCCAAGTGCCAATTCGGACTTGACTCTATCGATTTCCTCAGCCACAAAATCACCAGTGACGGGGCAACACCCCTACCCGCCAAGGTGGATGCTATCCGCCATTTTGCCCGCCCCGACACAGTCAAAGGCTTACAGGAATTCCTTGGGATGGTCAACTTTTACCATCGTTTCATCCCTGCAGCAGCCCGTATCATGCGCCCTCTGTTCTCGCTGCTGGCTGGTAAGGGCAAGGACATCACCTGGATTGACGAGGCTGCGGCTGCTTTCGTTAAGGCCAAAGACGCCCTGGCAGATGCCACGATGCTGGTACACCCCAGGACTGACGTCCCGACTGCCCTCACGGTAGACGCGTCCAACACCGCGGTGGGTGGGGTACTGGAACAGCTACTCGAAGGCCGCTGGCAACCCTTGGCATTTTTCAGCAAGCACCTTAGACCGCCCGAACTGAAGTACAGCGCTTTTGATCGGGAACTTCTAGCGCTGTATCTGGCGGTCCGGCATTTCCGATACTTTCTAGAAGGCAGGCCTTTCACCGCTTTCACCGATGATAAGCCTCTGTCCTTTGCCTTCTCCAAAGTCTCCGATCCCTGGTCAGCTCGTCAGCAGAGACATTTATCCTACATTTCTGAGTTCACAACTGACATCCAACATGTCTCCGGAAAGGATAATGTCGTTGCTGATGCACTTTTCAGACCAACCATCCACAACCTATCCTTGGGTGTCGACTACACGGCCCTAGCTGACGCACAGCAAGCCGACGATGAACTGCCCAGCTACAGAACCACAGTCTCGGGTCTGCAGCTCCGAGATTTCTTGGTTGGTCCAGGTCAGTGGACCCTACTTTGCGACATTGCGACTGGTCAGCCCCGCCCTATAGTCCCTGCAGCCTGGCGGAGACGCGTTTTTGACTCGGTACATGGGTTGGCGCACCCGTCCATCAGATCTACTGTCCGACTGGTCGCCAGCAAGTTTGTCTGGCATGGCCTGCGCAAACAGGTCAGTGAGTGGGCCAGGACTTGTCCGCACTGCCAGACGTCAAAAATCCAGCGACACACCAAGGTCCCACCACAGCAGTTCGAGCCTACCTGTAGGAGGTTCGACCACATACACGTCGACCTCATGGGCCCTCTGCCGGTTTCAAGAGGAGCCCGGTACCTCCTTACCATCGTGGACCGGTTCACGAGGTGGCCTGAGGCAACCCCCCTGACTGACATCACAATTGATTCCTGCGCCCGGGCGCTGCTCACAACTTGGGTCTCACGTTTTGGCGTTCCGGCCCACATCACTTCAGACAGAGGCACCCAATTCACTTCCAGTCTCTGGGCTGCATTAGCGAACCTGCTAGGGACGCAGCTGCACACCACCACAGTCTACCATCCTCAATCAAACGGGTTGGTGGAACGTTTTCACCGCCATCTGAAATCGGCCTTGATGGCCCGCCTGAAGGGTCCTAACTGGGTTGACGAGCTGCCTTGGGTCCTGCTCGGCATACGCACTGCCCCCAAAGAAGACCTCCGCACTTCGTCAGCTGAGCTTGTATACGGGGCGCCACTGGTTGTCCCCGGGGATTTCATACCTGCCCTTCGGGACCAAGGGGAACAACCCCCAGCAGTCCTACAAAGACTGCGCGAGAAGCTTGGCGCCTTGGCCCCGATTCCCACCTCACGGCACGGTCAAGCCCCATCCTGCCAGCCCAAGGAACTACGGGACTGTAAGTTTGTTTTCGTTCGCAGGGGCACACCTCGGGCGCCATTGCAACGACCATATGAGGGACTGTTCCAAGTCATACGGAATAACGGATCCACTTTTATTTTGGACATTGGAGGCAGGGAACAGGTTTTCACGACAGACCGCCTCAAACCGGCCCATTTGGATCTGCAACAGCCTGTCGAGGTTGCCACGCCGCGAAGCAGTGGCCGCCCCCCTAAGCGGCAGCTGGCACAGCCCACGGACCTTGGGGACTGTATCACCGGTTCTGGGGGGGGTTGTGTGGCGACTCACCGTCTAGTCGGGCGAACCAGCTCGGCAGTCGGGTTGCGCGGCATCGGAGCGACGAGGCCCAAGATGGCGGCGGGCCTCGTCTTTCCGAGCGACGGGGAGAACCTGCACGCGGGAAAGTCCTGATGACGTAGGACTTATGTCATTGCCGGTTGTTTTGGGCGGGAACATTCTCCCTTAAAGGGCCCGCGCAAGGCGGGAAAATAAACCAGTTCTGTTTGGCAATCCTCCGAGTAGAGTCTTGTTTTATTCCGCGGTAGCAACTGCTACAAACTTTGTTCTTTAGTCTCTTTGTTGAACGGATGAAATGATTAACTGCCTTGACCACCAGTGATTCAGTGTATACTTTTAGAGTATTGATAGCACGTTTCACTACTTTATGCATGATATGAACTGGATAATTGGTGAGTAATTCTTTTTATTTGTCTTTTTTAAGATGCTTGTATTTTTCACATTAGATTTCTTATACTTAATGCACAGAAGAAAACCATTCAGCTCATCGTGTTTATGTCCATAAGACTATCACCTCTCTTATTTCTCCGTAACCCATTCTCTCTCACATGTCCATCAACTTTCCTCTGATTTTCCTGCCACTCACCCAATTAATCTATCAGCACATCCTTGGGCTGTGCAAAGAATCCAGAACACCTGGGGTAATCCCACACTGTCACAGGGAGAATGTGCAAACTGCAGTTATTCTGGAACAGAAAATTTCCATACAAGCTTTTCAGGTTGGTCTTCAGCCCCAGATTCTCCTCACTTCCTTCATAAAATTGCAGCACTTTATCTTGGTCAGATGTCCAATACCTCAAGGACAATTGGAGGATTTTTGTATTACCTTTTCTTGATGTATTGGTGCTGATGCTGAAAGACAACAGCACATTTTGTTGACTTGTGCAAAGGTGCTTTTTACAATGCTCCATCTTTTGTGTGGCCAATGTAGTTACAGACCTAGATACAATGTAGATACAGGGCCAAGATGACTGTATACCAATGATGTGTTATGGTCAGCTGTGTTCTCAAGCCAAAATTTGTACACTCAACAGTTTGTGGTACCAAAGGATTGAGTAAAAGGGAATTGACAGTAAATCGTGCAAGTGAGAAACAACATACAAACAACAGTCATATGCATGCAAAGAGGCCAGTCAGCCCACTCAGTCTATGCTGGCTTACAGAGCACTGATCCCAGACTTGTAATTGTAAAAACGACCCTCGACTATCACAGAATCAAATTTGGGTCTAGTTTGGCCAAGATCTTTTGTACCCGAGTTTCTCATGTGGAACTTTGTCACAGGTCTTCCTGAAATCCATGAACTACATCCACTGTACTATTCTCATCAACATTCTTAAATCACCGTATCAAAATTTCTATCAAGTTAGTCAGACATGATCTCACCTTTACAAATTACTTTCTCTGATCAATACCTGACTTTCTATGCAAATTAATCCTGTTCCTCATTTCTTTTTACCAATAATTTCCATACTTTTAATACTAGACTCATTGGCCTGGCTTATCCCTGCTGCCCTTCCTGAATAAAGGTACAATATTCACTGTCCTCCAGTCATAATACACCCCCTCAGATGATAGAGAAAATGTTCTGGTGTCATGCAATACATATGCTTGGAAATTCATCCCTGGCTGGTAGCACTAAACAGGGTATTGTACTCTGATTCCAAAATTGCTGGAGTTAGTACATCAATTTGCCTAGAAGGTAGTAATCCTTCCCTCAACTGTATCCACCTATTTCTGCTGCTGTTATAACGCTTCAATATTCCTGATATCCACAGATGAAATTCCACAATGATTCTCCTTAAGTTATAGGTTGTCTAGGTCCTTGCAATATCGATCTCAAACCTTTCTCTTCCCTAAATTCCAAAATGTTCAAGAATTATATGCCATGTGGTGGACCTTGAAATGGGCCTTGGTAGCAAAGAATTAAACATCTCTGTATCTTCCATGAGTAATGAGATGGATATTTCCACTTGCCTTACAAAACAAAGTTTGCATCTGGTATATATTTCTCTCTCATTACAAAACATTGCATGTTCTGATTTGCAAATCTCCTCTGGTATTATTAAAGGCTCTGTATGTATGAGCACGTCTTGTTTCATGACCTGTACTAGAGTTCAGGTTTAATTCTTTAATCATCACACTTTCTCACATTCAAATTTATTGTAGATGATTCATTCCAAATTTTGTGTTGGCAAACAGAAGTAAGTCACAACGACAAGCTGACATCATCATAGTCACAAGTAGCAGCCCGGAGATCAAAAAACTGACTCAAACTGGGCCATCAGCAGTCAAAACCAAGAAATTAAATACAGTGAAGTGATAAATCATTAAATGTATGCTACCGGCTGGAAACATCATTTAGTATTTATCCTGAGTTGAACATTTAGAGGTGAAAGTAATTTTTGCACATAAAATTCCTCAAAGTGTTCAACATTTGTGTATGATTGTATATCTTTTTTACTCATGGAGTTGTCTTAAACTGTAGTGATTAACTTGGGTTTTGCAATCCATTTTGCTTTTCCAGACAATCATAGTTCTTGTTAATTGGTTGATGATTAAAGGCATCAAAGGAATGTTGTGCTCTCCTCTGAACCTGAACAACATTCTCTTTGAATGTTCTGGCGATTTTGTTTATGTATTCTTCCAATAAAATGAAAAATCCCAGAAGTCTGTGAATTAGTATTTTCTGTTTTAAAAACATTAAGTATATAAAGCTTTGAAGTTTTTTTTTGGAGGAAATGATTTTTACTAGAGATTGATACAGGATTTTCACAGAACAGAAAGGAATGTGCTATTTATCCAGCCCGTCACCACTGATGAATATTGCAAAAAGATCAAAGACTGGAAAACATTTGGAATTGTGAAGTTACAAATAATTTCATTAAAAATATGTAAACAGCAGAATCTTGACAGAAACCATTCTTTAACTTATACAATTTATGCTTATTAAATCAACCCAGTTAATTTGCTGCATTAAATAAAAAAAATATACTTTGCAAATCATTTTAGATAGTGTCTGCCTTTCTTTAAAAGCATGTTTAAAATATGAAAACACCTGTTAGTCTTCCAGGCAGATTATTTATGTTACTGCTGTATCCATTCATTTGACTTGTTTATTTGTATTGGATGAAGATAATGAACTTTACTTCTACTCTTTAAACAACTTAAAGGTATTTACTTTGCAGATTTTATAGGGGCATTGCCAATGCAGAGTACCATGGACTTTTCAGGGACATGCTCACTGCTCCAGCCAAATACCAGAATTCCTCAATGAGCATTTGTTGGCTGCTGTTTATCCCCGAATACTCACTAATCCCAGTAGTGGTCACATTTTCTACTGAATTCAGCAGTTATTCACTGCTTTGGTGATGCTATCTGGTGATGCCTCCTGTAACTTATCTTCCAAGGCTTCTGCTTGGTTTGGGTGTGGATATGGAAGGAAAGGTACTTTAATCTCAGGGTACTTGGGTGCAGCATGAGGCTGTACAGGAGTATAAAACAGGGACAAGTGAAGTGATGCAATGCAGGATTGACCTGCATGCATCCTGTTTGTAAACCAGTGATGTTGGACAGGAACTGTGCAAGATTGACCAAGAAACGCACTGCTGCGGGAGCTGTCAATATCCAATTTGGAAGGGAGGAAAGTGAAAGCCAGGGGCTTGCCAAGGGAGAGATTTCCCCAGGTTCCCTGCTAAAAGCCTGATTCATGCTCTAATAACAAGAGGAATGGAGGCACTCTCTGTTCTCCTCAATGTTCTAGGATTATGGTAGGCTTGCTTTAACTCCCATATGTGTTTGAATAAAACACTAACATGAATGATAAAATCCACTACCTGCCCCCCACCCTTAAATGAATCAGAATTAAAGCCAGCTTTTACCACCGTGTGCAATATTGGCAGTGGTCCCACATGGTTATTCCTGTATATTCAGGATGCAGATTTGAAATTGTGAAATAGACTCAATATGTGGCTTGCAGAATTAGCACCCACACATATCACATCAGCCTCGTTTGTTTTCATTTCAAAGTAATCTTGCAAAAGATGATGGAAGGAGATCAATACACCTTATTGACGAATGTTTATATGAATTAAAAAACCCTGAACTGAACCAAAGTACATCTTGAAAACTTCAAGCCCACATGTTTGATCCATCCATATTATTGCACTCTGATATTCCCAGTTACCCTCCTCAACTGTCTTGGGCACAATTAGTGCATCAAATATAGTTTTTTCTAATAACACACTCAATCACACAGGAGAACGTGCAAACTTCATGCAGCCAGCACTAGAGATCAAGAATGAACCCAGGTCACTGGAGCTGTGAGAGAGCAGCTCTACTAGCTGTGTCACTGTGCATACAGTTTCTTCCCAAGATTTGAGGAAGGATCTTGTATCTGAAATGTTAATTGTTTCTCTTCCCACAGATGCTCCCTGACCTGCTGAGTGTCTCCAGCATTTTCTGTACTTATTCTGAGATTCCCAACTCCTGAGAAACACAGTCATTGAATCCACATGACTAGTAAAATCTAAGGCATCCAATTCAGTTTACATGTTATGATTTGTGATTGTCCTCTTGCATGTAAGTCAACTACTTGCCCAACCCTGCAGGATGCTTCAGTTAAACTGATATAAGCTTGTTTAATAAAATAAGGTACATTTTTCCATTTTTAAGAACCAAAACTGTCCCTTGTCTAAATTGCTTTTATCCTTTTTTTTAATACGCTCTTTAAGCCATCAACCTACTCCTATTTTGGAGCAATTAACATGTTCAAAATACACTTTTTTTCCAGCCACACCCAGAGTTATGTTTGTCTTTGTAATAATTTCCTTGAAATTCAGCATTTGATCTTTGTAGGCTTAATGTTAAGACTATTCTACTCTAGAGCTAGTGGATGCAGGGGTGATTAGCCCCACAACAGTAATTACTGCATATTAAAATAATATACAAACAGACCTTAATGCTGACAGACCTTAATATAGAATTTCTCATGGAGTACAGGGAGGAGGCAGTGCAATGGATTGCACCACAGTTATTTATCCCCATAGATCAAGATCTGATTCCAGGCCATGCGTAAGAGATATAAACCTCCTTAGTAAATGATATTGAACAACATAGAACAGTACAGCATGAACAGGCCCTGTGGACCACCATGTCTGCTCTAACCTTGATGCCACTTTAAGTAATCACACATGCCTGCACATGGTCCATATCCCTCCATTCCCTGCCTGTTCATGTGTCTGTCTAAATGCCTCTTAAACGTTGCTGTCATATCTGCTTCTATTACTTCCTCTGACAGAGCATTCCATGCACCTACCATACTCCGCATAAGAAAAAACTGCCTGTACACCTCCCTTAAACTTGCTCCCTCTCACCTTAAACCTATGCAATCTAATACTTGACATTTCCATCCTGGGAAAAAGACTGTCTCCCCTGTCTATGTCTGTCTCAATTTAAATACTTATATTCTGCATCCTCTCCAAAGCTTCCACATCCTTCCTATTAATATCGTGATCAGAACTGCACACACTACTCCAAGTAAGGCCTAACCAAAGTTTTATACAGCTGCAAAGTGATTTGCTGACTTTTATTCTCATTGCCCTGACTGATGAAGGCAAGCAAGTCACCTTCACCACTCTATCCACTTGTGTTGCCACACTTAGGGAGCTATGGATTTGCATCCCATGTTCCCTCTGTATATCAATGCTGCTAAGGGTCCTGTTATTTACTGTATACTTTTCTCTTGCATTTAACTTCCAAAAATGCATTGCCTTACAGTTGTCCAGAATAAACGCCGTCTGCTATTTCTCCACCCAAATTTCCAACTGATCTCTATCCTGCAGTATCCTTTGATGGCCTTTCTCGCTATCTACAACTCCACCAATTTTTGTGTTGTTTGCAAACTTGCTAATCAGGCCACGTACATTGTCGTATATTACAAACAGTGGAGGTCCCAGCACTGATCCTTTCAGAACATCACTTGTCACAGACCTGCAATCAGAAGATCACCCCTCCACCACTACCTTCTGTCTTCTATGACTGAGCCAATTTTCACAGAATCATAGAGCAGTACAGCACAATACAGGCCCTTCAGCCCACAATGTTGTGCTGACCTTTAAACCTCACCTAAGACTATCTAACCTCTACGTCCCCCATATCCCTCTATTTTAAATTCCTCCATATGCTTATCTAGCAATCTCTTGAATTTGACCAATGTACCTGCCTCCACCACCACCCCAGGCAGCGCATTCCATGCCCCAACCACTCTCTGGGTAAAACACCTCCCTCTGATATCTCCCTTGAACTTACCACCCATTACTTTAAAGCCATGCCCTCTTGTATTGAGTATTGGTGCCCTGGGAAAGAGGCGCTGGCTGTCTGTCTATTCCCCTTAATATTTTGTACACCTCTATCATGTCTCCCCTCATCCTCCTTCTCTCCAAAGAGTAAAGCCCTAGCTCCCTTAGTCTCTCCTCATAATCTGTACTCTCCAAACCAGGCAGCATCCTGGTAAATCTCCTCTGCACCCTTTCCAGTGCTTCCACATCCTTGTTATAATGAGGCGACCAGAACTGGACACAGTACGCTAAGTGTGGTCTAACCAGAGTTTTGTGGAGCTGCATCATTACCTCGCAGCTCTTAAACTCGATCCCACGACTTATGAATGCTAACATCCTATATGCTTTCTTAACTACCCTATCCACCTGTGAGGCAACTTTCAGTGATCTGTGGATGTGAACCCCCAGATCCACACTACCCAGAATCCTGCCATTAACTTTGTACTCTGCCTTGGAGTTTGTCCTTCCAAAGTGTACCACCTCACACTTCTCCGGATTGAACCCCATCTGCCACTTCTCAGCCCAGCTCTGCATCCTATCAATGTCCCTCTGCAATCTTCGACAGTCCTCCACACTATCCACAACACCACCAGCCTTTGTTTTGTCTGCAAACTTGCCAACACACCCTTCTAACCCTTCATCCAAGTCATTAATAAAAATCACGAAAAGCAGAGGTCCCAGAACCGATCCTTGTGGGACACCACTAGTCACAGCCCTCCAATCTGAATGCACTCCCTCCACCACAACCCTCTGCTTTCTATAGTCAAGCCAATTCTGAATCCACACGGCCAAGCTACCCTGGATCCCATGCCCTCTGACCTTCTGAAGAAGCCTACCATGTGGAACCTTGTCAAATGCCTTACTAAAATCCATGTAGACCACATCTACTGCACTACCCTCATCAATCTGCCTGGTCACCTCCTCAAAGAACCCTATCAGGCTTGTGAGATGATCTTCCCTTCACAAAGCCATGCTGGCTGTCCCTGATCAGACCATGATTCTCTAAATGCCCATAGATCCTATCTCTAAGAATCCTTTCCAACAGCTTGCCCACCACAGATGTAAGGCTCACTGGTGTATAATTCCCTGGACTATCCCTACTACCTTTTTTGAATAAGGGGACAACATTTGCCACCCTCCAATCCTCCAGTACCATTCCCGTGGACAACGAGGTCTCAAAGATCCCAGGCAATGGTTCAGCAATCTCCTCCCTCGCCTTGCAGAGCAGCCTGGGGAATATTCCTTCAGGCTCCAGGGACTTATCTGTCCTAATAGTTTCTAACAGCTCCAACACATCCTCTCTCTTGATATCAACATGCTCTAGAACATTAACCTTACCAACAATGTCCTCAGTGTCATCAAGGCCCCTCTCCTTAGTGAATACTGAAGAGAAGTATTCATTGAGAACCTCACCCGCTTCCACAGCTTCCAGGCACATCTTCCCACCTTTGTCTCTAATCGGTCCTACCTTTACTCTCGTCATCCTTCTGCTCTTCACATAAGTGAAAAAAGCCTTGGGATTTTCCTTAACCCTGCTTGCCAAGGCCTTTTCATGTCCCCCTTCTTGCTCTCCTCAGGCCCTTCTTCAGTTCCTTCCTTGCTACCCTATATTCCTCACGAGCCCTATCTGATCCTTGCTGCCTACACCTTATGTATGCTGCCTTCTTCCTCCTAACTAATTGTTCCACCTCTCTTGTTACCCATGGTTCCTTCACCCTGCCATTCCTTCTCTGCCTCACCGGGACAAATTCATTCCTAACATCCTGCAAGTGATCCCTGAACAACGACCACATCTCCATAATACATTTCCCTTCAAAAATGTCATCCCAATTTGCACTTGCAAGTTCTAGCCTTATAGCCTCATAATTTGCCCTTCCCCAATTAAATATCTTCCTGTCCTCTTTGGTCCTATCCTTGTCCATGACAATGCTAAAGGTTATGGAGCGGTGGTCACTGTCCCCCAAATGCTCACCCACTGATAGATCTGTCACCTGACCCGGTTCATTACCTAATACTAGATCTAATATGGAATTCCCTCTAGTCGGCCTGTCAACATCCTGTGACAGAAATCTGTCCTGGACACACTTAACAAACTCTGCCCTGTCTAAACCTTTGGTACTAAGCAGGTGCCAATCAATATTTGGGAAGTTGAAGTCTCCCATGATAACAACCCTGTTATTCTTGCACCTTTCCAAAATCTGCCTCCCAATCTGCTCCTCAGTATCCTTGCTGCTACCGGGGGGCTTATGGAATACTCTCAGTAGAGTAACTGCTCCTTTCTTGTTCCTAACTTCCATCCATACTGACTCTAGAGAGGATCCTTCTACATTATTCACCCTTTCTGCAGCTGTAATAGTATCCCTGACCAGTAACACCACCCCTCCTCATCTTCTCCCCCCCCTCCCTATCCCTTTTAAAACACTGAAATCCAGGAATATTCAATATCCATTCCTGCCCTGGTGACAGCCAAGTCTCTGCAAGAGCCACAATATCATAGTTCCATGTATTTATCCAAGATCTCAATTCGTCACCCTTATTCCTGATACTTCTTTCATTTAAGTAAATATACTTTAGCCCATCCACCTTTCTACTTTTATACCCTATACTCTGCTTCTCCTTCCTCAAAGCCTCTCTACATGTTAGATCTGACTTTACTCCATGGACTTCTTCCACTGACCTATCCCTCTCGTTCCCATCCCCCTCGCAAACTAGTTTAAACCCTCCCATACCACACTAGCAAATCTGCCTGCAATGATATTGGTCCCCCTCAAGTTCAGGTGTAACCCATCCACTCTGTACCGGTCCCACCTTCCCCAGAAGAGATCCCACTGATCCAAAAATCTAAATCTTTGCCCCCTGCACCGACTCCCCAGCCACACATTCAACTGCCATCTCCTCCTATTCTTACCTTCACTATCACGTGGCACTGGCAGCAATCCTGAGATTGCTACCCTTGAGGTCCTGTTCTTCAGCCTTCTGCCTTGCTCCCTAGACTCCCTTTTCGGGACCTTATCCCCCTTCCTACCTATGTCATTGGTACCAACATGTACCATGACTTCTGGCTGCGTTGCCTCCCGCTCAAGAATGCTGTGGACCTGATCAGAGACATCCTGGACCTTGGCACCTGAGAGGCAATGTACCATCCGGGATTCTTGCTCACGTCCACAGCATTTGCATCCAACTTACCAACTCACTGTGGATCCATGGGACATAATCTTCTGGACCACCCTACCATGAGGGACCTTACCAGATGCTTCACTAAAGACCACGTGGACAACATCCACTGTTCTACCCTCATCAATCAACTTTGTCACCTCCTCAAAAAAACTCGATCAGATTTGTTAGACAGGACCTCTCCTGCACAAAGCCATTGCTGACTATCCCCAGTAAGTTTGTGCTTTTCCAAATGCAAGTAGATCCTATCCCTAAGAATCTCCTCAAATAATTTCTCTACCACTGAAGCAAGGTTCCCCAGCCTATAATTTTCTGGATTGTCCTTAAATAAAGGGACAACATTGGCTGTTCTCCAGTCATCTGGGACTTCGTCTGTGGACTAAAGCTTCTCCCTTTAGTATCCTGGGTTAGATCCCATCAGTCTTTGGGGACTTTTTCACCTTGGTGTTCTTCAAGAGACCAACACCATCTCCTCCTGATATCAACATACCCCTCCCTGATCTCTCTGTCATCCATGTCCTTCTCCTTGGTGAATACAGATGTGAAGTACCCATTTATTACCTCACTCTCTGGCATAATTTCCCTTCTTTGTCCTTGAGTGGACCTACCTTTTCCATAACTACCTTCCTGCTCCTAATATATGTATAAAATGCCTTGGGATTCTCCTCAATCCTATTTGCCATGGGCGTTTTATGGCCCCTTTCAGCCTTCCTACTTCCTTGTTTAAATTCTTTCCTGTTTCCTTTACATTCCTCAACCATGGACTCAATGGACAAAAAGGGTTTACTTCTGTGCTGCAGGACTCTTGACTCCATAAACAAGTGAGTTTGTGGCAGGAAAGAATGTGAGGGGGGAATGAACTTTACAATGAATTTTATGTTGGGGTTGTTTTTCATTAACTCCAGTGGGATCTCCACAAACTTGATATTTCACAGCATTAAAGCTGATGGCCTCTCACTCCCAGTATCCTTAATTATGGGGCCATGGTCTCTATGGGAAGTGTGTACATTCTATATATTTCTCTAGCCACAGCTGAGCCACTTGATGATGAAGATTTAGAGAATTTTTGGCTTGGGTGACATTCCCATCCAGAATTTTCCTGTAAAAAAACAGCAAACTATTTTTGAAAAGTATGACTTTTTTCCCCATAAACTTCATACTTTTGATTTCAGACCAACTTCTGTAAAAGCAAATACAATCACTTCATATGATGGATGTAATAACATTCTGCCAGTTGACTGCCTTCCTGTTATTTTAGTTAGGTGCAAGTATAAACCTAGAACTTATGGTTAGATCCTGAGGTGAATTTTTTTTTTGAGTAAGAGAGAAAACTGCAGGTAAGCTTCAAGCATAACTTTGATTGTGAAAAGATTTCAGTGAAATAAACTGTTGTAGAATAAATCTCATATAGATCGGCATCTGGAAATATCACAGGATATTTGCCAATTACCTTTTTATTAAATGGTCAGAATACTCAATATATTTTCTAGTCTACCACCAGAGTTCATTAACAAGCTAATAGCTTTTGTGTAAAGTGGATGAATCTTTAAGCAGAACCTGATTAACCTGCAGTAAGAACTGCAAATTAAATATTTCTTGTTTCCAACTAATAGAATTTTTGATCCCAAAATAAGTGATAGAAGGCTAATACAGTGGAACTTTTTGCATTTTTAAGTTATCAGTAGCTTGCTTGATGTTTGTTATTTCTACATTGAAATTTATCCAAATAATTTTTAATATTAATTTTTGGAATTTGGCCATTGCCACCAAGGTTAACATTTATCACCCATCACTAATTGCCCTCAAACAGGTGGTGGTGAAGCCATCTTTTTAAACCACTACAGTCCTTCTGGTATGCTGTAGATGGTACATTGCAGACGCTGTGCTGGAGAGAATGAATGTTTAGTATAGTTGATTAAACATGATGCATTGTCATCAATTTTCTTTTGAGTTGATGACATTGTACTCACCTAGGCAAGTGGGGAGTATTTTACCGCAGTTCTGATTTCACCCTTGTAGGTGTTGGGTGGTGAGTCAGTTGTCGCAGGATACAGCCTCTGTACTGCTTTTGCAGCCACGTTATTTATAAGTTTCTGGTCAGTAATCACCCCCAGGAAATGAATAGCGAGGGGCTCTGCAATGGTAATGCCATTGAATGTCAACGATAGGTGGTTAGATCCTTTCTTGTAGGAGATGCTCATCCAGTGCTGTACATGGGCAAGCAGTCTGACAATTTAGAAACTGCACTGATGTTAGGAGAGTTGATGGTGAGGTATAGTGACTATTATCAGTGTAATGTGACCTTGCCAACCCTGTTGTCAGATAATGTTGCCAATAGCAGCAATTATATGGAAAATAAGGTGGAGATTGTTGGGGCTGTGCAAGGATAGATCTTGGAAAATACCAGAGTTAATGATGTGGGCATAAAATGAAAAGCCAAAAGGCAGCAAAGTGTGCTTGTCCACTGTCTCTGCACCTTAATGATCATCCCTGCCATCAATGGCTTACTCAGGCTGCAGTATAATAATCTACAGGATGCATTGTTGATGCTTATCAAAATTACTTTCGCACCACAATCTTCTGAAAGCTGTATCACTACAAAGTACCTCTACAAGTTTTATTCTGACCAGTGTTGCTCCTTCATGATTCCTGTGGGAATATTTCGGAGTTCCCTAGCTAAAACTAGAGTTGGAGGATGGAGATTGAAAGGCAAAGGCTTACCACCATTTCTCAAAAAAGGGTGTCCCTATCATTTAATGACATGAAATACAGTTAGAAACTTAAGGATTTTTAGATGGCTAATACCAAAGTATTGGACAAGATGGTTAAGATAAATTGGACAGTGTGTACAGATTCCCATCTATATGTGGCCATTGCAGACAAGGCCAACATTTATTGACATTCTAATTAGCCTTGAAAACGTGGTGGGGAGCAACCTTCTTGAATCACTGCTGTCCTCCCACAATACAGTTGGATAGGGAGTTCCAGGGTTTAGATGCAGTGACGATCAAGGAATGGTAATAGATCTCTTGGAAGGTAACCTGGAAGTGATGGCAATTTCATCTGTGGTGATGCCACCGAACCACTCTTGTTGTTGGGCATTCTGTGCCCTTGCTACTTTCAGTGCTTCTCCCAAATATTGTTAAACAAAGAAGCACATCAGACAATAGAAAAGGAACAATGTATTGTGGTTGTAAATAATTAGCAAAATTCTCAAGACTAATTATTGCATCACATGGGTTCTGGAATTGTTGTTGAGGACTCCCATGGCCATTCAATCCTGCATATATACTATTGTATCGCCACCTTTGGTAGGTCTGTCCTGTTGATGGGATTAGACTTGTCCAAGGATTGTAATGGAGGAGTCTGACACATTGTAAGGTGTGATTCTGTGACGGTGACCATGTCAGGCTGTTGCTTCATTGGCCTGTGGGGCACCTCTCCCAATTTAGACCTCAGTCCCTGGATTTTATGAGGAGGACTTTGCAAAATTGCCAAACTTTGACTGGTTTCACCCCATTTGAATTCAGTGCTGAGGTAGGTAAAAAGTACTCCAGCTGATTTAGCCTTGGCTGCACTTGTTGGACATGGCTATTGGGATACAACTGAACGGCCATTTCGCTGCATCATCACTGCAGGTCTAGTGTCACATTTCAGGCGGAATGAGGAATAATGGCTGTTCTGATGCCCTGAAGGATCAATGAAGCAGATGTGCAATCCAAGAGAATGGAATTAGCAGAATTGAAATGGAAAGAAAATTAAATTTAACCGTGTACAAATTTTATTTTAATATGCCAAAAATAAATGGATTGGAATTTTTTGAGTTGATACTGCTTTTTTAATGAGAACTAACAGTTCCAACAACAAGAGAACAATGAAATCATTTGTTTTTAGAAAAAAAATTGAATACCTAACTTAATTCTTTGGATTTAATGTAGTTATCCTATCCCTTTGAATGTGGTTTATATTCCTGGCAATCAAGTTTTCTCTAACAGTTTATTTTGCTGACTTTTCAGAAATAGTTTTTTTTTGTAGAAGCTCTCTCATTTATAATTTTGAACATTTACTAATGGGGTTGAAAGTTTGAGATTATGTTAAAAAAGGGCACTGAGAAGGCATTGAGCAGCATGCTGAACTGAAAATTCTCTCTTTAAGAAATATGAATGCAGTAAATGTTTGGAATAAATGTTGCACTAAGTTTGATTCATTCAATTCTTGCAAAGTCAAATGTCACAGTAATTGCTGTGTGCTTGTGTCTCACATAGTCAGTCTGTTTTATTCTCCATGTGTTTACCTAAATGGATCTTTCAATCTTAAACAAACACACAAAAAAACTCAATGAATGGAAGTTTATATTTACTTATGTGCTGAGTAAAAAGCTCAAGACGACAGATTTTCATCATGCACAACTTATTACTGTTTAAAGGAAAAGTGCTTTATTAGACTACAAGCCTTCCCCTCTGTCCACAGCAAATATGGTTGTGTACTCTGTCAGTGTAAAGAAACCCTACATTCGTGCTGAATGGCTTGCTTGATAACTATGTATTAATTGTGTATTCTGTTCACACTGTATATTCCTTCAATAATTAAAATAATAGAAATTAAAATAATTTTAATTTAATATGCAAATTAAAGGTTTCAGTTTCACCACAGCTATTTTTATTTGCCAATTTTCATCTGTAATGTTATTTTCAAAATGTAAAGATTATTTTTTCCTGATTTTGATGAGTTTATCTGCCTAAGACTGGTGGCCTCGGGGATTTCTCTTCTGTTTCATTGCTCTTTCATTTGTATTTTTAATGCATTTTCCTTTATTGTGGTTTGCTGTTCTACTCAACACAACCTCACATGGCAGAGCATGCCTCTTTCTATTTGATAATAAACCAGTTCTAGCATATACCTCTGTAAATAAGCAAAGACAGAGTCCTGACCCAAACTCTTGTTGTAAAGAAGAACAAACCTCAGGATTTAGAAGATTTATTAAAAAACTAAACAGTGACCAAGAACGTGGTAAAAAGTGGAGAATTCAAACTTTATGGTAAAGAAATGTGTGGAATCAGATTGTAGGAGCTTCCATAAAAATGTAAAAGGGAAGAGAGTATAAGGTGGCAGCACAGGGAGACAAGATGGTGAAAAAGGCATGTAGGATACCTGCCTACATTAGCATAGAATATAAGAGCAGGGAGGTTAGGCTACAACTTTATAAAATATTGGTTTGGCCACAACTTGAGTACTGTGTTGGTCACAGATTATCTCATAGTTATCCAGAATAAGCTCCATCTGCCATTTCTGCCCAGAGATTGGTGCCTTGGGTGGAATTGGATCTTGAATAGGTACTATGTGGGTCAAGAATTTAAGGGTGTCAGGTGGTCATGAAGCTAGGTTCCAGGCAGATTGATGTGCAAATAAGGGGGTGGGGGGGGGGGGCTGGTACAGTGGATGGGTTAGCTGAAGAAATAAAGTAAGTAATGGGATATTGGGAGAAAAAAACAGGACACTGGAAGGATTCAGCAAGTCAAGCAGCATCTGTGGAGGCAAAAGGTGTATGTCAATGTTTCAGGTTGAGACCCTGCATCAAGACTGAGCGGGGAGAAGAGAGATTGCCAGTACATAGAAGTACGAGAGAGGGAGAGAGGGGTGGGACAGAGGCTGGAAGGTAACAGGTGGAACCAGAGTGGGGGGGGGGTGGTGGTGGATGATGGGCAGATTGAATCAGGTGGGGGAGAGGGGAGAAAGGGATGGAAAAAGTGAACATGGAGCAGAAACTTAGGTGGACATGTGAATGTGTGTGTGAGAAGAACACAAGGGATGTCTGTTCCCTGAAATTGGAGAATTCAGTAATGTACTGGAATATGGTCCTATATTGCTATTAAAACCTGATTTTCTTGGGATTGTTCAAAGACAGGGATTTGGACACTTGGGAAAATGTGGTCTAATTTACTGCAAAAGTATCAAGGGTTCAGTTGGTTTCTGCCACAAGGGATGGCATAGGATTGGAGGCTGACTGGAGGTTAACAGGTCGCTTCAGGGTCAGGTGCTGGGGGTTGATGTTGCTGCTTCTCTGTGGTGAATTGCATGAGGAATAACATCATTTGATACACATCTGATGTGCAAGTGTCAATTATGATGGGAAGTATCCAGTCAAATTTCCAGAATAGCATACATTGATCTGGAAATGGGCACGGCTTTATTCTACTTAAGGGAAAAAAATACCTTTCAGATGTGTATCTACATTGTCAAACTTCTAGGCTGGTGTTCTTTGCCTAATGAAGTCGTCCATAAATCACTGGTTGCTGAAATCAAATCTAGGGTTTTTAGGAGATATGGATGGGAGATGCTTAATTCTGTCCCCAGGCAGCTGCAAGATTCCAGTGTCTCTATCTTCCGTTCTCACAGATTTCGATATTCCATTAATCAGATGAAGGTATGCCATTGCAGTCATTCACTCATTGAGGTGAAGCAGGCCCAAAATATGAGAGGGACAGAGATGAACTGGCACAGATCCTGCAGCTGGAAAAATCAGAGGAGTGGGCCACAAGCCTGGATTCAAGCACAAGGCTGTTGACTTCCTCTGTTGCCTCTAATCATACTTTTTTGGAGATAGGAGTGGTTTCTGGGGAGATTATTATCAATCTGCTCCACACCTACCAGTACCTTGAGTGAGGAATCATTTATGCAATGTGTAATCTTTATAATCATTCTGAGTCTATGCTGTTTATTTGCTATCTATTCTAAATTCTGCTATCTTTGATGTCTATTTTCATATTGGTCTCATAAGCGGTTGATTTAAGATTAAATGTGGGTGTGCACCATTCTTATTGATGCACATTGGAGGCGTAAAACCCAGAAGAAATATAGTGAAGGGTCTTTCACCTGAAATATTAACTCTATTTACCTTTCCACAGACGCTGCCTGACCTGTTGAGTGTTTCTGTTCTTGTTTAAAGTGATAATTACTTACTGAAATTGAAACTGGACATTGCAACTTCATGGCTACACATCCACTATCATTCCCTGCTCAGAATCTTCCTCTTGGTTATTATAAAGCTTGAAATGTCAATTTTTAAATAATTTAGCCCAGAGCACTTGAGTTAAACATAGCTATGTCAAAAGCACAAAGTCAAACTAAAGTCTTTTAATATGTTTAAATGTCAATGTGGCCCTTTAGGTTGTATTCATCCATCTGAAAAGATGGGATTAAACACTTGCTGCTTTTCACAATTTCAGGAGGTTGAAAAACACTTCATAACCAGTGAAGTGCTTTCAACGCATAGCCATTGTTGCAATGTACAAAACGCAGCAGCCAGTGTGTATATGTACAATCCCAGTAACAGCATTATTATGATTTTTTTTCAGTAATGCTAATGGAGAGAATACATTTTGGACAGGACACCAGAGATAATTTCCCTGTTCTTCCTTAAAATAATGTCACAGAATCTTTGACATCCAGTTGAGAGAACAGGCAGAGGATCAATCTGATATTTCATTCAACAACCTGTATCCACAACAATACATCACTCCTCTCTCTGTATTGCATTGGAATGTCAGCCAACATTTTTGCATTCTGATGAAAAACAACGATGCTGGAGGAACTCAGCAGGCCAGGCAGTATCCATGGAGAAAAGCAGGTGGTCAACGTTTCGGGTCAGGACCCTTTCAGGTCTTTTGCCTGGTTTTCTCCACGGATGCTGCCTGGCCTGCTGAGTTCCTCCAGCATCATTATGTTTTTCATCTGGATTCCAGCATCTGCAGTCCTTTGTTTCTCTCTTTGTGTTCCAGTACTGAAGTGGGACAATGAACCCATAGACCTCTAACTCAAGAGTTGAGAATGAGGGTGCAGTCTGTGTGGAGTTTGCACGGTCTCTCCGTGAACACATGATTTTCCTCTGGGTGTTCTGGTTTCCTCCCACATCTTCAAGATGTGCTGTTTGGAAAGTTAACTGGCAACTGTAAATTATCCCGGTGTAGGGCAGGGAGTTAATGAATATGCAAGAAATCGGTGACAGAGAATTAAGTGAGGGAATGAGATTAATGGGATTGTTCAGAGAGCTGGCATAGATGGCTGAATGGCCTCCTTTTGCATTGTAATGAAATATGAGAACATGGGAAAAATATGTACTGAATCTCAGCCCACAGTCAAATTCTGTGGCTCAATCCCACTTCAGACTGGAATGCTGCAATCCTGTCTCTGACCTGTGGCACCTTCAGATGGTTCCCAAATAGCTTTTACAAACTATTCCTTCAATCTGCACTCCAGTGTCGCTGAATGTGTATTGGATTAATTGTATTCTCTTTGAAACAAACAGCCTGCTCAGTAAAATTTAATTGTTTCCTAAGTTTTACATTGGAATACAGATTAAAAGTGTAATAAGCAACTATTCTGTATAATGTAGTCGTGATCTGAGCACAAGTTCAGGATTTGGCAGATTTCAAATGTATAGTACTGCACAACTACTGTGTGCTTTATGATGTTTTTGTGTGAAGTTCTTGTGAATTATTTGTGATATCCATTGAAAACAGACTGAAGCGTATGTTTCAGAGAAAAATAACCTGCAAATGGCAACTGTCTCCTGTCATTTTTATTTTTTTTAATACAGGAGTCTGGGTCATCCTTAAATGGTCTTAATTGAACCTGAATCTTGCCTGAAGATATTTTTGCACAAACTAGTTTCAGCACTAGTATGAGGTTTTCATATTTATTAATGTGCTTTTCTGAAACTATGTTTGGATGAGTGTTTATTGGCAATTTCCAACCTTTATGGTTCAATCCCATTTAAAACTAGAATGTTTTTGTCCTGTCTCTGACCCGTGACACCTTCAGAATGTTCCCAAATAGGTGTGACAAACTAATCCTCCAAACTGCACTCCACACTTGGGTATTTTATTCCCAGTGTGCAGCTCCTAAGAATGTTTCTCAAGATTTAACAGAACAAATAAGAAGAAGTTGTTTTTCCTGTCAGGAGGATCATTAACTAGAGGAGGCAAATTTAAGATAATAAACAAAAGAACTAGAGAGGAAACGAGGAGATTTATTTTTAACCAGTAAGCTGTTCTGATCCAGAATTCACTGCGTGAAAGAATGGTGGAACACATTCACTATTAACTTTCAATAGGGAATTAGACGTTGACTGTAAAAGGGAAAAAGAAAGTAGGGCTATACTGAAGAAGTGGGGAATTGGGACTAATTGGATGCCTCCTTCTGTGCTGCATGATTTTATGACTCTGTGACTACTTATTTTGGCAGCAGCTAAAGCTAAATAAAACCAAATGTTTGTCAGACAGCCTAAAAAAGAGTATAAACAATTTTAAGGTAATTCTAAGAATGAATTGAAAAGTTCAGATGTGTCTCAGACTTGATGTCAGATTTTTCTTGTTTGCTGGGTTGTAATCTGATGAGAATGTTGCTCAGAGAACAGAAGGATTGAACCTTCAACTTTCAGTTTTATTCTTAACATCAAAACTGCAACATGCATTTGAAAAGATCTGACATCAAATTCCTTCTGGAGATTTTATTTAATAATATTTAGTGGGAACTTGTGGAACAAGTCTTTGATAATTCTCTGCTCACTGCATTCACAATTACAAGTATTTTTACTTCATCATATTTTGCAACAGGACATCAAACAAAATATTGCAATTGGTGATGAATTAAATTGGATACTACAATATATTTGGTTAATTTACTGGACTTGTATCCGGAAACATAAGATGGTTTCAAAGCATGAAAACTGAGGAATTTAAATTTAGGTGGTGAAATAAACCTGAATTAAAAAAAAAGCTTTTATTTTTAATGGTATCATGAAACTACTATATTGTTTTAAAAGCCCATCTTGTTCACCAGTGTTCTTCAGGGAAGGAAATCTGCCATTCTTGCCCATTCTGGCCTATATGTGAGTCAAGATCCACCAATGTGGTTGATTCTTAACTGTCTCCTCAGTTCAGGGTAATTAGGGGATGGACAGTGAATTCCACCAGTAATGTCCAAGTCTCAGGAACTAATTACAAAAAACACCTTTGTAACCAAGCTTCATAATTTAGGCAGTTCTCAAAATAGTGTTAAATTGAAAAGAACTAGGAGCTAATTTTACAAGTCTGTACAATTGGAGAGAGATTTTTAAATACATCTTTCTGAAATTTGAGCATGGTTAACCATGACTGCATAACTAAAGTTACTAGTTGGTACAGATGCTAACATTACCTCTTATATGATATAGTAACTTGAAGTAACTCAACATTAATTGTATTGAGTGCCATTGATTCCCAATCTGCCATATTCTGGTTAATGTGGTGAAAACTCTGGAAAGACTTTTGTGTTTCTGATGGCAGTATTATTATCTCTGTGTCATGTTAATTGGAAATATTAGAATTTTCACCTATAATAATCAGTTTCACTCTGTCCCTACCCTGCATAAATAGAATAGGGAATTGATTTTCTAGTGTCTGTTAAAGATTCATCATTAGCAATATAATGTGAGCTGCCCTTTGGAAGGGAATTTTCCCATTGTCATAACCAGGCATTGTAAGGAATAACCCTATATTTAGTAAAGTATATTCTCTGCCTCCTCTTCCTCCACTACATTGCCTGCTGAAAAACAGCATTAAGTCAGTGGTCCAAAAGGGAACCATTGGATCACTCATCCACATCCCTGGCAGAGGAGAATACATGAACTTAAGTACTATCTGCAAATAGAGGGAGTAAGGCAAAAACTGAATACAAATTAGGACCATAGAAAACTACAGCATGGAAAACAGGCCATTTGGCCCTTCTAGTCTGTGCCGAAATATTATTCTGCTAGTCCCATTTACCTGCTCCCAGCCCATACATAGAACCATAGAAAACTACAGCACAGATAGAAAACTACAGCACAGAGGAAAGTAACTGACCAGTTGAATAATATCTTTATTCCATTGCTGCTTGGAGGTTATCAGCCGTGCTATTTGGAACTGATGCTGAATTATATATTGCAAACTGTCGTCTTGTTTTTCTTGTTTCACTGATAATTTGAATAATCGTGTGTTTGTTCCACCTACCTCCACGGGGATGTGATGTTGCCTCATCTGTTTCCAATTTGCTTGTTGCTGATGGTTCCATGTTCAGCAGAAAGGAAAGTGCTTTTGTGCACTGTGTACTTTGGTGATGTGTCTATCGTGGTTGAATTGCTGGCAGTCTGTACAAGCTGTATGTTATGGCTGTGATGAAGAAACTATTGTGGCAGTCATATAGCACCACCACATCCATGATGACGTTTTTGCCCATCTACACCACTTGCATTTGCCTGAGTAAGGACCGTATCTTTCTTGGCCTTGCCTAATTAAATGTCTATAAATACCTCGTAAACACCTTCTCTGGCAGCACGTTCCAGGTATCAACCACTATCTGTTTTAAAAAAAAACGTACCCCTCAGATTCCCTCTAAAAATCTTTCCTGTCACCTTAAACCTATGCCCTCTTGTTTTTGATACCTTAGGAAAAAGATTTTGACTACCTACCCTTTCTATTTCCTCTTACATACTTGCATCAGGCTGCCCCTTAGCCTCCTTCGCTCCAGTGAAAACAAACCTAGCCTATCCACTCCCCATAAATAAAGTCCTCCAATCCAGGCAACATCCTGATGAATCTCCAGGCTTCACACGAGGTTTGAACTTTGTGCAGTTAATGTGAAAAATGGTTTATTTTTAAACCTTTTGCTTTAAAAAACAATTAGTAGTGTAGAGTTTTGTTTGATTTATAAGATGAATGTTCAGTATAACCTGGAGAATATGGGGTAAGATCAATTCTGCCACGCTAAATGTGGTCTTTACAATGTATTTCTGGGCTAGTTTGTAATATAGTCAAAGATGGATTTTGAAAACATAACCTCTTGCAATGTCATTCTTAGAATACCTTTGTAGATGTTATGTATTTAATAAGAGCTGATCTGTGGTCAAATAAGTTGAGTTGACATTGAGTGACCGGGTGTGTAATTTCACTCTATGCAATGTAATTTCAGATTTGAAGAGAGCAAATATACAGCTTACTTCCCCTCTCTCTGCCCTCTTTTATAGTACATGATTTATGTCCATGCAATGTTAAATTTAATTGGTTGTTTTTGCACTAATTGAAATTTTTAAAAAAAGTTAAAGATAATTCACAAAATATATTGTCATGTAATCCAAGTGCTACCTAATAGGGAATGATGTTGCATTTTTTGGGGTAAATGGAAATGAGATAAATATGTTTGTGGCATTTGTTGAGGGAAAAATATAGGCCAACAGATTGTGAAAGCAACAAACTGGTCAAGTGCTGCCTTGGGATCTTGACCATTTGCTCAAACCACCAAAAACAGGTATGTAGACCCTAATTTCAAGTTTCCCACATTACACCATGACTGCATTTCAAAAGCATGTAATTGCATGGAAAGTACTTTGGTCCTGAATTTGTAAAAGGCAAGGCACATATTTAAGTTCCTTTTTAGTTAAATCATATCACCTCTATCCTAGCATATAATCAACCCCAGATTGTCTGCCAAGATTATGAATGTATGGTCTGTAGTGGAATTGCCCAGAGAGCAACATGGAGATTCAGATATTCTACAGCTTGTTCTGCTAAACATGACTTACTACAACACGACTGCTGCTATACTTACTATAAGATTCTGTGACTCTATGAAGTTTTTTAGGAATGTAATATCACATTATAACAGAACTACTTGTACCCTCATTTGAGGATACTGTAATGTTAGATATATTGGTAAGTAGATAATAATAAAAGTCAGATAGATGTGCTTTCCACATAAATTTACTTGGTTTTACAGAAGGGGCCACTTAATCTGTTGGCTCCATGCCAGTTCCCAGCAGAGTAATCCCCTCAGTTCCATTCCTTGAGGCCCTGCAATTTATTCTCTCTCACATGCCCATCAGCTCTCCCCCTGATTCTTTTATCACTTCCCGTCACTTCTTGTGATCTACAGTGGTCAATTAGCCTACCAGCAGATATTTGGGATGTTTGAGGAGCACCCAGTGGAAACCCACACAGCCACAGTGAGAATGTGCAAACTCTACCCAGACAGCACCCAAGGTCAGGATTGAATCTAGGTCACTAGAGGCATGAGGCAGCAATACTAACTGGTGTGCCAGTGTGCTGTCCAATGATCAGAAATCTTTTTTGTACAGTTCAGTTGGAGATTTAGCAAGAAGCCAAGAGGAGTTAATTATTGGATGAAAACGATACTTTTCCAGTCTTACTGTGACTTCACTTTAATTATATTCTAGTCTTCATGTATAGCAGAAGAATTAAGAACAGTGACTATCTTTAGGTGTTTTCAGGTATTTTTTTTCATAGTTTAAAATAATTTTTTATTTGTGAAAGATGTGGTTTTATTTTATTTCTTTGAGCTTTAGTGTTGAACTGCTTTTAGATTTTTTCAATACCAATCAAACAAGAATTTTTAATCCTGATTTTTTTTTCCTATTTTAATGGTTCTGTATATTGGCACTTTGATACAGAGCATTTTCAGTACTTGCACCTGGTTCCTTTTGCATCATCTATATCCGGGTCTCATAGGATCATTGGTTGCCATTATCTTGGGGCTTCTCCATAGGAGGATGCAAAAAAACAAACTGCTGGAGGAACCAGTGGGTCAGGCAGCATCTATGGAGGCAGAGGGATGGTCAACGTTTCAGATTGAGGCCCTGCTTCAGGACTGAGAGCGTACAGGGGAGGCAGCTAATATAAAGGGTGAGAGGAAGGCAGTAGGTGGAACCAGGTGAGGAGGGGATGAATGGCAGATGGAGCCAGGTGGGGGAGATGGAGTTGAGAAAGTGTCTGGTGGATGATAGGTAGAAACAGATGAGAGAGAGAAAGGCAGATGGAGCGAGGTGGGGGAGGGGTGGGTGCAAGTAGAGATAGGGGCTGGAAGGTGATGTGGAGACACTAGAGGCTGCAGATGGTGGACTCTCATAAATAAGGAAAGTGATAACTGGAACCAGATAAAGGATGGATGATGGGCAGATGAACCAGTTGGGAGAGAAGATAGGAGACCCTGTAGGTTAAGTGTGTGGATAATAGATAGATAGAACCAGGTGTGGGGGGACAAAAGGAGAAGAAACTGGATAATAGAAAGCTGGGGGGGTGTGGTGTGAAAGAACCTGGGTGGATTAGAAGGAGGAAGAAAGGAACAATGTGGTGTGAGTTACCCAAAACTGGAAAATTCAATATTCATACCATTGAGTTGTACATCAACCAGGGAGACAGTGAGATGTTGTTTGTCTGGTTTGCATTTGGTCTCACCCTGATAGTGGAGAAGGCTGAAGAGAGAAGAGGAGTTGAAATGGCAAGCAACAAGGAGCTCAAGGTGGCCTTTGCAGGCACAGTGCAAAACGGTCACCAAATCTATGCTTGGTCTCGCTGATATGGTGGAGTCCGCATCAAGAGTACCAAATGCAGTCGACAAGTTTGGAGAGGGTGCTGTGAATCTTTATTTGACCTGGAAGGGCTGTTTAGATCCCTAGATGATGGTGCGGGAGGAGGTGAAGGTCAGGCAGAGATTTGTGGAGCACTTATACTCTGTCCACAATGGCCATCTTGATCTCCTGGTTGCATGCACTTTCAGCTTCCCATTCCCACACTGACCCCTCTGACCTCAGCCTTCTCCACTGCCAGGGTGAGCTAGACACAAACTAGATAAATAGCACCTCATATTCCGCCTGGGTAGTCTACAACCCAATGATATGAACATTGAATTTTCCAATTTCAGATAACCCCACTCCTGTGTCACACCCAGTTCTCTCACCTGTCCCATCCCCAGTCGCCATGACCCAGTTTTATTCCCCTCCCCCAACCTGTTTCATCTGCCTATCACCCACACCCTTAACCCACTGGATCTCCCTTAACCCACTGGTTCCATCTGCCCATCAGCCTTTTTTCTGGTGTCTTTTATCAGATTCCAGCATCTGGAGCCTCTTGTGTCTCCATTATTACCTTCCACCTTCTCCTCCCCCCACCTGGTTCCATCTGCTCCCTTTTTTTTGTGTATTCTTATCCGTCTCTACCTATCATCCACCAGCCACCATCTCCCAACTCCACCCCTCCCCCATCTGCCCATCTTGCCCCTCCTTATTTACTTCAACCATGGCCTGCCAGCCCATGCCTCATCCCTCCTTCTCACTTCTTTATACTGGCTATCTCCCCTCTACACTTTCGGTCCCGATGCAGGGTCTTGAACCGAAACACCAACCATCCTTCTGCCTCCACAGATGACGCCTGACTCACTGAGTTCCTCCAGCAGTTTGCTTTTTGCTTCAAATTACAGCATCTACAATCTAGTATATCTCCATAAGAGGATGATCCTCCTAACATCTCACAACCATTATGGTTCAGGACAGTCATTTGAGCTTCTTAATAATAAGGACCATGAAAGATGACTTTTTTGTTGTCATCCTATCTTGTTTCAGGTCTAGAATCTGCCATAGTTTGGTGATCAATATGTTGGCAGAGTCAAACAACATATTTGCAGTAGAGAGGTTGGTAGCAATGAGCCAAACAGTGCAGCAATAGTTGATCAGAGAGGATCACTTCAGATTTTATCCAGGGGCTTAACTTCAAAACGTGCTAAATAATCTAGAATCAAATCCACTGGTATCTCAGTATCCCTTGTTGCATATCCACATTTCTGAATCATGTTTAGATACAGGACATATTGACTGGCTGTAGAACCAGGGAGATTGTAATTTATGTTTGATATCTGTTTCAATTAGTGAATTGAAAGCACATTGTACCTTTGGCAGCCAGAAAATCATCTACTTAAATCAGAGAATTATGTCTCTATTTACACAGTTTGCCATGTATTGTGGAGGTAGCTTGAATTATTAATATAAAAGAAAAATTGCTGGGAACACTCAGTAGGCCAGACATCATCTGTGGAAAAAGAAAAGGAGTTAACATTTCAGGTTGAAGACTGTTTGTAAGCTTGACTTATGAGGATCTAGTAAAGGTTTCATACTTGATTATTTTGTTTATTTTTGCAAAGCATTACATCAAACCTGAAAACAATTTGAAACATATCTGATGGAGTCATAAAGTACCACAGCACAGAAACAGGCCCTTTGGCCCATCTAGTCCATGCCAACCTGATCTTCTGCTCAGTCCCATCTTCCTGGACTATATCCCTCCAAATATCTCCCATCTATGCACCAATCCAAACTTCTCTTAAATGTTACAATTGAACCCACATCTACCACTTCTGCTGGCAGCTCGTTTCACACTCGCATCACCCTCTGAGTGAATCCCCTCAGATTTCCCTTTTATATTTCACCTTTTACCCTAAACCTATGACCAGTAGTTCTAGTCTTACCCAACCGATGGGAAAAAGCCTGCATGTATTCACCCTCATTCCCCTGTGCTCCAGGGAATAAAGTCCTAACATATTCAACCTTTTCCTATAAGTCAGGTCCTCAAGTCCTGGCAACATCCTTGTAAATTTTTTCTGTACTCTTTCAAGCTTATTGATATCTTTCCTGTAGGGAGGTGACCAGAACTGCACACAATACTCTAAATTCAGCCTCACCAATGTCTTGTACAACTTCAACATAACATCCCAACTCCTGTACTCAATGCCCTCTACTCAATTTGCCAAAAGCTCTCTTTACCACCCTATCTACCTAGGATGCAAGGAATTATAGATCTGTATTCACAGGTCCCTTTGTTCTACTGCACACCTCAGAGCCCTACCACTCTCTGTGTAAGTCTTACCCTGGTTTGTCCTCCCAAAGTGCAACACCTCGCACTTGTCTGCATTAAGTTCCATCTGCCATTTTTCAGCCTATTTTCCTAGCTGGTCTAGATCATACTGCAAGTTTTGCTAGCCTTCCTTGCTGTCCACTATGCCCCCAATCTTGGTGTCATCCACAAATCTGCTGATCCAGTTTTCCACATTATCATCTGAATCATTAATATAGATGATAAACAACAATGGACCCAGCATCAATCCCTGCGGCACACCACTAGTCACAGGCCTTCAGTCAGAGAGACAAACATCTATACCACTCTCTAGCTTCTCCTGCTAAGCCAATGTTGAATCAAATTGGCTACTTCATCCTGAATGCCAAGTGACTTAACCTTCTGGACCAGCCTCCCATGCGGTTCTTTGTCAAAGGCCTTGCTAAAGTCCATGTGGACAATGTCTACCACCTTTCCTTCATCAACCTTCTCGGTAACCTCCTCTCAAAACTCTGTAAGATTGGTTAGACATGACCTGCCACGAACAAAGCCATGTTGACTATCCCTAATCAGGCATTGTCTATCCAAATACTTATGTATCCTGTCCCTCAGAATACCTTCCAATAATTTACCCATGACTGATGTCAGGCTCACTGGGCTGTAATTTCCTGGCTTATTCTTAGAGCCTTTCTTGAACAATGGAACAACATTCCTCCAGTTCTCCAGCACCTCACCCATGGCTAAGAACATTTTAAATATCTCTGCCAGGGCCCCTGCAATTTCTGCACTAGCCTCCCACAAGGTCAGAGGGGATACCTTGTCAGGCCCTGGGGATTTATCCACCTTAACTCACCTCAAGACAGCCAACACCTCCTCTTTCATAATCCGGATACGGTCCATGACCTCACTACTCTTTTGCCTCAGTTCTATCGTCTCTGTGTCTGTCTCCAGAGTAAATATGGATGCAAAAAATTCATTTAAGATCTCGCCCATCTCTTTCAGTTCCATGCACAGATGACCACGCTGATCTTCCAGAGGACCAATTTTGTTCCATGCTAACCTTTTTGCTTTTAATATAGCTATAGAAACCCTTAGGATTCTCTTTCACCTTGTCTGCCAGAGCAACCTCATGTCCTTGCTTTTTCCCCCTCCTGATTTCTCTCTTAAGTGTTCTCTTGCATTTAATATACTCTTCAAGCACCTCATTTGATCCTAACTGCCTATACCTGACATGCACCACCTTCCTTTTCTTTACCAGGTTCTCAATAGCCCTCAATAACCAAGGTTCCTTAAACCTGTTAGCCTTGCCTTTTGTTTTGCAGTCTTAAGATCTTGCAGTCCTAAGACTTTTAAAGTTATTTTCCATGGTATCATGCAGTCCTCAGTTAAAAAAATTAAACTGCAGTAAGAAATATGTTTGGATAACGTGGGAGGAAAAACAAATCCAGATTCTGTCAGTGCTGGTTACTTAAGATCCATAAAAGCTTCTATCCACCTCTAGAAATTGTAACATATGGTAGGAAATGACCTGGAGAATTATGATGTCATCTACTTCAGCTTGATTTTAAAAAGGGCTTCAGACCCTGGGTAGATGAGAAAGATCCCCCTCTGAAAGAATCAGATAGTGGAAAATGCTGATGCTGAAAAGTTTTCGTATTACATTGATCAGACGCTATTTTGCAATTGTTGATACCTGGTGAAATAATCAATATTTTTTTTATAAATGTTCTTTTGATAAAAGCAGAAAATAAGGCACTTGAAAGTGACAACAATATTTACCAAAGGAAATGATGAGCTGTGCTGAATTCTGTTGTTAATGTTCCCACATGGATCAGATGACCTTTCTTAACGTTGGTTGTTGAGTTCCAAGTATTGCACAAAGCAATTCATTGAAAATGGAAAAGAATTGGAAACCCATGATAGGATTAAGTCAAGATGTGATACATCATGAGGCAGACCACTTCCAACATTGGATCATTGTTCAGTGATTACAACTCAAGTTCATGGGGAGAAGAGACAATGGTGAGCTGTTTGACCTCACTGACTGTGTGTTCTCAAAGTCTGCTGTTGCATGGAGCAGGTCCCTGGACATAAACTACCTGCAGGTGGTCAGCTGATTGTCAGTGTCCTGTGCAATGCAATACCTTTTCAATTCAAACTGGGCTCTGCTTTCCACCCCCATAATCGCTTCGAGGATCATTTGAGCCCCTTCCCCAGGCTTACCTCTGTCAAAGCTGTCAGTGTCCTGGATATTTGCAAACATTCGGAAACATGCCTTAAAAACTGAAAATACTGTTTTTAAATCGTTAGAAGTCTGCGTGATAGGCATCCCATCCACAACCATTCACTCATTCCACCACCGATGCACAGGAACAGCAGTTTAACATCTGCAGGACTCCTTAGACAGCACCTTCCAAAGCCATGGCCTCTAATGGCTTGAAGGACAAGGGCAGCAAAAACATGGGAACACCACCACCTGGAAGTTGCCCTCCAAGCCACACACTATCCTGACTTGGAAATATATCGCTGTTCCTTCAATGTCACTCGGTCAAAATCCTGAAACTCCCTCCCTAACAGCATTGTGGGTATACCCACACTTCAGACTTCAGTGGTTCAAGAAGGCAGCTCACCACCTCTTTCTAAAGGGCAATTAGTGATGGGCAATTAAGTGCTGGCTCAGCCTGTGATCTTCACATCCCTTGAATGGATAAAAAATAATTTAAAAAGCATGTTATATTATGAAGCACTTACAAACAAAAAAGCAGTTAAAAATAATTAAATGCATTGAACTCAACCCGGTTAAATTAAAAATGAAGTCATCACCTTGTGCTAATGCTGCTGTCGGCAGCGTTTCTTCCCATTAGGATGAATGTTCCTGCTGAACAGTAACCTGGAGCAAGCTCTCAGGTCAACAGCTTTCCTGGCCTGAGAGCTGGGAATTTATGGAAAGTGGTCAGAGTAGAGAGCTGTAGTCTTGAGAATTGTGATGAGCTGCACAAGAGTTCAGGATTTCAGCCTTCTAAGTGCCCATTAATGTGTTGGTGCAGTTTTAAAACTATCAGTCGCCATTTGACTGATATGGTAAGCTGATGCTGCATTTATACACACATTTAGGATTGAATTATCTCACTCTCCCCACCCTCAAGTCTCAGGCACCAAATTGTGGAATATCTGGCAATAGGATGTACTTTGCACACTGCAATTGCTCAATATTTTTAGTTCTGTCTTAAACCCTCATAAACAGAGGTGCAGCATTTCAACATTGTATGAGCTGTGTTTAACAGTGGAACAAACTTAATGTGATCAGAGTCTATCAACCTTGCTGCAGGCTCAGATTCAGATTCAATTCCTAATAGACTTCCACTAGTAATGTATACATGGAGGGAACAGCTTTGGTTGAAGCAATTTAATTTTTTTATCCATCTGTCCCCAACATCTAAAATCTATGATGTTGTAAGGTTTGTATCAACTAATACCTTGTGAATCATCTGCTCAGTTTTGTTTGAAAGGGTTATACAAAACATTTTAAAGCTGAGAATAAAAGGGCTTTGACCGTTCATTGCAAAAAATGCCACCCTATCGATATATATGAAAAGTTGTTGTGTTAAGTTTTAAAAGTTGTGCCAATGTGGTCAGAATTCGAAGACTTGGGCACAGAAAAATAACATTTTATCGCTGAAATTTGGGGCCCAGTAAAGGAAGAACTCTGTCCTTAAAATTCTTTCACATTTTGGTGTAGGTAATAGAACTTCAGCAAAAACTGATTGTTTATCAGAATTGGGCATTTAATGCACCAGTATTGCACCACCTATGATGCAGTGAAGGTTGCTGAATACATACATTGAGCTTGAAGCCAGTTTTGAACTCTGGACATTGGTGTGAACTACAGTGTATGTTGGTTCACCTGTGGGTGGGAAAGTAGTGAGAAGAGTGTTAAGAGTAGTTGTGGTGTTGCGAGCATGGTTTTGAATATCGTTGATAACCTGACAATGTTGGGTGAAGGCAGGGGATGGATGGCTATTGAAATGAAAGAGGTCATGGTAGTAGAACATCTCTGGCAAAGCAGCTGTTATCTCATTGCTCTGCAATTCCTCAGCCTGAAAGTTCAATTAGGAGTGTTAATGTACTTAAGGAAGGAAGAACGTTCATATGGCTGGGGCCAAAAAAGGATAGCTCAGTTCAATTGACAACATACTGGAGGAAATTTTACTACTCCCAGATCTTGATGTCAGGCAGTCAGATTACAGAGTGTACCAACAAGTTTGCCTTAAAGGTGGAGGCAAAGAGGTAAAGCTTGATGAAATGGGTGTGATTATGGAGGCAAACCAAGGTTTCTGTGGCTATCACCAAAATGTGGTACCACCAGAGATTATTGAGAAAATATAATGGAGGCAGTGCGAGCATGTACTGCACCTGATTTACTCAACCATTAGGCGGCAGTACCATAGAGTTAATACAGGAGGAAGATGAAGTACAATCATTGGTGTTGACAGTGGCAGTGCAAAGATTGGGGAACACAACAAATGACAGAATGCCCACCTCAGAGAATGATCAATGTATGGAGTCAATTTTCAGATGGAATCATTCAACATTGCTGTGTTAGGGATTCAGGAGTTATGGAATTATGTGAATATACTACACATCAATTCAATATAAATTGCAAGCAGTAATCAGTTTGAAGTTAAAAGGACAGCTTTGTAAACAAACAGTACTGTCTAAAGAGCACAGGCTATTGACCCATAGCAGGAGGCTGGCTGCTTAAGAGATATGGTTTGCGAAGTGAAGTGACCATGGGACGTCCTTGTATGCATTAGCCAAACGTAAGACAATGAGGTTATATTAATTGGCCTACATCAAACCAGGCAACTATGGCTAAGTTATTTTGCACCATTGTGACCGAGTTCAAGGAAGCTTCCAGACCAGACTGATATTGTCACCTAGCACATCAAACATGGTCACAGGCATATTTGCTCTCTCAATCGTTGGGATATTTGTACCCAGAGAGTCAGCCTTCACAGCATTAATTTTGGGCGTCTGGGATCTCTGTCCTCAGAATCTTTTGGACCATCCGCGCGGATTACTTTGTTCCAGCAAAGATGTTTGAACATTCAGAGGTGTCTCCCATTGTAGATATGTAACTCAATGGAAACATTGTCAGACTTAAATTATTGATTCATTGTAGCTATTGAAATTGTGGTGAATTACCTACTTTACTTTTGATCTTAAGAGTATAAAAGATTGGTGTACTTTGAGTTTGGGAGACTCCACCAAGGGTGTCTCCAGGAGAATGCCTGCTTGTCGTGATGAATAAAGAAAATTTATACCAACCAGCTTCACTGTCTCCAGTGACTCAGTTCACAATCACAACAGCTGAGACATTTCGAAAGGAGTTGAACATTGTGCAATCATTAATAATGATCCTTGCTTGTGTCCTTATGATAGAAGGAAAGTCACTGATGAAGAGCAGAGGGGGTTGAGCCAAGGAGACTTCCCTGAGTGATGTCCTGGGGCTAGGATGATTGACTGACATCCAAACAACCACAAACATCTTTTTGTTGTACATAGTGAGACTCCAATCATTGCAATGTTTTCCCCTTTATAACCATTGCCTTCAGTTTTACCAGGGCTCCTTTATGCACTCTGGGTCAACTCGCATCATCACGATATCAAGAGCAATCACTCTCACCCCAATTTTGGAATACACCTCTTTGGTTCATGTTTGGATCAAGGCTGTCATGAAACCTAGAACTGAGTAATCCTGGTAAAAATCAAGCTGACATCAGTGAGCAGGTTATTGGTGATTGCTTATGTGCTTTACACATATCATTGCCTCTCTTGTCTTTGCAGGCACAAATATCCAGTTCATTTACAAGAAAATTCAGATCCTGCAGCAACATTTTCGTTAATGATTGATAACATTAAATTGAGTTTAAGCAAGAACATTACAAAATATTTGCTCTGGGCATTCTCATTCCTCTCACAGCTGAAATGTTAAGTTTGAAAGGATGATTACATCCACGGAGGGATACTAAACTTTTAAATTGTAATTGGAAATCTCTCCAGGGTTATTTACAATTATACTTCAAAAGTTAAAATCTATTTTATATTATGGCAAAACTGACACATCCTAATCCTGATACTTAACCAATATTTCCCATGTTTAAAAGACTTTCACAAGGCTAATGCTCCAGTGAGTTTATGATTTTTCTTATTTGTCAAATGATTGCTGGTACTGATTGCCACCTACAACCTATGCAGCTCTTCTCATTTTGCACTGTATTCTGACAACAGTGTAGTTATTACTTTTCCCTTTTTGCACACCAATTTACACATGTCATCTGGAATATGTGTATGGAGTTGCGAAGTGCATTTTTCTGGACCCAGAGGGACTGGTTATGGAAATGATATATTTGGAAATGTACTTGCTTTAGGATATGAATTATTTACAAGTTTTGTTGACTAAAAGCAAAAACAAACAAGAAGTTATTTCACTTGGGTTTATTGGAAGGATCTTGTTTCCTCCAAATGCTATGTATTGTAAAGAAAAGAAATCCTGCTGGTTTCTTTTGCCCTGCAGGAATTCCACAAAGGAAATTCTTCCTCTCTCTCTTATTCTTGAGTTACTGATGTGGAACCAAATGGTCTGTTTGAGATCAACTGAGGTGCTTTGGGAAACAGACGGAAGGAAAAGATCTTGTCTCCAGGGTACCTTCTGACAAATCATTAAAAGCTGCATGTTACCTTTGTGACCACATGTTCTGTTTTGATTGTACTTTGGTCGCCTAGACAAGGTCGTTACTTTTCTGATGGCAATGTATGAGAATGTTATAACATACTGACTTGATTTCCTCCTTGTGAAGAAATAAAATGCATCATTTGCAGGGTTATTTTATTCCCATTGTAGTTTTAGCAATAGACCATTTTGATAGTAGAATGGGATTCAGCAGGACTTGCAAGATAATTTGTTGGTGGTCATTGAAACGAGTTGCACATTTATCCTTCTACTGCTGACTGTAACAAATATGCCTGTTTTTTATGTGAACTGTTTTTAATCTTGTATATAGCAATATAATCCGTAGTGTATGAGATTGCTTTAAAATACTACGTTAGACTTTAAAAAATGTTGCTGAGATGGATCAATCCCATTGGCTGAACTTTTACACATTCTTTCTTTAAAAGCTAGAATTAAGTTTAATCAATAGGAATAGTACTTGTTGTGGAGTTATGAAGCATAAATTTTATCAAAAACTCTTGATTTAATGCTGTCGGATTGTGGAGTGTATGCTACAGAAAATATTAGTATTCAGCTCAACTCTAGTGAACCCTTAGGGTGCAAGATTCATTAAGGAAATGGAGGTTGAGTTTCAATGATAAAGCTTTGTTATATAAGAAACATGGAGCAGCAAGATATGTTGTTTAACATTTTATTATAGTTTTCTGATGTCACAAACTCATTCATGTGGTCTACTCTACTGCTTGGGTCAGAAAAAAAAAGAGCTTCTTGATTGAGAATATTGTCCACATTCTTTTTCAAAAATTAAATATTTGCAAAGCATGTTCAATTATCTGTAATACATTTGCTGATACCTCAAGAGAATGTGAGGAAGGATAGGCAGGGGACGGGGCATAAATGCAGTCAGTTAGATGGGTTGAAATGTGTTTACTTTAATGCCAGAAGTGATAAGAAAAAGGGTGATGAACTTAGAGCATGGATCAGTATGTGGAATTACGATGTTGTGGCCATGACAGAGACTTGGCTGTCACAAGGGCAGGAGTGGCTGCTTGAGGTTCTGGGGTTTAGATGTTTCAAAAGAGATAGGGAGGGAGGTAGAAGGGGTGGGGAGGTGGCATTGCTAATTAGGGATAGTATCACAGCTGTAGGAAGGGAGGACATCATAGAGGGATCATCTATTGAGTCAGTGTGGGTGGAAGTCAGAAGCAGGAAAGGAGCAATCATGCTATTAGGAGTATTCTCTAGGCCCCCAAATATCCATTGGGACACTGAGGAGCAGATAAGTAGGCATATTTTGGAAAGGTGCAAAAATAACAGAGTTGTTGTCATGGGTGACTTGAACTTTCCTAATATTGATTGGTACCTCTTTAGTGCAAAAGGCTTAGATGGGGCAGAATTTGTAAGATGTGCACAGGAAGGATTCCTGATACAGTATGTGGACAGGCTGACTAGAGGAGAGGCCCTGCTGGTGGTACTAGGCAATGCACCTGGTCAGGTGACAGACATCTCGGTGGGTGAGCATTTCGGGGATAGTGACCACAGCTCCCTGACCTTTAGCATAGCCATGGACAAGGATAGGAGCAAACATTATGGGAAAGTATTTAATTTGGGGTGAGCAAATTACGATGGTATTAGGCAGGAACTTGGGAGATTAAATTGGGAACAGATGTTCTCTGGTAAATGCACTGCAGAAATGTGGAGATTGTTTAGGAACCACTTGCATGGAGTTCTAGATAGGTTTGTCCCATTGAGACAAGGGGGGAAAATGTGTCTGGAGGCAAAGGAGGTAGGGGAGGTCCTGAATGAATACTTTGCTTCAGTATTCACTGAGGAGAGGGACTGAGATGAAGGGGAGGTTAGCGTAGAACAGGCAAATGTGTTGGAACATGTTGAGGTTAAGAGAGAAGCAGTGTTGGAGTTACTAAAAAGCATTAGGATAGATAAGTCTCCAGGGTCAGATAGGAATACCCCAGGGTACTATGGGAAGCGAGGGAAGAGATTGCTAGAGTCCTCCCTGGCCACAGGAGTGGTAGCGGAGGATTGGAGGATGGCAAATGTTGTTCCATTGTTCAAGAAAGGTAAAAGGGATAATCCTGGGAATTATAGACCAGCTAGTCTTATGTCAGTGATGGGCAAGCTACTGGAGAGGATTCTTAGGAACAAGGTTTATGAGCATTTGGAGATGCATAGTCTTATAAAGGATAGTCAACATGGCTTTGTGAAGGGCAGGTCGTGCCCTTCACAAGTTTTTTGAGGAAGTGACAAGACAGATTGATGAAGGTAGAGAGATGGATGTGGTATTTATGGATTTTAGCAAGGCACTTGACAAGGTTCCCCATGGTAGGCTCATCCAGAAGGTCATGAGGTATGGGATCCATGGAAAATTGGCTATGTGGATTTGGAATTTCTTGCCCACAGAAGGCAGAGGGTGGTTGTAGAAGGGGAGTATTTAACCTCAAGGTCAGTGACTAGTGGTGTTCTACAGTGATCTGTACTGGGACCTCTGCTCTTTGTGATTTTTATAAGTGACTTGGAGGAAGAAGTGGAAGGGTGGATTGGTAAGTTTGCAGATGACACAAAGGTTGGTAGTGTAGTAGATAGTGCAGAAGGTTGTTGTGGTTTGCAACAGGATTTAGACAGGATGCAGAGCTGGGCAGAGAAGTGGCAGATGGGGTTCAGTTCGGAGAAGTGTGAAGTGATACGCTTTGGAAGACCAAACTTGAAGGCAGAGTACTTGGTTAATGACAGGATTCTTAACAGTGTGGAGGTACAGAGAGATCTTGAGGTTCTAGTACATAGATCCCTCAAAGTTGATAGGGTGGTTAAAAAGGCAGATGGTGTGCTGACCTTCATGAGCCAGGGGATTGAGTTCAAGAGCAGAGAGGTAATGTTGCAGCGTTATAAGACCCTGGTTAGGCCACATCTGGAATATTGTGTTCAATTCTGGTCGCCACATTATAGGAAGGATGTGTAAGCTTTGGAGAGGGTGCAGAGAAGATTTACAAGATGCGGCCTGGGTTGGAGAGCATGGCTTATAGGAGACATTGAGCGAGTTAGGGCTTTTCTCCTTGAAGAGATGGAGGATGAAAGGAGACTTGACAGAGGTATATAAGATTATGAGAGGGTTAGACAGAGTGGACAGCCAGCATCTTTTCCCCAGGGCGGTATGGCCAATACTAGAGGTCACCCATTTAGGGTGCATGGAGGAAAGTTTGGGGGGATGTCAGTGGTAGGTGTTTTACACAGAGAGTGGTGGGTGCCTGGAATGCACTGCTGGGGGGGTGGGGGGTGGTAGGGGCTGAAACGATAGGGTCATTTAAGGGACTCTTAGATAAGTGCATGGATGAAAGGAAAATAAGAGGGTTATGGGAGGTGAAGTAGAGAGGGGGATAGATAGAATGTGGATAAGGTTTATATAGGTCAGTGCAACATCGTGGGCCAAAGGGCCCATACTATGCTGTGTACTGTTCCATGTTCTAAAAGTCAGTGGGTGCTCAGAATATTGCTGCATTACCTCATGTCCTGGGAAAATTGAATGAATGGAATTGAATTAAATTCATGCTCATGTTTTCTAGTTTAGGTCAGCATGGGATTTGGGTTTTAACGCCTGGTAAAATCTCAACTTTAATGTCTTAAGAGTACAAGGTGATGTCAGAGATTCGGACTTGATAGGAGGCAGAGGGTGATAATTGATGGTTGTTCTTGCAACTGGATATTGTGTTCAGTGGTGTACTGCAGGAATCGGTGCAGGGATACATGCTATGTAAATGAACTGGGTTATTTAATAAGTTTTCAGATGCCATGAAGATTAGTGGTGTTGTTAATAGTGAAGAGGATAATCTTTGTTTATGGAATGATATTGACAAGTTAGTAAAAATGGACAAGGCAATGGCAGATGGAATTTAATGCAGAAAAATGCAAGGTGATGTACTTTGGAAAGAAAGCAATATACATAATGAATGGTTGGATCCTAGGAAATATTGAGGAGCAGAGGATCCTTGAAGAGGACATCACAGCTAGATAAGATGATTAAAAAGGCATGCAGGATTCTTTCCCTCAGTAGCTGGGCATAAAATATAAGAGCGAGGACATTATGGTACAACTGTATAAAACATTAGTTAAGCCACAGTTGCAGTTCTGGTCACTGTAGGGCAGGCACGGTAACTGTAGTGGTTAGCATAACACTATTACAGTGCCAGCAACCCGGGCTCAATTCTGGCCGCTGTCTGTAAGGAGTTTGTACATTCTCCCTGTATCTGCTTGGGTTTCCTCCAGGTGCTCCGATTTTCTTCCACATTCCAAAGACGTACGGGTTGGGAAGTTGTGGGCATGCTATGTTGGCGCCAGAAGCGTGGTGACACTTGCGGGCTGCCCCCAGAACATTACACAAAATGATGCATTTCACTGTGTGTTTCGATGTACATGGGACTAATAAAGATATCTTACTATAAGGAGGATGTGACTGCAGTATAAAGGGTGCAGAGGAAATTTAACAGGGTGTTGCCTGGGATGCAATATTTCAGCTGTGAGAAGAGAACGGATAACTGTATTATGCTTTGTTTGGAGTGGCGAAGGCTGAGGGAGACCGGACTGAAGTATACAGAATTATGAGGAACATTGACAGGAGAGACAGAGAGAAACTTTTCCCCTTAACAGAAGAGTCCATAACCCAGTGGCACTGACTTAGGGAAAGGGGTAGGGGATTTGAGGAAGAACTTTTCCTTCTCAAATCTGGAACTGTCTTCAGGGGTGATGGAGGCAAGTACTCTCACAACATGTAAATGTTTGGACCAGCACTTGAAACTGGAAGGCTCTGGGCTGAATGTTGGTAAATGGGATTAGTATAGTTAGCTATTTGATGGCTGGCACAGACCCAGTGGGCACAAGGTTCTCTTCCCATGCTGTAGGACCTGTATGGCTATATCAGCTAAATATCAGTTAAGAGTACACAGATGGGATTACTGTTTTAGGCCACAGTTTAAAAACAGTATCAGTGATTTAAATTACATTTCCGTCATGGGCTTTCTTGCGGCATCGGAGATTTGAGTATAACAAGCGTAGTGACAAGTAGTTTGAAGGTTAAGTTATGGAATGATCTGCAGATGCTGTAAACTGAAATGAATTCAGTAAAATGGAATTTCAGTTATGTTTTGGTTTGGGTTGTTCAAGTAATATATGGGCTGTAACTGGTGTGAAATTTGCATGAAATCTTTATATATGTTAATGAGGCTACACTTGGCTGTCAACAAGAACAGTCTGTGAAGTAATTGCGTTGAATATTTTACTGGCGCACTATCTTCACTAATGTGCCTATAATGGAAATAGGGCTCTTATATGTTTGCTTATTTATACTTTCCCTAAATATTCTCAGTATTTGAAATGTTAGCACTGTCACCTTTCACCTTCAAAGGGAAGAGAGCTTCAACCAAAAAATATGACAGACTCATCATTGTATTTTTGATAGGACATGTTTCCTTCAATTTTGGTTTGATATTCATTTAATTAATAACTGTAGAATTCCTTCCATGATTGTGAATTGGCCTGGATGGTCCAAGGAGATGAGTATCCCCTCCCATTTCTAGGTCTGAAAACATTGAACCATGTTTCTTAAACTGCAGAATATGCAACTCCTTCTGTTACTCATTTGTGAATTTCCAGGCCTACCTGATGGTTCAGTGGGCTCATTTGGTGCTCAGCTCAGCTAATTAGACCAGGAGACCCTTAGGTTTATTTAAAGTTTATTCTTTAGCCTGTGCTAATTCAGTTGGCCCTTGCTGCAGTAGAGGAGTGACAATTAGTCTCAGTGCCCTTTCTGAGGTCGCAGAAAACACAATGAAAGTTTCAGCTCCAATTTGCTTTCGAAGGCCCCTTCTGACATTGAGCACGTTGATTTCATGAGACTTTCCTTACTGCTGTATAAACAGAAAATGGTGGAAATACTCAGCGAGTCAGGCAGCATCTGTGGAGGAAGCAACAGAGCCAATGTTTCAGGGTAATGACCCTTTATCACACTGGCATGCTGCATGGAAAACAAATTGACTCGGCAATTGCCATCCAGCTGATTCCCACACTGGTGCCCCCAGCCCTTGCTGTAATCCTGCCCCTATTCCTGGCTGCATTCCAGCCCCTGCTCTCAGCCGCTTGTACTTCTGCCACTCACCTGTCCTCAACTCCAAGGAGTGATAATATAGGAATGTTGTGTTCAGGCATTTACTGAGGATGAATGGTGCTGCTGGCATAAAAATTTAAAGTAGAAGGAGGTGAGCTACCAATGGTGGCCTTCTGAGAGTGGTGTTGGATATCTGAAAGTTTATGTATGCTGTGAGATGGATATTGGAGCAGTATTTGTGAGGCTGAGATGTGCCTCATGATGTCTTTGTGTGCCATGACTGATAGGGATTGTTGTTAGTTTACTGATGGGACTTCACTAGATTGATTCTTGGAATTTGGGGAGATTGTGCCGTGAGGAGAGATTAAGCAGATTGTGGTTAGAAAGTTTAGAAAGCAGAAAGTTTAGAAGGATGTAAAGTGATTTCATTGAAACGTACAAATTTTTTTATGGGACATTTTTGAAGTGGGAATGCTTCTCTTAGCCCAGATATCTAGAATGGGAGGTGACAGTCTCAAAATAAACACTTGGCCATTCAGGACTAAAATGAGAAATTTCTCTTCACTCAAATTTTTGAAATTCTCTAGCGAGGAGGACTACGAAGTCTCAGTTATTAAGTATATTGAAGACAGATAGCATAGATTTTATAGACATTATGGCAACCAATGGGTATGGCCTTAGTACTGGAATGTGGCACCTTAGTATAAGATCAGCCTTGATTTAATTGAATGACAGAACAGATACAAGAGGCTAAATGTCAGACTCCTGTTTCTGTTCCTTATGGTTTTTATGTTCCTGTGATTTTGTCCCACTAAGTGCTTACAAAACATTTTTTCTCAATAGGGTGCAGAAATTGCACCATTTTTATAGTCCAAATTTTTCTGGTAAGGCAAACCTCTGTAAAAATGGTTCTAGTGGGATATACCTTGGATTAGAGGACAGAGATCATTTAAAACTCTTTGTCCAGAATGTAACGTGCTGGAAACCATATTCTAGTGATATTAGTTATTTATAGGAAAATCTGTTTTTGCAGATGTTATATGAAACTGTATTATAAAACTGACAGATACATGGAGGGTGATTAAAGTTGATTCTCTGTCTCTTGAGACCGGCATTTGTAAGACATAGATACTTCCAACCAAAGACATTTCAAAACCCACTTATGTTAAAGGGCTGTTGTTGTGGATATTATTGAAAATAGCCAAGGCTTAAATTTGACCCAGGGCATTAAAAATAGGGTTGTTGAGTCAAACAATGGGATCTTTACAGGAACTGAGGTAAATTACTGAGCTGAAAACATACAGTGGTGGAGCAAATGTGAAGGTTTTGATTATTTGTTAAAAAGAACATATTTATGGTAATGACGCATTCCCTCCCTTGCCCATCACCACATCATAATTTTGTTGTTTTTGTTTAAAAAAAAATTCTGAGCCATTCCTTGCCAATATCTGAAAAAAGAGCAATGGATATTATTATGTCTCCATATGGATGTGGACATTAATAAGGGTGTTCTCTTATCAATTTTCTTAAAAGGCTTAGTCAGAATTAATGTCTTGGAAAATGAGTAAATTAAATTTCTGCTGCCTAGTAGAACTTCGTGAGGATTTTCAGAACGTACATATTTGTACCTATCATTAACTTTAATAATAAGCAAGTGTAAACCATAACTCTGTAGAAAGTAGCATCTTTTCATTGTGCTAATGTGTTGTTGAGAACTTAAGGTTTCAGAGGATTAGCAAGTTAATTTCATAACAGCTTAGTCTCTGAGTCTCCAGATATGTTGTGACCTTAAATCCCACTTATTGAACATAAAATATCTCATCAATTGAACAGTGCCTTATCGAAGTGCCATCTTTTGGATGAGATGTTAAACCATTTCTCCTCCCAGATCAATGCAACAGATCCCGTAGTACTGATTATCCCAGCATTGTGGCAATGTTTATCCTTTAGTCACCATTACTAAGGACAGATTTGCTGGTCATTCTCACTTTCCTGTCTGTGCCACTTTGTTGTGAACAAATTGGCTGCCATGTTTCTACATTGTGACATCAAGTACACTTCAAAAATACTACTTTGGTTGCAAGGTCATGAAGGGCGCTATATAAATGCAAGTCTTTCTTTCTTTCAACATATTGGAAAGATAGTAGAATAATCTCCTTTCAGCATTTCCTGCTGAGCTGAAATCATTAAGGAACCAGCCAGCCTGCGGTGATAATCCTAACCTGTGACCTCCTATGTTGGAGGTTAAAATTTTTCAGCTCTCCTGGGAAAGTGGCACTGTGCTGGGCAGATTGGATTATCAGGCGTATTGGAGATAACCCAATAAGCTGTCCACTCTGGGATAGTGACTCATTTGGGAAATTGCAGTAGCAAAGCTTTTTTTTATTATGTTTGCTTTGATGGCCTAATGAAATAAGCTTGTCTGCCTTCTGCCTTGTGTATTGATCTCTGCAACTTTATTCAGTGGGATAGTTGGAATTAAAGTGATGGTAACATGTTCACTGTTGAATCGTCTCTGCTGGGTTTAACAGGTTAAAATGACCTTTTCCAAAGGTTTCAGCAGAGTCCTGTGGACTGGCTCACTGCATGCACTTTGAAGTGGTCTGGCTGCTTTCTAGACTTTATTTCAGTATAAGCTCTTTCCTCTCGAAACCTGCTCTTTTCTCTCATTTTTCAATAAAACAGGGTCTTTCCAATTACAACTTCCTCTCCATTAAAACTTTGTCCTTGCACCATCTCATTAGGCAGAATGCTTATTCAGTAATTTTAATTTAAATCCTTTCTGGAAACTTCCTTCAAATTTCAAATCCATTTTTCAATAATTATAGTGTGGTTTCTTTTCTATTTTTATGCACGAACATATGAACAAACACATTGGGAGCAGCAGCAGGCCAACTTGGCTACTTAAGCCTGCTCTGCTGCTTAATACAGTCATGGCTAACCTTATTGTAAACACAACTGCACATTCCTGCCTACCCACAGTATCTTTGCACTCCCTGGTTTATAATCTATCTGCTTCAGTATTAAAAATATTCAGAGACTCTGCATCCACTGCTCCTTGAGGAAGGGAGTTCCAAAGACTCTCAACCTTTTGAAAGTAAAAAGTCCCTGTATTAAATGAGTGACACGTTATTTTTAAACAATGATCCAAATCTATTGACAGGACATCATCAGCACAAACATCTTTATACAACAGTTCAGGGTGTGCCATCAAAAACTAGAAAGCTTCCTACCGTTATAGGGCAAAAATGAAGAATTTCCTTCGTAGCCAAATGAAATTTCTGCCTTATGGCAAACTTGGTCTGAAGTCCCATCGAAGGCACACACACTGAATTTCAGTGTGTGGTTGTTGGCAGCTGTGCCTGACAATAATGCCTCCAAGTATACAAATGAAATGGGATGAAATCAAAACCTGCTGATCCAGAAATTCTGAAATAGGATTGCACCTAACTTAAGCCTGTGGAAAAGATGTGTCATTGCACATGCCAGCTGGTAAACTCGGAAAACCTGACGCAGAACTGCGTGAGGAAAGCTGATAGCTAAGCAAAACATTGTCTATTTGTTTACAAAAAAATAAGCCAATATTCAGGAGTTTGATATCAGAGTTCCATTAAAAAAAAGAGCCTCAGTTTTTCAAGTCTTTGCCTGTAGTCTCCCTTTCCCTGCCTCCAAAAGCTTACAACCCCCCTCCAACAACATTCCTTACTTTAAGATATCCATCTGGGTGGATTTGTAAGGCAACAGGCCTCTTGATAATTAAGTTAGATTTACCATACAGTCAGCATTGTAGCGTAGCAGTTCAAGTCCCACCATGCCTCAATGCTTCTGATAACACTTTTGTCCATAGTTTTTTGTAAATTATTAAACATGTTTTCTGCACCTCCCTTTGTGATTTCTTAGACCTGATCTCAAAAAGATGAGAAAATTACATCTCTAAAAACTTTAGCAGTAGTAATTATATATCAAATACTGCAATTAGATATTTCTTTTTAAAATGTGTTTTCCTAATTTCCAACAGTGAATGACAATGATCCTTACATTATGGGATCAGTGGTATATTTTCACTCCAGTATGTGAACCAGATTGCTTGCATGATCTTTGTGCAGGATTTGTCTTTTAACTAAAGAACAATGGAGATTGACAGTTGATAACCTAACTTCTAGAACATTATTCCCCACATATTCTATTAGTAAATTTAAATAATACTTGGATGTGTACTTGAAGAGCCATGACAGCATGGCTACAGACCTAGTGTTGGAAGGTGAGATTAAATTGGGTAGCTTTTTCTGCACCAGCATAGACATAATACACTGAACGGTCTTCTATGCAGAACTTTTATCTGATCCAATGATTCTGTCTCCTATCCTGGCATCTATTATACTATGTGCATTACCATATTATTTTCACTCCTAATACTAGGAGATTCACTAGTGTAGTTTAGAAATATCAAACTTAATTGCAGCAAAAGAAAAGCAGAATAAGGTGCACAAAGGAGCAGGAATGTTAGAAGACATTGGAGACAGATATAGCATGTTATTAGATGGGACAATTATAAAGAGACTGCGAGAAGGATAAAAACAGGTTTCAAATGCATGTGTAAACATATAAATTGTAGTGAGTAAGGTTAGTGAGCTCTAGGTATAAAGTCCCACATGGAAATTCAATGTACTGGTAATAATGGAAACATCACTCAAGAAAAGGACACCTCATATTCTTGGAGACAGGATGTTCAGAAAAGACTGAGAAGGACAAAAAGCAGCGGGTGGCAGTACTGATTAAGGAAGATATTTTAGTGCTGGATGAGAGGATGTCTGAGAGATCAAGGACTATATCCATTTGGTAAGAGTTAAGAATGAAGAAGGGTGCTTTCATGTTACAAGCAAAATGGTGTGAGAGTGAGGGGGAAAGAGCAAACCTACAAGGAAATTACAGAGATAAGGAAGAACTGTAGAGCAGTAATACTGGGAGACATCAGTGATCTCTGTGTTCATTAGGATAATGGTGGAGTAAAAGAAAAAGAAACATTTCTGAAATCCGTCATGGAAATGTCCTTTGTTGTTTGCCCATCAAGGCAGAAGGTATTGCTGGATCAGGTTCTGAGAAATGAGGGTGGGGCAAGTGGATCAAGCGTCAGTGGGATAAAATGATCATTGTAACATAAGGTTTATAAATGTGATGTGCAAGGACAGGGAACAATCTATTGTAGATTCTCTTCTTTGGAGGAGTATTAAAATTAGTGGAATGACAAGGGATCTGGTGGAGGGAAAGTGGAACAAAGATTGGCAAGTTAACAAAACAAAAGATGAGCTTATAAGAAGAAATACATCAAGTACAGGAAGATACATTTCCAGAAGGTGGGCAGGTTGGAAAACTAAAGCCTGAACTCACTGTATGACAAAGAAGATAAAGATTATAGTAAAGCAAAAACTTGGTGTATGAAGTTGCCATGCACATAACTTCAGTGCAAACTAGGCTAATTATCATAAACTGAGCAATTGTGAGGTTGAGGGTGCAGGATGATGGGGTCTTCTGGTGGAGAGGAAAAATGATACAGGCAGAGCAAGAGTATGAGAAGTTCATGTAATAGGGAACCCTAATGTTTTCTAGAGGCGTGTATATTATGAGTGGAAAGAGAGGTGGTAGGGCTAATAAATGAGGTGAAAATTGATGAGGAGAAGGTATTAAAATGGTTGGGCATGCTTTGCCTATAAGTCTCCAGGTCCAAGTGAGATGCATCCTAGGCTGTTGAGGGAAGTGTGCATGGGGATTCCAGAGGGCCTTGCCATAACTTTTTGATCCTCTCTTGAGAAAGGGGATGTGCCAGAGGGCCAGAAACTGGCAAATGTAATATCTTTATTCAAAAGACTTGTAAGGAATTGCCCTGTATTTAACCTCGATGAGGATGCCATTAGAAATAATAATCACGGGGGAGGAAAAAGGTGCATGTCGAAGTCTGAGTTAATAGTGCTTGACTGATTTGAATGATTTGATCAGGCAACCAAAGATTTATGAAGCCAATGAAGCCAAATGTGGGTTTCAGAGTGTGTTTGACAAAGTCTTCTTTAAAAAGTCGGTTAGCAAAATTGAGACCCATTGAACAAAACAGTGGCAACTAAAAATAGCTTTGAAACAAAAAGCAAGGGGTCACAGTAAAAAGCAAGGCGTCATGGCCAACTGGAGGAAGATGGACATTGCTATTCTGCAGGTGTCCGTGCTTGGATTGTTGCTTTCATTGTAATGGCTAATGGTGCACTCAGTAAAATTTCAGAATTTTACAGATGACACAAAACTTAAAGGTGTTGTAAACAGTGAAGAGGATAGTAATAGTTTACAAGTGGACATAGGCTGCCATAATGGGCAGAAAAAAAGGCAGATAAAACTAGAGAGAATATAGAGAAAATACAGACAATGAAAATACAGAGAAGTGTGAAGTGATAATCTTGGCAGAAAGAACGAAGCACACTGTAGACTTACTGGCACAATTGTAAATACCTGGAATAGAGGGTCCTGGGTATATGTACTTAAATTCTAGAAAATAGCCGGATATGTAAGACCATTAAGAAAGCATCTTGGATCCAAAGCTTGATAAACACAGGCTTAGAGTGTAAAAGCAGGGAGGTTATTTGGAATTTTTCATCAAAGTTTGGTTAGGTCATAGGTAAGAGATAAGATAGATATCTTTATTAGTCACATGTACATCGAAACACACAGTGAAATGCATCTTTTGTGAAGAGCATTCTGGGGGTAGCCCGCAAGTGTTGCCACGCTCCCGGCGCCAACGTAGCATGCCCACAACTTCCTAACCCGTACGTCTTTGGAATGTGGGAGGAAACTGAAGAACCCGGAGGAAACCCAGGATAACACGGGGAGAATGTACAAACTCCTTACAGACAGTGGCCGGAATTGAACCCAGGTTACTGGTGCTGTAAAGCATTATGCTAACCGCTACACTAGGTCATAGCTGGAGTATTATATTTAATGTTAATCACCACATTATGTTGGATCCAAGGCAAGTTGATAAATTGAACCCAAAAGAAAAAAACAGAATATGCTGGAGAAACTCAACAGGTCAGTCAGATGGAAGAAAGATGGAACTTTCTGTGGAAAGTTCTATCAGAACTAGAAGTAAGAGAGATGCAAGTTAGTTTTTACTTGGACTCATCCTATCACAGACATTCCCCATGACAGAGATGTCTAAAAGATCATAAATTTGAAGTGAGGAATAAGAGATTTAGGGGGAATCTGAATAAGATGTTTTTTTTAATCCAAAGGGTAGATGCAATCTGGAATATCCTGCCTGAGAAGATGGTAGAGGCAGATACTCTCACAACATTTGAAAAAAAAACATTTGAACAAGCATTTGAATTGCCAGGGCATGGGATACTACACACCAAGTGCTGGTAAATGGAATTCGTAATTGGCACCAGTTACAGGCATACAAATAGGCCATTCGGCCCACAATGACCATGTAGGTGATACTTTATGGTCGGCATGTTCATTGTGAGCAGAATGGCCTATTTCTGTACTTTATGACTTTATTATAGGAAGGCTGTGAAGGCCTTGTAAAGGATACAAAAAAGAAGTATTTGAATAGTTTAAAGGGTGGAAGGATTTCAGCAGTAAGGTTAGACTGGATAAACTGGGGTTGTCCTTAGAGCAAAGAAGATTGAGAGAAGATTTCATGGAGATGCATAGTATTATGATGGGTTTTAAAAGGGTAAGTAAGAAATGTTTTTCCCATTGGCAAATAGTTCAGGACCATAGGATTTGGATTTAAAGTAATGGACAAAGGATGCCGGGGGAATGAGGTAAAACATTTTTACATAAATTGTGGTTATGATCTGGAACTCACTGGCTGTTTGGAAACAGAGTCTGTCAGAGTTTTCAGAAAGGAACTGTACAGGCACTTGAAAGTAGTTGGCTGTACATAGAGAAAGAGCAGTGGAATGGGACTTTTAGGGTTGCTGTACAGAAAACCATCCTGGGCCAAATGGCCTACCTTTGTGCAGTAACGAATCTGTGATCCCACTTCTTACTTTATGTCTTAATATTCCTCTGTCTTTACACGTTTACATCATGAGTGCACACTTCTTCTGATGCAATTTTACAGTGATGTTCATTCTTTATCTTGATGCAGAAGCTACCTGCTTTTGTATGGGAAGGAAAGTAACAGCAATGTTTGAACATCAAAGTTTCATTTGTCAGGCCGGTCTTGTTCAACATGATACTTAAAGTTAATTTGTCGTTGTGATTCAGCCAGCTATTGAAGTTGTTGATGGTTAGGCAATGGAAACTGCTTCCTTTCTTTTAACTCAGCTGCTTTATTCACTAATGTTTGGTATAGCTACATGAACACCTTAATCTAAAGTGCTTGCTGTTGAAATTGAAGTTATTTTAGAGACAGTGAAAAGTGGTTATTTGTTCTCCCCATACCTGGTGAGTATATGGATCATTTGCTCATTTGAAGCACATTTGAATGGTTGGACATAAAAGCATTTTAGCTAGTTATGTGTCATTAAAGGAATGGAAAGCACTTTAGAGAGTTATGTGTCATTAAAAGGGGATAGAAGCATTCTGGGCAGTAATGGAATTGAAAGTCCAGAGTGTATAGTTTATTGAAAATTGTTCAAAAATCAGTCAGCAATTTTGAGGTCATGTGTGGTGGAAAACAAGTGGCCATTTGGCTGTTGTACACTGTACATGTTTTTCTTTTCCAGTGTTTTGATGGAGGTGGAGCTGTAATCAGATGAGGTATAGAACTGGCAGCCTGTGCACAACAGCCCCATTTATACCCAAACTGAAGTTGCCTTCATATTTCTAAATACCTTGCCAACAATAATTTTTAAACAATATAGGTTACTGTGAACAATGTTACTTGTGTGCTCAGTCACTTAACATAAATGGGTTGATAAATCTTTAAGATGGCGATGTGACGATTTTAAAAGGAGCCACCTGACCTTTTGAACAATAATTTTCTGCTAAGTATGTGAACCACCAAACAAAGAAATATGGTAATTGAAATTATTCATGTTGACAACTTTAGCACCAATCTTGGTCTAAGCATGAAGTAATATTTTCTATTTCATATTAACAATACTGTTTTACAAAAATTATCAACCCCAAATTTTGTTTATTGATAGTAAGTACAGTATTAATATTCTGTTTTCAGAATGTAATGGGATGTTGGACACATGCTGAATCTGACTGAGCTTACACAATAAATGCATATCTGAATTCATTACTGTAATTAATATAGGAATGCATGATTAAACAGGGATATAAAGAATCAATAAATAAACAGGTTGGACTGCAGCTAAATAAGCTTCAGTTTATTTATTCCTCAGTATGGTATGATTGTGCAATTACTTGTACTCTGCGTGAGATTTAATCTGTTTCATGATAAATTCCAAATCTTCTAAGGTGGCTAACTACAAAAATTAAACATAAAATATCGATGAGGGAATAACGCTCTTACTTGAGATTTTTTAAAATTTTGGACTGCTGCAAACAGACATGCATGTGTTTGCATGTACAGGCTTGGAAAAGCTTTTATTCTTAGACCATGGTGCTCATTGTGATGTTGGTGTCCACCAGATAATGTGGAAGATTGCCCAATGTGACCTATGCAAAAAAAAATTGCTTTCTTAGCTATATTCTCCCAATCTTCAGCAAAGTACCAGAGTAAGTCATGAATATCAAACAGTCCTTACTTATCAATATGCTGTTCACAAATACTCTGTTTAGAGTCCTCGAGACGTATTTGCCTCCCGAGCTCATTAAGACTTTGATCACAAAAATATGCAGCATTTAACTGTTTTGGAAAAGCAGAAACAGCAACCCCCCCCCTTACCTCCCTTGACACTCAGACAATGTTTGACCAAGTATGACCTCAAGCAGTTAGGAGGCAAAGGGAAAACTCACCATAACTGAATCACACCTGAAGTTATGTCTGAAGCAAATGAAGATGTTACTGATGGCTGGAGGTTGGTGAGTGCAAGTCCATGATATTTCTGTGGACCTGACAAACCATGTTTGGCAGCTTTATCATTGTCTTCACCTTATCAGTAAAGTCAGCAGGACTGAATATCCATGACTACACAATGTTTAGGATATATGTAACTTTTTTCATAATAAAGCAGCCAATACAAGTCTATTGCAAAACCAAGATAACACTCATGCTTGGTTTCAGAGTGCTAGGGCAGTTTTGTGGCATCTAAATGCCAGATAATATATGCATTGATCAAAATAATCAACATCTATCTTCCTTTAGATGCCAAAGGACATTGTTGTTCTGTTCCCCACTTTGAGCATCTTAGGGTGGAGGAGGTAAGAGTCACCAACAGACAAGAAGTTTCTGGATCAGCCACCAGAGTTTGGGTATTCTGCACGGAGAAATTGACCTGCTGTCCTTTCAAAACTGATCTCCTTTCTGGAATACTTACAGTATTGGGAGTTGATGGAAATTTGGAATCATTCAGATGGAATAACTATAAAGCATTTTGAAGCACAATTCCATATAAGAAGATGCAGTGACTACCCTGGGGTTAAAAGTTCAATATCCATCTCCGTACTGATCGACCTTAGCTGCAGTGTGAATGATCTACAGGATGTATTGTGGCAACATTCCAAGGCTAATGCCACAGTACGTCAATCCTTTGCTTTCTTTCCCACACAGAGTCACTCGAGCAGCATTGCTTTACCATCATCTACCAGGTACCTGTTCAAGAGAGCACACCATCCTGATGTGGATCTGTATCACTAAAATGTCATCATTCTGGATTAATATCCTGAAATTTCCGATCAAGTGTCATTATCAGAAGACCATCATCACAGTAATTGTGATGGCCCCCAAGGAGAAGATCCATAACCATGTTCTCTAGGTAACCTGGCATTGGCAAACTTGTTAGCGTTGTCCAAACACAGAGATCAAAATTATGCTGCATTGATTCCAATAATGGCAGTGGATGTGAGAGGCAGGAGGACCAAAAAAGGCTGTGTCGATAAAGACTAAAACTAAATATCCAATACTGCAGGTGCTGGATGTTTGAATTAATAGAGAATGAATTTTGAGCACTCATAAACAGATATGAGCTAATAGTTATCAGGGAGATATGGTTGCATAATGACCAAGGCTGCGACCGGATTTACCAAGGATGGGCAGAATGGCAGAGACCTGGCAAATCACTGTTCTGATCAGGACAGTGGTAAGAAATGACTTGGGCTGAAACAATCAAGAAATAAAATCAGAGAAACAAAGGACTGCAGATGCTGGAATCTGGCTGAAAAAAACTATGATGCTGGAGGAACTCAGCAGGCCAGGCAGCATCTGTGGAGAAAAGCAGGCAGTCAACGTTTCGGGTCAGGACCCTTCTTCAGGACTGAAGATAGGAAAAGAGGAAGCCCGATATATAGGAGGGAAAAGCAGAGCAGTGTTAGGTAGACAATAGAGGGGAGGTAGGGTGGGCACAGAGTGGTGATAGGTAGATGCAGGTAAGAGATAGTTATAGGTGGGGACTGACATATCCACTGCCAGGAGAATTCCAAGCGCAAACTGGAGGAACAGCACCTCATTTTCCGCCTTGGAACCTTGAAACCTTACGGCATGAATATTGAATTCTCCCACTTTAGGTAATCCCCACCCCTCCTTCCCCACAACCTCCCCCCTTCTCTTCTCTTCTTCCCTTTCCAAGCCCCTTCTTTCCTCTCTCTTCTTACCTTTGACTCATCCCCCAGTGGATCTGCTCTCCCCTCCTCCCCCGCACCTGCCTATCACTATCTCTTACCTGCATCAACCTACCATCACCTTGTGCCCACCCCTGTCTCCCCTCTTTTGTCCACCCCTGTCTCCCCTCTTTTGTCCACCTATCACTGCTCTGCTTTTCCCTCCTATATATTGAGCTTCCCCTTTTCCTATCTTCAGTCCTGAAGAAGGGTCCTGACCTGAAACGTTGGCTGCCTGCTTTTCTCCACGGATGTTGCCTGGCCTGCTGAGTTCCTCCAGCATCATAGTGTTTTTCATCAGGAGATAAAATCAGTTGGATGAAATAAATAACAAAGAAAAGCAGTAATCAGTGAGAATAGCCTATAGGCCTGCTGTCAGTGGGTAACCCCAACCTTCATATAGATTGGCAAATCAAATTGGAAGTGGTAGTTATGCGCATGACTTCATAGAAAGATTTGAGTCAGTATCTCGGGACAAAACATTGTGTATCCGACCAGGGAACAGGATAGTTTACATTTAGTCTCACTGTAAAGGATTGTTTGGGGAAGAATGGTAACATGATATCATTTCACATTTATTTTGAGACTGACAATCTTAGGCTCCAAAGCATGATATTAAACTTAGTTAATTGCATAGGTATGAAGGAAGAATTGGGTAAAGAGGATTGAAAATTACATTAAAGGTTTTGAAGCGGGACAAGTAGTGGTGGATATTTAAAGAAATACTTAGTAGTTCTCAACAAAGAGGCACTGGAGTGTCACAATGGCTCAGCTGGTAGAGCTGCTGGCTTATAGCTCCAGTGATTGGGTTTGATCTTGACCTGCAGTGCTGTCTGTGTCGAATTTGCATGTTTTCCCTGTGAGCTCATAGGTTTCCTCAGATTCCTCTGATTTCCTTCCGTGGATTGGTAGGTCAATAGGCCACTGTAAATTGGCTCTAGGGTGTAGGCAATTGGTAGAATCTGGGACGGAGTTGATGGGAACGTGGAGAGAATGAAATTGGTTAAGCTAGGGCTAGTGTAAAAACAGGTGGTTGATGATCAGTGCAGACTGATGGGATGAAGGGTCTATTTCCACAAAATTGCAAAAGGAAGGGAAAAGTCAAAACTATTATTATTGTGAGAGCAAAAGTATTAGGTAAGGTTGATGGCCTGCATCCAAAGATTATAAAAGATATGGTTACAGAGACAGTGGGGATAGATCAGTTTTGAACATTCGATATATCTTGGATTCTGGAATGATCCCTGTGGACTGGAAAACCACAAATGTAACATTACTATTCAAAAAGAAAGGAGAGCCAAGACCTATTGTTGGGAAACTGCTGGGGTCTATTTTTTAAAGGAAGTAGTAACTTAGAAAACCATAATACAGTTGAGAACAGTGAGAATAATTTTCTATCAGGGCAATCTTGTTTGCTAAATTTATTAGGGGAAAAAAGAGGGTGGATAAGGGGAAACACGGGAAGTAGTGAGTTTGGATTTGCAAAAGGCATTTACGAAGGTACAACATAAAAGGTTTTAATAGAAGGCAATATTATCACACAATTTAGTTAATGTTTTTTTTTGGTACAGTTCTAACTGAGACAGTCAGATGGGTTATTCTTTGGAGTGAGATGTTTAAACTGAGGCAGGTAAATGTAAAAAGTTCCATGTTACTGTTGTAATGAGGAATTGTCCCTTGTGTTCTCACCAATATTTATTCCTTATCCACGAAAACAGATTATCTGGTCATTTTCATATTGTGTTTGTGGGAGCTTGCTGTTCATAAATTGGCTGCCACATTACATAACACCTGTGAACATGCTTCTATATTTTCTTCTGAATTTACCTGGTAGGCGTGTTTTAGCAACTTCCCCATTTGGATCCAGATTAAAATCCAATGCCAAATTTTGACATTGGGCCCAGGGTGCCTATTTAAATAAAGACATCAAAAACAGTGAGCCATATTGTGCTTAATCCATCTTGAATCTCTTGCTTGCCCCCCATGAAATACCCAAGGCCACAATAATCTCTCTCAGTGCCGTGGGTCCTGTCGAACTGGAGGCCACACCGCAACAACCATTGAACGGTGGAGCTGTCTGCTAGTGGTGAACAGACCTCCAGTGGACGATCCTTATGGTTTTTAACAGATTGCCCTGCCAGAAATATTTTTATTAAAAAATTTAAAATATTTTTTTACTTAAACATTTAAGAACAGTTGAATTTTAAGGAAGATTACAGTTTAGTGTGGGCGGGCAGATGGCGGACGGGCCAGTGCATTTAAAGCAGCAGAATTTAACTGCATTATCATGGTGTTTGGCACAGTACTACGTAAAGGAATATTTTAGGATAGTTTGGTTATAGTAGTAGGCTTTAAGAAGGAAAGAGCGGAAGAGAGATTTAGGAAGGAAGTTCCAGACTTTGTAGTATTCTTGGAAGAATTTATGGAAATAGACAGCCACAAGGACATAGAAGAACATTTTAAAATTGAGTCATTGTTTGATGGGGATCCCTGGAGCAGTGACAGCAGATTTGAACAAGAGTGGGACAGTCCCTGAGGATATAGAAGCATTAACAATATCAGCTAACATGAGGGATGGAAAGGAAAATTGTGTGCTTAGCAAGTTAGTGGGATCCAGGCTGGAGACTGATGTACAAGTTAAGTAATTGATTTTATGAGTTGGCCACCTGACTTCCACCAGGTGAATTTGGTTATAATCTACCCTATTATCCTCTCATTCATTAAGTTCACCTGCCAGGAATTTATCAATCACCATCTTATGTGTCTCTTAATTATGCCTTGTCATCTCATTCAAAATCTGAAAATGTTTACCTTTGCTGAGTCATTGTGTTATGTAAGGCACAAATGTATTTTGTCTCGTGTTACACATAGCTGGCATGCACACGTCTAGTTGCTATGTTTTCATAAACCTATTGTGTAGCTGTATTACTTTTGTTTTTATTACACTGCTGGCTTTGTGTGAGCTTTCTTTAATTAAACACTGAGAATATACATAGAAGGTAATCCTTGTGTTGGTGTAGGCAGTATTATTGTCAGGTTTTCTTTTTAATGAAGAAATTGGTGAAAATTATATCACTGCTGTCCTGCCCAATAGTATGGGTTTAATTTTATGGGTATGACAGATGGTGTCACCTTTGTCCACAATATCATGAATGCAGTGCTTGGCTGGCAAGTACCTTGCACAGGAAGAGGACAGTTTGGATTGCTGCACTGAGAGCCCTGACAGGTTCTCTTCCTGACTTTGAGAACTGCATTTAGCCTCATAACACATCTCTACACAGTATTGTTTCTGGCAACACCAGTAAGTCTAGTCTCTTCTTATAACTCAAGCCCTCCAGTCCTGGTAACTTCCTTGTGAATCTTTTCTGCACTCTTTCCAGCTTAATAATGTCCTTCCCACAGCTAAGTGACCAGAATCACACACAATACTCCCAAATGCGGTTCCACCAACGTCCCAAGTCTTGTACTAAGTGCCCTGACCGATGAAGGCAAGTGTGCCATGTGCCCTCTTCACTATCTTGTCTACCTGTGTTGCCACTTTTAGGAAACTGTGTGCTTGTATTCCTTGGTTTTTCTGTTCACTGACACTCCCCAGTGCCCTGCCATTTAGTGTGTAAGTCCTTTCCTCATTTAACTTCCCAAAATGCAACACTTCACACTTGTCCGAAAGAAATTCCATCCTGCTGTCCTTGGCCAACTTTCCTGAGTGACAGGTCTCGATGACAGAGCTGAAAGGGGGTCTCCTGCCGAAAGAAGTTCACCAGTTGCAGCTGATCATACTCCCCAAATCCCCCAAGTTGTGTTGGCAAACAAGCATGTAAAAAATCTCAGTAGATTCCTGTGGAAGATCAGCTTTCAAGCTTTAAAAAAATGAGCTTTGAAATTCAGTTGCGTGGCATTTTTTTCAGTTTTACACAATTCAGAATCTTTTATCCCCCAGGGTTATTACTCTGGAAATTCAACTAATAGCTTTGGGCATCAGTGTCAGGGCTGCATGGAACGCTGTCGTTTCTCATGTGTTACTGCTTTTGGAACATTGAAGGAACACTTAGAGCATTTGTCTCAGGAGTATCCATTGTTGTTGATCCAGGACAGGATTTATAGTCCCCTGGAGGAAAATAGATTAATTAACACACCAGCACAGACTTGTTAAGAACATCTTGTGTTTAACCAGTTTGATGGAATTCTTTGAAGAAATAACAGTTAGAGTTGATGAGGGTGATGCAGTCAAAAGAGTTTCAGGTTTTTTCTAAGGTACCACATAACAAGCTTACCAGCAAAGTTGAAGCACATGCCACGAAAAAGGCTAAGTAACAGACAACAGAAGATCATGGTGTAACATTCCTCGTGCTGGAGGAAGTTGAATAGTGGCATTCCCTATGGATTGGCATTGGTGGTGCTGCTGTTTAATGACGTAGCCTTGGGGCAGCAGAGGTGTATTTTTAAAATTCTCATCCATGTTTTCAAATCCATCCATGAACCTCATCTCACCTTGTCTCTTTAACTTCCTCAGGCATTTCTTTCTACTCTTGTAATTCTGATCTCTTGATCATTCCCAGTTTTCGTCACTGTTCCATTGTTGATGGTTCTGTTTCTTCCTGCTGAGGTTCTAAGCTCAGGGGTTTCACCTTGCACTTCTCCATCCCTCTGCATTTACGATATTCCCTGAAACCTACCTCTTGGTCACTTGTTTTTACATCCCCTTGGAGATCCTGGCATCAAATTTTGTTTAATATTGTCTCCTGAAATTGGTAACTTTTGCCATATTAGAGTTGATATATAAATGCAATTAAAAATATTGACAAACCTTGGAACTGTGTTTGAAACTTCAGTCAAGTTGAACAAATATTCAGGCACTAAATAGGTAATAAAGTGATAAGTTTAGAGAAATTTTAGAAAATGGGAGATGAAAGAAAAACCGAGGCCAGTTGTGGAGTTCAAACATTTTAAAAATGAGAATGTAGCTAAAGTTTGAAATTATTGAAAGCATTTTTCAGTCAAGGTGGTATGAGTCTTAAAGAGTTTATTAAAAAGACTGAAAATTTGATGTGCAATTTGAGACATCAAGTAATCAGAGGTCGTACAGATATCCATGAGCACGGAGAACAAATCTGTGGTTATTTTTCATACAAGTAATATAGGCATAAAAGAACACTGTTTCCAATATATGTCAGGCAGAATTCCATTTACCTCCTGACATGCTGTGTGAATAGCAAAAATATCCACTGTGGTTTGCCACGCAATTTAAGTATCTATCTTATTGTGGCGTTTCCTTCACTAATAGGTGCCATATTAACACTCCCTAGCTTTTAGTCACCTTGTCTGTGGACCTACTGAATGAAGAACCCTTGTGGTATTGAGACATGGATGCAGTAGAAAAATATTGCTGCTCCTGCCTGTGCCTAACCCACTAAGTAAAATCAAATGAGATTGATTTCAAGGACCATCGTCAAAAGTGAGAGCTGAAACAACAGTGATTTTTATGTTTTTGTAATTCTAATGGGAATTTCAATTTCTGACTTTATTTGCCTTAATATAAATGTTTATTCTATATTGCTGTTCTGATTTGCATACAACTGTCTATTGAGTTACCTCTGCTCTCAGTTCTTGTGCACAAGAGTGACAAGTAGACAACTAGACTTCTTAGGCAGTACCTCAGGTTGGAGGAAAACTTTGGCACAAGCTCTGTAGGTTGTGATGTGGCTGCTGAGCCCAAAGTTTGATCCGCAGAATCTACCACAGGTGGGAGAAGGTGCTTGACAGCCCAGGAACTCGGGTTTGATCCTTACCATAGGTATTGTCTGTGTGGAGTTTGCATGTTCTCCCTTTGACTGTGGGATTTCTGCCAGGTGCATTGATTTCCCCCCACCTCCCAAAGATATAGGTTGTTTGGCTCCTGTGAAATGCTCTGTAGTGAAGGTAAGTGGCAAACGGGCAAGTGAGAGAGAACGTGCTGCAAGGGAGTAAGAAGGGGAATGGGACTGGTGGGATTGCTCTGGTTAGAGCAGGCATTGATCTAATGAGCTGAATGGACACCCTCTGTGCTGCAGAAAGTAAACAAAAACATCCTTGAAGCATTTACTTTCTCCACCAGGTAATCTCTTGCCGTGACAAAGCTAGGAATGGAGTTCCTATGTCAGGAGTCTGGTGGTGGTCATACAAATGAATTTGGCCTGTCCATCAGAACTTGTTTCGATGCTGGGGTCGTTGCTATGGACACTGATGTTAGTTTGCCTATCCTACCAGTAGATTTGGTGGGCGCAGTGTTGGTTGTATCTCTCCAGAATTTTGTTGTGCTTGCTATTTCTTTCTGAGTCCATGTCTCCAAAGTGTAGTGGAGGGCAGAGATAAGTGCTGTACAGTGGTAATCATCAGTTTGAGGTCTTGATCTTCAAACACTATTTGGCACAGTCAGCCAACCACCAGCACTGGAGTTGGGGGGGAGGGCAGGGAGTGATAGCAAATGTAATCATTTATACCTAGCTTTGCTGAGAGATGCCTTCTGGGGTATGAGACGTGAACATTTAATGTCGAAGGTCAGTGTTTTGCAATGGTAGAAGCCATTGTTTTTCACATGTCTTGTAGAAGGTCTATTTGCTTGTATGCATTGGTGAATGAGTTGACGATGACTTGAAGCTTGAGTGGTCTTGGTTTGGGTTAAAGGAAACATAGGTTTTCTATTTGTCCCGTGGATTCATCCAAATGAAGTGGGAAACTTATTGGTGTTGCAAGAATGATGGAGAGCAGTGTTTCGGTGATAACACGGCCTTGTTTGAGGTCACCCCTCATCCTCCTTTGCTCCAGGAGTAGGGTGGACAGAGCAAGCCCTATTCTACCTCTTTGTTCTAAAAATCTGGTCCCCAGATAAGAGATGTATCAAATATTAAACTGGTAAGAACAGATACTAACTGCTTTTAGCCAAATTATAGAAAAGATAATAACCTGGATGTTATGTTTATAATGATAATGAAATGCATTCACTGTAGTTTGTGCATACATGCTTAAAGGAGTTAATTTAAAATCTGCTTTAGGTGACTTCTTCCTCCTCAGCCTTCTGCACACAATCAAGAGAAAATAATAATGATGAGAACTTAAGGCGCCTTCCAGAGAAGGCAGGCTGGAGTAGAAATGGAGAGAGCTCCCAGATTTGTACAAAGGGACTCTGAGGTGCTGCTGGCTCAGGCGGATGTCAGGAATGTGGTTCAGTATGCCAGATATAGGAGATCTACTAAGGCAGCAACACAAGGACCCTGTGGGGAGGTGAACTAAGGAACAATGCAAACAAAAATTATAACTCACAAGGTATGTGAAGGTGAACTCAACAAGCCTTTCAGGATTGTTCCGTCACTCTGGCTCACAAAATCCAAGTGTTTTTTTCCAAAAAGTGAGTTATTCATATTTGAATCTCAGAAAGTAAACATCTCCAATTCTCCTGAGACAGGCAGCTGCCCTCATGCAGGCAGCTGGGCACATTTCTTCCCTGCTCATGCTCAAAAAACATTATCTTTCCAAGTGTTGGCTTTAATTAGGAACCCCTCAGGTTCATGTGCTTGTGCCTGTCTTTTACAAAACCAAAATCAATGAGGAGGCTGGGGCCAGGATGGTAATTCAAAAAAACAAACAGCCCACATTATCTGTATGAGCTCTTTGAAATTGCAGTTGGTTTCAGTGAGAGAAATGTCTAAGGTGGTTCCTAGTACCTAAGGAAACAAAGGGCTTCAGATCGCAGTGGACTAGTAATACTAGAGAAACAAAGGACTGTTTTTCACCACAGGCGCTGCCTGGCCTGCTGAGTTCCTCCAGCATCGTAGTGTTTTTCTCCTAGTATCTAGATTCTGATGCTGGTCTCTGGTGCCTGGACTGGCCTCTGTTACCCAGAATTCCAGCCTCGACTTTGTTTGTGACTTGGGCTCAATGTCACGTATAGCAGAGGATCCAAGCCCTTTAATGGCTGGGACTGGGCAGACAGTGTGGGGAGTTGTCCTTACTCCAAGTCTTCAGCTGTAGCCTTGGCAGTGCTTTCTTGGTCTTCACAGGGCACAGACCTTCAGGGACATCTGTGTGATAATGTCACTGGTCGCTCCTTTTATAAGATATCTTTATTAGTCACATGTACATCGAAGCACACAGTGAATTGCATCTTTTGCGTAGAGTGTTCTGGGGGCAGCCCGCAAGTGTCACCACTCTTCCGGCGCCAACATAGCATGCCCACAACTTCCTAACCCGTACATCTTTGGAATGTGGGAGGAAACCAGAGCACCCAGAGGAAACCCATGCAGACACAGGGAGAACATGCAAACTCCTTACAGACGGTAGCCGGAATTGAACCCGGGTCGCTGGTGCTGTAATAGCATTATGCTAACCGCTACACTACCGTGCCTGCCAATTTTAAGGAATTGTGGCTGTTCTGATCAATTTTCAGTCCCACGGCCTTTGTTGGTTTTGCAGGAAAATTGTCATTCTCTGTCAGTGTTACATGGGATGGAAGGCTTTCCTTTCATCTATAGCAATTCAGATACAATATGGGACTTCAGGCTGTATGGCTGCCTGTATGTGGGATGTCTGTGCAAGTGACTGCCTGCCTCTGAGTGCAGCACCTATGTGGCTGCCTGCTGAGGGTGGGGATGTGTGTTGCTACCTGTCAATGAAGGTGTGCATTCCTGAACTAGCTCCACTTCTAGACAAACTGTTCTAGTGCATTACAACACTGGCATCTATCTGGCCATGTAGAAAATTGTCAAAAAGTTTCAAAAAGCTGGATCTCAGAAGTGAGGTAAAGTCCTTGATATCAAGGCAGCATTTGACCAATTGTGGCATCATGGAGATCTAGAAGAACAGTTAGCATCAAGGAGAAAACACTCTAGTTGTTGGAACCATACCTTGTGCAAAGGGAATTGGTTATGGTTGTTGGTGGTCAATCATTCCAGTTGCAGAATATTGTGCTGGGTGTCCTTGTTCAATTCAGTTCAATTACTTTCCTTCCATCATTCATTCCATTCAACACTATTGCACTGTGGCTGCATTGTGAGCCATTCACAAACAGCACTGCAGTTAGGCTACTCCATCAGTACCTCCCAAACCTGTAACATTTATCAGAATGATCAACAATGTCAGATGGATGATAACAACACCACTTCAGGCTCTTCAACAATCACATGCCATCCTGGCAGGGATCCTATCATTATTCCATCATCATTACTGGGTTCAAATCCTGGAAGACCCTACCGAAGTACCTTGTGAGCTTACCTTCATCTGAGGGACTTCAGTGATTCAAAGAACTGGCTCACTTCTTGGGTGTAATTAAAAATGGGCAGTAAATGCTGGCCAAGGTAGTGATGCCCACATCAATGAAAAATGAACAAATGTTAAAAAAGTCTCATCCATCAAGATCTCTGGCCCCATGTTGAGATAAACAGGATGCATGCTCTCTCTTTTTGCCTGTCTCAGTTTGCCATTAATTCAGCTACATCACTTGCAGTGGTGGTGGAGCTTCTTGGTGAGGGGTCCTTTAAGCACTGGTTCACTGATGTGTTGCTGTGCAGCTAACTGCTGGAAGCTGCGCTCAATTGAATGCAATTGTATGGAAATGTTGCCTGCTACTTTAAACTAGGATTGTGATCCAAAGGCACAATCCTTGTACATCAGCTGAGGTCTGCTTGAGTAAGCACTTCTGTGACAAAATGGATGAATCTTAATGCATGATAATTTACACATGAAGCTGTATTTTCACCTGTGCTTATGACAAGTTGCTGAAGTCTGAATTCCCTCATGATGTACCCACTAATGTATCAACCTCAAAAAAGGCAGTGAGGTTGTGGTGACTATAACTGTCAATTAGTATTCATATGTTTAGTTCTGGGAATCACGGGTGACTTTTCTCTCCAATATTTTATAATCTTGTCCCCACATCCTAGACAAGTGAGCAGGCTAGGATTGGCCAACTGACCACATTCATGTTTTCAGCTTTATTATAATTAATATATTAACATGGTAAGTTTTCTGTGAATTCATTCATAACTGAATTTTAATAAATTCTGTAAACTATTAAACAGAAACACTTTAATGTTTTCATTTTTAGCAGATATTTAGCAGATTTAGCAGTAAGCAATTCAAGAGGGATCTTTTCCCCTTCTGCCTCCTATGTGACCAGGGTGCTCACTGAATGGTTGGGGTGCAACATATGTTTAAAAGCAGGCAACATATCAGCTACCATGCAGTGAGGAAGTCCCTTGGGGCCATTTGTCTCTGACAATAGAAGAGAAATGAAAGAAGACAGGAAGGAGACTGGAGGTAGAACTCCCCTGAAAGTCTCCCGAGCCCTGGTAGCTTTCATAAATTACTGAAGAATTCAGATGAAATCTGGGGAGTTCTTCGGAAGTACCTGATAGCTGTGATGTGCAGACATGTCCACACAGTAAATGGATGGCTTCCTTTTAATTTCAAGTGAGAGTTAGGCAAATCTGGCTGTATTTATAGGTATTAACTGACAGAGAGTGATTTTTCAAAGGGTGGTATATTTGAAGGAAGAAAAGTTGTGGGAGTTGAACACTAAACTCATATTTAAACTGCTTCTCTAAGGAAGACTCTCATTGGCATCGTGCCATTGCTCCAGATTGTTATTTTTTATAATCCATCCCTGCAGACATATAAGCAACTTTTCGTAATTCTTTTCTCCAAAGCTAACAGTAAGTCTTTCCTTTGGTTCCATTGCAGCTTGTATTGTTTCCATGACCTTTATCCGTGAATATTTTAAGTCGCTGAATGAACAATTTCACAGAGATGTTTGTGATGGGCAGCATATGAAAAAGGCATATCACAAATTGAGAGATGTTTGATTTCTGGAATATAATCTGAACCAGGCAATCTAAAATTGTATAGACTACAAAATCCAACTGAAGGGAGGGTTGGGGAAACTGGCAAGATTCCCATTAAAATCCCCAGTTGGCTGGGTTTGATTAATTTTCCAGGGTCCTTTGGGATGTTTCTGATTTCTGCTACCCATCCACGATCCATGTTCTTGGAAGCTATAAGTAGATGTAAAATTAATTCAACTTTTTTTTAAAAAGATGATATTCATGTAGAACCCTCAGCCGTTTGATATTGTGTCTTTTCTCTGCTCCAGGCCCTGGATCATAACATCCTTATTAGTAAAATCCTACATAATTCCAGGCTGTTGGTTGTGGCTATCGCTTCAATACTGCCATGTAAAAGTACAACATGATGCAACTTTTTCAGAGCAAACAAACCAGTATCCCTGTTTGTCTTCTGTTAGGAGGATTAGAATGATATGGCAGTGAGAATGAAACACCATCAGGTTCTTTGTGACAAATACATCTGTATTCTATTTGGTACACACAGATGTGGAACATTATCCAAGATCTAAAATGAAAACTACTCAATTCTGTACCGGGATCGTGTATGTTAATTTTATACATTAAATACCTCCACAGTTGAGTTGTTTCCTATTGTACAATACTTATCTGCTTTAACTGTAATTATCTGGTGCTTCGACTTTCACCTTCACAATTTATCGTTGCCGTTTCAGAATCTGGAGCTATATTACATTCAGCTAAATTAGACCAAGGAATATGAATATAAAATGAAAATGTAGTTTATTTATGGAAAATTAATTTCATTTATAAATATTAAAAATCATGGAAGGGTTTTGGACTCCAAGGTTAAGTGCTATTTTAAATATGGCATATCAATCCTATGGTAATCATACAAGATTCACTAAATTTGCATGACAAATTTAAAGCCAAGTATCTGTATTTAAAATAATATTGAATTGCCTCAACAAAAATATTTATTGTGCCTGCATCAGACCTTAGGATCTGAATTTGGTGTTTCATTTGTTAAAGAGAGAGTGAAGTATTTAATATCAACAGGCTTGAATTTAATTTGTGTATATAACTTCCAAAAGGCTTATTTGTTTAAGAGTAGGAATATTAAAACAGATGGGCAAAATTTGCAGTGTGTTACCTAGAGTTAATGAAATGTTCAGTCAGGAACTGAACTATGCAAAACTTAATGGCACGGTTCTCCTAGTTACTGCTGCTTACTACCTAGGAGACTCAGTCCAGCAGTACAGGCAAAATGGAATTGTTCATGGGTCATATGTTTATTGTCCCTGGACTAAACCCTGTATCTTTAGGGAATACACAGTGTTGATGCTGTGTCCTTGAGAAGTAAATGTAAACTCCACTAATAAAATTCATATGCTGCAAATCCATATGCCAGAATGCAGATGAGTCCTTTGCTGTGGAACAGTTTAAAAACCTAATTGTTTTATAAGTACAGCCTGAAATCAACTAGTCTATCTCCTCTACAAAACTTTGTGCTGAAATTATTAAACTTGAAGTGACTGGAGCCTCTATTATGGTAATTAAAATGTTTAGCTTAAGCAAAGCAGGTCAACATAAACACAGCAGTAGGAGATTTTGCTGTCTGAAACAGATTGACATTGCACTCAGTTTAAAAAAAAATCCAAGCATACTTTAGACAGTCTTTTCCAGGGGAACTTGCAGAAATGGCTGGGAGAATTCTCTGCAGCAAGGCACTACATGGGGCAACTGAATAGAGATGCACAGAGCCAGCTGTGTCACTTTGCCAGTACTGTCAAACTGTCAAAAAAAATGAATGTTTCTGAAACATTCAGAAGCTTTAGAATCACTTGAAAACAAAAATAAATAAAAGCAAATAAATCCAAAAGTTTATTTAATTGCAAAACCCTTGGATATATGTAAATTTTAATGGCAAGTGCAAAACATTGGGCATTTAGCCCAAGTTCCCTATCCCTTGAAAGATACATTGTCGAGCTGCAGCTTACAGTGTAGCAGTACATCACCAAGAGCAATTTCAGGATTTCTGTATCCACATATGATTCCACAGAAATCCCAACATTACTGTCAGATTCCCATTTTAAAAATTCTTACAAATCTGGGCCAGTATGTTTTCCATAGTTTTCCACTCCTGTCATTGCAAAGCAATTTTATTTACTGTAAGCAGCAACAAAAAAGAACTAGAATATTTAAGAACAGTAGTTATGCCATGTATTCCATTGAAAAGTCCCTTATGAACGTCTGCCAGAAATCCTGTGTTAAAGGATACAGATTGATTTTTACACCATCCCATGATAGGTGCTATACTGGAACTACTGATATATTTGGGCATGAATGCTGTAGATGGCTGTTGGGTCATACTCAGCATTAAGTGACCTGTTATGTGACAAACTCATTGTTTCCGAATTTTCTTCATAGTCACATTTTTTTAATATTTTTAAACTACAAACATTTTAAAATTTACAGTTTAGTACAGTTAGTATTTTTGATCTGAAATCTGCTCCCACTGTCAATTACCTTCAAATTATTTCAGCTAGCAAGGCTCATATTGCTTTCCTGCTTTTCCCTGAAGCCTGTGATCAACCCATTTCTAGTCTCTTGTCCTTGGTTATTGGGTCCAGCACTTTCTCATGGTCTTGGCTTGCTCCCACCTTTTGAATGGGGAAGTTATTTCTTTAAGTATTTTTCTTCCCATCTGAAACCAGTGTAATTTGCGGCCAGTGTTTATAGGACACACTTCCTTCTCTGCACCTTGCAGGGAAATGAACAACGTGATCATAACTTGCTGCAGCTTTTCTTTGCTGCACAGATAAATCAACATGAAAATCTGTAGACCTAATGGGGTTTTGCAATTGGGTAAGGTATGGGGTGGGAGAACATTGATTTTTATGTCTGATCTTGAGGGATTCCTGTCAGCATTTTTTGTCCACCTGATGTCATTACAGGGCAGTGTTCTAAGTTTGTGTACAGCAGTTGCTCATAAAACAGGTGAGACGTTATTTAACTTAACAGGATCTCAAATGCAATACATGGGTACTGAATTAAGTAGATGGTGAGGTGCCTGTCTTATGGTCCCTTTGAAGATTGCCAGAAGAGCCATTTTCTTTCACATTTTTTTCTGAGATTTCTCTGAAGCTAGAAATATTAGCTTGATCACCCCCCGCCGTTTCATGCTACTTCCTCAATAGGTAATTCTTGGCAACTTGTCTGTAGAAAGTGTCATTTAAAGTGTGGTGAAGTAGCACTTAATCACCAATAACCTGTTCATCAATGCCCCGCTTGCATTTTCCCAGGACCACTCAGCCTCAGAACTTGTCACAACATTAGCCCAAGATGAAAATATATCATTGCTCTTTTATTGTGACTTTGTCTAAATCTTGGAATCTCTACCTAATAGCACTGGGAGTACCCTCACCAGTAGGATTACAGCAATTCAAGAAGATGGTTCACTACCAATCTTTCAAGGCCATTTAGGAATGGGGAATAAATGCTGGCCTTGCCAGGTATGCCAGTATCCTGGAAAAATAAGAAGAACAAAAACTAGTCTCTAGCGGGAAACCACAGGCTAGTTAGCTTAACATCTGCCATTGAAAAAAAATATTAAAAGCTATTATTAAAGATGTTCTCGGAGGCCAATTAGAAAAAAATTAAAGTCATCAGGCAAGATGGTTTTGTGAAAATGGAATCAAATTTAACCATTTATTAGAGTACTTTGAAAAAGTAATGTGTGCTGTGGAAAAAGGGTACCAGTGGATGTACTATAATTAGATTTCCAGAATGCATTTGATAAGGTGCTGCATCAAAAGTTATTGAGGAAAACAAGAGTTAATGGTGTAGGATGTAACATATTGCCATAGATAGAAGATTCGTTGGCCAGCAGGGAACAAAGAGTAAGCATAAATGGGTCTTCTGGTTGACAAGATATTATGAATGATGTGCCACAGAAAATTGTGCAGGAGTCTCAGTGTTTTTCAGTTTATATAAATGGCTTAGATGAATGCACCAAAGGTATAGTTGCTTAATTTTCCATTAAAGCAAAGTTGGAAGGTAAATTGTGAAGAAGTTATAAGCAGGCCACAAAAGGATAGATGTGTTAAGTAATTGGGTAAAGATCGAGCAAATGGGGTATAATGTGAGAAATGCAAAATGGTCCATCTAAGCACGACAGATCAAAAGGCATATTATCTAACTAGTGAGAAGTTGCAGGGCTTTCCCAGTGCATGATTCTCAATATGCTAGTATGCAGGTGTTACAAGTAATTAGCAAAGCTAACGGAATGTTATTGTTTAATGTGAGGAAAATTGAATGTAAAGATAAGGAGGTAATGCTTCAGTTATATGGGACTTTGGTGGGACCACACCTAGAGTGCTATGCACAATATTGGTCTCCTTATTTAATGTCTATGCACTGAAGAAATTTAGAGAGGTTTTTGGAATGGGAGAATTGGCTTATTAGGGTTACAATCAGATCAGCCATTATCTTATTAAATGGTGCAGCAGGTTCGAGACTGAGTGTCCTGCTTCTGCTCCTAATTCACATGTTGGTATGTACCCAAAAGTTTCAGTGATCATAATTCTGTCCATATATGGATATTTAGGCACACTCCATTGGCCCAATCAATATTCTAGCTTACTTATTTCTATTATGCTCACTCTAATGCAAAATAAATAATACTACACTGTCGTGTTAAGAAGATAAATTGAACCTACTTTCTTGCCAGTGAGATGATTAAATGGCTCCCTCTTCATTAATAAATAAATCATGTCAGTATGCCATCCCCTTTGCCACCAAATAATTCAATAAACATCTGTGATTCCTGTATTATTAAATCTCAGCATCACTGTCCCATGTAAATTAATAAAATTAACCTTCATTGATAAAAATAAATAGCTGCTGGTGGAACATTTTTTTGCAGCAGTGGTGCACTGTGACAACATACAAGTGTTTGCTGTTTAGAGCAGGAAATATGACTTCTAATAAGAATTAGAATTGCCTTGCAAATCACTCAATTATTTCAACACCACCTTTGCCATGGACCTGTCAATGTGCTCTCGTTATCCAGACTATTGTGAATTAAACTGAAGAAAGATTTGATTATTCCATAGCACCTTTGAGCTAAAAATTATTTCTAGAGAAACAAAGGACTGCAGATGCTGGATCAAAAATTCTTACTGCCAGGAACAGCTCATTGCACTGATGGTGAACAATAGGTTAATGCTTGTTTTGTGTGAAGGCTGACCAATACAATATTCTCTTTACACACAAGGCTCAAGGTGAAATGTCATTTAGGTTAGGTCTTGTTAATGCACACAGTAGCCTTTCATATCAGGTAAGGCACAGCTTATGACTTGTGCGGTCAGGGGTGGTGGAGGGAGTCCAATGGGAAGCAAGGATCAGCAGAACAGCAGAATAGGTTATGGGAGCACAAAGCTTGGGTCAAGGCAGAGGTTTCTAAGGAAGCTGTACTGGTTAGATAATGGAGAAGATGGTTATTATTAAGATGTGGTGGAGGCAGAGATTGGGATCATGACTTGGCCAAAGTATGACAGTTCAAGGGAAACCCACCCAAAGGCACTGGATCTCACGTTAGTAGTGAAAACCTGCTTCTGCATGAGTGGCCAATTACATGTTTGGGTCATACACAGGCATTTGAATCTCCTGGAATCATAGAAATGTACAGCACAGAAATAGCCCAGTATGGCCCACCTCGTCCATACCAACCATGACGCCTATCTATGCTAATTCCATTTGCCCTCATTAGGCCTGTATCCCTCTACTCCTTTCCTATCCAAGAACGCGTCCAAACATCTCTTAAACATTGTCATTATATTTGTTTCCGCTACTTCCTTTGGCAGCTTGTTCCAAATATTCACCACCCTCAGTGTGGAAAAACTTACCCTTCAGATCTCCTTTAGCTTTCTCCCTCTTACTTTAAAACTGTACCCACTCATTTGAGACTCCCCTGCCCTGGGAAAAAGATTCTGACCATCTATTCTATCTGTGCCCTTCATAATTTTGTAAACTTCTTTAAGGTCACCCCTCAGCCGACTACAAGCCAATGAGAATATCAATGAGAGTGAGAGATCCCAGCCTATCCAATCTCTCCTTATAACTTCCATTCCAGGCAGCATCCTGGTGAATCTCTTCTGCACTTTCTATAATGCTAGCAAATCCTTCCTGTAGTGTGACAACCAGGTCTGTACACTATACTTCAAGTGCGATCTAACCAACATTTTGTACAACTGCAGCATGACGTCCCAAATCTAATAATGCCTTGGTCGATGAAGGCAAGCATAACAAATGCTTTTTCCACTACCCTATCCACCTATGTCACCACTTTCAGGGAATTATAGGCTTGTACCCAAAGTGTCTCTGTACATCAGCACTCCTGAGGTCTCTGCCATTCACTCTGTATGTCCTAACTGAATTTGACCTCCAAAATGCATTACCAAATACCTGTCTGGATTAAATTCCATCTACCACCAATCCACCCAACCGTTTATCTGATCAGAGTCCCAGAAGTGGGGTCCAAAAATATACTGTACACCAGCAGATGCTACTACTTATGTTTGAGTGCCTCCATGTGTCTGTGTTTCTTTCTTATGGAGGACTGGATGTAATTTTGTGTGGATTTATGATCATGGCAGTAGATAACTGTTCACTTGCAATTCAGTTCTGTAGCAAACATATACATTGCTTTGTACAATAGAATCTCTAGGCCTCTGATTATCTGGATATATCTTGCCTTATTTTCCTACTTAGTTTATAAATATTAGTGAAACATCAGACATGCTGTCTTACAGGTAAAAATGAATGCATTATATAAGCTATTGATAATATTCGGAGATGCTTCCAGATTCGTTGTACCTGGCAGAGCATTTTGGTATTGGCAATCAATAGTTTAAAAAAAATAAATAAAATTTACCAAACTGAACAAATAAATTTAGTGTGCACGTGTGTGTGTTTACTATCTGAGATAGAATTTATTATTATGTAAATTGACAGAATGAAAGCTCGGTTATCACTGGAGTTTATTCTTACTGTGTTTTGAAAGTTACTTTGCAGTTGATCTTTGGTCTTGCTTTGCTGTCTTGGACTATGTAGAATCCAAGAATACAGATATTTCCCAATCCATGTTATGGAACCTTTCAGCTGTCTGCTAAAATATGAGGTTATGACCAGTGTAGACATTCTCCTGTGTCTCCTGTCCCAGTGGGGGGAAGACGTTGATGCCCCTTTACCTGCAGCATCTGTGGAGCCTGGTAAACAGACTGTTAGTGCTCATTGTGTATCAAGCTATCAGTCATGAGCAAATATTGACTTGGCTAGAGTTATATAATTTGCAACAAAGTGGACTGAAATGAAGTTTAAATGAGATGTAAGGAAAAGTATGAATGAGAAAGACAGGTTTCCCTTTCATAGAGAGTTAACTTACTTTGCAGCTAGATTCAAGATAATCAGTGGAAAACTTGGAGGGATATTGAGGGAATTTGTTTTCACCAGATGAATGTAGCTGTCTGCAACACGCTGTCTGCAACACACTGTCTGAAAGAGTGGTACTAAAAGTATCCACTTGATATGCCATAATCTACAAAACTTTGGTGCGAGTGTTGGATATTGGAACTGGGCTCAATGATTCTTTTTTCAGGAGCATGGACACAAGCTAAATGGTTGTTTATTGTGCCATAAACCATAAAATGATTCTATAGTGTTACACAAGCGTCCAAAGCCTTATTTCTATTCCGGGAATTGCCCTTGCCTGCTATAGTGAACATGTGTTATTTATGTTACATGACAGCTTGCACAAATATTGTTAATCATTCTTTCACTAGAAGAACAAATGTTTTGTGAATAATCTTGATCTCTATAATCTTGTGAATAATCTGGATGAATATGTTGAAAAATGATGCAGAAGGGAAATTGATGAATATCTGATGTAAATGTCTAAAGCTGTGACATTGAAACTCATTCAGTTTGTTAACCTTATCACTCTTGTAACATAAATATTCCAATTATTTTCCAGGTTATCATTTTCTAATGTAGGTCTATATTGTGCAGACACACACAGTCTGCTGGAAGAACTTTACGGGTCGAGTAGCATCTGTGGGGGGGAAAGCAATTGTCGACGTTTCGAGCCAAAAGCCTGCATCAGGACGGAGAGTGGATAGCCAGTATTAGAGGAGAGGGAGACAGCCAGTATTAGAGGAGAGGGAAGTGGCAAGACAGGAGCTTGAGGTAACTGGTGGACTGGTGAAGGATGAAGGGCAAGTTAAGTTTGGTAGGGGAGGGGAGGGGTGGATGATGGATGGAGGCAGCAAAGAAAAGGGGAGGCAGATGGAGCGAGGTGGGGACCAACTGAGTTCCTCCAGCAGGCTGCTCCAGATTCCAGCATCTGCAGTCTCTTGTGTCTCTTGGTTTATATAAAGACCTTAAGACCATAAGACATAGGAGCAGAATTAGGGCATTCGGTCCATTGAGTCTGCTGTGCCGTTCGATCATGGCTGATTTATTTATCTCTCTCAACACCATTCTCCTGCCTTCTCGGCATAACCTTTGATGCCCTTACTAATCAGGAACCTATCAACTTCCGTTTTAAATATACCCAATGACTTGGCCTCCAAAGCCATCTGTGGCAATGAATTCCACAGAGTCACCACCCTCTGGCTAAAGCAATTCCTACTCCTCTCTGTTTTAAAGGAATATCCTTCTATTCTGCGGCTGTGCCCATTAGTCCTAGACTCTCCCATTACTGGAAACATCCTCTCCACGTCCACCCTATCCAGGCCTTTCAATATTCGGTTGGTTTCAATGAGATCCATCCTCATCCTACTGAACTCCAGCGAGTACAGGCCCAGAGCCATCAAATACTCCTTGTATATTAACCCTTTCATTCCCGGGATCATTCTCGAGAACCTCCTCTGGACCCTCTCCAATGCCAGCACATCTTTCCTTGGATATGGGGCCCAAAACTGCTCCCAATACTCCAAATGTGGTCTGACCAGCAGCACCTGATAAAGCCTCAGCACTACATCCTTGCTTTCATATTCTATTCCTCTTGAAATGAATGCTAACATTGACATTGCATTTGCCTTCCTTACTACCAATTCAACCTTCAAGTTAATCTTTGGGAAATCCTGCACTAGCACTCCCAAGTCCCTTTGCACCTCTGATTTCTGAATTCTCTCCCCGTTCAGAAAATAGTCTACGCCTCTATTCCTTCTACCAAAATGCATGACCATACACTGTATTCCATCTGCCACTTCTTTGCTCATTCTCCCAACCTGTTCGTCCTTCTGCAGAATCCCTGCTTCCTCAACACTACTTGCCCCTCCACCTATCTTTGTATCATCTGCAAATTTGACCACAAAGCCATCAATTCCGTCGTCCAGATCATTAACATATAACGTGAAAAGTAGTGGACCCAACACCAACCCCTGCAGAACACCACCGGTCACCGGCAGCCATCCAGAAAAGGCCCCCTTTATTCCCACTCTTTGCCTCCTGCCAGTTAGCCAATCTTCTATCCATGCTAGTATCTTTCCTTTAATACCATGGGCTCCTATCTTGTTTAGCAGCCTCATATGCGGCACCTTGTCAAATGCCTTCTGAAAATCTAAGTAAACTACAGCCACTAACTCTCTGTTTATTTCCTCAAAGAATTCCAAAAGATTTGTCAGGCAAGATTTCCCCTTAAGGAAACACTGCTGATTTTTTATTGTTCCTTTTTATGGAAATCTCTATTTAAAATCAAAGTGTTGGTGTGACTGGGGAGTGTGCTTTTTGTGCAGTTTCCTATTGTCAGATTTATGGTTCAGAAAACCTTTGAAAAGCAGCCATTCAGCCCCATTTGATATCCCCCGAGCAGAATTAACTCCTTAATTGGTAGGGGGCTGGAGTATGTTCTTTCTCCAATCAATCTGTCAGGAAATATTGAAAGAAGACGTGGTGTTAGTAGGATATGTTTAATTGAATATATATTTATTACTGGTGATATGTTGGTTGTTTTTGATGAAAATGCATATAGCCTTCAGTGCCCACCGTAGATACTGTGAGTTTAGCGAGTCCTCGTTGCCAGTCAAAGCTAATTGCTGCCACCGTCACACAAATAATACAATGGATAACTAACAACATTTCAAATAATTATGTATTTCTTTATTATTGTAATATTACATTTAAAATACTGAAATAACTAAAGATAAACGATCAGCCATAACAAAGAAATGTTTAATGCTCATTCACTTAATATAATTTTTTCTGTATTTGCAACTTATTTATTGCTCTGCACAATGAAAATGACCACAAGCTTGCAGCTGTAGAGATTTTTCTTTGGAAGAACAATAAAAGACTTACAGATGCAGGTGTTACTTTCAGAAAAATGCATTAACTGATGAATGAGTGGCAACTTCATGCTTATTAATATTGGATTATTTTATTTATATCTGTCACCTTTCAGAGGTTTGATTTTTCTTTCTTTGCTGCTGGGATTTGGGATTCTGAGCAACCACTTCTTATGTTTTAAGACAAAAATGAATTTGGACATGTTCAAAAAATGGTCATGGGCTGCAATCTGTGAAAGTGCATGTTTCAAATGAGCATTTGAGATATAAAGACAGGTTAAAAAAACAGCTGGTCTTTTGAACATTTCTCGTCATGGCATCATGTAAATTTTGCACACCATTTCACCATGCTCCTCCTCTCAGCTGTCAAATGGGCTCTAGGGACAGGCAAAGGAATGCAGAAAAAATCTCTTGAGAGATTCCTTTTAAGTCCCCAAACATGGCCTATTAGTTCTCAGAGAATAGCAAAACTGACCTCTTGGATGCAAACTTCTGAGCCACTCTCAGGATATTATGCAGTTACAATTTGAACAATCAGCCAATCTGCACATAGAGCATGTGCCAGTTCCAGAAATCAAACACTGGCTATAAAATGCAATATGTCCTAACTAAGATTTGTAACATGTCTTTGTCTCAGGTCCTCTCTCATCTATCCATCCGAAATACATTATCCATTTGAACCACATCTACTTTGTGTATTATTTTAAAAACCTGATTCTTATCTATTCAGAGTTTATCTCCCAGAAATTCAATCACTTGGAGCATGTTTTATGGACTATGTAAGTGGATTGCAGAGTTAAATTAATCACTGAACACGATTCATGGTGCATATAATGCTGACTGCAACTTTGTATCATAATGCTTTTCTATGTGTAGCAAGCAAATGCATGAAAAAGAATGAGCACACATCGGTGATATTGATCTCAGTACAAAGCATGTTTGATGCCACGGGACTATGGATATGCTATAAAGGCACAGAATGGTGCATATGTAGCAGAGTAGGCCTAGTAGATGGATCAAGTCATTTTTAGTGAGTCTAATACAGAAGACATTGATGAACTGGATTTCTGGTCGCTATTCAAGTAAGGCTTTATATTCTTTGAGAGAATCCCTGAAGTGTGGAAGGCCATCTCTGCTTCCTTGATCTCCACATTATTGGTGGAGAAGTGGGCGAAGAAGGAATGAATGGGTTTCCTATTGCCTCACTCATAATTGCATCTAACATTTTTCTTTGCCACATGTAAAATGTGCTGCGGCAAATTTTGGCTCCTAATACCTTTGTTTCAAGATATTAGGTCTGAATAAGTACATTGGTTTAATAAATTATGGGCCTGTTTTTCCTTACTTCATTATCTAATTTTACCAACATTATCATTGGACAAAAAGGTATAAATGAAATTGAACAATGCATTACAATAACATTTTGGAGTATTGTTTTAAAGGACAAAAGTCATACTGTAATAATTTAGTGCAGGGCACCAATTTTCCATTTAGATACTGGATCTATATTATAATTACGGACCCTGTATGTGTAAGACAGCTTTTTGGGCTGGTTTGCCCACTGATAGAAGCATTGACACTAGTGGAATAGCAGTGGTGAGATCATGAATGCTGTCATCCTGAGAGAAGGCCGATCCTTGCTGCTGCTGTCCCAGGACATATTGTGGACATATGCAGGTGTTAACGTCCTGTAAAACCTTTAAACCCTGGTATCCATACAGATGATGGCTGCATTTTGAACTTCTACTGCTAGACTTGAACGTTGAGTGGCTGCTTGTGCTGCAGTGGAAGGTGAGATATCAACTAGATGTTGGTGTTTAGGTCTGCAAGTATGCTGATGGGTTCCATGCTCTTCAAAGTCAGTGATAGACTACTGTAATTGGTAACATTGCAGGAAGGCTTTTCCATCAGTCTTCTCCTTTAGACTTTCCCTACAAAGTCCTCTACAGCAAAGTGTGTGCATCATAACCCCTTGTGGAGGTGGAACCTTAGCTTCCTTTCCTTTCATCCTCATCACAGGCTATCATGCCTGTCATCTTGTGCACAGTGGGTCCTCAAACTAACATCTGAAATATGCCAAGTATCAGTATCTGAGTTCTTGGGTAGGAGGGTTAAATCATCTCATCTCTCCTTGCTCTGCTGCCACCATCTGGCCAGCTCTCAGATTTTGGATATCTGACAGGAAACCTTTATGTGGCTAGAGGGTTCTGGTGAGAGGGAAGGGTAAAAGAGAGGTGCCTCCTATCACAATCAGCAAAGAAAAAGAAGCACAGTGACACATGGACAGTGTTCACAACCCCAGCTGCCTGGGTTTGATCCTTCCCTCCAGTGCTGTCTGTGTGCAGTTTGCACACTGTACCTGTGATGATGTGTGCTTCCTCCATCCCAAAGACATGCTGGTTGGTAGGTTAATTGGCCACTGTAAGGTACCGTGAGTGGAGGTGGATGGTAGAAGAATTAGTTGTTGGGCATGTGAGAAAGCTTAGGTTACAGAGAAATAGAAGATGGGATGAATGGGATTGTTTTTGAGAGCTAGCATAGACTTGATGGGCCTATTGGCTGTCTGTAAAGAAATAGGAATATTAAAAATGAATAAATTAAAAAAGACTAAACTGTAAAGGAACTAGGATTTGGTATGAAGATTGACCAGCTGAGCTTCAAAGGTGTCAACCTCATTGTGACTTTCTAATGGTTGCTCTCTTCATGGTAGGCACATTCTCCTCCAGTTATGCTTGTCCCTTGATGGTTATCTGTTAATGCCTGCACCTTGAACAGCAAGTGTGTCGAAAAGTGCTTAAGCAGGGTTTTGCAATGTTCATATCATCTTTGAATTGCTGGCGTTCAGTATGAGCTGTGAAATTTGGAATCATCGTATTGGTATGACAATATAGTAGAAGATGTGAATATTGGGTCCCACTGCTGACTGGTGATTGTCGGTGAGTGAGTGATAGGGGTATGGTGAATTAAGTAATGGATGAGTTTAGTGGGGCACATGGGAAAGACATGTCATGTATTTCAAAACACAAAGGGATAAACTATTGCAGGGTCCAGACCAAGATTGCCAACTCTCCAAGACTGTCTTGAAGCCTCTGGAATGTAACATAAGCCTTCTGGAAACTACTGAAATTGACCCAGGACAAAATTTGTAAGAAAATTGTCCAAACTGGATAGGCAGCCTGAATCGCATCATACTAGTGAATGTGAAACATTCAGATCATTTAATAGTAATGGCCATAACTGTTCAGTTCAAGAATATGTCCAAAGTAAATCCTTTAACTTGTTATAGTCTTAAGGAAGGTTATGTAGACCACAAGAGTTTCTAAAAGTTTATGACTATTTATTTCATAGTAAAAGAGGTACAATTAGTGGTATGTATATTATATGTGACTATATTTGAGGGCTTTTGATGTGGTTGCTCTGTGAGAATATTTTGATGTGAGAGTGTGATCATCTAGCCAACATTCTCAAAATATAATTTAACAGGAACGACTTGCCTTCCTGTGTATTTAAAGCAAGTTCTTTTTGATTAATTCCCATAGAATTATGCATGTTCATTTCAAAGTTTGGTTAGTAGATATATCACAAGTGGAGAAAAGTCTTTCTTTAACCAAGGTTTGTTCCATTCCCTATATTTTACTGCATTTTACAATTGAGAGGAATCTATATTACTGTTGCAAATAGATGTTTGAATACAATTACAATTATTAACAGGTTATTCAGAGCAATGTTTTGCTGTACTTCATTCCATGGCACAACTATGATCTCTGTTTTTGACAGAGAGGTCGCATTTATATCATCTCACTGATTATGACCCTAGGATCTCTTAAAGAACTTTACTGTGACTGAAGTACTTTGTTGAAGTGTAATCATTGGTGTAATGTAGGAAACTATTAACCAATTTGCACACAGCAAGTTCCAACAAACAGCAAAGAAATATTGGCTGAGAGTTTGCAGTTATAGAGACAATGAAACTGTCAGGACTTGCTTGTGACAACAACTTTTGGAATCCACATATCCACAGGGAATCATAGACATCCTGAAATTCTATTCTTTGCCTGTTTAATATGAACTGATTATCACACATGCAATCAAAATAGAATTTGTAACTTGATTTGAATTTCAATGCACTAACAAAAATGTTAAATATTGTTCAGTCTAAAATAAGTGCAGTTTTCATGGTGTAGTAAGTAATAACAACTGAATTACTTCTGTGATCCTGAAAATCCAATTGTACAAACGTACAATTTTTCCCCAGGGCTGAATTGGTGGCCACAAGAGGACATAGGTTTAAGGTGCTGGGGAGTAGATATAGAGGAGATGTCAGGGGTTAATTTTTTACTCAGAGAGTGGTGAGTGCGTGGAATGGGCTGCCGGAAACGGTGGTGGAGGTTGATAAGATAGGGTCTTTCAAGATACTGTTAGATAGGTACATGGAGTTGAGTAAAATAGAGGGCTATGGCTACCCATATAGAGGGCTACCCTAGTAATTTCTAGAGTAGGGACATGCTCGGCACAGCTTTGTGGGCCGAAGGGCCTGGATTGTGCTGTAGTTTTTCTATGTTCTATGTTCTATAGTCTTGTTTTAAAGTCAAAGTGTACATTCAACAGATCGCTAAACATTTCTGGTCTGGTTTCTCTTCAGGTCAGTGATGAGTGATAACCCCTTACTGCAAAATTTGGGAAAATGATCAAAAGTTCTGTCTTCAGTGTTGTTTGGCTGAAAGATAAGTCTGGTCTGGGAACTAGGGAAAATTCCAATGCTCTTCTCAAAATAGAATTTTTTTTTACACATGTATTTTTTGGGGGAACTGTGCTTTTCTGTAAAGGCCAGAATTTATTTTCCATCTGTAGCTTCCTTTAAGAAAGTGGTTGAAGTTGTCTTATTGATCTGATGTAGTCCTTCTGGTGAAGGTTATGCTGGTGGGGAGGAAGTTACAGGATCTAGGATCATCTCATCCTGAGCAAGGCTCAGAAGAATGTGCAGGTGCTGGTGACCCATTTGCCTGAAGCCTTTGTCCTTCATGGTGGAGGTAACAGGTTTGACAGGTAATGTGGGTTACTTTATTCTTGTTAGTGTTTTTTGAGTCCTTTTAGAGCTGTATTCATAGAGACAAGTGGAGAATATTGTATCACTCTCGACATATGCTCAGGAGGGAGGGCGTGAACCCAGATGTTGTGATCCATGTAGGGACTAACGACGTGGGCAGGAAAAGAGAGGAGGTCCTGCGTAAGGAGTTCAGGGAGTTAGGTGCTAAGATGAGGGGCAGGACATCCAGGGTAACAATCTCAGGATTGCTACCTGTGCCACATGCGAGTGAGGAGAGGAATAGGAAGATTAGGCAGATTAATACGTGGCTGAGGGGATGGTGCGAGAGGGAGGGCTTCAGGTTTATGGATAATTGGGATTTGTTCCAGGGAAGATGGGATCTGTTCCAACGGGACGGTTTACACCTGAACTGGAGGGGTACTGACATTCTTGCAGGAAGGTTTGCTAATGCTGCTCGGGGGGGTTTAAACTAAATTTGCAGGGGGAGGGGATCCAGAATGAGAGAGAGGATAGCGAGATGGAGGGTAGAGGACAGATAGGAACTGCACAATTTCAGAACATTAATACGAATGGAGAGAGGAGAAATGGGTTAAAAATCCTATATCTGAATGCACGGAGTGTCAGGAATAAGGTAGGCGAGCTTGAAGCTCAGATACGAATGGGTAAGTATGATGTTGTTGGGATAACGGAGACATGGCTGCAGGGAGACCAGACCTGGGAAATGAATTTTCAAGGGTATACATGCTACCGTAAGGACAGGAAGGTGGGCAGAGGGGGTGGGGTGGCCCTGTTGGTGATGAATGGGATTCAGTCCCTTGCAAGGGGGGACATTGAATCAGGAGAAGTAGAGTCAGTGTGGATAGAACTGAGGAACTGTAAGGGCAAAAAGACCCTAATGGGTGTTATCTACAGGCCTCCGAACAGTGGCATGGATATTGGGTGCAAGCTGAATAGTGAGTTAATGTTGGCATGTGGCAAGGGTAATGTCACAGTAGTTATGGGGGATTTCAACATGCAAGTGGACTGGGAAAATCAGGCTGGTACTGGACCCCAGGAAAGGGAGTTTATAGAGTGCCTCCGGGATGCATTCTTGGAGCAGCTGGTACGAGAGCCGACCAGGGAGAGGGCTATTCTGGATTTAGTGCTGTGTAATGAGCAGGATTTGATAAGAGAACTCGAAGTAAAGGAGCCATTGGGAGGTAGTGACCATAACATGATAAGTTTTTATCTGCAATTGGAGAGGGAAAAGGGCAAATCAGAAGGGTCAATTTTGCAGTTGAACAAAGGAGACTATGGAGCCATGAGGGAGGAGCTGGCTAAAGTTGACTGGGCGGGCATCCTAGCAGAATTGTCAGTGGAACAGCAATGGCAGGTATTCGTGGAAATAATGCACAAGGTGCAGGATCAGTTTATTCCCCAGAGAAGGAAAGACTCAAAGAGGGGAAAGGGGCCACCGTGGCTGACAAAGGAAGTCAGAGATAGCATTGTGTTAAAAAGGAAGAAGTATGGCAGAGCCAAGCTGAGTGGGAAGATAGAAGATTGGGAAATTTTTAAGGTGCAGCAGATTTAACTAAAAAGATAATTCGGGAAGAAAATATGAGGTACAAAGGCAAGCTAGCCAGGAATATTAAGGAGGATAGCAAAAGCTTTTTTAGGTATGTGAAGGGAAAGAAGTTAGTTAGGAACAATGTTGGGCCCTTGAAGACCGAATCGGGTGAAATTATTATGGGAAACAGGGAGATGGCAGTCGAATTTAATAAGTACTTTGGATCTGTCTTCATGGGGGAAGACGTAAGAAATCTCCCAGAAGTAAGGGTGGACAAAAGGCAGAGGGTGACAGAGGAACTGAAGTGGATTGACATTAGGAAAGAAATGGTGATGGGTAGACTAATGGGGCTGAAGACTGACAAATCCCCAGGTCCAGATGGTCTGCATCCCAGGGTACTAAAGGAGGTGGCTCTAGAAATTGTGGATGCATTGATGATCATTTTCCGATGTTCCTTAGATTCGGGGTCAGTTCCTGAGGATTGGAGAATGGCTAATGTTATCCCACTTTTTAAGAAAGGAGGGAGGGAGAAAACGGGGAACTATCGTCCAGTTAGCCTAACATCTGTGGTGGGGAAGATGCTAGAGTCCATTATTAAGGATGAAATATCGGCATATTTGGATAGCAATGATAGGATTGGGTCAAGTCAACATGGATTTACCAAGGGCAAGTCATGCTTGACTAATCTACTGGAGTTTTTTGAGGATGTAACCAGGAAAATAGATGAGGGAGATTCAGTGGATGTTGTATACCTCGACTTTCAGAAGGCATTTGATAAAGTGCCGCACAGGAGATTGGTGGGTAAAATTAGGGCTCATGGAATTGGGGGGGCGGGTATTGACATGGATAGAAAACTAGTTGGCGGATAGGAAACAAAGGGTAGGGGTGAATGGATGTTTCTCAGAATGGCAGGCCGTGACTAGTGGGGTGCCACAGGGCTTGGTGCTGGGACCACAGCTGTTTACGATCTATGTTGATGATTTAGATGAAGGCATTGTGAATAACATTAGCAAGTTTGCTGATGATACAAAGTTGGGTGGCAGTGCGACATGTGTAGAGGAAGTTAGGAGAATTCAAGGTGATTTGGATAGGTTGGGTAAGTGGGCAGATACTTGGCAGATGAAGTTTAATGTGGATAAGTGTGAGGTTATCCACTTTGGGAGCAGGAACAGGAAGGCGGATTATTATCTGAATGGTGTGGGGTTAGGTAAGGGGGAAATACAAAGGGACCTAGGAGTCCTTGTTCACCAGTCACTGAAAGTGAATGAGCAAGTGCAGCAGGCAGTGATGAAGGCTAGTGGAATGTTGGCCTGTATTACAAGGGGAATTGAGTACAAAAGCAAAGAGATTCTTTTGCATTTGTACAGGGCCCTGGTGAGACCACTTCTGGAGTATTGTGTACAGTTTTGGACTCCAGGGTTAAGGAAGGATATCCTGGCTATAGAGGGCGTGCACCATAGGTTTACGAGGTTAATTCCGGGGATGTCGGGATTGTCTTATGCCGAGAGGTTGGAGAGACTGGGATTTTACACGCTGGAATTGAGAAGATTGAGAGGGGATCTGATTGAAACATACAGGATTATTAAGGGATTGGACAAGATAGAGACAGGAAATATGTTCCAGATGTTGGGGAAGTCCAGGACCAGGGGGCATGATTTAAGAATAAGGGCTAGGCCATTTAGTACAGAGGTGAGGAAAAACTTCTTCTCCCAGAGGGTTGTGAATTTGTGGAATGTACTGCCTCAGAGGGCAGTGGAGGCCAATTCTCTGGGCACTTTCAAGAAGGAGCTAGATAGGTTTCTTATAGATAGGGGAATCAAGGGATAAGGGGACAAGGCAGGAACAGGATATTGATTGTTGAGGATCAGCCATGATCTCAAAATGGCGGTGCAGACTCGAAGGGCCGAATGGTCTACTTCTGCTCCTATTGTCTAAATAGTGGAAAGGTTAGGAGTGTCAGGAGTGGGTCAATCACTGTGGGATATCTGGCCTCTGACCTCCTCAGTACTGGGCCTTTTGCTGGGGAATTGTGAATGGGATTGGACATTGTGCAATCATCAATGAGCATCCTCACTTCTGACAGAAGGAAAGGCATTGATGAAGCAGCTGGAGGTGGTTTGGCCTTGGACAATACCTTGTGGAACTCCTGCAGTGATGCCTTGGGTCTGGGATGAGTGACCTTCAACAACCTCAGTCATTTTTAGGGATCTGTGTAGTAAATTGGATGAGGAGGAACATGCACATTTGATGTATTTGGTTTTCAGGAGCTTTCTGAACAGGGATAGAGCAAATGGAATTGGAGGTAATATATTAATATGGATTGAGAGTTGGTTAAAGAGTAGGAATAAGTGGGCCCTACTCAGGTAGGTAAGCTGTGGATAGTAGGGCAACACAGGGATCAGTGCTTGCGCCCCAACTATTCATAATCTATATCAACAATTTTGCTCAGATGATCAAATGTAATATTTTTAACTTTTCTGATATGATGAAACTAAGTGGAATTGTGGGTCGTGGTGAGAATGCCAAGAGGTTTCAAGGAGATGAAGATAAGCTAAGTGAGTAGGAAACTACATGCCAGGCTGTGAGGTTATAGATCGTCTTGATGTAATTCTGCCCTAGGTGGGACTCGTTAATGTCTCAACAATGTTACACTCCCTCAATACTGCACTGGGGTGTTGGTCTGGATTATGTGCTTAGGTTGGACTTCCTGGCTCAAAACTGTGAGTCCTGAATCATAGCAATTCTGAGAATTTTTATTATCTCCCTTGAGTTGTTTCATGGCCTGGCATTTCCCTCCCTCTGCCATTACTATCAAGCCAGATCATCAATCCTACTCGTATGGAGAATGCAGAGGGGCATGCTGGGCACAGCATCAGGCAGATCTGAAAATGAGGTGGCAACCAGATGAAGCAGTAACACGTGGCCAAATGCATTGCTAAGCAGCAAATACAGAATGCAATGGAAAGAGCTCGGTGATCTCACAAACTAACAGATAATTGTCCTACCACATATAGTCATAAATGGTGGTGGACAATTTAATAGCTTATGGGAGAAGGCAACTCTGAGAACACCTCCTTAAATGCTAGTGATGCCCAGCATGTGAATGTTAAAGATAAAGTAAAACTGTTTTCCATGATTAATTGTGCATAGCAAGGTCTCACTTTTCTCAAAGAACTATGAGGTATAAAACTCAGAAGTTTATCAGCTGCTGTTTGAGTACAGCAGAACTAGAAGTAAGATGGAAGCTTCGTGCTTGGTAAGAGCTGAAAGAGTCTAATCACAAGTTATGATGATTTTGTAGAGATGGTCGATTTAAATAATTACTGATGGCAACTCCTACAGACTTCTATTTGAATGTGTTGTTTGATTTCCAATAATTGAAACAGAAATCTACAATACACCCTACGTGCCTGGTCTTGCATTTGATGCTGTGGATGAAGCACTTTCCTGACCAGCTGAATTTCCCTTGATTCCCATCATATCTAAAAATCTGAAGATCTCTATCTTGAATAAACTCAGTGACTGAGCCACCCTGGGGAATGAATTCCAAGATGAGATTTCTCCTTATCTGCTTTGAATGGCTGACTCCTTATTTTGAGACTGCCCCCTGGTCCTAGCCACCCTGGTAAGGGAAAACATTAACCCTGCATCTCCCCTGCTAAGCTTCGTTAGAATTTTATGTTTCAATGTGACTTTAAATACTTATTTTGCATGAGTACATTCAATTGTAAAAAGACATGTTCTGGAAGTGACTCCTCACAATTGTCACCAAAATTGATATATTTGCTTATAGTGGAAAAGTAATCTAAAAAGAACACTATAACAAAGAAATTGGATTAACTTGTGTCTGTTTCTATGTGTAAATTATGCAAAGATTGACACGAATGATCACTCTGTGGAGAAATTACACCCATACAAAAATGACCCAAACACATCAGTTAGCACATTTGATATTTTTCTGGCATCAGGCTCTAAAGACATTATTATTCACATAATGTTCATTTTCTCACTTACCAATTTAAATTGGAGCTCAAAAGTGTAACACATGGCTATTGTGCATCGGTCCTGGTAAAACAGGGGAGCACATTTATCTTTTATTGCAATTTAAAGGGATACTTTGCTGACTGGAAGACATAACCAGTAGCTTCAGAACTCATTTCTGTTCAGAATCCTTACAAAATCCACAGTGTGCTGAAACATTTTAACAGCTGCTGAGACACTCATTTAATAGGTGCCTCGGTTCTGACACTGCTGGCACGGCAGGGTTTGCAGTGGTGCCAGAAACTGTCGTGTTGATATCACTTTTCTCTGTGTAATGAAGGATGTGATTTAATCCAAATGAGTACACTTTTAAACAATGGCTAATACAAAAATCGGAAGTCATCACATTTGAGCCTGAAATTTAATGCCCTAATGCTTTTCCATTTTATGACCTTGGATGTGTGCTTTGGGGTCCTAGTATGATGTTGCAGTGTCCCTTCTGTGGCTGTTGGAAGGCTGCTCTCCTTCCCTTTGAGTCGATGCAGATGTCTTCAATGATGCATTGAGAAAATGTTGCCCGCTTCAGACTGGTGCTGAATGTCAATTGAAGGAGCAGTTTGGAATGGCTGAATGTAGGGCACAGTTGAGCATACTCAACCACCACCAACCCCCCCCTCCCCCCCCCAAGCAAACAGGCCATATCGCAATTTTCCATAACACCAAGCCACGTCACCTGCACATGTGTCAGGAGATGTGAGTTGAAATTAATAAATTTTGTGTTGATTTACTTACTTTTTTTTCCTACATAAATTCTGTGAGAGTGAATTTGATTCTGTATCTGAAATTTTTGGGCAGTGATTTGTGAATTCTGTAAGGGTGAACATCCATAACCCAAGTGACCACAATATGGAAGTCACCCTATTATTGTAGATGACTTAGTGGCAGGTGAATTGGTGCATTTCTGAGGGTGAGTGGAGGGACGATGTTAGAATCCAGAATCCTGAAGCTGTACACCAGACACTATCACAGGGCACTGGGTAGACAACAGTGCAATGATGTCCTGGCACTCAGACTGCTCCACCACACTTTCAATGTTCTGACCCAGAGCAGAGTTGCCTGACCTTGAATCACCAGTGCCTGGTCCCTGCTGTCTGTACTCCTCTATGAATCAGATCTTTATGCAATCTAAGCTGGATTCTGCTCACAATGAAGATGCATGAGTTGTGGAAGAGGAGTAGTAAAGGGTAGCCAGGGATTGTTGTGGTGGAGTGGGGAGGAGGGATACATTGATGCTCCTGCAGAAGAGAGATGGGTTTCTATGTGCTTTATCTCCACTTCATTTTGGACAAAAATCTACTCAGATATGCATCTCTCTGCTCTCGCAGGATGGAAATCTGCAGCCATGCAACATCTTTCAGTGCAGAGCAGCTAGCTATTGAAGTGCAGCATCCCTTGGCTGTTGGAGAGCTGCATGCTGCTCATGAATAGCATTCCTGCGTTCATTGAGAGCTACAATCAACTCAAAGGGAATTTGACCACTGAATGAGAACAGTTCTCACAAGGGGCCCGTCTTTACTCAATGAGCACATCAAGCAAGCTACTCCCTGGTGGCATATCATTTTCCTTCAGAGCTTCAAACTGATTCCCTTTGGCAGAGACCAGACCACCAGATGGATCAGCATGAGACTTAATAGAAGCTGCAAAACTTTTGTTTAGCCTCTGTCTGGCCCTCCACAGTAGCTTGTCTGCTGAACTAGGACCCGCTGTGTGTGGGATTGTCATCATCCTTGGCAAAGAAGTCCGGATAACATCCAAAGTGGATCACAGTCCCTGGTTTTCCACGATCCTGTGAAAACTTGGAGATGGACTCTTTCAGGCCCCTTGTCATCTTTTGTATTTGGTGAGTAGGCCTGACCGCTCGGCAACTGATTCACTGTTTATCTGAATCAGTCTTGTCGTGGCAACATCCCACTGTAGTCCCCATCTGAGACCTCCGGGGCAGCACCAATGTGTGGACCTCACCTTGGCAAGATCCCAGAGCACTGCCAAAATGGAGGTAATGAAGAACACTGAGTGGGCTTTTCATTTTCGTTCTATCGGGGGCATGACCTGAGGGAATGGAGAGCAGAGAATGTTGGTCATGGGAGTGATGTGGGGAATGGCGGATGTGAATGGAGTAACAGTGTGTGTAAGTGTTATCATTGAAAATCTGTTGGTCTGGGGCTCACTTTGTTACTTCCAGTATGTAATTTACACCATGCAATTGTTGTGGTATTGTTCTATTATTGGAGAATTGCTACAATCACAGCCACCACCTGCTGCACTATACTAATAGGTGAGGGTGCTGCCTGCCTGGGATACAGGAAGCCCTCACCAGCCCCTCCTCCTGACCTCTATCTTCCACACAGGGATTTCAGTATCGCATTCACATTGAGTGAATCTGGGATCTTCCTCCCTGCATCCTCTCTCTCCCTGGTGCAGCTATTATATGTCTGGTTGGCATGGTTAGTGTGTCTTATACATACAGAAATTCACCCTTACAAAATTCACAAATCACCAGCTAAATATTTGAGATTTAGAATAAAATTCGCTCTCCCAGAATTTATGAGAGTAAATAAATCAAGACAAAATTTATTTTTTTCAACTCACATATCTTTATGCACAGCTGACACGACTTTGCTTTATGGAAAATCACAATACGATTCATTTGTCTGCCTCTCCTCTGTGATGCACAGCAAAGCGATTCTGTTGGGAACTGCGCAATTCACATTTTCATTTATGAACTGTTTCAAACATTTTTTGGCCAATTGCACAACATTTTGTGAGGGACCCGAATGAGCATTAGCACAAAGTGCAGTGACAGTTTAACACACAAGCAATGGGTGAAATCGAACTCTGCAGCTTATATTTTTCATGTGTTTATTTTCCTGCAAAAAATTATGGTCAGGAATTTCAATCCCTCTGTGAGCAATATATGACATCTTCAGCTGCTTTACAAAAGTGACTTAATGATTGCTTAAACTACATCTGAATCTTTGTAGGGAAGAAGAAAAGTCTGAACTGATGTTTTTACATGAATGGCAATGAACTGAAGCAAAGGAAAAGAAGGACTAGAGGGAGAAAGTGGGAAGAGTTTGGATTTCTCAAGCATAAAGTCAGCACAGATATTTCTGTACAGAAAACCTCTGTAGTTTTATATGTACAGTATGTTCAAGGAAGTGCTGAGCCAGAATAACACAATATTGCTTATTGTGTGGGTTTGGCATTAACTTAGTTTTTTTTTCCCTTATGATGTTCTTGTAACTTTATTTTGCCCCTCAATTTTATGAACTATTTTCATTCATTCTATCTAAGGCTGCTATAGCTCCTTTTAGATTTCAACAGTGAGATATTAAGTTATAGACTCATAGAATGGTACAGCACAGAAGTAGATCCTCCTACCACGTCCATGCCGATATTTTTGCTCATCTACATCAGTCCTATTTTCCTGTATTATTTAGGTCTGTATCCTTCTATGCCTTGTCCATTTTACTGCCTGTCTAAATGTCTCTGAAACATGGCAATTGGCAGAGACAAATTCAAATATTAGAAATATATATGTGGGGTGTATGCCTTGATTACAAGAGCTGATTGTTGAACCATATTTGTCAGTCATAATGAGTGGATTCTTGGGTTTATTGCACTCTTGGGCTTCCCAGGGTATAAAAGAATTACATTCCTTTGGCTATCAGTGTACCCTCAGATCATCCAGCATAATTCGTTCCCCTAAGTCACTGCACCATCTTTGATTGATTCATGCCTTTAAACACATTTGGCTTATAGGAGCCTAATGTGTTTAACAGCATGAATCAATCAAAGAGAAGCTTCCTTGCTTCTCATTGAAGCAATAACTGAGGGATTCCGGTGATAAGCCCATGGAGTACTAAAACCAAAGTCATCTGTCTTCCCAAAATGTTATGAACAATGCTTTTGAATTTCTGCCTTAACTGCTCTGAAGGGCCCCTTTACCAGCACCAGCTAAGGTCTCAAAAATATTGGCAGAGTGCTAGCAGTGAGCAATAATTGTTGGACATACACTGCCTGTTTGGACTAGGAGCACAGGGAGGAAGTGATGCAGGGTCCAAAGAGTAGATGCATGGAAAACTCATGACTAAGAGATTTAGTTAGCCTCCTTCAATGCTGTCTAGGTGGCCACCTCTCTGCTTTACTCCTTTCTAACAGTGTAAATAAAAGCTACAAGTATCCATACATGGCTTGTTCAAGCCCTATGGCTCGGTGACTGTCCATGGTCTCCCAATTCTATACAAGTTAAAAGGCTGCTAACCATTTAAATGACATATTGCTGCAAAACAAAAAGTGGTCAAAAATCATACAATGGGCACTGAAAACTCTTAAAATATCCATGTGCACCTGTTGTGTAAATACTTATGTGTTTTAAGCCTTTTCCTACAATTCTGTGGTTTCAGCAGAGATAGACGTAAGCTATAGAAATGTACAGCATAATGCTGACCATTTAAGTACCTGTCCAAATGCCTTTAAATTTTGTAATTATATCTGCCTCCACTACCTCCTCTAGCAGCTTGTTCCAAATATTTACCATCCTCTGTGTCAAAAACTTACCCCTCAGATCTTCTTTAAATTTCTTTTCTCTCACCTTAAACCTGTGCTCACTCGTTCTTGACTCTCCTGCCCTGAGAATTAGAGTCTGACTGTCTATGCCCCTCATAATTTTATAAACCTCTGTAAGGTCACCCCTCAGCCTCCTACTTTCCCGTGAGAATAAACCCAGCCTATCCAATATCTCTTTATAACTATAGCTCTCCATTCCAGGCAACATCCTGGTAAATTTCTTCTGCACTTTTGGAAAGACAAATCAGGGTGGAACTTTCACAGTGAACAGTAGGGCCTTGTAGAGTGTTATAGAACAGAGGGACCTAGGAATACATGGTTCCCTGAAAATGGCATCACAGGTGGACTGGGTGGCGAAGCTGCCTTTTGGCACACAGGCCTTCATCGATCAGGGCATTGAGTACAGAAGTTGGGATGTTACGTTGCAGTTGTACAGGATGTTGGTGAGGCCACATTTAGAATATAAGGTTTTGGTCACCCTGCTGTAGGAAAGAAGCCATTAAGCTGGAAAGAGTGCAAAAAAGACTTACAAGGGTGTTGCCAGGACTTGAGGGACTGAGTTATAGAGATTGAGCAGGGTAGGACATTTTTCATTGGAGTGTAGGAGAATAAGGCCTTATAGAGGTGTACAAAATCATGAGGGGCATAGGTAGGATGAATGCACAGGATTGGGGAATCAAGAACTAGAGGACATAGATTTAAGACAAGAGGGGAGAGATTTAACAGAAACCCAAGAAGCAACTTTTTACCCAGGGGATGGTCCATATATGCAATAACCTGCCAGAGGAAATGGTTAAGGCAGGAACATTAACAACGTTTAAAGGATACTTGGACAGGTACATGGATAGGAAAGGTTGAGAGGGATATGGGCCAAACACGGGCAAACAAGACTAGCTTAGATGGGCATTTTGGTTGCCATGGGCCAGTTGGGCCAAAGGGCTTGTTTCTATGCTGTATGAATCTGACCCTATGATACTCTCTCTATTGCTACCATATCCTTGTAGTGTGGCAACCAGAACTGTACAAAATACTCTGTGCCCCAATGTGCAAGGGGGATGGGAAACAGAAGGGTAGGTCAGAGGAAGAAGTGGATGTGGAAAAGTCAGATCTAACATGTAGAGAAGCTTTGAGGAAGGAGAAGCAGAGTACAGGGTATAAGAGTAGAAAGGTGGATAGGCTAAAGTGCATTTACTTAAATGCAAGAAGTATCAGGAATAAGGCTGATGAACTGAGATCTTGGATAAGTACATGGGACTATGATATTGTGTCTCTTGCAGAGACTTGGCTGTCACCAGGGCAGGAATAGATATTGAATATTCCTGGATTTCAGTGTTTTAAAAGGGATAGGGAGGGGGGGAAGAAGAGGAGGAGGGGTGGCGATACTGGTCACGGATACTATTACAGCTGCAGAAAGGGTGGGTGATGTAGAAGGATCTCTGTAGAGTCCGTATAGCAGCAGGGATACTGAGGAGCAGATTGAGAGGCAGATTTTGGAAAGGTGCAAGATTAACAGAGTTGTTATCATGGGAGACTTCAACTTCCCAAATATTGATTGGCACCTGCTTAGTACCAAAGCTTTAAATGGGGCAGAGTCTGTTAAGTGTGTCCAGGATGGATTACTGTCACAGTATGTTGACAGGCCGACTAGAGGGAATGCCATATTAGATCTAGTATTAGGTAATGAACTGGGTCAGGTGACAGATCTCTCCGTGGGTGAGCATTTGGGGGACAGTGATCACTGCTCCCTAACCTTCAGCATTATCATGGACAAGGATAGGAGCAAAGAGGACAGGAAGATATCTAGTTGGGGAAGGGCAAATTATGAGGCTATAAGGCTAGAACTTGAGAGTGTAAATTGGGATGACATCTTTGAAGGGAAATGTACTCTGGAGATGTGGTCGATGTTCAGGGATCTCTTGCAGGATGTTAGGGATAAATTTGTCCCGGTGAGGCAGAGAAAGAATTGCAGGATGAAGGAACCATGTGTGACAAGAGAGGTGGAACAACGAGTTAGGAGGAAGAAGGCAGCATACATAAGGTGTAAGCAGCAAAGTTCAGATGGGGCTCATGAGGAATATAGGGTAGCAAGAAAGGAACTTAAGAAGGGGCTGAGGAGAGCAAGAAAGGAACATGAAAAGGCCTTGGCAAGTAGGGTTAAGGAGAATCCCAAGGCTTTTTTCACTTATGTGAAGAGCAGAAGGATGATGAGAGTAAAGGTAGGGCCGATTAGAGACAAAGGTAGGAAGATGTGCCTGGAAGCTGTGGAAGTGGGTGAGGTTCTCAATGAATACTTCTCTTCAGTATTCACCAAGGAGAGGGGCCGTGATGATGCTGAGGACAGTGTTGTTAAGGATAATGTTCTGGAGCATGTAGATATCAAGAGAGAGGATGTGTTGGAGCTGTTAGAAACTATTAGGACAGATAAGTCCCCGGGGCCTGACAAAATATTCCCCAGGCTGCTCCGCAAGGCGAGGGACGAGATTGCTGAAACGTTGGCTAGGATCTTTGAGACCTCGTTGTCCACGGGAATGGTATTGGAAGGTGGCAAATGTTGTCCCCTTATTCAAAAAAGGTAGTAGGGATAGTCCAAGGAATTACAGACCAGTGAGCCTTACGTCTGTGGTGGGCAAGCTGTTGGAAGGAATTCTTAGAAATAGGATCTATGAGCATTTAGAGAATCATGGACTGATTAGGGACAGCCAGAATGTCTCACAAGCCCGATAGGGTTCTTTGAGGAGGTGACCAGGAAGATTGATGAGGATAGTGTAGTAGATGTGGTCTACATGGATTTTCGTAAGGCATTTGACAAGGTTCTACATGGTAGGCTTCTTCAGAAGGTCAGAGGGCATGGGATCCAGGGAGGCTTGGCTGTGTGGATTCAGAATTGGCTTACCTGTAGAAAGCAGAGGGCTGTGGTGGAGGGAGTGCATTCAGATTGGAGGGCTGTGACTAGTGGTGTCCCACAAGGGTCGGTTCTGGGACCTCTACTTTTCGTGATATTTATTAATGACTTGGATGAGGGGGTAGAAGGGTGGGTTAAACACGTTCGCAGATGACACAAAGGTCAGTGGTGTTGTGGATAGTGTGGAGGACTGTCGAAGCTTGCAGAGGGATATTGATAGGATGCAGAGCTGGGCTGAGAAGTGGCAGATGGAGTTCAATCCAGAGAAGTATGAGGTGGTACACTTTGGAAGGACAAACTCCAAGGCGGAGTACAAGGTTATTGGCAGGATTCTGGGTAGTGTAGAGGAGCAGAGGGATCTAGGGGTTCATATCCACAGATCACTGAATGTTGCCTCACAGGTGGATAGGGTAGTTAAGAAAGCTTATGGGATGTTAGCTTTCATAAGTCATGGGATGGAGTTTAAGAGCCGCGAGGTAATGATGCAGCTCTACAAAACTCTGGTTAGACCACACTTGGAGTACTGTGTCCAGTTCTGGTCGCCTCATTATAGGAAGGATGTGGAAGCGTTGGAAAGGATGCAGAGGAGATTTACCAGGATGCTGCCTGGTTTGGAGAGTATGGATTATGAGGAGAGACTAAGGGAGTTAGGGCTTTACTCTTTGGAGAGAAGGAGGATGAGGGGAGACATGATCGAGGTATACAAAATATTAAGAGGAATAGATAGACAGCCAGCGCTTCTTTCCCAGGGCACCAATACTCAATACAAGAGGGCATGGCTTTAAAGTAATGGGTGGGAAGTTCAAGGGAGATATCAGAGGGAGGTTTATCACCCAGAGAATTGTTGGTGCATGGAATGCGCTGCCTGGGGTAGTGGTGGAGGCAGGTATGTTGGTCGAGTTCAAGAGATTGTTAGATAAGCATATGGAGGAATTTAAAATAGGGGGATATGTGGGAGGAAGGGGTTAGATAGTATTAGGCATGGTTAAACGTCAGCACAACATGGTGGGCCGAAGGGCCTGTATTGTGCTGTATTGTTCTATGGTTCAATGGTATGGTGTTGTATAACTGCAACATAACATCCCACCTCTTTTACTCAGTGACTTGGCCTATGAAGGCAAGCATAACAAGTGTCTATTTCACAACCCTAACCACCTGTGTCACTACTTTCAGAGAGTTATGGGCTTGCACCCCAACGTCTCTCTGTTTATCAATGCTCCGAAAATCCCTGTCATTTAGTCTGCATGTTCTACCAGAACTTGACCTCCCAGAGGGCAATACCACACTCTTGTCTGGATTAAATTCCACCTGCCACCACACCACCCACTTTCCTGTTGATCCATGTACCACTGTATCCTTAGACAACCTTCAACCATGTTGACTCCTCTTAATCAGTCCCTGCCTTTCCAAGTGAATATAAATCCTGTCACTCAGAATCTTCTCCAACAACTTTCTTAACACTGATGTAAGGCTTACTGGCCTGTAGTTTCCAGGCTTATCCCTACTGCCCTCTTTGAACAAGGGGATATCATTAGTTCTCCTCCAGTCTTCTGGTGCCTTACATAAGGCTAAAGGAGATGTAAAAAATCTTTGTCAGAGCCCCAGCAATCTCCTCCCTTGCTTCCATTAGCATCCTGGGATGGATTCAGTTAGACCCTAGGGATCCACTCTAATCTTGTTTCTCCAATGTAGTGGAGCTGTTGGGTATTTCCATCAGTTCCTGTTTTTATTTGGATTTCCAGCTGTGTTTTGCTTCTCCAATGTTCATCTTACCATTCCGGCATTTTTTCAAAATCTTTTTCCCTTTTGTTTTCTCTCTGTATCTATTTTCCTTCAATTTCTTTCCAGGTAGATCATCTCAATTAACAAGGCTTTAATAACCTCTTTCAGCCAGCATCAGTCTTGGTCTGCCGTTGTTCCTTTGGTAGTCCCCCTGTTTTCAACTTTTCTCCCTTCTCTGAAACTTAAAACATATCTGATTTCTAAGTTTTCTCAGTTGTGATGAAAGGCCATCACCTGAAACATTGACTCATTTTTCTCTCCCCTCAGATACTGCTTGACTGCTGAATATTTACAGCAGCTGCATTCTTTGTTGCTTTTCAACTCATTATTTCTTATAGCTGGAGGACTGGAGCTTTATGCCCCTAAAGTGTAACATTTGTATCCAGTTCACCAGAGCTTTGAGCTTTGACTCCTAACTTCAGTCCTGAAGAAGGATCCTGATCTGAAACACTAACCATCTGCTTTTCTCCACGGACGCTGCCTGGCCTATAGAACCATAGAATAATACGGCACAATGCAGGCCCTTCGGCCCACCATGTTGTGCCGCCCTTCAAACCACAGCTAAGACTATCTAACCCCCTCCTCCCACATATCCCTCTAACTTCCTCCATATGCTTATCTAACAATCTCTTGAACTTGTCCAATGTATCAGCCTCCACCACCACCCCAGTCAGCACATTCCATGCACCAACCAATCTCTGGGTGAAAAACCTCCCTCTAACATCACCCTTGAACTTCCCACCCAATACCTTAAAGCCATGTCCTCTTGTTTTGAGCATTGGCGCCCTGAGAAAGAGGCGCTGGCTGTCTACTCTACCTATTCCTCTCATAGCTGAGTTCCTCCTACATCTTGTTGTATTTTTCATCTAGATTCCAGCATCTGAAGTCCTTTGTTTCTCTTTGAGCATAATGTGCCTTTTGATCTAGACTTTCCACTGTTGTCCCATTCTACACCATCTGCTCTTACTCTTACTGTGTGAGACACCATGTGAGAATCCAGCTCCTGATTTTACTGAGTGTCAGTATTTTTGCCTGGCATCTGTCATGTAATGGTTTGTACTCCCAGTGAGCTACCTCCTCTGAGCAGGAGTTTTTGTTTTCTTTCTGTCTTGAAACTGGGTGAAGACCTGGGGGAAATTAAAGACATACATTTGAACATTCAAGGCAAGAATCATGCTTTTATTGTGGCCATGTTCACAACTCATTCAGTCCATGTTGGTAAGTGTTGTACACAACGTGGCTGGATGATATTGAATCCTGTCTACAATGATCTTGCAATCATTCAGCCAGGCCACCACCTCTTGGCCAATGGCTGGAGGGTTGCCTCCAGTTCCAACCCTCTCAATGGTATCCAGTTTTCTCTGCTCCCACAAGGGTCAAAAGAAGAGAGATAGGGGTAAGAGTAATGACTGCTGTTGGATGGATGGAGAACATTTGTTGATGGCGGTGACGAGGGAGTGGTGTGAAGCTGTGTAATGATGATGTCAAATGTAAGTGGTGGCTGCACAGATGGTGCATTGACAAAGAGGGATGCATCTAACCACAAATGGAAGAGGGATAAGGGATGGTGTGATGGAGAGAAGTTAACAAAGGCTTGAATTAATATGCACATCAGGATTGTTGTTAATGTGTCACTGTGCTTGCATTTCTGATCAAATGTGGTTATTAAATTCTTTGTGGCACAGAATCCAGGAACATAGGACTATACTCCCGCTGCTGACTTCTGCCTCCAGGCATCTTCATCCTATCAGTAGGAACTATGATCTCCCTGCAACCTTTAACATTACTTCCTTTGATGAGTCACTGAATCTGGGGCAGCTTTGATAAACCCTTTTATGCTGGGCAGATGACTATGGCTTCCATTACATTTTTTGTTTGCTTGTAGCATGTATTTTTTCAAAAAAAAAGCTGAGGGAGTATTATGTGTGCCAAGATCATACACACATTGAAAAATGGTATGCTCGGAAAGCGAAAAACTGCACATTATTCTGAAAGCAAAGTACTGCAGACTTAGGAAATCTGAATAAAACATGAAACGATGGAAATGCTCAACAGGCCAGGCAGCCTCTGTGGATTGAGAAACGGCGTGAATATTTCTGGTCAGTGACTTTTTATCAGACCTTTTTCACCATCCCTCTGACTTTCCCCTCTCTAACCTGACTGATCAGTTCCCAGCAGAAGTCTTAGCTTCATCCCCACATATTCCCATCTCAGTTAATTTCAAGCTCCAGTTTGTCTTCAGTTCTTATTCCTTTGCTTTTGTACCCATTTCTTCAGATATGTGTTGGAAAACAAAAAAAAACTGACGTTTCATCTCCAGTATCTCCAGCATTTTCTGACTTTGGATAAGTGTTTTCAGCCTGGAGAGTGAACCCTTTTTCAGAATTCTTTGTAAAGCTGGACACTGCTCTTTGGCCTCTGCCCTTCTCTAGATCTTTTCATCAAAAACAGCTGGCATTGACTGTCTCAATTCTTCCACTCCACTTACTGCCTCTAACCTATCATCTGAACATGCAGTACTCCATTCACAAAGAGCCAAAACTAACATTATCATTAAGCCTGCTGAAAACTGACATCCGCCTTGCTTAGAGGCTGAATTGCAACTTACTGACTCCTCTCCATCTTAACCATCTTCCCACAGTGGCACATCAGTCCATTGTTATAATGACAGGCATATCTCTTCTGGAGATCTTCCTGCCACAGCCTCCAACATCATGTGCCCCAACATCTGCCTTCTTTCTGAGATCCAAATGGAAGGCTGCTCTGGTTGGCCATTGTCTAGGCTGGTTCTTGTTCCATTAGAAAAAAATCTTTCTACTGCCTGTTTTTTTAAAGTACTTTCCATGAACTGTTTCTTATAAAAGTGTAACATACACTGAATAGTATTCTATGCAGTTTCATATTTTATTGGTTTTGCTGGGACAACTAGTTGGATTGCAGAGCTTTCTTTTTAGTTTGTTCCTTTTCACTTGGGATAAGAGTTATTTCTGTTCTTGTATCATCCCTGTGCTTGTGTAAATGTTAAGATGCGTGACAATTATGCAGTGGGCCAGTGACCACTTTGATAATTGGTCCACTGCATAAAATCACAAACTGGCTATTGCATATTTTCACAGATGAAGAACATGCTGCAATGTTGTTTGAGAGAGTGGTGACATTGGAGCCCGCTATTGATGGAGGTTGGGGGCAGATGCTGGGAGACCAGCTGATTGTCAAATTGGGAGATAGGGTGGAATTCAGGACCGGCAGATTGGTTTTTGGTGGAGGGGTCAGAGGGATTGGAGCCGGGAGATTGTTGGTGGGGGGAGGGTAGGCAGTGGGGTGGAGAGTGGTATCAGAGGCCAGGCATTCTCCTGAATGGAAGAGGTGACAGGGAGTTCTCCTGTGCGGGAGGTAGGTGATTGGAGCCTTGCAACCTTTATGGAGGTGGGGGGAACGAGTCATTAACATTTTGGGCATGGGAAAATGAGACCATGAGTCATGTGTTTGTAGAGAATCTGAACCAGCAGTAAGGGGGTGGCATCACAGGTTGAAGGGATTGTAATCCAAGTCCCACAGCAATGCTCCAAAATCATGAATCACCAGCATTACAAAGTTGATTGACAACTGGAAAAGCCTGGTCAGATTTTTCAATCGACATAAGAAGATTTGGAAATGGCCATTATCACATTTCACTCTGGAAAGAGATCCATTTTTCATTGGCATAATGCTGAAAAGACATTATTACTTGATAATTACTTGTGTTGTTTGTATTCATAGCTTCTAATTGATGCGCTTTATTCCATTATGGGAATGGTGAAGATCTAGATAACACAATACAATGAAGGCATAAATGTTTCCTGATTCTCTAAGATCTCTTCCATGTATCAGATTTTCTTATTATGCAATGGTTTTTGTGGAGGTTGATTTTTATTAGGTCCATTTCATTTACTGGTCATAATTTAAGATATCTAATGTATCTCTACATTTGACAGATGACAAACATATTTGACACAAATAAAGCAAGAAAATAAGAATGAGTGATTCTATCATGAACTTGTTATCAAATGGTAATCCACACTTGATTTTTCCCCAAATATTTTTCACTATTCTTTATTATATCTATAACTACCCATTCTTCATCACATAAAATTCAGTCTTAAGTCTTCAACCTGTGTGAGCATCAGCTAACTAAAATTCAAATGGTAATTACTTTTATTGGTTCAGAATTTGGCAAAAGGAAGCATCTGCAAGCATTTCGAGAAAATAGGTCTCCTTCAGTCTCCTTTAACTTAGTAGTGTATGTAACATAACAGAAATCGATGCTGAGACTTTCTTACCATGATGTCACTGTGTTCAGCCTCGTGTTCGGTTATGCAAATTTATTAACATTTAATGTGTATTAAATTTGTACATATTGATTAGGGAGGTTTTGAATTATAAGTCTATCATGGAGGCATTGTAATTGAATCAAAAATTGCCCTTAATAGTATTTATTGCTCTCACCTAGTTATGATCAACTTGCTTTGCACCAGATTAGCTCTGGGTCATTCTGATCTGTTGCTAATTCAGTTACAATTTAGAAGTACCAACTAAATCATCAAACATTCTTGGTTGGTTTATTTGTAGTATGTCCATTACTTTACCAGCTTGCATGTCTTTGCAGATTACTTGGAGTTCAGAAGTTAAAATGAACTCTTCACATCATAGAATCTTACAGCAAAAGAAAAGGTTCAATCCATTATATCTGTCACACATGGCCTAAACATGGCCAGGTTTGCAGATAGATGGGATTACACAGCTACAAGCTGCTTACCACGTCTACATTTATGAGAATGGCACAAACGGTGTGGGAACACAGTTTCTCTGCTGGGAATTAATTAGATGTAACTTTTATTTGGCACATTTTTCCTTCAGTGAATCTGCTGCCAACAATCTCAATTCAGTTGTTTTGAATCTTCAGAGAAGTTGAAATTCAATTAGTCATTATTTTTATTACCTCAGAATTTAGCAAAGGAAAACATCTGCAAGAGTAGGTCACCTCCAGTCTGCTTCTAGCTTATTAGTGCATGAAACTCAATGGGGTTTGATGTCAACTGAGTGTTTCTTACCATAATATCACTGTTCTCAGTCTAGTGTTCAGTCATGCCAATTTATTAAAATTTAATGTGCATTATTATTGTACAAACCAATTATGGGTTGCTGAAGTATTAATTGAAGGCATTGCATTAGTGGACTTTGCAGTTTGGAGGTTAAGAATGTTTATTTCAGTTTCACTGAAAATTAAAAATGATTTACCTATTTTGTGCTTGTTTTTTTACAAACTAAATATTTTTTTCCATACTATTGGAGATGTAACATGATATATGCTTGCTGTAAATCTTTTCCTAACTATACACATACATTTCCACAAAATATTGAGGGGACTGACTCTTTGAGTTTAATTGAAAGTAAGAGGAAAAAAGTATTTTATTGAAATGAAGTTTAATGTTTGTAAGAGGTGATATTTGGCAGTGTGTTAAGACACAAATATTTTTTGAGATTGTCAAGCTGTGGTCTTGAGTTGAAGCACTTACATAGCCTGAGTTTAATATAAGCCAGTACCTTAACAAATGAATTTGTCCACATGAAGTTTGCCCACCTACAGGCATATTAAAGGGCTGATTGCCACATAAAATACCTGCCAGTTCTGATCCAAGAAGCTGCACAGCATTTTAGTGCCTTAGCGTTTGACCTAATGCCCTCTTCTAACATTGATCAGCTGTTTGGGAATAAACACAGCATTGATTTCTTGCCTCAGTGCTGGCTCTTGGTAACATCATCCAACAGCATGGCATTTGATTTCCGTGTATAAACTTACAGCACTTAGCTCTGTCTTGCCACTACCTCTGTTGACTCTCTACCATCTCTGGAAATTGTCCAACATTTAGCACTAGATGCACAGAAATTCTCCTCCATTTAAAATTGAATCACTTTCCAGCACAAAGACAACCTCTGTCTCTGAGTCAACTTTGTTCCTGGCAAATCACTGAGAATAAATCACATGGTTTGCAAGTTTGGTACGTATTTGACTCCTAGCTGGTTTTTAGATCACATGCCCATACTATCTTTAAGTATATGTACCTATTTCCATCACTGAAATATCCTCAATTTGATCCTTGTCTCGGTTCATTTGATGCTGTAATTTTATTACTTGCAGAAATGATTGTAGCAAAATATTCCTGGATGTTCTCCCTCAGTCTTCTCTCTATAAACATGAGGTATTCCAAAATTCAGCTACCTATATCCCAATCCTTGGTACTTCAGATCAGTGGGATTTATTACACGAATGCTCTCAACTACACTTTATCTAAAAGAATAGATACCTTATCTGGAATCAACAAAAGAAAAGGAGAGCTTGATTATGGGTATCTTTCTAAGGGATATCTTTGTCTTGGCAAGGAGTGAGAGGAGGGCATTAGGTCAGGTAGAGCAACACAAGATAAGATTTCTTTATTAGTCACATGTACATCGAAACACACAGTGAAATGCACATTTGTGTAGAGTGTTCTGGGGGCATCCCACAAGTGTTGCCACGCTTCCGGTGCCAAAGTAGCATGCCCACAACTTCCTAACCCATACATCTTTGGAATGTGGGAGGAAACCGGAGCACCCAGAGGAAACCCACGCAGACACGGGGAGAACGTACCAACTCCTTAGAGACAGCAGCTGGAATTAAACCTGGCTCGCTGGCGCTGTAATAGCGTTACGCTAACCACTACACTACCGTGCCTGCTGGAGGAAAGAGGCAGGAGGGTGAGGGACCCGTTTTCCCTACAACTCCAGGCCTTTCTTTTTGCTCTGCCAGGCCTCCACGTGGACATTTGATGATTCTTCAGAAAGTCCACCCTGACTGCCCCCTCATGGCTGGTACTTCTGAGGATGGTTTCAGACAATACATTCAATGTATTCAGTGGAACTGATTTCAAGGAGCACATACATTCCGCTTAATGAATATTGCATTTAATCACCACTTGAGTACAAAACCTGCAGGTATCTCATTAGCACCTTCAGATAAATTCAAATTATGGTAATCAGCTGTCGGAATCCAGACTTTGTAACAGGTATATCTTAGCCCAGCACCCATTTAATGCGTTTTCACCTTTTGACAAAAATAACTGACAGTATGCTCTGGATATTTCCTTCCTAACAACTTTAAGTTGTAATACTGCTGGTTGCTGGAGCTAAAAAGAGGTTTGCTGCTAATTGTTACAGGAGAAGTAGTAAACCTATTTCTTCTTCCCACACGCTATGGTGTCAGAAGCAGCGCTCAATGTTATGGAGCGGCAAAAATAGAATGAGGCTCGGCTGCACAGTAATGGAGAGACTTTCACATGTCTCATTAAGACCATCTCTAGAGACTTTCCCCTTTAGTAGTTTTGTAGACATAGTGAGCTCTCAGTTGCCAATTTTTCTGTATCTTATTATGTTAGTTCTACCAAAGATTGCAAGGTCAGGACTTGCAGTAAATGGATTTTCCCGAAGGTACATTTAATGGAGAGACTTAATTAATTATCAGTGTGTTTGGATTACATTCATTCTTTAATTGACCTGAAACATTGGGAACAAAAGACTTAGGATGTTGATTTACTCAGAGGAAAGCAGAATGACTTAGTGCTTTAGTTTTTGCCTTTGGCTTATTCTGTGGGACAGACTGGGTGGAAATGCTCTGTGTAACATTAATGTAAGGAACGTTAACAATTTATTTTTGAGTTTTTATTTGACTTTTTTAAAATCTCATTTAATTATTGCAGTTATTTGAAAAAAAATTATCTTGCGGTGTCAGTTTGATTTTATTTGTAGAATATGCCTTTTATCTTCCAAACGTGGTGGGAAAAATGTGAGAGAGGAAAGCAGGCATTGCTGCGGCAGGTCACTGGTGACGTTGAAGCAGTAGAGATGACGAGATCTTGTTCTCACATTCTACTTCACCCTCCTGTCATAAATTTCATCTCCAATACCAGCATTCTTTTCTTCCAAACCCTTCAATTTATTCCAGCTGTCCTGTAGATAATCTAAAGGTTACCTTGGAGGTGGAATCTCAACCTGATGGACAGAAGAGGCCTGCAGCCACTGGAAGGGATAAAGCTGGAATTGGTGACAGCTCCCCAGAACACAAAGTCACATATAATTTCTGCTGCAAAGTACTTAGCTAAGTGCTTTATGCCTGCATCCCATACTATGAGTGACCCCACTGCAATCTTGTTTGGACTATACTTTGGATGTTCCATGCCTTAGTTTTCATCGCAGCATGAGCGGAAGCCATGCAATGTCTAAGTGCCAAAAGCAAGTTCAGATTCTGCCATGCAAAGTCTTGTTGATGCCTTGTGTGTTACAAGATTCAATCTATCCCAATCTGTTTTCTAAAAGATTGCTGGGATTGTGACCTGTAACTAGTGAGTTTCAGTGGCTGCAAAGAGGTTGAACCTGATGTCCGCTTAGGATGTCAACATCTGCCATTCTATACCTGCCAATTCACAGTGGCTTCAGGCTTCACTGTCGTCTAGCCATCCAGATTGCTTCCTGCAAGGCCAAGAGCATGAAAGGCTCAGAACTGTTCTAAGACCATCTGCATTCTCCTCTCTTGAATATTGACAGCCTTGCTGTGCCACTGGAGCAGGACTGCATAGCATCACCAGAATAGGCAAAAGGGATACAGGAGAAATGCACTAGAGGAATGCAGAGGTTATTCACTTCATGTTTCAGTGGAACATCTCATATTTTGTCTTTTAAACATTGTAATTGTATTTGCTTCTATCACCTCTCTGGCAGCTCATTCCATACACCCACCACCCTCAGGAGCCCTTTAAATTATACCCCTCTCACCTTAAACCTATGCCTTCTAGTTTTGGTCTTCCATGCCCTAGGAAAAGGACTGTGACCATTCATCTTATCTATGTCCCTCATGCTGTTATATACCTCTGTAAGGTTACTGCTCAGCCAACTATGCTCCAGGGAAAAAAGTCCCAGCCTATCTAGTCTCTCCTCATAACTCAAGCCCTCCAGTTCCAGCAACATCCTTGTGAATCTTTTCTGCACCCTTTCTATAGTATAGCCACTGGAATTACACACAGTACTCCAAGTGCAGTATCACCAACGTCTTGTACATCTGTAACATGATGTCCTATCCCTTTTACTCAATGCCCTGACTGATGAAGGCAAGCATGCCATATGCCTTCCTCACTACCCTGTCTAATTGTATCGCCATTTTCAGAGAACTCTGTACTTGTACCCCGGGTCTCTCTGTTCTATAACACTCCATAGGGCCCTACCCTTCATCATGTAAGTCCTGCCCTGGTTTATTGAACAGAGTGTTGCTCACGCCACACCGGGAATATTGCACGCAGTTTTTCTTTCCTTGTCTGAAAAAGGATGTATTATAATTGCAGGCAGTCAAAAGGCTATTCACCAGGCTCATTCCTGGGATGAGAGGATTGTCCAGTCAAGACATGCTGGACAGTTTGGGTCTGTATTCTTTGGAGTTTAGAAGAATGAATCTTCAAACATATAAGATCCTGAGGGGGATTGACAGGGTAGATGTTGAGATGTGTTCAATCGTGGGAGAGTCACGAACAAGCTTCAAAATAAGGGCTGTCCATTTAACTGAGGTGTATAGAAATTTCTTCTCTGAGGTTAGTGAATCTCTGGAATTCTCAGCACCCAGGTATGGTGCAGACCAGATCATTTGATATATTTAAGGTGGAGATAGATAAATATTTGAAAGGTTGAGAAATTGAGGGTTACAGGAATCTGGCACAGTCGAGGACCCACGATCATATTGAATGGTGGGACAGACTTGAGGGGCTGAGTGGCCTCCTCCTGCTCCTATTTTCTTGTGTTCTTGTGAGGTTTACAAAGTTGCGAGTTTGTTCCACTTGGTATTTGGTGACAAGATGGAATGAAATGTCATAAGTTATTTTAGAATAGCCTTGTGGACTTGTGGAATGGCAAACCATAAAATGTTGTAAAAATCATCAGCTCCATTGAATGACAAGATTCTGTAGTTGGAGATGGTCATTGTCTGACATTGCCTTTAAAACTGTTTGTTCATGGAATAAGGAATAGCTGAGTCATGAACAGAGCCCACACAATATCAGTCAAGCTACTGGTAGTAGAAGTGAGAGGAATGGGAGGAAAGTATATCAAAAGGCCTTAACTTCAGTGAGAACGAATGCAAGAGATGTCTTTGTTTCACAGAAGTTGAAATCAAAGTCTGCCAACTGTGACAGCCGTAACTGCAATCTCAAATCTTGGCAGGGGCTGCTTGTCTCTAGCTGACAATGTAACTGGGATTCTTAATGTTTCTCCATCTGGCTTCTTTCAGCTTTCATTTAATTTGTTCTTTTCTGGATGGGAGCAGCTAGAATGGGCAGATCACAGGCTCTAGAGGCAGGGTTTAACCACCTCTTGTTGCTATATTGCACCTGCTTTTAACTGTGCAGGCTGTTAAATTATGCTGGGCATTCGTTACATGTGGTCAACCAAATAATAGCAGGGATTGCATGCAATACATGCAACCAAATAATTACATGGCTTGCACTGACTGCAGACAGTACAGCCTGCAATGTACAAGAACAGAATGCTTTATCTGTCCTTTGTTCATGAATTCAGCCATAGACATGCATTCAAATAAAGATCCCACCTTATTGCAGGTCCTCCGCAGGTTACAGCAGGGCTCTGTTCCTGTTAACTGTAATCTGAACAGTTTGCAAATCAGAAATGTGGCTGCGAATTGAGTTACCATACAGCAAAAGATGTCTGCAGCTTCGCAACAGCCAGAAAATCCATCCTGCTGATCTCCCAAATGCTCTTTCATATGTATGGGCTGTACATAAGTCGGCCATTCACAGGCTGGGGAAGGACCTGTACATAATATGAAACAGGCACAGGAATGGGCAAGTCAGCCTCTCATGCCTGATCCACGGTTTACCAAGATTATGGCTGATCTTTTATTTCAGCGCCACCTTCTAGTACTAAGCCATATGCCTTGACTTACTAAATATCCAAAGATTCTGGCTAAAGAAATTTCTTTTCATCCCATATCGGAATGGCCAACTCCTTGTTTTGAGACCACAACCTTGTTTTTTGGACATCCCAACAAAGGAAACCATCTCTGGATCTACCCTGTCGTTTCCCATGCTTCAATGAAATCATGTCTCATTCTTCTAAATTCAAGAGTATATAAGCTCATTCTTCTTAGTCTCTTTTGGTATTGGTTTATTATTGTTACTATTACTGAGGTACAGTGAAAAACTTGTCTTGCATACCATTTGTACAGATCAATTCATTACACAGTGCAGATACACTGAGTTAGTACAGAGTGCATTGAGGTAGTACAGGCAAAAACAATAACAGAGTACAGAGTAAAGTGTCACAGCTACAGGGAAGTGCATTGCAGGTAGACAATAAGGTGCAAGGTCATAACAAGGTAGATTGTGAGGTCAAGAGTCTATCTCATCGTATAAGGGAACCAATGTCCTTTTTCTTCAAAGGACAATCCCTCCATTCCTTGGAACCGATCTGGGAATCCTCAATTTTACTTTTTCTATCATACATATATTATTCCTCAACAACAAATATATTCTTCCTTGGATTGGGAAATGAGGACGAGACCTGAACACAGTCTTGCAGATGCTGTCCCTCTGTGGTCCTATGTAATTTCAGTAAGATATCTTTACTCTTGAACTCCAATCCTCATGCAATAAAGGCCAACAAATATTTGCATTCCTTATTATTTGGTTTGCCTGCACATTAACTTCCAGTGACATGTGCACCAAAGATTTTGTGAGTCCAGACACACTGCATCAAATGGTTCCCCCTTAAATCAGTAAAATAGATAACAATCACACAAAACTAATAGCTTTATCAAATGTGATTTCTCTTTCATAAGTCCATCTTGACTCTGCCCAATCCTACTTTAATTTCCACATGCCCAGATACCACATGTTAAGGTTTTCACTCTTACTGCTTCGCAGCCCTCCCCAGCTTGGTGAGCTTGTACTATAGAACACAGCACAGTACAGGCCCTTTGGCCCATGATGTTGTACCGACCTATATAAACCTACTCTATGATCAATCTAACCCTTCCCTCCTACACAGCCCATAACCCTCCATTTTTCTTACATCCATATGCCTATCTGAGAGTCTTTTAAATGTCCCCATTGTATTAGCCTCTACCACCACCCCCGGCAGTGCATTCCAGGCACCCACCACTCTGTGTAAAAAAAAAACTTATCTCTGACGTCTTGCCTAAATTTTTCCTCCTCTGACCTTAAACCAATGTCCTCTGGTATTGGCCATTGCCACCCTGGGAAAAAGGTGCTGGCTGTCCATTCTATCTATGCCCCTCATAAGCTTATACACCTCTATCAAGTCGCCTCTCATCCTGCATTGCTCCAAAGAGAAAAGCCCTAGCTTTTAAATTAAATTTTTTTAGAATTTTATTTACAGCGTGGTAACAGGCCCTTCTGGCCCAACGAGTCCGTGCTGCCCATTTTAAACCCAAATTAACCTACCCGTACGTCTTTGAAATGTTGGGAGGAAACCGGAGCACCCGGAGAAAACCCACGCAGACACGGGAGAACATACAAGCTCCTTACAGACAGCGATGGGAATCAAACCCCAATGGCTGGCGCTGTAATAGCGTCGCACTAACTGCTACATTACCGTGCCGCCCAACCTTTCCTCATAAGACATGTTCTTGAATCCAGGCAGCTTCCGGTAGATCTCCACTGCACCCTCTCTAAAGTTTCCACATCCTTCCTATATTGAGGTGACCAGGAATGAACACAATACTTTAGAGAAATCTCGGGGCTAGGAAGAGCTGTGCAGCCAAACGTTGAGGGGGCAAGACAGCAGCTTCCATCACATCCAACCAGAAATGATGAGAGACATCACAGGATCCTGGAGCTTATGTTCTCAACAATGGCGCACACTCACCAGCCTTTACTGGGTGCGTCCCCTGAGTCCTGCATTCTATTTCTCAGTGTTTGCCCTGGCATGTCAAATACCTGCTGTCACAGTCTCTCTGCAGTGAGCCATGGGACGATTCATTGCTGGATTCATACCAGGTTCCCAGCAGGGTTTGAGCGAGGTTTTGGCACAGCAGCACTCTCAGTCATGCATTTTTCCATGTATATAATGACAATTTTTAGTGCTGATTCCACTTGTGCTTCCACTCCTGGAATGTACCAGTGTATAATCCTTTTCCTTTGATCTAATTCCATCTTTTAATTTTTGTTTTAGCTGGTTGAACTACTTTTACCATTGTTTTTTTGCACTGTATTTGCTGTAATCTATTTGTTTAAATGTTATTCATTGCTTATCTACTGTCAAACCTACTAATGTAATTTCCAAATTTACTATATCCAAGTCATGTCTCATACCTTTAACTTGTTTAGCTTAGATTTAAGGCCCTGTTTTTGGATTGAACTAAACCACTGTTTTCCTTAACGTAAAATTTCCAAAATATTGTGATCATCAATGGCCCCTTACCTACAAGATTATTAATTAATCCTTTCTCATTCCACAATACTAAACCTAAAACAGCTTGTTCATTTTGATTATGCAAAATTTATTGCACACTTCACATTAATCAAAAATGATTTGGGAAACAATGTGTAAAGTTATTATAGCTACTTCTGTTCAGATTTCCATGTTGGATGCACCATTTCTTCCAGGATGCACAATATTACTTATAAAACTTTGCATTGACTGGAGTATCTTAGCAATCAGTCTGAAACCAATGTTCTTAGCTTACATTTTATAGGTTTAAATAGTACTGCTATGTCATTAACGTTAATTAACAAGCTGATGTGAATCCATTTCCGAACTTTTAACATTACACTGAGATTCAGAAACTACTTGGTAAAGCACTAATTAAATGCGTAAGTACACTTGTGGCAGTGTAATTACTGTCTTTTAAACATGTGCTGGTGACATACTGGTACCTGCACACAATATCTGCGATACTGCTCATTAGAATGGCTTATTGTGCTTGCAGCCAAACAGGTTTCATAAATATCCATATATATTGTTTATATTAGTTTGGGCTGTGGGTCTAGGCAGAATTTTGAGATGGAAGGCTTCAGAAGATGCTAGTTAAAATGATAGAATGACTTGATTGTAACACTGTCTGTTGTTGAATGCTTGCTGTCCTGAAGGTGTCTTTGTACAGGTCCAAACATACAACAACAGTTTTTTAAAAGCATGTGCCTGATGACAAAGTAGGTAGATGTATTAAAAAGGCAAAGTGCCAAGTATTTGGGCACTGGACAGTTTTGATAAAATCAGTCTATTATGGATTTTAGCCAATATATTTAATCAGTAGAGGAAAAATTGAATAAATGCCTTCATAGTTTGCCTCCCACACATTATTGCCATGGGTCTCCCTGGGAACTGGGTGAAGTTCAGCAGGTACCCTCTTAGAATGACTTTGCCAGGATCTGGGTAGTTTAAAAGGCATCAAACAAACACAGCATTCAAAATCTTTATTACTGTTCAAAGCTTTCAATTCTGATTTAAGTAGATGTTCACCCATTTTGTGAAGAAATGATATTTACAGCTTCAGATAAGATTATATTTCACACAGCGGCATAAATTCTTACTAATCTTAAGTATCGCCTTGGGTTGGCTGAATAAATATAGTGGTGTTCCTCGGCATCTCCAACTTTTGTTTATTTTCAAGTTTTATTTACATTATTGCATTTATTTCAGACACTTGGATTGGGACTCATTTTTTTTTCATTTCCCTAATTAAAACCAGTTTAGCTTTGAATTTCTCTCAGTGACTTGATGCTGAAACTTTCTTGTTTCTTAAACCTTATATCCTGCTCACTTTTAAAACCTTCCCTGCTGGACAGTTGTCATCTTGAAGGGTAAAATTGACCAAAACTTGAAGTGAAACTCCAAATATGACCTTACAAATAATCAATTTAAAGTTAGAATGAAGTATTTTGATTTAGAATTAAATGTAATAAAGATACAAATCAGTAGTTGATTAATGTTGTTAATGGTTTCAATTTAATCATAAAATGGTAATAGCAGAGAAAGAGGTTATTTGGTCCCTTTAAGTCTCTGCTGGCTCTCTGCAAGAACATTGCATCTAGTCCCATTCCTTGCATTTTTCCCATTGACCTGCAACTTTTTTTTACCAATTCCCTTTTGAAAACTGTAATTGAATCTGTCGCCACCATCCTGTGAGGCAATGCAGTCCAGATGCTGATCACTTATGATTGGCAAAAGAACCAAATGCAACCTTAAATCACAAACATTTTCCCACTAACTGCTCTGTCTAATCCCCTCATAATTTTGAATGCCGCTGTTACATCTTCTCTGAGTCCTCTCTGCTCAAAGGAGAATAATTCCAGCTTCTCCAGCCTTTTCCAAGAACATAATTCCCCATAACATCCCTCATCACAGGAACCTTTGTAATAAATCTTTTTTGTATGCTCAAGATCAACACTTCCTTCCTTTAGAGGTGTGACCAAAATTGTTTCATAAAGATTCATCATAACTTGGCCATTTTTTGTACTCTGTGTTTCTGACATATGAGTCCCAGGATCTTGTGTAACTTTGGAAGTTTGCTATAGTGTTTGATTCAACTAATTGACAAGTCTGTGACCCAGCACTTCCAACTTAGATATCAGTACCTAGATATTCATAGGAAAGACAAGGTCAATTGGGCTGTAAGCAATCTTGCCACATCTAAGCCCAGTGTCGATGCTGGGTAGTCTGTACAGTTTTAATCATATTGCATTTTAATATAGCAGTTTTCTGATGCAACTGAGGGATTTGCTAAGCCATATCAGAGGGCAGTTAAGAGCCGAGCACACTCACCAAAAAAGCTTTTGTCTTCAGAGTAGCATATCAGTTGGAGATTAAAATGCACACAGGGGATTTTTGCAGTGTCTGTATATCTATTTTGTTGTCAGAGTTGCCCGCTCCCTACAGATCCTAAAACTGCAGGATGACTACACCCTGAAACGTGCTGCTATGTAGCCTTGTCAGCTGCAGCTCAAGCTAGAAATCCTCAAGCTGGCAATCCTTCCTACAAATGTTTGTCTTGTACTTGAAGTACTTTTGATTTCCCACATGTGGTTGGTAGTGAAAGGATGTGGAAAGAGTGCAGAAGAGAGTCACCAAGATGTTTCCTGGAACGGAGGGCTTTAGTTACACGGAGAGATTGGATAGGCAGGCACAGGAGGCTGAGGTGTGACATTATAGATGTTTATAAAATTATGAGGGGCTTACATAGGGTAAGGAATCAGTCTTTCCCAGTGTAGGGGAGTCTAAAACTAGAGGATGTAGGTTTAAGGCGAGAGAGGAAATATTTAGAGATCTGAGGGGCAAGTTTTTCACATGGGTTGATGGGAATATGGAACAAGCTGCTAGAGGAGGTGGTAGAGGCAGTTGGACAGATGCATGGATAGGAAAGGAATAGAGGGATATGGGCCAAATGCAGGAAAATGGAATTAGCAGAGAGAGGCATCTCAGTTGGCATGGATGAGTCAGACCGAAGAGCCATTTTCATGCTTGATGACTATGACACAGGATGTGCATTCAAAGGAATAAAGTGCTCTAACATGCTTTTATTCTTCAGATTAATTTATTGAGTATCTTTTCTTTTCACTTTTTAATCTTACAGGACATGGACATCACTGGCAAGGCCAGTATTTATTGTCCTTGAGAAGGTGGTGGTGAACAACATTTAACCACTAAAGTGCTCTCATTGAAGGTGCTCCCACATTGTTCAGTTGGCAGTTGCAAGGCTGAGGTCCAGCAATAAAATGGAATGGTGATAAATTCCAAAGCCAAGAGGCTGTATGATTTGGACAGGAGCTTGCAGGAAATGGTGTTCCTATGCACCTGCTGCGCTGTCCTTGGTTGTAGAGGTTTGGAAGGTGTCATTTGAGAAAGCTAGGCAAGTAACTGTAGTTCATTTTGTAGACAATACACTCTTGTATCCAAAGTGCACTGATTGAAAAATAAATACTTAGAATAATAGATGAGGTGCCAGTCAATCAATCTGCTTTAACCTGGATCCTGTTGAGCTTTTGTATTGATGGAACTGCACTCATTTTTTAAAATATTTACAGTGTGGTAACAGGCCCTTCCGGCCCAATGAGTCCGCACTGCCCATTTTTTTTTAAAACCCAAATTAACCTACCCTTGCGTCTTTGGAATGTGGGAGGAAACTGGAGCACCCGGAGGAAACCCACGCAGACACGGGAGAACGTACAAACTCCTTACAGACAGCGACGGGAATCGAACCCCGATCGCTGGCGCTGTAATAGCATCACGCTAACCGCTACGCTACGCTCATCTAAAAGAATGAAATGTATTCCATCTGACATCCCTTGTAGAGGGCAGAAAGGATTTAGGGTGTCAGGAAGTGAGTCACGTGCAGTAAGATATCAACCTCTAAACTTCACTTGTGGTTTTAATAATACATTATTTATGTGGCTGATCTAACAGAGTTTATGGTCAGTGGTAACCCTCAGGTTATTAATAGTGAAGGACTCAACAATGCTAATGTCTTTAAGTGTCAAAGGCAGGTTGTTAGGCTCAATCTTGTTTGAGAGGATCATTGCCCATTACTTGGTGCAAATGTTATCTGCTGCTCATGAGGCCATGCCTGAGTTTTGTCTATACCATGCTGCATGTAGGCATGGATTGCTTCATTTTCTGAGGAGTAGTGATTGAAATTGAACATTGTGCAATCACTAGTTAAGATCCCCTCTTCTGAGCTTATAATGCAAGAAAGCTTAGGCAGCTGAAGATGGTTAGGCCTAGGGCATTGCCTTGAGGAACTCCTGCAGTAATGTCCAGAGTCTAGGATTCCAGCAACCACAATCATCTTCGTTTTTATGATGTATGGGTATTGGGGAGCAGATGATTGGTAAGTGCTGCTTGAGACCACTGTGATGACATCTTCATCACTTTAATAAGCAAGAGTATATTAACTGGGTGCAAATTAGCCAGACTGGAATTATCCTGATTTTCTGGAAAGGACCAGAAGCGCTCTCATGTCGTTTCTGGCTCTTAGTGACGCTTTTAACTCTGAGTCAAAAAGTTGTAGGTTCTAGTTTTGAGGATGTCTCACTATGACTGGAAGTAATTTACAGTTACTGATTAAAGTATCAACTAGCGCATCCAGGGGAAATCCACATGGTCATGGGAAGAACATGCAGACTCCACACAGACAGCAGAATTGATCCTGGGTCACTGAAGTTGTGAGACAATAGCATTACCTGTCACCAGTTTTTGAGTTGGTCGTAAATCAGCTAGGAGAGAAAGCGGAGGTGCCCTGTGTGGTACATTGGATTATATCATGTCCTATGTTTAGCTCCATCCTTGGACTGCTGAGCCAAATGGAGCAGCTGAATTGGAGACACAAAAATTTTTGCAGATGCTGGAACCTGGAGCAATACACAAAAAGTGCTGGAGGAATTCAGCAGGTCAAGCAGCATCTATGGAGGGAAATAAACAGTCAATGTTTCTGGCTGAGACCCTTCATCAGTATTGGAAAGGAAGAAGGCAGAAGCCAGAATGTGGCGGGAGAGGGAGGAGCTGGGGGGGAAAGAAAAAGAAGGGATGGGGTTACCGGAAGTTAGAGAAATTGATGTTGAGGCCATCAGGTTGGAGACTACCAAGGTGGAATATGAGGTGTTGTTCCTCCAACCTGTGCCTGGCCTCAATGTGGCAGTAGAGGAGGCCATGGATAGACATGTCAGTATGGGAATGGGATGTGGAATTGAAGTGGGTGGCCACCAGGAGGTCCTGGCTATTGCGGCAGACGGAGCGAAGGTGCTCGATGAAGTGGTCACCCAATCTGCATCAGGTCTCACCGATGCAGAGGAGGCTGCACTGGGAGCACCGGATGCAATAAATGACACCCTCGGACTCACAGGTGAAGCGCTGCCTCACTTGGATGTCCCAGACAAATCCTTCCTCCAGCACTTTTTGTGTGTTGTTAGAGTAGCTGAATGCAAGGTTTAGTCCCAGTTCTCTGTTGAGGTAGCTGAGAAATATTGCTCAAGGCCAGGGCTGGTCATCACTTTTTTAAAAAGCTATTTGTTAGCTTTTAGTTGGGTTCCTACCCCTGGATTTGGCAACAATTGGTTCGCCTCCTGTTTTTAATCACTATACCTTGCCCCTTGGAAGTACGTGTGGATGTCAAATGAGGTCTTACCAACTTTGATCAAAATACCCCTCATTGTCAAAAAGGCAATATTCTCAATGGTGGGCTGCTTCCTGATGGTAAAACATTCATGCTGTGTCCCAGAGGATGATTGATATTTGCAAAATAATTACCTAGCAATGACTCAACACTTTTACTCAAGGCAAAGGAGAGGGGAATTGGCAAATAAAAAAATGTTCAGATTTGTATTGTGCTTTCATTTCAGTATGGAAAGGAAATTTGTTGTTTTCAGTCATTTAATAAACTGCTTTACTTAATGGAGCTCATAAAATATGAATCTGGTCCTTCCTTATTTTCTCTCCCAGTTATGTGAATTTGAAGGCACTGTAAGGCTACTCCCTACATACTCAGCTGCAACTAGCAAGGTTGGGTTTGCACATTAATAATCTATTGAAAGAGAGATGTAATAGTGAATGAACTCTGTAAAAGACTGTCCTTGTTTGCCTTACTAAATTATTGAGTATCCCTTTTCCTGTTAGTGATAAACTCAATGCAAAATGGAAAATTTCACAATAGAAACTCTCACACAATGATCATTATGATATTAACTTCATTATGATATTAACTGTTGATTATACTGCATGTATTTGCCAGGAATTACTGAAGGTGGTAAGGTGAGGGCAAGTCTAGCTGCTCTTGGTTCACCTTTCTTAACTGTGGGCATTTATAACCCTTATTTGTGCTTAAAATGTCCGAGAACATTGTTTTATTCTATTTGCTTTAAATCCATAGATACATCTGTATAATCTTTTAATAGAAACTTATTTCCTGTATTTGGTGAATGAAAAAAAACCTGCTCGTGAGGCAAATTTAGGCAATTATGTAGAGCTTATTCATTTCCTATTTAGAATCTGGAATATTTCAGATGCAACTGTTTCCCCATACTCTTGACTACCTCTCCCTCCAACCCTAACTTCAATCCCCCCTCCCATTACCTAGAAAGCTATCATTTCTCAGCTTCACTGTTCAATTATATTGATGGCTTCTAGAATAGATAGTTCTCTTGATGCTTTACAAGTGATAGGAATTAACTAAAATGGAATGCCAACTGGCTACTTTTTCCCTGCCATTGTCTGAAAAAATTGTGACTCAATGTATCATCTTACTGGAGAATAAATTTGACACAGTTGTGATGCCTATGCAGCATGCTCTGTACCTTGAATAACAGGACATGGCTGAATTTCCTGGTATTAGCCATATTATGGGAAAATGCCAGGCACGAGGTCTATTCCTTTACTCAAGGAATTAAGAGAGAACTGGAGAGTTAACCAATGTAAGCAAGGTGCCTGTTTACCTTCTTGGTTACGAATGATACATTGTCCCATGAAGGCAAGAAACTTTAAAGGGTGAATCTTTCAGCAATCATTTTTTTGTCGAAATTAGCAAAGAGGGACAGTGAATGAGAGTAATCACCTGACCAAGTTTCTGGTCTAACTTGTTCTGTCATGAAGTGCAGAGCAGAATCTAAACCAAAATGTGGGCAGCACAGTGCTTACTCCTACTGTTGCACAGCTCAGCAATCTGGGTTCAATTCTGGCCCTGGATGCTGTCTGTGTCTGCAGTTTCTCCCTGTGACTGTATGGGTTTCCCAAGGATGCTCTGGTTTCCACCCATAGCGTAAAGACATGCTAGTACAGTGATTTCCTTTTGTAAATTGCCCCCTGTACAGGTAGGTGAGGAGAATTGGGACTGGGTGGGCAGGGAGGCCTGCTAATGAACATGTGAGAGAGAAATGGGGACTGATAGGATAGCTTTGACAACCAGCATAGACGAGGCTAAATGTCCTCATAATTCATGAGAAAATATAAGAAATGTTTCTGTAGAGAAAGTGAATAAACTGGAAGGAGCCTCTTAGATCTTTTTAACACACCTTAGAAACCAACAAAAGGACAAGAAACATTGCCAAAGGCTATTATTGTATAAACATTAAATCAGATCAATATTCTGCAGGATTAAATGGAACACAATTTTGGAAGCAGTGTTCTACACGCTCTACACACTTGCAACTAAAATGTATGTCCAGCATTTACCAATCAGGAACAAATTTTGGGATTTCTCTGAATGGAATGAAGTAGAAGAAATAACTAGGAACTTACACAGACTGCCAAAGCAGATTGTTGACATTGAAAACAGTTAGGTGGGAAATAAAGTGTAAATAATTGGGCCTGAAATTCAAATGTGATGTTGTTGTGTGCTGTGTAATTGAATTTCATTAAATACACATAATATCTGGGTAGCACTTTAGAAATTTGTTCCAGACCCCATATGCATTTGATGGGCTTGTGCACAGTGGTCACATGCAATGAAATCAACTGGTGTGCAATGCACATTTTGATGTCACTTGTACTAAATTCCTGTGCACAGTCCATTCATACTCATGCAAGTCTTAACTAAAAGTTTGAGGCGTGCTTCATTGTTAAAGGTGGCTTGACCTTGTGTTGTGTGCAGAATTAAACTTACTATATCAATATTAATAATAATAAAATATGTAGATTCAATTATTAACTCTGGCTGTGAGACAGTGGTGAGGGCATTGTCTGAGATGAAATGCTGATATCTTGAGGGAGTGCAGTACTTTCACACTGCTGATTCCCAGCAGAGCTCTCTCTGAACTTGGCAAACTTTAGGCTGCATATCTGCTGCCACCCAGCTTGCGACACTGCCATTAACACCAAAAGTCAACTCCCACAATATAGCCATCTGCTTCCTGAGTACTCAGTGTTTTCTCTCTCTTTATTCTCTTTTTTCATGTAGAGTAGAAATCTGCTCCTGATGGAGAGAAATCTGCTTCTGAGTGACATCTTGTACTGGAAGAGCAGTCTGTTCTCAGCTAACAACAAGCTGCTGCTGAGTAACAGGAAGCGGAGCTCTGATTGGAGCGGTGTAGGACTGCGCAGAACACAAACTTTAAATGGTATCCACTTGTGTGGCAACTTGTCTTCTAGATTAAAATGAGGAGAACCCTCCCACTCTCAGAGCCTGATCAGGCTAGAGAAGAGAATCTTTCACCTGATGCGAAACCTGCCCATCAGATGTTGCAATATGAAAGTGCCAGTGCTGGTCACTACAGAAGTACATCCAAGTGGAAATGATGTAGTTGGCTCCATTTGAACTTCAGTGAAATGCTTGAGATGGACTCTTCCATGCTCCTTGTAATCTGTTGGTCACATTGGACAGTGCACCAGCCATACTTCTACTTCAGACTCAATTGTGTGTGCTCCCATTCCTCAGTGCCCTTCTGAATTCTCTGGGATGGTACTAAAGTGTACTCTCTCTTTCTTTCTCTCTGGGTGTCTGGTACATTACTTCTGGCCTAACTGAAACCTCTTCAGCCCTCACGGTGCTTGTATCTGAGCTGATGTCTGGTTGTGTCAGGTGCAATGATGTTCAATCTACTTCTCCTCTGCTGCTCAGGTTTTTTTTGAGACTTTGCAATGGGGAGAGAGGACTTGTGTTCTCTCTGGAGAGCCTGTAATACAAAGAGCATGTGAAATTGAGTGCTATTCTAGGGGAGGCTGTAGACAGAGATTTATGCAAACAGGATATTAAATGCAAAGAAGGAAGGATAGATATTGTACAACCAGGTGGTAATTGTAGACCAGTCAGATTTAGGGGTTCTTTGTAACACAATTCGCATCAACCTGTGATGCACCAATACCCATCAGGTGAAGGATCCTCTTTTCAGGCCTGCTTAGGTGTCTTCATTTCTGTGCATATCACAGGCTCCATTTGGATATTTTTTAAAATCCTATTTACAGCGTGGTAACAGGCCCTTCCGGCCCAACGAGTCCGCGCCGCCCATTTTAAACCCAAATTAACCTACCCATATGTCTTTGCAATGTGGGAGGAAACCAGAGCACCCGGAGGAAACCCACGCAGGCACGGGAGAACGTACTGAACTATGACATTGTTTAGCACTACAGTGGGACAACTGTGTTAACTTAGTTTCACTGTTGTAGGAATCAATGCTTTCTGATATATTGTAGCATGCACTTAAACATGGCAAATGACATCTAAAACCTTGTCCCTGCTGCACATCAATGAATCAGTCCAGGTAAACTCTGCATTGCTGGACTACTGCTCCAGATCAGGAATGAAAGAGTTTTTAGGCAAAGGGCTGTCAATTCCAAAATAATCTGCAATTGAGTCAGTTAAAATTGCAACTTTAGTTGTGCCTTCCTTCTGTCATTTCATTTGAGTAATTTAAAACCAGGTATTGGAATAGAAATGGTCTAGGTTTTAACATGCATTCTAAAAATCAGAATAAACCTCTCAGGGGTCTAACCTGTAAAAAGTTTGACACAATCAACAAATTGAGAAGAATCTGAATAACAAAACAGAACTGACATGCATTCTTTCCTTTCGATCTCTGCTGTCTGCCTTCATTTGGGGTGAAACAGTGGACATTATACTCATTATTCTTTAAATTTTGTATGGAATAAAGGTCCATTTAACTGCAAAGTCTAAATCCTAATGAAAATAGAAGCAATTGCAAACTGTCAATTAAGTTTTAGAAAAACACCTTCAACAAGACCTGAGGAGGTAGCACAACATGGAACAAATCCACTGGATTTGTTGTAATATCCAACTGGTCCATATAAGCAATTATTTTATTCCAAGGCACATTTCATATTGCCATTAAAATTCTCCTTGGAAGCCAGGTTTTCTTGCCACTAAGTAACTAACTTTCTCTTCAATTTGTTTTCAGGGGAGCACCTGCAGATATGCACACATGGTTATACCTGCTGCACTTCGGAAATGGAGAACAAGCTGAGCCAGCAGAGCAAATTGGAGTTTGAAAATATGGTGGAAGAAACAAGCCATTTTCTTCGCACAACATTTGTTTCCAGACATAAGAAGTTTGATGGTGAGTGCATTGATTTACTTTGACACTCTCTCTTCATGTATGTTAGTCATTGAACACTGATGCACATTTTAGACAATTTTTTGGTGCAAGAATCAGATGGAATTTGGAAACACATTTTGAATCTAAGCTTTTTTGTTATCCAATATCATCAACCATAACCTTGTATCGGGCATTAGATTCTCTTCAAAGTTTTTTTTTCACTCACTATTATGATGAAAATAGGTAGTGTTCCTGGAATGTTGCTCTTCACAAATTTATTGCTTTCTGTTGTGGTAAAAATATTCTTTTGTTGCAAACTCTGCATATTACAAAGGACAGTAGTGGTTGCTAGTGAATTGCCAGATGTTAATGCAATTGAGGAGGTAAGGCAATATCATAAACTCCAAGGAAGGACGACTGTCTCTGATGAACTCAATTTATATCTAAAATCCATTGACAGATATTTTAGCACAGGTCTTGACTTTATAATATTATGAAGTGTGTGAAAGTGAGTTCATGGTGTATTAAGTGTCTTAGGATTTTTATTCCCTTTGAAATCAAGTTATGGATGAAGCGCTTGAAATCATACTGCAGCTGCATGCAGAGTAGTGTGAAAGTATGCTTCTAAATATGTATGCCACATATGTATGGAACCTATAAGAATTATGGAACAAGCAGGAATTTGTTAATATTTATGCAGATAAACATAGATTTATAATGTTGCTAGACTATCACTTGGATTAAAGCCAAAAAAAACCTGAAACCATTTCCTTACACACCCGACTAACTTTAATCTGAGGATCAGTGCACTAGAATTACTACCACTGGAACTACTAAATTTTGCTTGCAGAAATGCAAAATTGGAAATATAATGTTTAACTGAAATATAAGTTCTGGGGTTACAGTAATGCTTTAATGAGCTATACCACACTTACGCTTGACCATCCGAATGTGGAAAACCATTCTGAAACAAGTGTTTTTAAGCAAATCAGGAACTCCTATGATGTAGCTAACATAGTTCTTTCTTTTCTAAGAAGTCTTATTTCATTTGCTTTACTCTGGTTGTTGAAGGTTCTGATTTGGAAAGTCCACAATAAATTAATGATTGTTGAAAGTTCTGATTTGGAAAATCCACAATGTTTCCAATAAACATTGCCATCTGCATATGAAATTCATGAACAGCATTTGTGTGGAGAACAGTTAATCAACAATGTCCACTTACATTGATAAATAGCTAATAATTATATATAGCTCACTGATTACTGATTGACAACACTGCTTTTTCTGAGGCTAGAAAATCTGCATAAAATGTATTCAAATTCGCAAGTTTCTTTCCATATTGATCTACCAATGGACATTGAAATGTTTAGAGAGGAATTGAACCTTAAGGGTATGATGTCTAAGGTTGCCTTAGCAGTGCTCTCAGACTCTGCATGCTAGTAACTACAATAAGTGGTTAGTATGTCTTTTGTTGTAATGTCTATGTGAAGCATAATATATATTTATACAGCAGCAGAACCTGAGAAATGATAATAGGATGCCAGGCAAAGGAATGAAATGTCATGAGGCACGTACAATTGGCAACCAATACTCTTATCTCCATTTTGTTCCAGTGATCAAAGCATTAACGACAATCTTCCTTCAGATGGTTTCATTGTGTTCCTCTGTTCAAGACAAAGATGCTTGTGTATTGTACATTACAGTAGTAAAATCTTGATCTGACCTCATATTAAAATGATTTTGTAACATAAACCCAAAGCCTTCATATATAAAGTGGATCTTGGTCTGGCAGAGAACAGAAATGACCTATAATATTTGATGTTGGCTGCCATATCTGATGACGTGTGGCTGTGCATCACATACATTCAGACTTGCCCTGTGGAGCCGCAGAGTGAATACCTTGTTCATACCAGGAGAGCAAGTGGAATACAAGTTCCAAGGTTAGGAGAGAATGAGGATTTTATTGGGAACAAGGGCAACAAAGTGCAGTTGAGGGTGTGGTTCAGCTGATCAACAGCAACATTGGCGAGCAGATGCACAAGATAGATCAAGAGGAAGGGAAAAGGAGATAAAAATAATGTTGAGGTTTGGAATACATGACTAAAATGCAGGTACAGATGGAATTAAGGTTTCATTTGCATACCAAGATTGAATGTCATGGTTACACTGATGACACTTAATTTCAGACCATTATAAAATACCACAAATGATACTGAGATAAAGAAACAAATTATCTGTTATAATAACATTGGTTGAGAGATAAATACCAGATGGGATTCAAGTTCTTTGGATAGAAAAATAAAAGCTTTTTGAAAGGTTTAAGGTACCTTGGTTTAATGTCTTATCCAAAAGACCCCAGGCTAGAAATTATTCCATAACACAAAACATGCATTCAACTTGTAATGTATGAGGCCCCTCCTGCAATATCTTGATGCACATGAGGCATAAACCATATGCATAACAGAACAGAGAACATGAAACTAAGGCCTTTCCTGTGCCATTGCATAAATTACAGAGGAACTTAAGTAATTGCCAGGCTGTCAATCATGTTGGAAATGGTGGAGGGAGTAGTGTCTGAAGAGATTTGGAGCTGAGGGAGAGGTTAAGATTTCAAGGGCCAGGTCACAGTGTCAGCATTTGGTATTAGGGGCTGGAGGTGGTCATAATCAGAGACTGGATGGAGGAGAAGATGAGATTAGGTTGGGGTTCAGTGTGGGGGTCTGAAGGAGAGCTGTGTTGGTGGATATACTTGGTAAATTAAGTTTTTAAAGATGACTTGAAAGAGGATGCAGACGTTGAGATCGACAGAGTACAGCAGCTCAGACAGTTCCCCTGTAATTGACGCCTCACGCCTGTTGTGAAAAGCTATGTATGCACAAGTGTATTCACCATTGCCTGTCCTTTCCCGATTTCCCACCAACCTGGCATCTCCTCTTGATTCCTGAAATTTATCTTTCCACAAGTGTCAGAACGTTGCCTTCTAAATATTAAAAGGAACATGGGTGTTGCTGGTAAGGCCTGCATTTAATGCCTACCTTTGAAAAAACTATGGTGCTTTTCTTTAAATACTGTAGTCCCTGTGGTGAAGTTGCTCTCTGTATTTTTGTGTAGGGCATTCCTAATTTTGTCTCAGTGATAGTGATGGAATGTTGATACATTGCAAGGATAAAATAGTGAATGATAGAATAGTGCAGCAAGCACATGGGAACATGAAAGTGTTGGTATTCCTATGGGCTTGCTGCTCTTAGGTGGCACTTGTGGTTTTGGAGAAGTTGCCAGAATAGCCATGACTGCTGGCTGCCTTGTATCTTGTTGATGGTTATTCTGTAGCCATTCAACATGTAATACTAATATAAGGAAATACAGATGAAAAATACCACGTATATTTTCACATACACATATCGCAATGATAAATGCAATTCAAAATGGCAACTCAACAGCTTTTCTTATACAAGAAAAGAAGAAAGAAATAACTGTTAGATTTCAGATATCTTTTGAAACCCATGAAGTGCTGTAAAGTACATGTGGTCAGGCTCCACTGCAGAATATGTTTCTGTGGGCTTATTTCCCATGCTAAAGTTTGTCACTTGTGAGTTCCCTAATTGTTGCTGCTTATGAAGATATTTATCAAATTAAGTGCCTGCTACGTAATGTACATTCAAATAGCTTTCATTGATGCACCTTTGCAGTGAATTGCACTGAACATTTGATTCATCATTATGCATGAGAAGTTACTCACAGTGCTACATTCCAGCAGAAATTGGGTCAGTATATCCAACAAATGGCACACTTTTCAAGAATGGTATATGCAGTAATATTTTTTCATGATGAATCAATATGAACATTATTGTTAGGGATATTTTTGTTTATTTTTTCCTTAGTGCATAATAGTCTATTGAGAAACAACTGATGAAAAGTCACTTATCTAAAATGTTTACTTTGTTTCTCCCTGTACAGATGCTGTTTGACCTGCTGGGTATCATTGACATTTTCTGTCTTTATTTCAGATTTCCAGCCTCTTTGGTATTTTGATCAGAACATTAATGCTGTTCTCTATTACTGTTGCCTAGCAAACGTCACTGAGCCATTACAAAATCCTTGGCATAGACACTTGTCATCAAATGATCTACAACTGGTTGTGGTAATGTTCAGCTTTCTAAATCAAACCAAGAGGTTTTGTGGTTGGGGTAAAAGCTACCGGAAAATGAAATGGATGTTCCCAGATTGAAAGTTTTGATCTATTGCCAATGATTCTTTTAATAGTGGTTTGCATTTTTGATACTGCTTCAAATCTTCATAACTTCCATGACAGGGGGTGAGAAAGGAAATTTTAACATAAAGAATCCAGAATATTGCCTTGGAATATCAGTGTACTACAACTTACTGGTGATCACCCTAGTGGCCTTGAAGAAAATAGTTCTTAAATAGAGTGTAAAATTAAAGTCTCCAGAACAGAATTCAGTATGGAGAGAAAAAAGATGTTTGGCTACTCGTCTCCAAAAATCTTAAACTTGAGGCAGGAAGCATTTAGATATTTTTCTCTGTGTTTAATGTTGAAAAGAAAAACTTCTAGAACACACTACTGTATAAAATGTAAATAAAACAGATTAAGTTATAGAAAGTTGGATGACTGAACTGCAGATTTAGGAGATTGTGGAGAAAACCCTGGCCCAAGCAAACCTGTCTGCAGTTGATATCTCTGCCATGATCAACACCAGGAATAAGCACTAAAAGTAGCAAGAACACAGAATATACTCTTGGCAGGGAACTTCAATGTCCATCAACAAGAATGACTTGGTAGCACCACTACTAACTGAGCTGGTCAAGTCCTGAAGGACATCGCAGCCAGGGTCGGTCTGCAAAAGGAAGTGTGTTAACCAACACATTGTCACCCCACCATCTGTGGTAGATTTATCTGTCCATGATAGCATTGGGAGAAGTGTTTTGTGTTATAACATGCTAAATGGGATAGTCTCAGAACAGATCTGATAGCTCAAAAGTGGACATCCATGAGGTGCTGTGGACTATGAGCAGGAGCAGAAATGTAAACTACCAGAATCTGTAACCTTGTGATCCGGCATGGCTCTCAGTCTATCAATGTTGTTAAGTTAGAGGATCAATCTACCAACCTGCATGTTTTTGGGATGTGAGAGGAAACCAGTATCGCCGGAGGAAGTCATAGTGGCAATGTGGAAACTCCAGGCAGACAGCAATAGAGGTCAGGATTCAACCTAGATCTCTGGAGCTGTGAGGCAGCAGGTCGACTAGTTACATCACTATGTGTCCCTGTCTCATAGTGGTCCAACCACATCTAGTCATCTAGACAATTAAACAGCAAACAAGAAGAGACTCCAAGAACGTTCCCATTCTCAATGATGTTGGTGCACAAATGTGAGATCAAAAGCATGGCTGAGCACTTGCAACCATATTCAGCCAGCTACAGATTGGTTGATCCATTTAATTTCCTCTAAGATCCCTACCATTGCAGAAGCGAGTCTCCAGCTGGTTTGATTCAATCCATGTGATATCAAGAAACAACTAAGAGCACTGGTTACATCAAAGGATGCAGGACCATACAATATCCTAGTAGTAGTTCTGAAGATCTGCACTCCAGCAGTAGTTGCACCTCTGGCTATGCAGTTCCAGCACAGTTACAACACTGGTGTCCACCCAACAATCTGGAAAATTGATAAAATGCACTGGGTGCATCCATTTGCCTTGGTGTGTTCATTTGCCTAGGTACGTCCTGTTGACAAGATGCACAACAAATGTAAGCGAGCTAATGGAGACACAGGTCCTGACGCAAGTATCAACGTGAAACATCGACAATTCCTTTACTCCTACAGATGCTGCTCAACCTGCTGAGTTCCTCCAGCAGATTGCTTGTTGCTCCCAATCCAGCTAATTACTGCCCAGTTGGTGTATATCAATCATTGTTGCTGTTGTCCACAGTGCTGTGAAGTAGCACCTCCTCACTGATGCCAGGACCACTCAGGCAAAGATGGTAAGTTTAGAGAACCTTGGTTGACGAAGGATATTGAAGATTTGATCAGGGAAAAGAAGGACTTGTATGTTAGGTATAGGAAATTTGTATTGAATGAGTCACTTGAGGTTTGTGGGGGATATAGGAGAAAAAAGGAAAGAAATTAGGAGGGCAAAAAGGGGCCTTGAAATAACCTGGGAAGTAGGATTAGGCAGAATTCTAAAACCTTTTATAAGTATATTAGAAACAACAGGGTAGCTAAGGAAGGAACAGGTCCCATCAGAAACCTGAGGGGTAATCTATCCGTGGAGACAGGGGATATGAGCAAGATCCTAAATGAACACTTCTCATCAGTATTCACCAGGGAGAAGGGTGTGGAAGGCAGAGAGTTAAATGAGGATATGCTGGTATTCTGGAGCACATCTGAATCAGGAAGGAGGAAGTACTAGAAATATTGGTGCAAGTTAGGGTGGGTTAACTCTCTGGCTTCCACATCCTTCTCCCTGGTGAATACTGATGAGAAGTATTCATTTAAGATCTAAGGGAAGCAAGGGAGAAGGTTACTGGGGCTCTTATTAGAGGTTTTTGCATCTTCTTTATTCATAGGTGAGGAACCAGAAAATGGGAAGATAGCTGATGCTGTCCTCTTGTTCAAAAAGGGCAGTAAGGATACGCTTGGAAACTACAGGCCTTACATCAGTGTAGATAATCATCATGGTCGGCATGGACGAAGTGGACCAAAGGGGCCTGTTTCTGTGCTCTGTAATTCTATACCCATCAACACTTTGGAAATATCTTCACCATCCTGCACCGAGTCAAGGAGGCAGCTCATTTCTCAAGGGTAGTTCGGAATGTGCTGGCCTTGTTGGTGTTGTCCAGATCCTGAAAATGAATGAAGCTACAGGAAGGTGCCTCAGTAGTACTTTTAGAGGATCACCAGATACTAACAGATGATTGATATCTTCGGGTTGTTGTTATGACCTTCAAATGTTTGGCACTTTTGATATTTAGTTCAAGTTGCAAAGGTCTGCAGGGAGTGCTGTGACAGTTGTTGAAAGATATTTTGTTGACTTCAAGCTTTCTGCACAAACCAGGCATGAGTCCACAGTAAGCATTCCCCAAGGAATAGAACATAACCGAGCATGTGTTTCAAGAAGGAGGTTGTTACTGAAATATTCCACCCTCTTCAGCTAAGACTACAACTTCACAGCAGGTCAAAGACTGTTTTTGCCCTAGTTGCCAAGGTGACCATGACAATGAAACTTTATGCATCTGGCTCATTGCAGGCTGGAACTGGAGATGTTCACTGCATCTTCCAGTTTGCCATCCACTATTATGTAATGCAGGGACTGAGATACTCTGTTTAAAGCAAACTAATTACATTTAATTCACACTTACTAGAAGCCAGTGCTTTTAAAGAATGTGCGGCTTTGCTGGAATTGCAGGCTTCCCCTTAGTGTTAGCTGCATGATTTGTGGGTGGTGATGATTTGTGAGTGGTGCATGGCAACTGTCCCATGTACAACTCCCTCAATGTCCGGTTGGTGTAAGAAATCACACAGGTCAATGATTGGTATCCCTTCAGCAATCATAATGCCTCTATTCACAGCAGTCCATTGTGGCTTGCAGTTGCATCATCTGTTTAGCCTCCTTTGAGTTTTTCACTGTAGTTTGGGATAGCAACTAGAGAATAATGTCAATGTGAGTTGAATTTCAAGATAATTGTCCAAATCTCTGAACATGGCCTTGCAAGTTTAAGAATGACCTTCTGAAGATGATAATGATATGGTGTAATCATGTTGCATTAGTCTGGAAATACCAGGATTGAGTTGCCTCTGGACCAATGGATGGAGAGATTCAGAGGCTTCTGTGTAGCTGGCAGTCCCTTTATTTTAGTGTTGCCTGTGAAAGCTTGCTTCTTCCTGAGAACTTGGCATTGTGCAGTGCATGCAAGCTACTTTCTGGCAGTGTTTGTTGTGTATAGAAGTGTTTAGATTGAAATAACAGCTTTTCATTTTTTGAGTGAGCATGGTGTGAACTATCTGCAAGAAGTCAGAAGGGTCAGAGAGGGGAATTACTTTTTATGTAAAGGATGTCCTTTTCAGGTCACAGGAGACACATCTGCACTATCAATTACAGTAACAGAGCCAGTCTTCATCCATTTGCTGCTTTGTCTGGGTGAGAGATTTTGCTTTGATCTATATTCCAGGTCTCTTGGGCTTCTGTGGGGAGAAGATTAGATCTATTGACAGGCCATAATGGAGTGTGTGGGCCAGCTGTCGATCTTTGTAGGGACTGAAAAGACAGTCTAATTTTGAAATATGGCATCTGTCATTTGTCTGTTCCTTGTTAGGATTCATTCTGTTTTTCTAATTTGCATGCTCATCTTCTGCTGAAACTTGATCCAATCTAGCCCTAAGTATGATAATGTGACAATTAACAAATGTTTGAGAATTTGTTACAAGAAATATAACCTTAATAAAATTAACAGTGACTTATGATGAAGGGTCTATGCCTAATATATTAATCTGTAATTCAAAACAAATTTTGCAGATGCGGTAATCCTGAATTAAAAACAACAAATGCCGGAGATACTCAGCAGGTCAGGCAGCATCTGTGGAGAGAGGAATATAGCCATAATTTCAGGTCAATGACCCTTCATCTGATGATGATAACTCTACTTATCTCCACAGATGCTGCCTGACTTGCTGAGTATTTCCAGAATTCTGTCTTTATTTAACTAGCTTTGTTCAAACTTGCTGATTGACCTGCTGAATTCTTTCGTCATCTTTGATCAAGACATATTGCTAACATTTTAAAAATGTTTCTTTTCAGCTATATTTTTATTTTGTCTCTGAAAATCTGCATATGGGGAACAGCGGTAAATCTGGAGAACCCCATGGGCCTGACCTAGCATCCTGCTGAATTAAACTTGTTACTTTGATTTTTCAGAACACCCGATTCAGTGACAAGATCTTTCTGAGAAAGGATATCTAAAGATTTGAGAATAAGCGATTAAGTGCAAATGAATTTAACCCTGCCTTTAAAATGGTACCAATGGGGTCATCTGAAGTTATTTATTCCGCTATTTCCACATAACTATAAGTCTATTAAAATTAAGTGGGTTAAAAGAAAACAATTGTTTGAGGAACAGAGGGAGGAGTTCCAGATTAAAACAACTGTTCTTTCCTTTTATTCCCCACCTTCAACTACCAGGTCCACTTTTCAAAGAAGTAGCCACTCTCCGAAAATGTTGAATTAACTTGAAATGTAGTTTAATGAATATATGTAAAGCATTTTTGGATTACAGTGTGCATTGCTAATATTAATTTTCCTTTGGATACACAAAGAGGTTCAACAATGAATAAAAATAGAGCATGAGAGTAATTGCAGCAGAGAACACTCACTGCTGTATCAGCAGTGTCTATCTGAGATTGTCCTATCTGAGATGCTTGAGTACAGGATCTACACTGACATTCTAACACAGCACCGAGGAAGTGCTGCATTGTCTGAGGTGTCTTGTCACAAATTTGATGGAGAGCAGTGAAGCTCTTCAAGCAGATTTTTATCCTTCAAGTAGTACTAAAACAGATTATCTGCTCGTTAGAACCTTGTGGGAATTTATTATGTGTAAATTGTTTCCTGCATTGAGTACACTTTGAAAGATATTTTGTTGGCTGTATGTAGTGATTTAAGATGTCCTACACTGGTACCTCCCTTAGTACCCAAGATGCATTCTCAGAAACAAGAGTAATTGTGGAAATCAGTACCATAAAGGGTCATGATAATATTGTGTGTAGAGAGATGTGTTCTGACAGATTGCTGTGCCTGGAACCTGGCCCAAATCCCTGCCTTCTGCGGGTCCTCCCATGAATTGCCCATGGCACATTCTGGAGAGATGGCCTTTGTGGGCTGCTGTTGGGCAGGCTGGGAAGAGCTCAGAATCAGGTTTATTATCATTGACTTGTATGTTGTGAAATGTGTTGTTTTGTGGCAGCAGTACAGTGCAAATACATAAAAATTACTGTAAATTACAAAATAAATAAATTGCAAAAAAATAAATAATGAAGGGTCCTGATAAAAGGTCTCGACCGGAAACGTCGACTGTTTATTTCCCCTCCGTAGATGCTGTCTGACCTGCTGAGTTCCTCCAGCATTTTGTATGTGTTGCTCCTGATTCTAGCATCTGCAGAGAATCTCTTGGTGTCTCTGAATAACGAAATAGTGTTCATGGACTGTTCAGAAATCTGATGGTGGAGGGGAAGAAGCTGTTCCTGAATTGAGTGTGGTCTTCAGGCTCCTGTACCTCCTCCCCGATGGTAGTAACGAGAAGAGGGCATGTCCCAGATGGTGAGGGTCCTTAATGGTGGATGCCACCTTCTTGAGGCACCACCTCTTAAAGATGTCCTCAATAGTGGGGAGAGTTGTGCCTGTGATGGAGCTAACTGAGTCTATAACCCTCTGCAGCCTCTTGCAATCCTGTGCATTGGAGCCTCCATAGCAGGCTGTGATACAACCAGTCAGAATGCTCTCCACCATACATCTATAGAAATTTGTGAGAGTCTTTGTTGACATACCAAATCTCTTCAAACTCCTAACAAAGTAGAGCCCCTGGTGTGTCTTCTTCATGATTGCATCAATACATTGGGCCTGATAGATCCTCTGCGATGTTGATGCCCAGGAACTTGAAATTGCCCACCCTTTCCACTGCTGACTCCTCAATGTGCATTCTCCCAACTTCTCCTTCCTGAAGTCCACAATCAATTCCTTGGTTTTGCTGTCATTGAGTGTGAGGTTGTTGTTCCAATACCACTCAACCAGTCGATCCATCTGAAAGGTGTATTTAAATTATGAAGGATATAGACAGAGGAGACACATGGAAATTGTTCTCATTCTGGAAGGGTCAAACAAGAGAAAATAGAGTGAAGGCAATTGTCAAAAACCAACAGTGTCACAAGGAAAAATGTTTTTATACAGTGAGTGGTTATGATGTGGAATGCACTGCTGATTATAGAGGAGATGGGCTCAAATGTAACATTCAACAGGGAGTTAGATAAGTATCTGAAAGGAAAGAATTTGGAGGGTTGTCAGAAGATGATGGGGGAGTGGGATTAGTTAAATTGCTCATGGGGACTCAATGGACTGAGCTACTTTCCTTTGTATCATAACCATTCTGTGATAGTATGAGGCTGTGACTCTGAATTTGAGTGCATGACACCATTGCCAGACCATCCTCTGCTTTCAGACTGCAGTAGTGCTGAAGGATTATGAACCACATCGGTAACTGAAATATTATGTCCCTGTTCTGTCTGAAATTCTGAAATTAGATGGCAATGGGATTTTAATGTCCTGTAACTCCACCGGTCAGTGTAATGGATCCATTAATAATAGAGCATACTATATGTCCCTTTACCTTGCAGCAGACAATGTTGATTAACATGCAATACTCGACCAAGAACTGTTTGATTTGAAAGTCTCCCTTAGTCATAGCAAACTGAGTAGGTGTGCTATAATTGCAGTTGAACTTCCTTCATTTAATATTGAGTGATAATAGATATTCATTAAATATCTGTTTGATTCTTTTGAAGCTCAAATTGCAATTTAAAGATTGGAATTAAAGTTTATGTAGTTTTCATTTTTCTCATGTTAAAAGATTATCGGGTTATCACTTATGGTCTGAGATTCTCCAATGGATATAAAGTATGTATAACATTTCAAATTTCCTGGATTCATGCTGATAATAACAAACATCTGCTGCCAAAGGCTCTTGCTGTCTAATTAAATAAAAGCCCGCCACAAGATCTCAGAGAATTGTGATAATTAAATTTTCCTTGGTAAAATTATACTGCTGTGAAGCTATATGTTTTGTGTCTGCATTGGTGACCCTCCCTCAACACAAGCTTTACAATTATCCCAAAGCTAAGCTGATCTCTGCAAGTATTGTTGTAAATCAGATACTACGAAAAGACTATTGCTGAGGTGTTTAATTATGCTAGGACAAAAGTGGAAACTTAACTAAGGTGATCATTAAAATTAAACCATTCAATTTTCCAGTTGTCAATTTTCGCAACAAAGTTAAAACGTACCAAGTTTTCGTGCCTGTGAGAATTTCTTTACAAAGAATAGGATGTATTGAGTGCATCGTGCTCTCCCTTTGTCTTGTATGTTTGTAGCAGAATACTTTTACGGTCCTCCACGAGCTACGAGAGCCTGACATGTGCAGCCTGTACAGACAAATGGACATTTTGGAGATAAGCAGTATGGATTTGCCAGCTACTGCAGGGCTGCAGGCATCTTCTGCTGCCTGGAAACTCAGTTTGTGGCTGCATTTCCACTTGCCGACAGTCTGGGTTACGAACAATTCATAGGGTCGGAACCCTGCCGTAACCTGGGGAGGATCTGTCATGTTAAGGGAAGTTGTGCAAGCAAGCGTGAAGTTTAGAGGACCACTCTGATCTATGGGAACGAATGGGATGACAAGCAACATGTAGGAAAACAACAATTCATCTAGAGATGAAGCAGGAGTACAGGGGAATTTCCTGCACAAATGCTGCATAACATTGCCCATCCAGTGAAGAAATTATGTTAATAAATATTGTTACCACGAATCTTTCCTGAATTAGTGAGCTAAATCTGAAAGAAACAGCAAGTTATCATTCACCTGTGCCTTGGGAAGTCATCACTTTCTTGTTTATCTGATCATGTTCGGAATTCCAAGACATTTGTACAAGGACAGTAAAAATGTTCTTAAGGTCAGATGTTGGTGCATTTGATTAACCAAACTGCTGCTGGATTTGAGCCGAACCACAGAGACACTTGCTGAAGAGAGGGTATGAATGGACTTTGCATCTACCCTCAGTTTTATGCCAAGTGGAGCTGGAAAATAAATGGTGAACGTGTTCATTTGAAGTGGGGGTCAGTGAGGCAATGGAAAAGAGTAGATGCAGATATTTATTTATTCTACTTTATTTCAATGTCTGAATTATTTTTGTGTTTTAATGCGTTTTAACTAATGTTTTAACCTTTAAAACAGTTCTTATTTTTAAAACCTGTTTGAATGGTTTTTAACCTGACCAGTAGATATACTCAAAAACCTTTGAGAGCTGCTTGCCTCTTCAATGCTGCTTGGCCTCTCTGGATGCCTGCTTGTCCCAGCAAATCAGGAAGCGATAAGTGTGGGTGGTGGGTGGGCAGAAGCCAGACATGGTGAGTCCATGTGGTGGACAGGTTCCAGAATGATTTGGCTGTTAGACACCAAACTAAGTAGTGTTGTGTATGTTTATAGCTTGCTAGTGGTGCTGTAACTGAAACACAAATAACCTCATCCTATCTGGATAGATTGAGATTTGTTCTCTGGAAATTTTGACAGAGATGGTACATTTAAATTTTAAACTGCCTTATCATATCAATGCATTTTTTCTATCTGTTCTTCTATTTATGTCAGAATTCTAAATTTGTGTTTTAGTTTCTTTTTAACTCTGACCAATCTAGGTCAGTTGATGTGATGTTGCTGGATTTAATTTTCTATGATGCACATTTGGCCTTTATTTAGGGAGTGGTAGGAAATCAGGGTGGAGGTGGTAGGGTGGAGTTGATGGGCATGTAAGAGAGAATAGATTATTGGGAAATAAATAGGGGAATGGATTTGATGGGATTGGTTTAAGTGTCGGCATGAACTCAGCAAACTGAATGCCCTACTTTGATGGCAAAAGAAATTCGAGAATTTTTCTAGCAGTGCTCTGTGGGTTTTTGTAGAATGATATTCTGTAAAGTAAAAAATATTGTAATCAAAAATGTCCAACACACATCTCTTTCTGTTGTGGGCACCAGGAATAAATATTAACTTGAGCTTAATCCAGTGATTCAGTTATACTTGTAAAAAAAAATCAGTACCCCATTTATATTCCTGTACTGGATTTCTCTTTTTCTTTATATCCTTATCTATTAGCTTGCTACTCACTTGCTGTTGTAACCAGCTTTTAGATTTCTTTAAGCAGAAGCTGTTAGGTAAATATTGAATGAAAATCACTTATTGCAGGTTTTCATGTTTGAGAAAGATCTGACCTTTGTTTCTGCAAAAACCCTGAAGAGAATTTATTACATTCACATTTGTATACACTGTAATAAATAGAAGGTATTGATGGGGTAAAGCAGTTTATGAATCCCTGTAAGCATAGCTGCGTGCATGTCTTTAGCACTTGGCTGAACCTTTGTAATGGCAAAAGTTTTGTCATGATGGACAGCTGCAGTATCTGTATTGCATAGCAAATGCTACTTGCCAGGCAGCTAACTTGTGTAAGCATTATGGAAGTGACTTTTATTTAAGTGGGATCACTCTGATCAATATTTCAGATTCTACAGGAGGCGTGTTTCATAGATAAGCTGTACTCAGATCCTGACTAAAATTGGAATTGGTTTATTATTATCACGTGTACCGAGGTACAGTGAAAAACTTGTCTTGCATACCATTCATATAGATCAATTCATTACAGAGTGCATTGAGGCTCAATTCATTACACAGTGCATTGAATGCAGAATAAAGTGTAACAGTTACAGGGAAAGTGCAATGCAGGTTGACAATAAGGTGCAAGGTCATAATGAGGTAGATTGTGAGGTCAAAGAGTCCGTTCAATAGTCTTATAACAGCGGGATAGAAGCTGTCCTTGAGCCTGGTGGTACATGCTTTCAGGAGAGGGGAGAAGAGAGAATATCCAGGGTGGGTTGGGTCTTTCATTATGCTGGCTGCTTTACCGAGGCAATGAGAAGTGTAGACAGAGTCCATGGAGAGGAGGCTGGGTTTTGTGACGTGCTGAGCTGTGTCCACAACTCTCTGCAGCTCCTTGTGGTCATGGGCAGAGCAATTGCCATATCGAACCGTGATGCATTTAGACAGTATGCTTTCTGTGGTACATCAATAAAGATTGGTAAGTGTCAAAGGGGACATGCTGAATTTCTTTAGCCACCTGAGGAAGTAGAGGTGCCGGTGAGTTTTCTTGGGCATGGTGTCTATGTGGTTGGACCAGGACAGGCTACTGGTAATGTTCATTCCCAGGAACTTGAAACATTCAGCCCTCTCAACCTCAGCACTGTTGATGTAGACAGGAACATGTGCGCTACCCCCTTCCTGAAGTCAATGACCAGCTCTTTTGTTTTGCTGACGTTGACACCATGTTCTGACACCATGTCACTAAGCTCTCTATCTCCTTCCTGTAATCCAACTCACCGTTATTTGAGATATGGCGCACTACAGTGGTATAATCTGCAAACTTGTAGATGGAGTTAGAGCAGAATCTGGCCACGTAGTCATGAGTATACAGGGAGTAGGGAGCTGAAGATGCAGCCTTGTGGGGCACCAGCGTTGAGAATAATTGTGATGGAGGTGTTGCTGCCTGTCCTTACTGATTGTAGTCTGTTGGTCAGGAAGTTAAGGATCCAGTTATAAAAGGAGATGTTGAGTCCCAGGTCTCAGAGTTTGGTGATGTGTTTGCCTGGAATTATAGTATTGAAGGCAGAGTTGTAGTCAATAAACAGTAGCCTAATGTAGATGTCTTTACTGTCCAGGTGCTCCAGAGATGAGTGTAGGGCCAGGGAGTTGGCATCTGCTGTAGACCTTTTTTTGGTGGTAGGTGAGTTGCAGCGGGTCGAGGTTGTCTGGGAGGCTGGAGTTAATGCGTGCCATGATCAGCCTCTCAAAACACTTCATAATGGTGGATGTCAGAGCCACTAGGCAGTAGTTATTAAGACATCTTGTGGTCATTAAATTGATTGCCCCTTGTAAGTCATTAAATTGATTGCCCCTTATAATATGAAAGAATAAGTTATTGTTTTAAATTGATGGCACCTTATTACCAACTTTTCATGATGGCACATAACTCTTCTCATCTACTCCAACAAAATCTTCACTGCTTACAGCCCCTTTACTATAACTACTAAACTTTAGTGTACAAATTAAAAGATCCCTGAAGTTCACAGTACAGGTAAATAGTGTGGTAAAGAAGGCATACATAATACTAGCCTTCATTATCTGGGGTATGAGTGTCAGAGAAAGGAAGTTAGTGGGGCTACATGTGGAATATTGTGTGCAGGTTTGGTCACCACAGTATAGAAAAGATGTGCTTGTTCTGGAGCGGGTGCCGAGGAGATTCACCAGGACCTTGCCTGGGATGGAGTATCTCAGTTACGAGGAGAGACTGAGATTGGATTTGTTTTCTTTGGAGCAGAGAAGGCTGAGGGAGGAACTGGTAGAGGTATAAAAAATTATCTGAAGCATAGATAGGGTAGACAGAGGTATCTGGAACCAGAGGATATAGGATTAAGATGAAGAGTAAGAGGTTTAGAGGGGATATAAGGATTCTTTTTTCACCAGGAGGTGGTTGGAACTTGGAATGCACTGCCTGAGAGGGTGATGGAGGCAAAGACTCTTAACATTTAAGAAGTATCCAGATGAGCACTTGAATCACCAAGACTTAGAATGCTGGTAAATGGGATTCGTGTAGATGGGTACTTGTGGTCCACATTAACAGTTGTTACGGACTCAGTGAAAGTCCCTTTAAGATAGAGTGTGTGTGTGTGGGGCGTGCTTACGTCAATAGAAGATAAAGGACGTAATGACGTTGTTGAAGAAGTCAGAAGAAGAAAGAGAGAGAGAGAGAGAGAAGGGAGAGAGACACCAGCCTGCTTGTTTTCTCTACCGATGGATGAGAAACAATAACTGTGTTTGCCATAGAAATCCATGTATGGAAATTGGAAGTAATCCGGTGGAGTTCACTTTGTTGCTGACCTGTAGAAGGAAACAGGTATTTGTGTGTGGACGACCACGATTCGGATGCTTTTCGGGGTGAGGAAGTCACTACCGAGTAAACACTGGAGTGTCGTTTGGGTTCCATCGTGGAACATTTGGATTTCGTATTTACTCTCTCTATGTTTCTCTACGTCTACGTCTTATCTTCTGACAACGGTGGTTGTTGAAGAAGCCCTTGCTCATGTTTCACCTTATGGCTTGCGGAACTGAACTTTAAGAACCATTCCGGAACTGGGAGTTTTGGACTTTGTCACACACGCACACGAAGAGTTTAGTTTTGGGGTTAACGCTCGAGGTTTAACATTTTTGAATTCTAACATACTAACATTTTTACTTTTATTTTACGTATTATCATAAGTAGTAATTAATAAAATAGTTTTTAACACTGAATCATGCTCAGTGTGTTTCTTTTGTTGCTGGTTCGTGACACAGTGTGTGGGCAAAGGGCCTGTTTCTGTTCTATATGACTCTATTTTAAAGTGATGAGTTCATTGTTGAAAAAAAAAGTTGCCTGTGTCTCACAGAGAAATAAGGGGAGAAACTGGAAACTGATCTGAAAAAGGAAATATTTGCTTGGGTAAATCTTAAGGATGGACTGGAAGAAGGAGAGATGGAGAACCTAAGTGGTAATTATTTGCTGCACATTGCCACAAATTGTAAGCTAGAATTGAAACTGCCTGAAGAGAAAGTTAGTGCTGCTGCCTCACAGTGCCGTGGTTGTAAGTTCTAATCTGACCTCAGGTACTTCATGTGAGTCATGGAGTTTACATGCGCACGTTTCCTCCAGGTGCTCTGATTTCTCACCACATCTCATAGATGTGCTGGCAGGTTAATTTGCTGCTGTAAATAACCCCTTAGTGTAGACGAATAGCAAAAGGAATCAATGGGTCTGCATGAGAGAGAATAAAGATGCAGGGGTACAAGAAAATAAGGAAATGAGTGGCACTAATGGGATTGCTCCCCTGGGACCCAGCATGGACCCAAGGGGTTGATTGACCGCCTCCTGAGTCATTCTAAGATTAAAAGCAAAAAAAGGTCTGTTATGATTGGTGTTATGATTGGTGAAGCTATCACATTTGGGTTATGAATGCAGACATTTGGAACCGAATAAGAAAAACAGCAGTGACTCACTTGGTTAGAAATTCGATCGCATGACACTCTTTATTTCAGTGTTAAGTCATTGAAAGTCATGCTTTCCTGGAACAAAATGCAAAAAAAGGTCATTTCTGGCTTGGTTCATATTACTCCAGAAATTTATCCAGACACTCCCAGGCATTAGTCCGCCCCAAGTTCCAATGTGATTTTGAGATCTGTTACACATAGGATAATAGAACATAGAACATAGAAAAACTACAGCACAATTCAGGACCTTCAGCCTACAAAGCTGTGCCGAGCATGTCCCTACCCTAGAAATTACTAGGCTTACCCATAGCCCTCTATTTTTCTCAGCTCCATGTACCTATCCAACAGTCTCTTAAAAGACCTTATCGTATCCGCCTCCACCACCTTTTCCGGCAGCCCATTCCATGCACTCACCACTCTCTGAGTAAAAAACTTACCCCTGACATCTCCTCTATACCTACTCCCCAGCACCTTAAACCTATGTCCTCTTGTGGCCACCATTTCAGCCCTGGGGTAAAGCCTCTGACTATCTACCCGATCAATACCTCTCATCATCTTATATACCTCAATCAGGTCCCCCCTCATCCTCCATCGCTCCAAGGAGAAAAGGCCGAGTTCCCCAACCTGCTTTCATAAGGCATGCTCTGCATTCCAGGCAGCATCCTTGTAAATCTCCTCTGCACCCTTTCTATGGCTTCCACATCCTTCCTGTAGTGAGGTGACCAGAACTGAGCACAGTACTCCAAGTGGGGTCTGACCAGGGTCCTATAGAGCTGCAACAATACCTCTCAGCTCCTAAATTCAATTCCCCGATTGATGAAGGACAATATACCATATGCCTTCTTAACCACAGAGTCAACCTGCGCAGCCACTTTGAGCACCCTATGGACTTGGACCCCAAGATCCCTCTGATCCACTACACTGCCAAGAGTCCTACCATTAATACTATATTTTGCCATCATATTTGACCTACCAAAATGAACCACTTCACACTTATCTGGGTTGAACTGCATCTGCCACTTCTCAGCCCAACTTTGCATCCTATCTATGTCCCTTTGTAACCTCTGACAGCCCTCCATACTATCCACAACACCCCCAAGCTTCGTGTCGTCTGCAAACTTACTAACCCACCTCTCCACTTCCTCATCCAGGTCATTTATAAAAATCACAAAGAGCAAGGGTCCCAGAACAGATCCCTGAGGTACACCACTGGTCACCGACCTCCACACAGAATACAACCCTTCAACAACCGCTCTTTGCCTTCTGTGGGCCAGCCAGTTCTGGATCCACACTGCAATATCCCCTTGGATCCCATGCCTCCTTACTTTCTCAATAAGCCTTGCATGGGGTATCTTATCAAACACCTTGCTGAAATCCATATACACTACATCTACTGCTCTCCCTTCATCGATGTGTTTAGTCACATCCTCAAAAAATTCAATCAGACTCGTAAGGCAGGACCTTAGGAATAGTCATGTTGACTATTCCTAATCATATTCTACCTCTCCAAATGTTCATAAATCCTGCCTCTCAGGATCTTCTCCATTAGCTTACCAACTACTGAGGTAAGACTCACTGGTCTATAATTCCCTGGGCTATCCCTACTCCCTTTCTTGAATAAGGGAACAACATCCGCAACCCTCCAATCTTCCAGAACCTCTCCCGTCTCCATCGACGATGCAAAAATCATTGTTAGAGGCTCCGCAATCTCTTCCCTTACCTCCCATAGCAGCCTGGGGTACACATCAGGTCCCAGCGACTTATCCAACTTGATGCTTTCCAAAAGTTTCAGCACCTCCTCTTTACTAATAACTACATGCTCCAGCTTTTCAGCCCGCTGCAAGTCCCTACTACAATCCCCCAGATCTTTTTTCCGTAGTGAATACTGACGTAAAGTATTCATTAAGTACCTCCGTTGTTTCTTCCGGATCCATATGCACTTTCCCACTGCTGCACTTGATAGGCCCTATTCTTTCGCATCTTATCCTCTTGCTCTTCACATACTTGTAGAATCCCTTGGGGTTTTCCTTAATCCTGCCCGCCAAGGCCTTCTCATGCCCCTTTCTGGCTCTCTTAATCCCCTTCTTAAGCTCCTTCCTATTAGCCTTATACTCTTCCAGATCTCTAACATTACCTAGCTCTCTGTACCTTTTGAAAGCTTTTCTTTTCCTTTTGACTAGATTTATTATAGCCTTTGTTCACCATGGTTCCTGTATCCTCTCGTGACCCCCCCATCTCATTGGAACATGCCTATGCAGAACTCCACACAAATATCCCCTGAGCATGTGCCACATTTCTTCCTTACTTTTCCCTGAGAGCATCTGTTCCCAATTTAATCTTCCAATTTCCTGCCTGAGAACCTCATAATTCCCTTTACTCCTAGTAAATGTCTGTCTGTTCCTATTTCTCTCCAGTGCTAACGTAAAGGAGATAGAATTATAATCACTATCACCAAAATGTTCACCCACTGGGAGATCTGACACCTGACCAGGTTCATTTCCCAATACCAAATCAAGCACAGCCTTTCCTCTTGTAGGCCTTTTGTGTCAAGAATCCTTCCTGAAAACAAACTCCACCCTATCTAAACCGCTCACTGTCTGGAGATGCCAATTGATGTTTGGGAAATTAAAATCCCCGATCACAACAACTCTGTTATTCTCACACCTTTCTAGGATCTGCTTCCCTATCTGCTCCTCAATATCCCTGTCACTATTGGGCGGCCTATAAAAAAACACCTAGTAAAGTTATTGACCCCTTCCTGTTCCTAACCTCCACCCACAGAGACTCCGTAGACAGTCCCTCCACGACGTCCACCTTTTCCGCAGCCGTGACACTATCTCTGATCAACAGTGCCACTCCCCCACCTCTTTTGCCTCCCTCCCTGTCCTTTCTGAAACATCGAAAACCCGGCACTTGAAGCAACCATTCCAGTCCCTGAGCCATCCAAGTCTCTGTAATGGCCACCACATCATAGCTCCAAGTATTGATCCAAGCTCTAAGTTCATCCGCCTTGTTCACAATACACCTTGCGTTAAAATAGATACATCTCAAACCTATCTGAGCACGTCCCTTCTCTATCACCTGCCTATAGTACCTACTACTAGCTTTCTCTATTTGAGAGCCAAACACCTCTTTCCCAGTCTCTCCAGTTCGGATCCCACCCCCCAACAATTCCTATGTCATTCCTATTTGGTGTATAAACCAAATTGTCCCATGAGCAAACATTATTAGTCACTCCCATGACAACCATATTTTGATAATACAGAGTTGGATTCATTCCTCCTCTTTCCACATTGCCCCAACTGATCCCACAACCTGACCACCACCACTCACCATCCTCTCTCACCCATTCCCATTCTGTGCTCTACCAGTTTGCTCATGACTCCAAGAGTGATGTTCCAAATCAGTGAATGCTCTGATCTCCCAAGGCCCTTCCAATTCTCCTTCAATCCCTGAGGCTCCAGGTGGCAGCCCTAAATTCCATTTCCATTTGCATTCCCATTCCCATCCTAACCATTGAAATAATTACTGACCCCAACCGCAGGCCCCAAACTTCCAAATTCTGCCCATGCTCCTGACCATAGGCCCCACTCCATCCAGAACCTTCTGTCTGTCGTGATGATGTCATAATTCATCGAGACAATCCCTACCCAATCATTTTATCAGATGCCCTGATCCTTCTAGGTGACTCTCTGCTTCACAGATCCCAATCCTTTTAAGCAATTCTCTCCCCCAACAACTTTCCTCACCTGTGGTGCTAATTCTTCCATGCAATCTCCTGGCATTCTCAATAACACAAGATCGATTGCAAAAACTCTCCCACTGCAATGAGTTCCAATCCTTTTAGAAGCTATGCCCCTGCCTTCCCATCACAGTGTCCAATCCTACCAAACTCTTCAACCACCACCGTCTCCTATCCTTGATCGCAGATCCTGACCCTTTTACTCCTCTGCACACCAGAGCCCAGATAGAAAGGCTGGTAGGTGATAGGTGGAGCCAGATGAGGAAGGGATGAGTGCAGGTGGAACCAGTTGGGGGACTGGATGGGAGGGATGAACTTAGGGAGAAGACAGCTGGGTGGACAGGTAAGTGTGTGTGGGAGGTGAACACTGGGGGTGTGGGTTATCAAAATTGGAAAATTCAATGATCATATCATTGGCTTGTAAGTTACCCAAGCAGATTATGAGATGCTGTGTTTCCAATTGGTGTTTGGCCTCTCCAGAGCAATGAAGAAGGCTAAGGACAGACAGATCAGTGTGGGAATGGGAAGGAGAATTAAAATGACATGCAACTGGAAGCTTGAGATGGCCATTATGGAGAGTGCAGATGCTCTGCTAAATGATCGCCCTTAGTTTTACCAGTGTAGAGGAGGCCACATCATGAGCACTGAATGCAGTAGACCAGGTTGGAAGAGATGTAGGTGAACCTCTGCCTCACCTGGAAGGAATGTTTAGGTTCCTGAATAATGGTGAGGACAGAGGAGTAGGGGCAGGTATAATCTCCTTTCAGTTACAGGAGAAAGTGCCAGGGGACAGGAAGGGGTGGGTCAGGAGGGATGACTGGATAAGGGAGACCTGAAGAGTGTGGTCCCTACAGAAAGCAGAAAGATGGAGAGACGGGAAGTTGTGGCTGGTGGTGGGATCGTGTTGGAGCTGGTGGAAATGGCGGGGATGATGCGTTTGATGCAGAGGCTGGTGGGGTGATAGGTGAGGACGAAGAGAAATCTATTGCTGCAAAAAATAAACTCTGGAGGAACTCAGCAGGTCAGGCAGCAACTGTGGAGGCAAAGCAGTGGTTGACATTTTGGTTCAGGGCCCTATATCAGGACTGAGAGTGTAGTGGGGAGGTCACCAGAATAAAGAGGTGGGGGGGGGGCGGTGAGGCAAAGGCTGGCCGGCGATAGGTGAAGCCAGGAGAGGAGGGAGATTGTGGGCAGATGGAACTCGGTGGAGGAGGGGTGGAGTTGGGAGACAGCAGCTGGTGGGTGATAGCTTGAGACAGATAAGGAGAGAAAATAGATGGGGCCTGGTGGGTGGTGGTGGAGACAGAGGTTGGAAGTGGAGGCTGGCTGCAGATGCTGAAATCTGATAAATAAAGATGATGGTCAGTGGCACTGGATAAGGGAGAGATGACGGGTAGATGGAACCTTTTGGGGGAGGGGATAAGACCCAGTACAGTCTCACCCCTCCCTCTTGCCTCTTTACACTGGCCATATCCCCTCTCAGTCCTGATGCGGGGTCTCAACCCGAAATGTCAATTAGCCCTTTGCCTCTACAGATGCTGCCTGACCTGCTGAGTTCCTCCAGCAGTTTGTTTTTTGCCCTAGATTCCAGTGTTACTGTCTATTGTATCTCTGAACTCTATTGCTGTTTATGTCTGGGGAGGGGGGTGGTGGGGTGAGAGTACGTGTGGGAAATGGAGGAATTGTGAGCCAGGGCTCCATTAAAATATGGCAGAAGGGAAGCCAGACTTGCGGAAGGAGGAGGTCATTTCAGAAGCTTGAGAGCAGAAGGCCTCATCTTGAGAATGGGTGCAGTGGAGACAGAGAAACTAGGAAAAAAAGGGATGGCATCCTTACAGGAGACAGGGTGGGAGGACGTGTAGTTGAGGTAGCTGTGGGGGTCAGTGGGTTTATGGAAGATATCAATGGCATATTTTCTCCCAACACCTCTGACCAGAGAATCTCATTCTTACAGACAACTCTACCTCTGCCATCTGTCTCACTAACCCCTAGGCCCAAATCTGGTTCATAACCATCCCTTGCCAATCCAGACTTGGTACCAGGTAGTGTATTTTTGATTTTGAATATATGGATAGCCTCCTCTTTGGTTGTGACTGAGGCCCTAGGATGCTAATGAAATTTATAGTGGGGGGGTCTACAAATTAAATGGTGATTAGCTGCCTGTTGCAACAGCAATCTGGCATACCCAAATTGATGTACAAGAATGTCAAGAGTGCAGCTTCAAAAGAGTGGGGTTTCAGTTAATTGATTTTACTTTCATTTGTGCATGCATGAATGTATTATTTAGGTTTTGTTTTATTGGTATTTTATTTATAATAATAACCATTTCACAGAGATTTTCAGCATGTTCTGCTGAAGAAGTTAATATGAATTTACAAACTGTCAGAATTCGCCAGTTGATTTCTGCCACTCCATTATCAGCCTCGTTATGTTTCACAATTTGGCATGTTTGCACATTAGACCAGAGTTAACCTTATCACAAACTTATGAGTGTGGGTATGATTAAAACAATGTTGCAGCCTTTAGAGCAATGCCATTCAATGTCTTTGGCCTGGAAAATAACTCGCCATGCACTTGTAAATTTCTTCTAATGATTTATATGTCTATATTTTTCTTTTCCATATGTCTTTATTTTACTCCTTCTCAGTTTTTTTTCTCTCCCCTCATTTAGCTCTTTGTAACTTATTTCACGGCTCTAATTCAGTGTTTTCTGTGCCATCTTTTCAGTCCTTTAATATCATCTGTTTAGCAAATAAACCGTCAATCTTGCCTCCCATTTAGGTGACTCTGTTGCTCTTGCCGTTTTCTGCCAACTCACACTTACAGCAATTTATAGAGCAAGCATTCACCCAGCTAAAGGTAGCAGGAAACTGACTAAAAGCATTAAGGAATTCTCTTTAATTGATTCCTCAGGCTAGAGTGTATTGTCTGAATGCTAGGAATAGTACTTTAACAATTGTGTTTCTACAATAAATTCATACAACTTGGTTTCCTGAAGATCCAATGTGTCCCATCAGAAGACTACAAGTTGTCTTAAAAAATCCCTCCTGAGCCCTCCCACTAATGTCCCAAACTTTCCCCTTTCATGCCACCATAATAATAAGCAGATTGTGAAAGGAAGTGAGATTCCTTCTGAGCAAATCTCAAGTTTTTGATGTACTGGCTATCTTGATATTTTACATAGGAACAAGAAGCATCAATCAGCCATGATTGAATGGCAGAGTGGACTCAATGGGCCAAATGGCCTGACCCTGCTCCTATGTCTTATGGTCTTATCTGCACACTTCTCATGCAATTAACTTGTTTACAGACTAAAGTGAACATCCGTGCATTAGTACATGACCATTGTACATAAGGTTTTCTTTTTTGAATTTCGAAGTGATATAATTATAATGATGAAAGCAAACTCAAAGACTACTGGCACCCCTGTATCCTCCCGAACATTCCTCACCCCAGTAATGTACCAGCTAACTCTGATATTCACACCTATTCTCACTTGATCATGTCTCAAAATGTGAATGTGAGACTTGTCTCAAAATGTGAATGTGAGACTTGACTCAAAACCATGGCTGCTTTGGCAAATAAAACAAAGCAATTTCTAACACAGCACATGACAAAACTCCAGCAAGTTCTTAAGTTATATTTTGCTAAGCAGAAGCTATGATTTGGTTTTCCACTGTTTCAAAATGTATGGCTTTAGTCGGTTCACAACAATCAGGGATTGACTGATTGTGCGTTAGCCAAGAACTGTGTATCCCTGATTTCACTGTAATTTTGTTTCTGTATTTTGTGTTGTTTTCCATTTAAAATTGAAAACAAATGTTAAGTGGTCACTGTAATTTGATGCTTGTAACAAATTTGTAATAGGTTCTGGGTTGAAGGGGATTAGCTGAATTCTGTTCTGCAGTATCCTCAAGAATGAGCAGGTAACCTGTGGGTACTCCTCAGGCTGTCTAAACAGAAATGAGTGGGAATGCCATGTTTATTTGGGGGAAGAAGAATGAGAACGCCTTTCAGTGCATTCTTTCATAATGTTGTCCCACTGCTGAGATATTTAAATATTGTGCATTTCATCAAATCATCTGTTTGTGAACAAATGACAAAAGTTTGCAAGATGATTCTCCTATCAATCAGAATACTATCCAAAGGTCTATATGAGCTGACAACAGAAGAAAGCAGCTTAAAATGTGTTTTTTAAAGATTTCAGGTGGTCTTAATTATATGCCTCCAGGTATAAATATCGCATAACAAATTTTGTCAAAAGGACACTAAGGAAATTTTTAAAGCTTTTTTTAACACAGTGAAAACAAATTTAACAACAGAAAGGAACAGCATGTTTGGTGGATTTTTTAGATTTAGAAAAGACCGAATAAATTGGAAACTATTCCTTCTTATAAAAATAGCTTGTGAAAGAAGAACTAGGATTTTTGCTATAATCTTAATTTTTAACATCTGCATGATGAGCGTAATTAGATCAGCCTTTGTACAGAAAATTTATAAGCCTTCATGGTTTCACAAGTATGCTAATTCCAAGCATGCCTACTAGGAAACATTTAATGCATAGTATATTTTTATTGATCATTCAAGCATTAATAAGTTGGTGATACTTACAGGAACATTTGTTTACTTCTTCCATTTATATGGAGTCTTCAAGTCTTGCTTTGATCATTATAACTGGATAAATTATGTCCCTTTGAATTAAAACAAAATTGAGGTAAACAAAGAGCAGATATACAGTTGTATAATTTTAATATACTACTGTTTTCATCTATCAGATGTATTTCTGAAATATCTGCTCACATGCTTGCAATGTTTCATAAAATATCATAAAGGAAAAGGGCACCAGACAAACCCTACCAATGCAAAATGTTATGATAGTTATTTCCCAGCATGCAAATATTACATTCAGGCAGCATGCATTGGATTACACAAGAATTTTCAAGCAATGGAATACAAAACTATTACTTAAAGTTTTTATTGTGTTTTTATAATTGATTGAGATGATATGAATTTACCTGCTGGTTCTCTAAAATCTCTATCACAGCAGGAAGCTAAGTTCCTGTCATTTGCCACCTCACTTAAAGTGCATTTATACCAGTGGGGCTGGAGATCTTATTATGTAATGCTTGATTTTTAGCAGTTATGCAGAAAAATATTTGGGATGAAGCATTCACCTTGCATGAATGCAATTAACAAGTGAGTGCACCAAATGAAGAATTTTTTCTGGACAACTCTACAAGTATGGCATACTGGTATGCACTGCATGTATAATGTGCACAGAGGATGTAAATCTCCTTGTAGCATTAATTTTGAGCACCTTTCTGCCCCCCCCCCCCCAAAACCCTTTTATATTGATGTCATTAGGAAGCAGAGTGGGCCACCCACAGAAAAGCAGATTTTAACATCTACAATGTTGCTTTGGTAGTGTGATCCCACTGGACCTGCTATTTAATCACAAACAAAAATAAAAGGCCCAAAAACATTGCAGACTTGCCAGAGGAGCCTGAAGCAAGGGAAGAAGTACTCTTGCCCTGAAACCCCAAAATCCTTCAGGAGTTTCAGGGAGGCACACTCAGACCTCCAACTGTTGGTGGAGCAATTTAGCCAGAGGCAGAACTGCTGCCTTCTGCAGGTGGAGGCCAGCTGTGCACCTTTGCCTGGTCTACTCTTCCACAGGTCACAGTGAGCTTCTTAGCCTCCAGATCTTCCTGACACAATCGCTAACCTGCGCCATATTTCCCAGTTTGTATTAGGCACATACCGGATGCTCTTAGCTGAAGGCGGGGAGATTAGCAGGCATCACAGATGTGCAAATTTGTCAGCATTTTTGCCTGCTCGACATTTCAGGAGTAAAGGCAAACAGTGACTCTCAGTTACACTGTAGCAGAAGTTTTCCATTTGAGTCAGTCCCTCAAGATTGAGAATAACTTGCTTCCCTTCTTGTTCTGAGGTGACTGCTGAGGCCAATGTGGGAACCACAGATTCTTTCACAAATAGGTGGGTGGTGCCACCAAATGTCATCAGCTGTGTGGATAAGTGCAGCAGCTGTGTGGCATTGTTTTAAAATATTTCCTCTGAGCCCACTGATTGCCACATGTGAAAGTTTGTGATAAAAGTGCAGATGCTTTGGCAACTTCAGAAACCAAAACTATCCTGAAACAAGACACTTTTTGAACACTCCTATTTCTGAGCAGATGACGTCCTAGATCCATCTCTTTGTTTCTTCTAAAAGAATGTGACTGACTTATGAAATACAGATTACTTATTAGGCAGACTCCAGCAAAACCAGCTGGGCAGTAATTCCATTAAAGTTTCCTTGTTTTTCAATCTACAAACAGGCAGGGAGCCTGTCTCAATATTTCTTTATCTTTTCTTTCTTTTTGCTAAGTTTTGAATAATTGTGCAAGCCTAAATTGTGCAATTCATCATTACCACCGAGACAAACATCTTTGAATGTTCCCTGATTAATAGTTCTGATTAAAGTACTGCTATTTAAATCATAGGCTGAATGCCAACAGATTAATCCATAGCTTAAATTCAAATACTCCATGACCTCAGCGTAAGTGGAGGAGGTCCAGGGAGCTGGATGTGGGGCAGCTGTGAAGGCCAATGCTGGGGCGTTATCATGACAGAAGACAGCAGATTCTTGCCACACAGACCCATTGGTATTCCCCCATGTCAGGGCATCAGATGCCCTTGCAGTCTGTTGGAGAACACATTGTTCTGCTGTCGCCACATCCTAGAGTCTGTGCCACCAGTGGAATCCAGCACCAAGAAGCTGTCTTTGCCTGGCTGTCAGCAAGCTGAGCCTGGATGGTGATATTCTGAACTTTCACTGCATCACTGAAATTTTAGATAGCTCCATTTCTGGTGCAATAGCAGCCAAGACCTCTTTCATCATCCACTGAATTGTGGCTGGGTCTGTGCTTGCTAGTAGGCAGGATCTCAGCACTTCCACTAACAGCGATTGGCTCCAGGCTCTAGCTTTAGTTCAACACCCTGTGACAGGTTAGTCCAGTCCTCCTCTACATCTCTGTAGACTTTTTAATTGGGCTCGACAATGTTCACAAACATCTCCATGTGCCTTCTTTTCTATGCTGCCTAACATTATCTCCCTATGAGTCCTCTGGTGGAGAACTGGTGTATGATTTCACCCTCCGGGGAATTATGACTTGGCCTGGATGCAGACCACTGGTGCTAGGTGCTCGTCGGTTGCAACTTGTGCCTCAGTGCACCCATCAGATTCCCTAAAGTATCAGGATCTAAATGGTACTTGTACCTAGGAGGCAGTGACATAATGTTTTGAACTGAAGTCATGACATCACATCAGCCATTCAGTTTCACAGGTACATGGAATTGCTGCATTGATGAGTACTGACTGTAAAGTCAATGCGCTTCAAAGTTTTAAGGTATAAAGGTATTAAAGCATGGGGTTCATGCTTTCTTACAGGACCAGCACAAGAAAATGCTCAAAGCACTCAGTAGGTCAAGCAGCATACGTGGCCTTTGACCTGAAATGTTAACTCATTTTCTTCATTCCACAGATGCTGTCTGACCTGCTGAGTGTTTCCAGCATTTTCTATTTTTATTTCAGATTTCCAGCATCTGTAGTTTGTTGATTTTCAGGACTTGGATAAATAGGTGTGGGTCTCCCATGCAGTCATTTCTTTTGAGTGGAGGAGTTCAAGGCTGTGCCCTTTTATTGTTTTTAGGAGAGTTTGGCTTACTTATCCTAGCAACAGTTCTGAATTTTATTGGGTCTCTGTTGCTGCCAAAAAGTTAAGAGAGTCTATTAAATATTGCAAATGTAAAACAGCTTACAGATCTCAGTCATCTGAAATCCAAACATGTACTACCACTGATCCAAGATCCATGAATAAATGCAATAATTTATATTCTGGCAATTTTACACCAGGTACTTTTTCCTCAGGTCCAGTGTCATGGAGTATCCCAATCTTTAAACCCCAGCTTTTAACAAGTAAAACAGTCACTTTACCTGTTCAGTGTCTGGCTGATTTATTTATAAGTGGAAGATTCTTGACACTGCATTTTGTTTTTCTGATTATATTTGACTAGGAAAATTGATATTTAAATATAATCTCACACTCGTGGAGCTTCTTATCAAATATGTATGCAGTCAAAATTCACAAGATGTATCTTTCTGTTTTGCTGCCCTGGCTCTTCCTTCAGTTACCCTTGCAGATTTTAATGTTACCATTTTCTTTGAGTAAAATCAAATCGGTATGTCAGGGCTTTGCACCACTATCTCCAGCAGATTTGTGATATCAGCTTAATTGGTATGATTCCTGCCATAACAATAGAGGCGTCCTGCTGGTGCACAGGTCTGGAATGCTGGCAACAGCAAAGTGGTATCTCCTTCACCAGCAGGACTGGAATGGCTATCCACCCAATTTTGTGCCTGAAGTTAGGCAGAGTGAATATGATTGATCCCATCTTCATGATGTACACTGATGAATTTACATAATTCATTGCTTTGCGAGAATACACATGCCTAAATTGGGTGGTACATGTGGTATCCATCTGACTCTCAAAGTGCAAACAATACAATGACAAGAATAGATTGCATTCTGGATAAGTAGCTGTGCTCCCAATTTTTCATCATCAGCTGGGTGAATTCCATCATTAAGCCAACAGGAGGGTAAGAGGAAGCATTAGCTGACATCTGCTATGTGCCTATTGTACGTTGGTGGTAATTTTCTTGAGTACATATGGTTTTAGCCCCATTTGCATCTGACAGAAATATACAAATACAATAATGACATATAAACAGAAGCATCGCAATCAATCCTTTTCGTTATTAAAATATATACAGACTTGATCTTCCATTGCGATCCACCAGCAGAGATGCCTGTAACTGGGCTATTCCTGAAAAAAGGCTGGAGGTCAGCCTGCTGCTGAGCAGAATGTTGGCCACAGGGGTACCTGTACTTCTGGGAAAGGACAATGATAGATATAACCATTAAGGGCATCACTGAACAGCTGATGGAGACAAACTGGCTGATAATTAAGGTGGCTGGTTAGAGATTTTGATGTCTGTCATTTAACTTAAAACTGTATTTTTGCCATGCTGGATCTTTGAAGAGAAAGACATTGGAGACTTTCTGAGGTTCCATGTGAAGACTTTAAACAATACTCCATCAACATTATTCCCAAAAATCCTCTGCTGACTTCACCTAAAAGAGTAAGTGTTGAGCTATTGCTTATTGGCCACCAAGTAGGAGTCACCTCTGACATTCAAAGTGAATTCAAACCTGACCACGCAGTGATTGTTTAGGTGGGAATGTTTGGGAACAACTGTGAGGCATAAGAGTCCTGCCGACAACTGCCTACTGCAAAAACTTTTCAGACAGCCGAGCTATGCTCCACCCTAGGCATCTGTCAAAGCTGTCAAGTATTGCTGCAATAGAAAGAAGAATGTGAGAGATGATGGAGAAAGGAAAACGCAGGAAGGATGGAGAAGGAGCGGCAGCAAAAGCATCTGCTATCTGTTGTTTTGGCTATCCAAGCTGGAGGAGCATCAGCTACTGCAGGAGAGAAACAAAGGTAGAATCCGTCCCGCCCTGTGAATCGAGAGAAGTACAGCTAGTGCAAGAAAGTGGTGCTTAGATGAAAGATCGGCCATAGCCTTATTGAATGACAAGAGGGGCTGAATGGCTTTCTCTTGCATCTGTACCATTCTTATGACAAATTTCAGGGGGTACAATATGACATAGTGTTTCCCTTTACCTACAGTATTCATAATTTATTTTAGTTTTGCACTATTGTCATTATCACATTTTTAATATATGTAGTAATGGAATATTATTGTCACTATTGTATTGACTTAAAGTGATTTTAAGTATACATAATCAGCAACTTGAGTTCATAAAGAATGCAGTTTAAGCAAATCATGTCATTTCCCCAAAATAAAAATACATATCAGATGTAGTTAGCACTGTGTATCAATGGCCTGGATATACTTCACAGTGCTTATGGAAGAATCTAGAGTTTGAACCATGGACCTTGTGACCAAGGAGGTAATACTTGATGGAACAATTTGGAATACATTGATAGTGATATATAGTGATTGTTAAGAACCAGTTAATTGGTGGTAGAAGCTATATTGGTCTGGAAATAGTACAGAGCTTTTTTTCAGCGACACATATTTGAAAATCATAGATGAAGCACAATTGCGGGTACTGAGGTCCTAACTTCTGGGAAGTTCAGTCACACTGTTCTGTAAAATGTATCTAGGCCAGGACTGTCTGCCTCTGATATGTATTTTTATTTTGGGGAATATGTTATGATTTGATTAAAATGCATTTTTATGAACTCAAATTGCTCCTTATGCATACTCAAAATCACTTAAGTCAATACAATAGTGACAATAATCAATTCATTACTGGATAACTATATCTACATTGAGAATGCAATAATGACAATGATGCTTTGGTGACTGGTATGAAGATAACATACAGCATATATTTAACTCAACCAGAATTAAACTTTAAAATGAAAAATTCAATGAATTTGTGCCATGTAAATGGCACAAAAGTATTTACTATTTCCATCCCTTCTATTTGTGAATCAATAGATACGTTAAACAACAAATACTTTTTTAAAAAAAAATATGTTGTGCATCAGTGCCTACAATGTATGACTTCCACATTTAATTAACTTCCAGCATTTCATGAACTGTGGTGCTGAATGGCTTTGATCTCAAACAGATTTGTCAGGATTGAAATTAACATTTATGTGAAGTATAACTGCCACTGTCTCTCACAGTCATTTGTTAGTGCAAGTTTTTTTGATGAATGCTTTAAGGAAAGCATATGCAAAATGTTAAGGCTGCCAGATGTAACCAAAATAAAATGGATTTATTATATATTACATTGACTGCATGAGGCACATTTTTCAATGAATGCTTTCCCTGTGAAGCTTGCTCCTTTGGGAAGTCTTTCACCCATATTTGGCAACATATATTTTCAGTATTAAGGGTGTCAGGTTTTCTTCATTCATAGTTTATTATCCAGTCTTCTGTCATGTGCAGTCAGTTTGACTGTGCTGGGAAGGATTCATTTTTTCTAAAATATTTGAAATATAAAGATCTCCTTTCTCCTTTAAATTTGCACAAGTTCATTATTTTTAAATGTATCTGCATGTCTCCTTCAATGCTTCAAGTCAATGACTTCTCTTCTAAACTACACATACCATTTACATCAGTATCCTCCATCCTGTGATCAATTGTCTGATCCATTCTGATGCTTGTGGTGGGCTCTGTTCTGTACAGGTTTCTTCCACCTGGGAGTTTTTAAAACATCCAGTGTTCCATTTTTACAAAAGAGTTCTGGTACTTTCCAAGGTCCCAAAGTAACCTAGATGATTTTATAGCTCCATTTACCTCAAAAGTATTCTTGATTGCATGTAAGCTTTTTAAAAAATGAAGGTAATATATCTCATATCTCACATTTTAGCTCCTCTCTTCCCTCCATGTCTCATCTGGTTTTCCTTCCATTCATTATTTTTTCACTTCTTTTGGTTTTCTCCATCCCTGTCACTTTGCCTTTCTCCCTTTTCCCCCCACTTCTCTCCTTTCCTCATCCTACCACGCCCCTTTTGCTTATTTTTCTCTACTTCTCCTCTTCTCCCCCCTTCTACTCCGTCCACCTCCTCCCTTTACCTTTTTTGCTTCCTTTTTTCTGTTTATTTCTATCATACTTCTTCCATTCACCTCCCTTTTTCCCATCCTATTTTAAATTTTGATTCCCCCAGTCTATCAGCCACTAAGCTTCTGTTGACCCTCACAGTAAGTTCCACATATGTTGTAATACTATGGTTTTTGTACTGCCAAAACTATCAATGGCCAATTAACATCTGATCTACACCTTATATATAGGAAGAAACCAGAGCACCAGAAGGAAACCTACACAGTCACAGGGAGAGCATGCAAACTCAACACACCACAGGTCAGGTCACTGGAGTTGTGAGGCAGCAATACTGCTAGCTGTGCCACCATACTGCCTTTGTAACTGGTTTATTCACCCACTGATTAAGAACAATAATTTAGTGCCTGTGCATAACCAATATATGCAAACTCTTCTAAATTTGCTTACTCCACTCAGGGGGCTTGAAAAGTTACATTAACACTTAGACAACATTCATCTATGAGCTGCAAAGTGGCACACTTATTTACATTTGTGGCACACAAGTATCAGGGAGTGACAATATATAACAAAAGAGAGTCTAACCACCTACTCTTGGCATTTGAAATAAAAACAGAAAAAGCTGGAAACACTCAGCGGAGTGTTGCTCTGCTGAGTTTTTCCAACATTTTGTGTTGCCATTCCAGATTTCCAGAATAGAATCATAGAGTTGTATGACAGAGAAACAGGCCCTTCTGCTCACCACATCCTTGACGACCTTTTTGCCCTCCTGCCTAATTGCCAGCATTAGGTCCATAGCCTTCTATGCCTAGCCGATTCAAGTGCCTGTCTAACTATCTCTTAAACATAGTGATTATCCAACCTCTGCTGGCAGCGAATTCCAGATCTCACCCACTCTCTGTTTAAAAATAACTTATCCCTCAAATCCCCTTTAAAACTCCTCCCACTCACAAACTTGTGACACCTCTCTCCCCTTTCTTGATCATTCTGTCTCCATCTCGGGAGACTAATTATTCACTGACATCTTCTACAAGCCCACTGACTCCCAAAGTTACCTCGATTTGCACCTCTTCCCACCCTGTCACTTGCAAGGACACAGTTCCCTTTTCTCAGTTCCTCCGTCTCCGTCGCATCTGTAATCATGATGCTTTCTACTCCAGGACATCCGAGATGTCCTTCTTTTGTCAAAAAATGAAGTTCCCCGCCCAACTGCTATTGATGCAGCCCTCACTCACATCTCTTCTATTTCTCATATGTCTGCCCTTGCCCGATCCCCTCCCCCCACCCCACCCCCCACAGACATTACAGGGATAGATTTCCCCTAGTCCTCATCTACAACTCCACGAGTTTATGCATCCAATTTAGCATTCTTTGCAAGTTCGGCCATCTCCAACAGGATCCCACCACCAGGCAGATCTTCCCCTCCCCTCCCCACTATGCTTTCCACAGGGATCGCTCTCTCCATGACTCCTTTGTCTGCTCAACCCTCCCCACCAATCCCCCTCCAGGCACTTATCCCTGCAACCACATTAAGTGTTACACCTGCCCCTACACCTCCTCCCTCATTACCATTCAGGGCCCTAAACAGTCCTTTCAGTGAGGCAGTCCTTCACTTGTGAATCCATCAGTGTTATTTATTGCATCTGGTGCTCTCGGTGTGGCCTCCTCTACATTGGTGAGACCCCATGCAGATCAGGCGATCACTTGTCAAGCACCTTTGCTCCATTCACCGTACCAGCCAGAGTCTTCCAGTGGCCAGCCATTTCAATTCCACTTCCCACTCCCACACTGACATGTCTGTCCACAGCCTCCTTGACTGCCAAGTTGAGGCTAGACACAGATTAAAGGAACAGCACTTCATATTCTGCCTTGGTAGTCTCCAACCTGATGGCATGAGCATCGATTTCTCTAACTTCCGATAACCGCTCTCCTCTGTCCCTTTTTTCCCCTTATCCCACTGGCCCCATCACTGCATCTCTTACCCCTCTCCCGCCCTCTCAATCTACCCATCACCCACACATTCCTCCCACTGATTCCCCTCCTTATCTTCCCTTTATTCCATGGTCCACTGTCCTCTCCTATCAGATTCCATCTTCTTCAGCCCTTTGTCACTTCTACCCATCACCTCCCAGCTTCTTACATAATTCCCACTCTATCCCCTCCCCCATCTGCCTATCACCCCCTCACCTAGATTCACCTATCACCCACCAGCTTTCACTCCATCCATTCTCCCCAGCTTTTTATTTTGGCTATCTTGCCTCTTTCTCTCCAGTCCTGGTGAAGGGTCTTGACCCAAAACATCCACTGTCCATTTCCTTTCATAGATGTTGCCTGACCCACTGAGTTCCTCCAGCTTTTGGTGTGTTGCTCCAGATTCTAGCATCTGCAGTCTTGTGTTTTCAAACCTATGCCCTGTTGATTTTGATACCCCAACCATGGGAGTAAAACTCTGACTATCCACCCTATCTTTGCATCTCTATTTTTATATACCTCATCCTTCTTCACTCGAGGGAAAATGGAACTCTACCCTCACAGTCTCTCCCTACAGTTGAAGACTTTCAGTTCAAGTTCAAGTTCATTGCCATGGGCATGTATATCCAGGATATAAGTTCCATGAAAATTAACTTGTTGCAGCAGCAGCACAGTACATTACCAACATGACAAACATAAATTACATAAATCTAAATTAACATAAATTTACCGGGCAACATCCTGGTGAAACTCCTCTGTCCTCTCCAGTGCAACCATATACAGTGTGGCAACTAGAATTGCAAACAATATTGCACGTGCAGCCTAACCAGTATTTCATAAAGTTATAATATAATGTCCCAACTTCTATATTTTAATGGAGACAGTTTTTTGCAGAGCATTTAAGAAGTATTTAGCTGAGCACTTGAAATATCAAAGCATAGAAGGCTATGAGCCGAATACTGGAAAATGGAATTAGCATACATGGGTACCATTGACGTATTTGATCTTTCTTTCTTGTTGAGTCAGAGAGTACTGGGCGATTCTACTGCTGTACCAGCAATGTCACCAAACCACTACTCAATTTTAGAGTCAAAGAGAGATACAGTATGGAAACAGACCATCAAGCACCTTAATTAACTTTTACATATAATGCTTATATTATGTAAAATTAACTTTTTATGTATAATGCAAAGGAAACAGTACACCTGATCACATCAGAGTGCCCAAGCAGAGATGATTAGTGCCAATGTTGCTTAGTCTCCCTGAGAACCTGAAATCTGAGACCCTTGAGTGCTGGTTCCAGGTCCTCACTACCCTGGGTTCTGTCCCCTAGGTTCTCTCTCACTGTCATAAATTTCCTGCCCACATACACCCCTCTAACAGGTGCTTACTCATTCTTCTACATGCAGTTGGCTGGTTACAATTTGGCCATCTTTAAGCAATTAGCTATATCTCCGTTAGACAATGGTGCATACTTAAAAAGTCCGCTGGCCGTTCTTAAGTCAATGAGTCATAAATATGGCATGGCTACAGGGCCTTTGGCCCATCAAGTCCATTAAGCCGTCAGCTTTGATGAGATCGACATTAACTACTTCAAGCAGATGTTTAGACATGCTGAAGATAAAAACAACCTGCTGCCATTGGAATTCTGAAATAAAACCAGAAAATGCCATACAATTTGTACTTGTTCCCATGCCAATGAAAAGGTTTTTGTTAATATTTTATATATCTCAGTACATTAACTGACAACAATCCTGCTCTAGATATATCAGTATCATTGAATTACCATCTTTTCATTCTTGTTTCTACTGCAATGGTGTTCTTTTGTATTTCCTTTCCCAATAACTTTTGTATTAATCTATAATACTTTTCTTTGACACACATGGAGCACCACTCCAGTTAACTTATAGCACGTATGTTTAAAACTATTAGGATAAATCATACTGTATATTATCATATACAATTTTGCTTGTACTGATTGACTACTCCTTTCCCAGGACCTGATTGATGTTTTGGGCATCTTAAATGTGCTGGGTTGGCTGTAATCTTGCAATAAAGGTATTGTTACCTGTTGAAACAGTATTTGGGATTTTTATGGTTGTAGTAGAAGGAGTAGTTGGGCCCGTCTCTTTGCCTGTAAGTTCAATAAGTACTCTCCTGATATTAAGCGTTTGGAATGTTTCCAACACGGGACCATTTCACTAGCATTACCATGCAATTCACACTGGAGAAATATCATGTTTACCTTAGTACCCATACATGAGTAACACCCCCACTGTCCTTTCTGGCAAAAATAGATCTTTCTGTCAGAAATCCCAAATGCTTTGAAAAGCTGATCAGGAGCCCTTCTTCTACACTTTCTGCTGCGCTCTAGGTGCACTCCATTCTGGCCTCCATTGGTCCAATTTATTACCATCTCATGAGTGACGCCAATCACAGACCTGTTTAGTCTGCAGTACTGTTTTCCCCAAATGGATACGTGTGTCAAAGCAAAGTACCGCTACCCCAATCTGCATGAACCTTGCACATCTTGGTTGCTCCACGCAACATCTAAAGCACTATATTCATCCCTTCGTGATCCCCTTTCCAGTAACTTCTGGATCTTCAATGTTCCTGGAGGCATGTAGCTTATCAGTGGTATCAAAGATAGCACTATACAAATGCCAAGCATGAATATCCGTATTCTGGTTATCTGTGCCCCTGTAGTCTCAGTAGTTACTGTTATCATTGCAGATTTTTGTCTAATTCTTCCTCCCCTTTTGGAATAGTTAAATGCTCACCAGGCTGAACAGCCATTGCTGTGTCCTCCTTTTGCTTTGGCTTGTGGACCTCATCCAACCAGTGCCTAATTGAGTGGGTGGAACGATCATACCAGTCCCAGATTGTCACCTTCTCTTTGATTTTCATTTACCCCATTTGCACCTTGTTCCTTTGCATCCAAGGTAAGTTGGTGCCAGTGGTTCTGTTGTTTACTGTAATATTTCTGTTGGTTGATGGGGTACTACTTGGTTCCTCCTGTGTTGGACAGCACCATGTAATTTAAGAGGCTGGCCTAATCTACCACACTGTATGGTCCTACATATTTTGAGTACATTAAGATTCCTATCTGTTTCATCGGTACCTGTTACTCTACTTTTAATTCACAAAGATCTCGCTTGCCATGGAAATATGCTTTAGTTGCTTGCCTCCTTTTGCATGTTAATGGTGACTGACAGCTGGAGGATTTTCAAGTTCAACACTAGGTCCATCGGTATTTTCTTGGGTGCTATTGTCTCTCATTGAGCTTGATCATTTTAATTCTCTCATATATCTTCCTGTAATCAACTATTAGGATATATGTCCAGTAAAGAATGCAATGTTTCTATGCAATATGAGTGTACATGACAAAATTTGAAATAATGTTGAATTATTCTGCTGGACTGCTTGCTTTATCATGCTCCTGAGCATTTGATTCATTTTTTTTCCAGAATTCTGCAAGCCTGGGGTGAAATGCTATGTGGACTCACTGTAGCATTCCCAACATCTTAATACTTTCCATTAGCTTTTCAGTAAAACGAGAACCTTAATCTAATTACATATTTCAAGGCAATTTCTATTGTGCAAACATCTCTTCAAGGGCAATACTTGCCCTTACATGAGAAGTGTCACTCCTTGTAGAGAAAGACTTTACCCACTTGGTGAATGTGTTAATAATAATTAAAGTGCATTTAAATACTCCCCTTACATGGTAGCAGTGGCCCAACATAATGTATGTGTACACTGGTTCAGGAGCTCTCCACTGGCTTAGTTATGTGACAGTTCCCCTTTCCGAGCATATTTTTCAGGATACTTCAGGGTGTATATTGAGCAGTTCTTCACATAATGCTTAATGTCATTCTGAATTCAGGCCACCAACAAAGTGTTGTCATACGTGCTACAGTGTTCCTTCTCCTGAGTGTCCCTGCAGATGATTGCATTGGGAAATTATTTGATTTTGGTCTTCCCATCCTTCTGTGGTATTCATCTTATTCTTCCATGCTGCATATTCGAGTGGCCATTCTTAGATTCCCCAGTAGTTTAAGACATATTTTGTCCTTTGTATTCCCATTCTTAAACAATCAGCTGACTTAAGCCACTGGCCTTGATAAAATCTGTATTAACTAGTTTATACTGATGTTTATTCCTTCTGAAATAAAGGCAGTAAATGCTGGAAACACTTAGTCTATACCTGTGCCCCCTATCAAACAATGCTGGTTGATTTCTCAAACCCACAGTATTTGATGGCTGGCATGGACATGCTTGGCCTAAGGTCATGTTTACATGTTGTATGACTATGTGATATTCCCTCTGCCTCTTTCCCTCTCATCCCCTCCCTCTCCCACTTTCTCATAGAATCATATAGCAGAGAAACACACCCTTCGCCCTACCATATCCATGCTATCCATCAAATACCTATGTTTACCCATCCCATTTACTAACAGTTGATTCAAAGCCTTCTGTGCATTGATGATTTGAGTGCTCATCCAGATACTTCTCACATGCTGTAACTGTCTCCACCATTCACTCAGGCAGTGCATTCTGGATTCCAGGTCTGTATGGGTGAAAAGGTTTTTCCTGAGATACCCACTAAACTTCTCACACCAGGATGTTGCTTGGAATGGATGGTTTCAATTATGAGAAGAGACTGACTAGGCTGGATTTGTTTTCCTTGGTGCAAGATAAGGGACCAGATAGGGGTACACAAAATTCTGAGAGAGACATATGGGGTAAATAGTCAAAAATTTCTTTCCAAAGCAAAGGTATCTAAAACTACAGGAGATAGATTTAGGCCAAGTGGTGAGAAGTCTAATGAGTATCTCAATTGATCATCTTCAGAATCCATAACACTACTGATTCTGGTGTCCTCTGCAAACTTACCTATCATATCTCCTACATTTATATACAAATGTTTATGAAAACACTAAGAGTTCCAGCACTGTGATACACGACAAGTCACAGGATTTCAATCACAAAAACTATCATCTACCATCTATTCTGCCTCCTATTATCAAGCCAGTTTTGGATCCAATTGCCAACGTGCCCTGGATCTCTTGGTCTCTTAAGCTTTGGACTAGAATGCCATGTGACACCTTGTCAAAGACCTTCCTGAAGTCGCCGAATACTACATCAGTCATATAGCCCTCATCAGTACATCTTGTTACCTTTGGGAAAAGTTAAGTCAAGTTGTTCAGACAGGATTTCCCCTAAAGCAAAGCCATGACGATCCCACATTTGATCAATCCCTGCCTTTTCAAGCGCAGATTAAACGTGGCCCTCAGAATGTTTTCCAATAACGTCCCTACCACTGACATTAGATTCACAGGCCTGTAATTACCTAGCTTATCCTTGCTGCCCTTCTTGAATATAGGTATTACATTTGCCGTCTCCCAGTCATGTGACACCTCACCTGTGGCCAGTAAAAATTTAAAATCTCCATCTTGGTACGAGCAGTCTCCTCCCTTGCCTCCTGTAGAAGCCCAGGATTCAACTCCTCTACCAATTCACCTTTAAGCCTGGTAAGACATTTAATATCTCCTCATTTTTAATTTTTACATATTCTAGAATTTCACTGTCCCCTTCCCTGGATTCTAAAATGACAGTATCCTTCTCCGTGGTGAATGAGAAGTATACACATGAGAAGTATTCATTTAAAACATTACGTACATCCTCTGTCTTTACACACAGATTGCCACTTTGTTTCCAAGTGAACTCTATTCTTTCTCTGGTTACTTTCTTATCCTCAATATACTTATAAAAATGCTTTGGGATTTTCTTCAATCTTATCCTCAAGTTTCTCTAACCTCTCTCTTTCCCATTCTTTCCCTCTCATCCACCCCTCACTCACTCTGTACTGACTTGTTCTCTTCCCTCTCTTTTCACTCTTCTTCCTTTATTTTCTACCCCACCTTTTTTCTCTCTCTCCCTCTCCCCATCCTCCACCTGCCCCCATCTCTCAAACCCCTACTGTACATAAAGCCATCTCCTTGGCTTCTTGCTCTTTTCCCCAGTCTCCGTGCTTCTATGCTCCTTTGCCTTTGCAGTACCTCATTCAAAGAAAACTATTGTTATTGTGTGAGCTCTGTAGTGTGTACTATTTAAAAGTGGATCACATGGGTTGTCACCACTAGTGGAGAGAAGAGAATAAGGATTTATAAGCTGACAGAATTGGAGGAATGCAGAGATCTGAGGACGACAGAATTGGAACTGCAAGTCCACAGAGGGAGTTGAAACTTGGTCGTTACAGTAAAGCTCCAAAACTATTTGAAAACCTCAATGTTGTGGCGTCCTGCCAACCAGGTGATGTTTGCTGTGTTCCCTTTCCACTTATGGGGTCCATTGTTCCCACACTCCCTTTAAGCTTTCCTTGTTCACTGGAAGATTTATTATAATATGGTGTAATATATAAAAAAATGCGAGTTAAGATTGTGCTGGGATAAAGTCTGCCAGTCCAGCACCAGCAAAGGCTCGAGAGTGCTGGATATAAGAGTCTTACTGCATTAACACAAGAACATAAGAAAAAAGGAGCAGGAATAAGCACCATGCCCATCAAGTCTGCCCTGCCATCTAATATGATCGTGGCTGATTTATGCTGGCCTTAACTCCTCTTTCGCACTGGTTCCTCATAACCCTCAATTATCCATCTCCACCATAAATATATCTAATCTGGCTTCCACTACGCTCTGGAGCAGAGAATTCTAGAGATTCACTACTCTGATAGAAGAAATTTCTACACACCCCACCTGAGTTTAAAGTGAAAGTCAAGTTTATTGTCATGGGCACAAGTACATGTTTGCACAGGTGCAATGAAAAACTTACTTGCAGCAGCATCACAGGCACATAGCATCATATAAGCAGCATTCACAAGAAAAACATAAATTAAACATAAATTATACACAACGTTTACAATAAAGGACTCAATTGGAACAAGAAAAAGTCTATTTAAGTGCAAAGCGATCAAAGTGGTTATAGTGTTGCTAAACTGTAGTGATTAGTGTTGTGCTAGTTGGTTCAGGAACTGAATGGTTGAAGGGAAGTCGCTGTTCTTGAACCTGGTGGTGTGGGACTTCAGGCTGCTGTACCTCCTGCCTGATGGTAGCTGCAAAAAGATGGCATGGCCCAGATGGTAGGGATCTTTGATGATTGAAGTTGTCTTCTTGAGGCAGCGCCTCCTGTAGATACTACTGATGATGCAAAGGGATATGTCCGTGATGTATTGGGCAAAGTCCACTACTCTCTGCAGCTTCTTACATTCCTGTGCATTTGAATTGCCGTACCAGACCATGATGCAACGAGTCAGGATACTTACAACAGTACATCTGTAGAAGTGTTTTAAAGTGCTCAGTCATGTCGAATCTCCTAAGAAAGTGAAGGCGCTGACGTGCATTCCTTATGATTGTGTCTATGTGCTGGGTCCAGGACAGGTTATCCAATATGTTAATGCCCAGAAATTTAAAGTTGCTGACTCTCTCCACTGCCAATATAGACTGATGCATGTTCATCCTCTTTCCCCTTCCTGAAGTCAACAATCAGTCCTTGAGTTTTGATGACATTGAGCGAGAGGTTGTTGTTGCAGCACTACTCAACCAGGTGTCCTTTCTTGCTCCTGTACGCTGATTCATTGCCACCTGTGATTCGTCCAACATCAGTAGTGTCATTGGCGAATTTGAAAATTGCATAGGAGCTGTGCTTAGCCACACAGTCGTGTGTGTATAGAAAGCAGAGCAGGGGGCTAAGCACGCAGCCTTGAGGTGCATCTACGTTGATGAACAGTGAGGAGGAGATGTTGTTACCAATCCTCACTGACTGAGGTCTGCTGTTGAGGAAGTCACGTATCCAGAGGCAGAGAGAGGTACAGAGGCCCAGGTCTTGAAACTTGATGATGAGTGTGGATGGGGCTGATAGTGTTGTATGCTAAGCTGTAGTTAATGAACAGCAGCCTGACGTACAAGTTCCTGTTGTCCAGATGGACCAGAGCAGAGTGAAGAGCCAGAGAAATCACATCTGCTGTTGACCTGTTGTGGTGGTAGGCAAATTGGAGTGGATCCAGGTCATCTCTGAGGTAGGAGTTGATTCACGCCATAACCAACTTCTCAAAGCCCTTCATTACAGTTGATATAAGTGCTATTGGACAGTCGTCATTGAGGCAGGTCACCACGTTGTTCTTGGGCACCGGTGCAATAGATGCCTTTTTGAAGCAGGTGGGAACCTCAGACCGCAGAAGCAGGAAAATGAATATGTCCAGCATGGTAGTGTAATGATTAGTGTAACGCTATTACAGCGCCAGCGACCCGGGTTCAATTTCTGCCACTATCTGTAATGAGTTAGTACTTTCTTCCCATGTGCCTGCGTGGGTTTCCTCTGGGTGCTCCGGTTTCCTCCCACTTTCCAAAGACGTACGGGTTAGGAGTTGTGGGCATGCTATGTTGGCGCTAGAAGAGTAACGACACTTGCAGGCTGCGCGTGGCACATTCTCAGTAACACAAAAAGACGCATTTCACTGTGTGTTTCGATGTACATGTGACTAATAAATCTCAAATATCTTAAATACTCCAGCCAATTGGTCTGCACGGACGTGTGGGTGTGTCATAGTTCTCCCTATCAAAGCATGCATAAAAGGCACTGAGCTCATCTGGGAGTGATGTTCTTGCCACTTATGCTAACCGATCTCACCTCGTAGGAAGTAATATTGTGCAAGCCTTGCCACAGTCGTCGAGCGTTCATCTGTGATACCAGTTTAATCCAAAATTGCCTCTTTGAGCTCGCAATGGCCTTCTGGAGGTCATACCTGGACTCTGGTATGACTCTGGGTTGCCAGCCCTAAGGGGCACAGATCTAGCCCTCAGCAGATTACAAATCTCCAGGTTCATCCAGGGGTTCTGTTAGGGGAAGACTCAGAATGTTTTTGTGGGTACCCACTCGTCCACACACGTTCTTATGAAGTCAGTGATGACTGTGGCACATTCATCGAGATCAGCTGATGAATCCTTGAACATGGTCCAGTCCACCGACTCGAAGCAATCTCGAATTTGCTCCTCTACTCTGCCATCCAGCTCTTCACCGTCCTCTTCACTGCTGCCTCGCTGTTCAGTCTCTGTCTGTACACAGACAGACTGAAGTGACTGACCCCTAATTTTGTAGTTATGTTCCCTTGTTTGTCAGGGGACTAAAATTGTGCACAGTTTTCCAGGTGCAGCCTCACCAACTCCCTGTACAACTGTAACAAAACCTCCCTGTTCTTAAACTCCAACCCCTTTGCCAAAAAGGCCAAGATGCTCTTTGCCTTCATAATAACTTCTGAACTTCATTCATTTGCAGCCTCTCTACATTTGGATAATAATCTGCCTTTTGATTCCTCACCCTCACCCTTCCCTCCAGCCTGAAAAGGACCTCTTTATTCCTACTCTTTTTTCCGTGTGTTAGCCGGTTCATGCTAATTCACTTACTCCAATATCTTGGGCTCTTATGCACCAGCATCTCAAGTCACATCTTATCAAATGTCTTTTGGAAATCTAAAACCAAGACATCTACAGGTTCCCCTCTATCACACATTGAGGAAAAAATATTTTGCATTTGACTTAAGAAAATCAAAGCAAAGCATTTTCCTTTGGAACTTTCAACTAAACAGGTATGCTATTTTATTTAATAGTAAAATTATAGCATAATTAGTGTGTGATTTTGCTTTAATTTGTCTGATTAATCACATTTTTAAAATGTGTGCAATGTTAGTATGTTAATGAGTGCAGCAAGTTGGGAAACATTTTCTGCAGACTTCATTTAATAAACTGACCAGAGCTGCATTATATATCCAGACTTTGATTATTGTTATATTTCAGCATTTGTATATTGTCATAGCCAAATGTGTTAAGGTTGAGAAGTCATCTTTAATGGTTTGACAGTTCTTGTATACATGTCGGACTCAAAAAGGGTTGACAGCTTTTCTGGTTTGAATTAATTTTTCTTTTCCTTCGTTATTGCTGAGTCTGAATTATGGAATTACCAACCTAACAATGGAGATCCCTTCACCAGAAGGATTCAAGAAGGCAGCTCACCAGAAAATTATCAAGGGTAAGTTAGGTAGGGAAATAAATTTTGCCTTTAATGGTGATGACCAAACACCATAAATAAATGAAAAGTCTTTGGAGAAATCTTACTTTGATCAGAGAAGCCACTATTGAAATCCTAACAGCAAATTTCATATCTATTTTGCTTAGACTCATTTTGTTTAACTCACACCTCATATGGAGCTTGCCACATAAAAATTGCTAAGCATTAAGCCCAAACTATTTGTTGCAAAGTGAAAAATATTGCAGGTTTTTCTGCTCTGTGGGGAAATTAGTGGCTGTGGTGTGCAGCCACATTATATTCAAAAGTTTGCGTATTTCCCAGCATCACATTACTTTTATTTCCTCGCTACATCTGGAATGCTCCATTTGCTAACTGGGAACGAACAACAGCTTTAAACTTAATTGAAAGCATCTTTCAAATGGAATGAGACCACAGTTAGTTCACATGTTTCCTTTTGAGAATCTTCTCCCGGGATAGTTCACAGATGGTCAAGAGGAGCCATCTTACTATGGGAATGGAATGCATTGTGTGTTATAAAGACCCCAAAAGGAAATGAGTTGACATGTTTCAAGTTATGGTTATATTTCATTATGTATTCTGTGTAAAGGATCTTGTTGCTTTGTATTTGTGCCTAACCGAGATTACATTCATTGTTCTAAGTGAATGCAAATGTTGAAGTTGAGTCTGGCTACATGCTGATTGTGGAGATAGGGATTGTTGTTTTGGAGAAAGAATTCAGTTCATATCCAGTATCAGTTGACCTAAGTTAGGAGTAATCTCTATTGTGGAAGTTCAACACTTTTAATATTGTACTGATTGTTGCCCCACAGAATTTGCCAACATGCAGACCTAGAGATATTGTTTAATTTTCAAAATGTGTACACATCATTTCTAACTTCACATTTCACTATTTCTGATACTGCAAGGGGTAAGTCTGTAAGATGGTGTAAACATCCTGGAGGGTTCAAGTACTCTGCAAAATTTTGATATGAATGAATTTAAGGATGATCTGCGGCAAAATTTAATAGCAAGACTTACTATTGGAGTGTTAAAGCCTCTGTCGAGGAATATTAAAGTATAAACAAGATTGTGCAAGTGGTACAGTTTATATGCAGGATTTTAACACTGGAATTGCAGAATTTCATTAATATGAGGATTTTTGTCTCTTTTTAGGATATAAGAGGAGGTGTTCCATTTGAGTACCTCAGAGCAGAATTTCAAATATGAAGCTCAGCCTTATTGGGTTCTCAGTGGGTAAGGGTGCAGACCAGTCTGAGACAAGGGACTGATACCCATCTGCACATAAGGCCCAGATCTTGTGCATGTTAGAATAAACTCAAAGATCTTTCAGCCACTTCATTCCACCAACATGGAGATCATGATAGAGAAGGTAGTTGCTAAGAAAAAAATCACATGATAAGAAGAAAGGTTGAGAATATTAGGTGGAGTTAGCCCCTTTAAATATTGGTGGAGCAGCTTTCTGGTTAAGAACCTGTTTCCCTGTTTGAGTCCACACCATTATTAGACCTCATATGAATGACAGAATTCAAACTAGTGATGATAACTTATTTTTGTACACGATCATTGATTTCGCTGCATTTGTCCAGCAGTCATGCATGTTTTGTGCTTTGGAGGACCTGGAGCATTTGTAGGGAACTGCACTCTGTGCACACACAGTTCCTGATTGCATTTGGTAACTGAGTCTCATATTAAATTTCATTATTTAGCACATAAATTGGAATTGAAATTGGTTTATTATTGTCACTTGTACCAATGTAGAGTGAAAAATTTGTCTTGCGTTCTGTTCATACAGATTAATTCATTACACAGTACATTGATGTAGTACAAGGTAAAACAATACAGAATGCAGAATAAAGTGTCACAGCTACAGAAAAAGTGCAGTGCAGGTAGACAATAAGGTGCAAAGTCATAACAAGGTAGATTGTGAGGTCAAGAGTCTATCTTATACTAATAGGGAACCGTTCAATGGTCTTTTAACAGCAGGATAGAAGCTGTCCTTGAGCCTGGTGGTATGTGCTTTCAGGCTTTACCATCTTCCACCTAATGGGAGAGGGGAGAAGAGAGAAAGTCCTGGGTGGGTAGGGTCTTTGATTATACAGGCTGCTTTACCAAGGCAGTGAGAAGTAGAGAGAGAGTCCATGGAGGGGAGGCTAGTTTCCATGATGTGCTGAACTGTGTCTGCAACTCTGTGCAGTTTCTTGCAGTCCCGGGCAGAGCATTTGCCATACAGACAGGATGCTTTCTATGGTGTATCAATAAAAGTTGGTGAGGGTCGATGGGGACATGCCAAATTTCTTTAGCCTCCTGAGGAAGTAGAGGCGATGGTGAGCTTTCTTGGCCGTGGCATCTACGTGGTTGGTCTAGGAGAGGCTATTGGTGATGTCCTAGGAACAAGTCGTAGGAACTTGAAGCTCTCAACCCTCTCGACCTCAGCACCATTGATGTAGACAGGTGCATGTACACCGGCCCCTTTCCTGAAGTCAATGACCAGCTCTTTTGTTTTGCTGACAGTGAGGGAAAGGTTGTTGTCATGACACCATGTCACTAAGCTCTCTATCTCCTTCCTGTACTCCTACTCATCGTTATTTGAGATACTGCCCATTACAGTGGTATGATTTGCAAACTTATGGATGGAGTTAGAGCAGAATCTGGCCACCAGTCATGAGTATATAGGGAATAGAGTAGGGGGCTGAGGGTGCAGCCTTGTAGTGCACCAGTGTTGAGAATAATTGTACTGGAGGTGTTGCTGCCTATCCTTATTGATTGCAATCTTTTGGTCAGAAAGTCAAGGATCTAGTTGCAAAGGGAGGTGTTGAGTTCCAGGTCTTGGAGTTTAGTGATGGGTTTGCTTGGAATTATTGTATTGAAGGTGGAGCTGTAGTCAGTAAACAATACTCTAGCGTAGGTGTCTTTACTGTCCAGATCTCCAGAGATGAGTGTAGGACTAGGGAGATGGCATTCGCTGTAGACCTGTTTTGACGGTAGGCAAATTGCAGTGGGTCAAGGTTGTCTGGGAGGCTGGAGTTAATGCATGCCATGACTAGCCTCTCGATGCACTTCATGATGGTGGATGTCAGAGCCACCACCGTAGGATAGAATCTTGAGCTCAATTTCTTTTGATCAACCTCTGGCACTGAAAATGAATTATCACAAACACAATATCTTATTCCATCTGGTTTTGAATTTTTCAGCGAGATTCTGAGAATGCCAAGTAATGATTTTGTCATACTTTTCCTTGTTTTCTCTCTCTCTCTCCCTCTTCTATTTTTCTGTGTGTAATTTTACAGGAGATGTCTTGTTGGTTACTGTATTCACTCAGGTTCTGATTGTCATGTTTTGCATTGCTGTGGTGCTTGAATTTGCAGCAGTGTTTTTCAATTGTTTCATTCTAAAAGTAAGTTTTGTTTCTGTTATTCTTCCATGTCTTTTGGTTGCCAGAATTACCCATTATTCTCAAACCGAGGAGTGTGGATTGGCAGCTGATCCAGGGTCCCTTGCAGCTCTCAATGTTATTAAATGATGCATAGGAGGTGCCTGGTTTTACTCCTACTTTGGTTTGTGCTGTTGTCATGGCTTATTGCAATCTAATTATCTTTACCATATTTGCTAATTTCTTCAATTCTTTAAATGTGTAAAAATATGTTCAGCTGATCTTTGAAATTATACAAACATGACAATAATCAGCAATCCTACTTCTCTAATTCTGATCATTCATGATTGCTGTCAGGTATTTTTATCATATTTCCTTTTGACATAAAGGAGGCCAGTTGGCCCATTGAATCTATGCTAGCATTCTGTTATTGCTTTTGGATTTATGTCGTTCAATTTTATGAAAATATAATGTTTGAGGAATTGAATAATGTGGTGGCTTTTAGGAACATATCTTTGGATTGAAATTGTGTTGAAATGTGGTAGTGATTTGACTATTTGATTTTTTACATTCCTTTCTCTGCTTTCCCCATCAGTGTGCAATAGTTTTAAACCACAGACATGCACATAGAATGCACAATTCCAACAATGTTGGTTAGATTTGAAGCAGACTATTTGTTGCACTGCAAAATGGAGAGTTTATTAGCTATCCTCAAATTATGTGGTCTTGAAGTGGCAACTATAATTGTGCAGCAGGTTGATACAGGCTTAAACGTGTGACTGCTGACCTCTGACCCTTGAAAAAGACTGTACCTCTCAGTCAGGTGGCTACCATTGGAGTGCTCTTTCATAATCTCTTGTCTGGATCTTTGCCTGAACAGCAAGCCTGTTGAGTTGCTGGCTGCCTGGCGCAAGTCTACGTGTAAGCTGACTCGCAGCTGATCAGTGCATTGCAGGACAAAAGGGCTGTCTTTGATAGTGGAGATCACAAAGTTCGATCCTCACCATTAAAGAGATTGAACGTTCAACATTCAAAAGCTATTAAGTATGTTTAAAATTTAAAAAGAAACATTTAGAAACATCAGAAATCACTAAAACAAAACAAATGTTTTAGCTAACTTTAAAATAATTAATTTAAATGTAAAATGCAGCTATTCTCCTTCAGCCAAAAAAATGGGCCTGCCAGCCTTGTTTCAGGTTGTGGCTTCCAATAGGCAGACTTTCCAGTGTAAAGGGTGAGGAATCTGCAGAAGGTCATGCTCCTCCATTGGACCCCATGTGACTTCAAATGTCAGAGCACAGCTGGGAAATTATGAGTGATTAACTGAGCAGAGGCTCAGTTGTGCACAAGCTCTGAACTTGTATATAGTTATGGAACTATGCCTGGCAGTTCGAAACAGAATTGCCAGCATTTCTATGAAACACTTGGTCAATGTTTCATTTATCCTTTTTTCAAATGTAATATTTCAGATTTAATTCTTGAATATTCTTAACTTTATTAGAAAACAATTACTGGCAGAATTTTATTTCCCAACAATTCCACAGAATGTGATTATCTTTCTTATTCATATGCTGTAAATTCAAATTTTAATTTGATTTTGCTTGTTTCCGAAGCACAATAATAAATGGTTTAACCCGCATGTTTGTGATTTTTTTTTGCGAATATTTCAAATAGAATGATTGCAATGATCAAGCTTTAAAAACCTGCTTTAAAATGCGTATGCTAAACACTTGTCTTAAATTGACATAAGTTCTGGGACAATGGAAAGATAGCGCCACAAAATGCAGAAATTGAACTTATGTTCAAGAAAACATACATTCATTGTTTTGCTTTTTGTTTAGTTTCACTTTTGTTTAAAATAAAAATAGAAGAGCCAAATATTTGAACACAGAGGTGCGTGCATTAGTATATAGTGGTACTAAAAGAGAAGTAAAAATTTAAAATTCCAGTGCTTGATGAAAGTATTGAGTGTCGAAAAAATTTGCTGAAAATGCCAGTAGACGGTGTGACTGTCTGAGGCTCCAGAAAATTCAGCCTTTAAATTCAAAGTCTTGCAGCACATTCCATTCATGCATCTGACAACTCTGATTATTTTTCCTTGAAGAGATCTTGTTCTGTAATCTCTGAAGCCTTTATTCCCCATTCAGTTTAAACTGCTTCTTGAATTTCAAGTATCCATTCTTCTTGCTCAGTGGGAAAACGTTAATCAGAACTTGCATGAATGTATTTCTAGAAGTAACTGCACTGCATATTGATCCTCTCCTTTCACGTTACAATGCTCTTACATGGCATTGAGTTATAGAATCACTTAACATTAGTCTTTAATAGGAACATTCAAGTGTTTGTAATATTGTTACTGAGTAATAATTATTTATTTTAGACTGCAAACGTTTTAAGGATAATGTCATGTGACAAGCTGGGGTCTGGGCTGTGCTAACATGTTCAGAAAGTTCCAGGGGCAGTTTATGGCTAATCCTTGACTATATACACCTTTATTTAACCTCCTCATGCCCCTTGTGTATTGGTCTCTACACTCTGCAGTGGGCATTATGAGAGATTAAGAACTCAGTAACCACACTTGCTTTTGCAACATGATTCTAGAATTAAATTGCTGTGGCGTGATTGTGGTATGTGAACAGCAGAACTCCCCTTTAATCAAATTCTTTGTTCTCTTCACCCACACATTAGAGGTTTTCTTAGCAGTTCATGTCATCTGACTTTTGTCAATATTGATATCTTTGATATAATGGAAAGGCTCTTTTTGACCATTTTATTACAATATCCAAGCGTGCCAACCATATTAATGGTTTTAAATGATGATCTGATGTTCAAAATAGCACTTAGAAAATTATGTCGATTGAAGCTGCATGAATGAGCTCTGTAAGTAGACAGACAGTTAGGACAGAGTCTGTAACACAATCATTCATGTAGTCATCAGGACCTAAAAATAGTTCCATTGCCTTTAACATATTGCATCCCCATGGAATGTGTCATTTCCTCACATACAGATTGTTAAAGTTTTAGAGTGTGGTGTCAACTATCAGAACCTGATGATCAATGTGATCTCTTTGGATAATTAATGTCAATTAGTTTCTATAACAATGACAGGGAGGTCAAATGTTCTCAGTTGCACCAAGCAATACTGCAAGTAAAACCCAAGTGATATGAGCTTAGAAAGTGACAATGAAAAATGATATTTGCTGCATTTATAATCATCTGAGGCTCCATATTTTCAAACAGTATTCCATCTTCTAACATTTTGAACATAACACAACTGGACCCAAGTAGTCAAACTGATAATATACAGATTGAATAACACACCATATGTTTTATCTCTTCACCCAACCCTTTGTTTCCAGAATTATTGAACATCAAGATGAAAGATGGTTGAGCTGCCAGTATTTTAGGTACTGAATATGCTTCCACAAAGACTCTTACAGTTAAATAAATCTCTGCTTAGGCGCCAAGTAGCATACTGTGTTCAATCCAGGGAAGGACAACTTGGCCTTGGAGGAGGATCAGCACAGAATCTCTTGAAAAATACTGAAAGGATTACATTGCTTTGCATATAGAAGATTAAAAAGTGATCTAACTGAGGTGTTTTAATTTAATATAATTATAACAATTGAAATGGTTAATAGAGATGAACTATTTTCTTTGGTTGGGGAGTCCTGAACAGTCAGGCATGACCTTAAAATTAAAATGATCCTATTCAGGGGTGATATCAGGAAACACTTATTCACACTAAGAAATCAGGACTTGGCAGACATACTTGTGGAGGTGGAGGATAAATTACTGGACATAGAAGGAAAACTAAAAATAAGTCAATGGTAGGAACTAATCAGATGAAAGTTGAAAGGACGGGGCCATAAGTTACTGGGAAATGCCAGGGGTTCTGGAACTGCCAGCATGTATCTGCACAAATGCTACCCACCTTGAGATTTACACATGAATTCCCAAACTTGCTGGCTGTACTTTCTGGTATTTTCCCAATTGTGCTTTGATATTGCAAAGCAGCACAAACTTGTGGCATTTCCTTGGCATGTGTGTAGCAGAATCTCCCACTGATCCTGCATTAGGAACACCAAGTCCGTTGATTTAAATGGAGAGGCAGCAATGTTAAGCATTCCTTCAATTAACTGAGGTTGATAAATGTTTTTAATTGTTTTTAAGTGTTTTAATATTTCTGTGCTAAATATTTGAATAGCTGTGATTTCTTTTTAACTTGTTTCATTTCCCTTTAATTAATTTCCAGTGCCTCTGAACCTGATTGTTTTTGCTCAGTATTAGCTGAAATAGAAGAGGAAACTGCTAATGCACTGGTCATGATCTTCCAAAGTTTCCTTGGTTTATAAACTGTTCCATTGGACTGGAAATTTGACAATGTTCTTCCACAAAATATTTTTAAAAAAGAGAGGGAACATAAGGTCATTAATCTGACATTATTTGTGTACACAATTTATAACAGCCAATCAAGTAAGCATTTCTAGGGTAGGCATTGCATCAACTTCCATGTTCCCTGTTGCTCCATGTAGGGGTGGAGATAAATGGGCATGAGGCTGAAGGAAAGGTTAGGATAGGAGATCATTGGTTTGGCCACAGAATCATGTTGCAGAGACCAGAGCCATTGAGGGATTTAGGGGCAAAGAGAGAAATCTTAAATTTAGGACGATGGCGGAGGAACAGCAAATGTATAAATGTGTACTGTACTTGGTCTGTGTCAATATGGTGTCCACTGTATTATAATGCATGTATGTACTGTACTTGGTTCTGAATTGAACAACAGCATCTGAAATTGTATATAACCTGTAGTTTGTGAATAGAGTCCATTGTGTCAAGATGTCATGTAAATACAGGTGTGTGCTTTATTGACAGAATATATGGGTGGAGGTGGAGAAAGCATTCTATGGAAATGGAAATAAACATCTCTAGGATGCAATGATTAAAACTCACTGGATTCAACAGGAATTTGAGATTACAAAATGGTGATTCAGCCTGAGAAGAAAATCACTAAGAGGGATGGAGTCTGTGGTGAAGGAGCATTGTAGAGGACAAGAGATGAAGAAATTGTAAATGGTTTTTCTAAGTTAATTGGAAGGTTAATATTTATCTAAAACTGGATTTCAAACAAACAGGAAAGAGCTAGTGGAAGGATCAAGTGGGATGATGGAGAGCCAAGTGTTTATTGAATACATGTGGAAGATGGGCTGTTGTTGTCGAGGTATTTTGCATGTAAATGAGGAAGAATTGGGATGCAGATGGATGCTTGGAGTCTTGGGAGTTTATGATGCAGGCAAGAAAAGTGGTCAATAACTAGAAAAAGCACACTAGGGATGAGATTAACATAGGTACAGAGATGTTAGAAGAGGATGAACCAAGAGACAACGTATATACTGAGCAAGGACGCGGGCTGTAGTCTGTTTTTTTGTACTCAAAGGGTAGTTGGATGACCAATTCAAAACAAAGCACTTGTATCAAAAGTAATTATTTCTTTTTGACTTGAGTGCGGTTTAGTTCCTCCAGAGGGGACACAACCTGACCAGCAAGATTCAAATAGCTGATAGCGGGAAACATATTTGAAACTGGGAATTGATGTTCATCGGTAAGGAATAATAATTAGCAAAGACAGATAAATCAAAAACTTGTTTTGAAGCAGTGTCTGGTGACTGTGGCTTTGAGCAGGACCAAGGTAGTGCCAGATAAGATGGTTTTATAGGCAGTACCATTTAGAAATCAGGGCCAGAAGAGAGGTTATTCAATCACACGTTGAGTGGGGTAGGGCTAAGAAAACAAGTTTCATAGATACAATGAGATTGCAAAGAGCAGTAACGTGAAGCAGGAGAGAAGCTGTCGGCCAATCAAATTAAGGCTTTGGATGGAAGGGCTATGTTGCACAACAGTTACCTTTAAACAATATTCCTGCAAAGCAGATGACAGTGTGGCAAGATTTTTTCTTGTGCTGCTGGCATCCAGGTTGGTTCAACGACACAAGTGTATTTACTGGGGAATGTACTGACATCAATACTCATACAGATATGAGTCTTAACTTTTGGCTTGCAAACATTATTTTGATTGGTACAATAATAAAACTGAAACCAATTAATCAATTAGCTTTGAATTACTTTAAAGGCAATACACAAATATTTTGTTTATAGTAACAAACAATCAGGTCTATCCTGACACTGCAAACTAATTTTCGGAGTTAATGCTAACTTTACTGAGACTGAGCAAAAGAAATGTTCTCAGTACAAGGTTTGCTTTAAGAAACATGTTCAATATATCTGAAAGTTACACAACTTCCAGTAATGTGTCTCAGGATAAAACAAGGAACATGTGGAGGTGATAGCTCTGGGCTCTTTGAATTTGCTGCCAACTGCTAGCACTTGCAGGTCAGAAATTCAGTGTGGTGCAAACACAGTTCAGAGCTGTTTTCAAATTGTTCCAAGAATAAGCTTCAACTCTCAGCTCAGCTGAAGATCAACCACACCCTCAGAACCACCCCTCCCCCGCAGTACTCCAGTATACCATTTAATTTTTCCCACCAGTTATCAAGATATACTCCCTCATGGAGTTTTCTAAGTCAGTGCCAAAACTTGCTGAATTGTGTTCATTACTGGGCTGTGTTCTCTTGTCCAGTGGGAGTAAGTTGTTGCTGGTCAAACTTACTTCACCTAAAACAGCCATCAGCTAAATTACTTACATGTGTCTGGACTGAACCCAAGCCGAAGTCCCAAAGATTTTATGTTAAGATTCAGACTTTGAATACCCATCCCTTTCTTTGTTCTTTCTTATTAATTCTGATTTACAATTTTTATGTGCAATTCTCATAACTTTGACAACATTCAAGTTAATTTCATTCCTAGTTTCTTATTGATCAGGCCTTATTTTTGAGGCTACTCTGTATTAATAATGTCACCTGAGTTAAATTGGATAATTCTGGAAAATGAGTGCTGGGATTGTAATTAACCCCTACAGTGAAGAGTAATATTCTTGAGGTGGACATGTCATCTTCAAGGAGAGAGTTTAATCACCTCCCCTCGAGTATTGATTTTTAATTGAACCAGTTGAGATTTTGGCTGATTTCCAATAGAATACTGAATTCAGCTGTAATCTGATTCTATTCCTGCACAATTGGGAAAAACTTTGCAGGCTGTCTCAAAGATATACATGAAGACGTATTCTTTTAATGAAACAGAAATGATATAAAAAGCTATTATATTTTTCAAGTGAAAGGACACTTCTTTAGGTGTCATAGATTGATATTATTGAACATGATAATGTTAATAGTAATAAAAAGAGACTGAATTAATCAAAAGCTCTCCTCATCGTTAAGGACATTGCCATGAAAATAGACAACATCAATGAAATAATCTAAAGAGAAAGTGAAGTATTTACCAATTGAGTAAGTCAGTGATCATTTTCTTAATGAGTTACAATGTTATGTGTCATATATACCATGGAGATGGTTGAGAAAAATCAGTCTTATTTAAGTTAGGTACCGTCCTAATTTCTTAAAAGTGGAAACATTGATCATATTTTTGAGGCCAATCTATATTAATGATGTCATATTGGTTAAATTGGATAGTTCCAGAAAATGAGTGCTGAGATCTTGATTAATTGAAGAGTAATGTTATTGAGAGGGGTATGTCATCTTCAAGTTTAATCACTTCTCCTTTACATTGATTATCATTGCCATTGCCATATCCTCTGATAACAACACCCTGGCAGATACTATTGACCAGAAACATACCTGGAGCAGACAAATAATTGCAGTTGCTCAAGCACATCAGAGAGTCTTTGTTCTGTAAAAACTTTCCATCATCTCCAAGCCAGAACTCAGAATTCTGAGTATGTGTTAATTATACACAGAACAAAGCAGTCCACTACCTCGAATATTCCTTCCCTTTACCATCAGCAAGGCATGGCTTTGGTGTGTACCATCAGTAGTATAATGTACCAAACCTGTACCACTTTGAAGGACCATGAGTGGACTCCTGGGAAAGTGAATTTCAAAAATGGAATGCAACATTCGGTCAAATTTCTGCCCACTATATCTGATAACACCAAAAGGTCAGATTTGAAATAACTGGCAGAGGAACAAGAGGCAAGATAAGAAATATTATTTATATGACATGGAATTGACTAAAATGTCTTGGAAGCAAATTCAACTAAATGAGTATAAAAACAAAATTTCTCAAAATCTATCTCTCACAATAATCCATAAATGTCATGAGATTACAAAATAAATTGCTAACAATAAAGACCATTTAGCTTAACTTAATTGTTTTATCTTTATCCCATTGCCGCATTTAATTATTTCTCAGAAGATATGTGAGTTTTACTATCTATACTTTATCTCATTGCCGCATTTAATTATTTCTCAGAAGATGTATGAGTTTTACTATCTATACTTTATCTGGAAATCTATTCCACACGTCAGTCTATGATGGTGACCTCAAAGTGTACTAGTTTGAATTTACGTCCATCACTCTACCTCTTCAGTTTAAATTAGTTATCCTTTGAATTTTTTTTTCTACATCCTTAATAATCTTTTATACCATTACAAGATCAATCATTAGGAATCTCCGTTTGAAACCGAGAAAGCCCAATATTTCTCCAGTCAGTCCTCTTAATTTGGACCCTGGACATTTGAGGAGCAGCACCCTGGCTCTTCACTGCTTGAACAAAAATACCATTTGTTTCTCGGTGATCAGAACTGGATTCAGGCTACAGTCTGACTAGCGCACTTTTCCGTTAAATCTAATTTTTTTCTGTTATTTTGGCTGTGTAGATCTCCACCCTTTTGGTTTCATTGATCGTGCCTCTGCAAAGGGGAGCAAATTTAGTTAAGCAAGTCTACGAAATTGTCTTTATTTCTTCACCTTCATCTTTAGCTTCATCACCCCACATTATTCTTCTTTTCCCTCTTTTGCATTTTACATGGTTAGAATTACACTTCACTTGTCTTTGTTTTCACCAGTTACACATTTTACCCAGATCATTCTTGAATTTTTGTACTGTCACTTCACATTCCATTATTTTTGCCAGTATGGTACCATCTGCAAATTTGTCCATTTTGCATTGAGTTTCTAAATCCTAAACATAACAATCAAAGTAAGCCCTGAAGTACTACATAAAACCATAGAACAATACAGCACAATACAGGCCCTTCAGCCCACAATGTTGTGCCGACCTTCAAACCTCACCTAAGACTATCTAACTCCTTCCTCCCACATATCCCTCTATCTTAAATTCCTCCATATGCTTATCTAACAATCTCTTGAACTTGACCAATGTATCAGCCTTCACCACCACCCCAGGCAGCGCATTCCATGCACCAACCACTCTCTGGGTGAAAAACCTCCCTCTGACCTCTCCCTTGAACTTCCCACCCATTACCTTCTTGTATTGAGCATTGGTGCTCTGGGAAAGAGGTGCTGGCTGTCCACTCTATCTATTCCCCTTAATATTTTGTACACCTCTATCATGTCTCCCCTTATCCTCCTTCTCTCCAGTGAGTAAAGCCCTAGCTCCTTTAGTCTCTCCTCATAATCCATACTCTCTAATCCAGGCAGCATCCTGGTAAATCTCCTCTGCACCCTTTCCATTGCCTCCACATCCTTCCTATAATGAGGCGACCAGAACTGGACACAGTAAGTGTGGTCTAACCAGAGTTTTGTAAAGCTGCATCATTACTTCACGGCTCTTAAACTCGATCCCACGACTTATGAAAGCTAACATCCCATAAGCTTTCTTAACTACCCTATCCACCTGTGAGGCAACTTTCAGTGATCTGTGGATAGGAACCTCCAGATCTCTCTGCTCCTCCACACTGCCCAGAATCCTGTCATTTACCTTGTACTCTGCCTTAGAGTTTGTCCTTCCAAAGTGTACCACCTCACACTTCTCTGGATTGAACTCCATCTGCCACTTCTCAGCCCAGCTTTGCATCCTATCAATATCCCTCTGTAAGCTTTTACAGCCCTCCACACTATCCATAACACCACTGATCTTTGTGTCATCTGCAAACTTGCTAACCCACCCTTCCACCCCCTCATCTAAGTCATTAATAAATATCACAAAAAGCAGAGGTCCCAGAACCAATCCTTGTGGGACACCACTAGTCACAGCCCTCCAATCTGAATGCACTCCCTCCACCACAACCTTCTACTTTCTACAGACAAGCCAATTCTGAATCCACACAGCCAAGCCTCCCTGGATCCCATACCCTCTGACCTGAAGAAGCCTACCATGCGGAACCTTGTCAAACGCCTTACTAAAATCCATGTAGACCACATCTACTGCACTACCCTCGTCAATCTGCCTTGTCACCTCCTCAAAGGACCCTATCAGGCTTGTGAGGCAAGATCTTCTCTTCACAAAGCCATGCTGGCTGTCCCTAATCAGTCCATGATTCTCTAAATGCTCATCGATCCTATCCCTTAGAATCCTTTCTAACAGCTTACCCACCACAGACGTAAGGCTCACTGGTCTGTAATTCTCTGGACTATCCCTACTACCTTTTTTGAATAAGGGGACAATATTCACCACCCTCCAATCCTCCGGTACCATCCCCGTGGACAACGAGGACTCAAAGATCCTAGCCAACAGTTCAGCAATCTCCTCCCTCGCCTCACGAAGCAGCCTGGGGAATATTCCGTCAGGCCCCGGGGACTTATCTGTCCTAATATTTTCTAACAGCTCCAACACATCCTCCCTCTTGATATCTACATACTCTAGAACATTACCCTTACCAACACTGTCCTCAATGTCATCAAGACCCCTCTCCTTGGTGATACTGAAGAGAAGTATTCATTGAGAACCTCACCCACTTCCACAGCTTCCAGGCACATCTTACCACCTTTGTCTTTAATCAGACCTACTTTTACTCTAGCCATCCTTCTGCTCTTCACGTATGAGAAAAAAGCCTTGGGATTCTCCTTAACCCTACTCGCCAAAGCCTTTTCATGTCCCCTTCTCGCTCTCCTCAGGCCCTTCTTAAGTTCCTTCCTTGCTACTCTATATTCCTCATGAGCCCTATCTGATCCTTGCTGCTTTCACCTTATGTATGCTGCCTTCTTCCTCCTAACTAGTTGTTCCACCTCTCTTGTCACCCATGGTTCCTTCACTCTGCCATTCCTTCTCTGCCTCACCGGGACAAATTTATCCCTGACATCCTGCAAGAGATCCCTGAACATCGACCACATCTCCATAGTACATTTCCCTTCAAAAATGTCATCCCAATTTATACTCTCAATTTCTCGCCTTATAGCCTCATTGTTCGCCTTTCCCCAATTAAATATATTCCCCTCCTCTTTGCTCCTGTCCCTGTCCATGACAATGTTAAAGGTTATGGAGCAGTGGTCGCTGTCCCTCAAATGCTCACCCACCGATAGGTCTGTCACCTGACCCAGTTCATTACCTAATACTAGATCTAATATGGCATTCCCTCTCGTCGGCCTGTCAACATACTGTGACAGGAATCCGTCCTGGACACACTTAACGAATTCCGCCCCATCTAAACCTTTGGCACTAAGCAGGTGCCAATCAATATTTGGGAAGTTGAAGTCTCCCACTATGATAACCCTGTTATTTTTGCATCTTTCCAAAATCTGCCTCCCAATCTGCTCCTCATTATCCCTACTGCTACTGGGGGGCCTATGGAATACTCCCAGTAAAGTAACTACTCCTTTCTTGTTCCTAACTTCCATCCATATTGACTCTAGAGAGGATCCTTCTACATTATCCACCCTTTCTGCAGCTGTAATAGTGTCCCTGATCAGTATCGCCACCCCTCCTCCTCTTTTCCCCCCTCCCTATCCCTTTTAAAACACTGAAAACCAGGAATATTCAATATCCATTGAATATTTAATTAATAACCTATCATTGTAACTTTTATCAGAAGCATTTAGGAACTTAAGTAACCCCCTCAATTTATGGCTGGTGACTTGGGCTATTTTCTGAAGGAATTTGAAGAAGTTGACTCAACAGGAATTTTAAATTCTGAATCTTTGCTGACTGTTGTTAACTTGGTTGTTACCATACAAGTTATTTGTTTATTGCCAGCACTGGGGATGTAGCTGGATCCTGTTGTTTATGTGGCAGCGGATAAGGGGAGGCCCATTGAGGATGGGCTACCTTGGGGCTAAATTCTCTTTCCCTACTTCTGTAATTTGATGGCTGGACAAAGAAGAACTGGTGGATGTCCTAAGGTTTCCAGAAGATAAAGGTGTGCATCAATGGTTATTGCAGAAAAAGCTCGGTGCAGGAGAGAGGATACTTGCATTAATAGAAGATAACGGGGAACTAACAGGAAAAAGAGATGGCACAAATGGGTCTTTTCCTGACTGCCAAGATGTATTGTGTGGTCTGCCACAGGGACTGGTTCTGAGGCCTCACCTTTTTACATTTCATAAGAAATGACTTGGATGAAGGCATCAAAGGGTACGGTTGCTAAATTAACTGATGACGCAAAAACAAAGTGAGGAGAACATTTGGAGGCAATGTAGTGATATACAGTAGATTGGTTAAGTGAGTAGACCATAAGACAAAGGAACAGAATTCGGCCGTTCGGCCCATTGAGTCTGCTCCGCCATTCTATCATGAGCTGATCCATTCTCCCATTTAGCCCCACTCCCCCGCCTTCTCACCATAACCTTTGATGCCCTGGCTACTCAGATACCTATCAATCTCTGCCTTAAATACACCCAATGACTTTGCCTCCACAGCCGCCCATGGCAACAAATTGCACAGATTCACCACTCCCTGGCTAAAGAAATTTCTCCGCATCTCTGTTCTGAATGGGTGCCCTTCAATCCTGAAGTCGTGCCCTCTTGTACTAGACTCCCCTACCATGGGAAACAACTTTGCCACATCTACTCTGTCCAGTAGACAAAGATCTGGCAAGTGGATTAGAATGTGGGCAGATGTGAAATTATCCATTTTGACAGGAAAAATAAGAAAAGTATATTATCTAACCAGTGAGAGATTGGAGAATTCTGACGTGCAGAGTGATCTGGGTGTATTGATGCATGATTCTCAGAAGGCTAATATAAGGGTACAGCAAGTAACTAGAAGGCTTACAGAATGTTATAATTTATTGCGTAGGGAATTGAATAGTAAAGTAGGAAGGTTATATATGACATTGATGTGAATATATCCAGAATACAGTGTACAATACTGTAATCCTTATTTTTAAAAAAAAGTTAATATGCTGGAAGCTCTTCTGAGAATGTTTACCAGACTAATACCTGGAGTGGGTAGGTTGTCTTATGAGGAAAGTTTGGACAGGTTAGGCTTGTGCCTGCTGCAGTTTCGAAGAACACATAAGATCCTGAGGGGTCCTGGCAGGGTGGATGTAGAGAGCATGTTTCTCCTGAGGGAGAGTCTAGAACCACGAGTCATTGTTTAAAAATAAGGGGCTGTTCACTTTAGTCTTATATGAGACAAAACTTTTTTGGTGTTTGGGACTTCTTGCAATTCATTCCACAAAGGGATGATGGAAGCAGTTTTTGAATATATTTCAGTTGAATAGATTCTTGATAAATGAGGGGCTGAAAGATTACCATTGGTAGACAAAAATGCAGATTTGAGATTGCACTCAGATCAGTTATGATCTTATTAAATAGCGCAATAGAGCCGAGTTGAGTAGCCTAATCCTGTTCCCAATTCATATGTTGGTGCATAATTAATTCCTTATTCTGAAGGGAAAGATTTTAGCTAACATTTGGCTGTTGGTGACTGGCTACATTGCTTCCTATCTTGGCAAGGACTTTTTTTCCAGGCATAAAATGAAAACCTTCTAATTGTCATGAGCTGGAAACAGAGTTTGGGTAATTTTGGCAGGACTCAAATTATGAACATTGCATAATTTGAACTTCAGGTTTTGAGGAAAGGGCTTCACAAGCAGAGGAATGTAGTTGAAGATTACTGCATAGTGCTGGAAAATGGAAGCTGGGATCATCAAAAATTAGTTATTGTGAAAACTATATAATTTTTAAATAAAGTTTGATATCTTGTATTCTTATATTTTGTTAAAATGTATATCGAAAAGAAGATGACAAAATACTTTGAGTGGTTTGATTAGATTATTTTGTAGTAGTTGTCTGAGACTGGTAAAGTACAGGGGGTAAAAAGTAGTTTTCTATCCTAATGCATGTTGGTGGTTTCTGACTTATAGTGGGGTCTCTTTACTTTTGCCTAGTACCAGTTTGATAATTGGATAAATCTAGATGATTAACTGATTAATCCAGTTGAAAACTGACAGTTATTCTTGCTCGTCATTACAGATATTAAAATAACTTCCATGAAAAGTAAAGGGCTCTTAATATTTATGCCTTCCTTCAGAAATGTTTCAAAGCATGCAATTATTTCTGTGTTTGGTGGCTGCTGTTATATTGGCAGTTACAACACCCTGTTTGGGCATGTGAGATAAAGCACCAATCAACGAGCTGAATGATTGGTTAATTTAGATTGATTTTCGGGTTGATTCTAGGAGAATTAATAGACATGGGACCTCTTCAAATATGGTAAAAGGATCTCTAAAAACAGACCTAACCAGGCACGTATGCAGAAACTAAATTTTACAGCTTTTAAAGGGGTGGGTTATACAGATAGCAATTCAGTACATTCATGTGCATATTCATAACATGCTTAATTATTGTTCATGCCTCTGGTTCAACCTCAGAGCCACATCTCCTTTCAGCTGTGTACCAGATTACAGCAGGCAAGGTTGAGCTGGCTGTGGCCAGGAATTCTGAGGGATCTACCCACAGTTAAGTATGTGTTACAATTACACATCTGTCACTCCGTGTCATTACTGCGCTCGATATGGACTGGGAACCTGCAGTTCTACACCAGTCAGCATAGGATCGGAATCCCCAGTCATTTAAATGAAGGTTCCTCTCCTGGACATTGGGAAGCTAAAGGCTTTTTTGTTGTCTTTTTTGCTCTATTGATATTTTGATAAGATTTTTTTTCAAAATAAAGTTACTTTTTAAAATTATTGCTGTTTTGATCATTTATAAATATCTCTGTATATCAGATACTTTTAAAACTTGTTCTAAAACCTTGGTAGTTTGGCAGTGAGGCCTTGCCTCCAGTCAGCTGCCGTTAGCATGTTCCAAGGCAGAGTCTTGGCAGTATCCCCTCTGAGACCTGGTCATGCCCAAGAAGCCCGGGCAATTGAACTAATGCATACATAACAATTCAGTGTGTGCTTAGAGACTGCTTGGGGTTTTGGGTTGGCGTTATGGTGTAAGTCTAAGCAACAGATTAAAATGAACACAGTTCTACCCATTACATGTTCATGTCCTATGGTAAAACCACTGGTTGTGATGTATGTGTTCTTGAAAAATAAAATTAATTTTGGCCCTTTTTTTAAGGTACTCTGGCTACTTAAAATTTCAAGTATTGTTGAAAAGCAGTGGTAGTATTAAATTGGATAGAAAAGATGCAGATGGGAATTTGGGGGTTTGGAAGGCACCATGCCAGTGTTATTGAGATCCGTTGGCAGTGATATTTTGAAAATGAAAACCCCCTGCATCAGGCCCAAGGCACTGAGCACACAGAATAGGCCTTACACATCAAATCTTGCAGTGAGGCTAATTTGACCTTGAGTTCCTATCACTGCAGAAATTGGAAGTCCCAATGGAAGTCTACTCAGAGGGCAGCAGAATAGGGGAGAGGAGGTGGTGAGTTTATTTGTTACTGCAGTGGAAAGCAGTTTGAGCACTGAGAGAAGGTATTACAGACAGAAATGATCATGAATGTTGGTAGAGTGAGAAGGGAGAAATTGGTGAGAGAGCTGCTTGGGATGGGAAGAAGACAGTCACGAGATCAATAGAGTGAAAACCAAGTGAAGATGAGGGTTTGCAGGGGGTGGTTAGGTGAAAAGGAGAAATCAAGGAACATAAACACCAAGGGGTTAGTGGTGGGAGTGATCACTAAAAGAAACACGAACTGGCTGATTGAGGAGAAATGCCAGTGAGCTTCCTGGCAGCAGTGCGGTTAAGATCAGGCCCCTTTCAAACAAAACTGAAGCAAACTTCAGCTCTCAGAGTGTGAAGCTATGACTTTCATGGAGATGATTTACACAGTGTAATTTTGCAGAGTTGATGCCAAAAAGTATTGATGTCACTTGGCTTCACTCTACCTGCTGAGTGACCTCTTTGGAAATGTATGTTATCTACACGGATACCCCATATAAACAACCCAGAAGTGTGTTACTGTATTAGTTGAATAATAATACTAATCTCTAGAGTATAATCTTTTCATAATATCCAATTAAAGGATCCAGGACCCAGAACTTAATTGGTTCCTACAAAGGCATGTTTGGGAGTCACCATATGTCTGAATGGTTTGTGAGCCTACTGCTAACACATTTAACAGCATGTGATATCCAAGGCACAGTGCAACAGGTCTGAATGAGGTAGGCAAAACACTTGAAGTAAATTAATGAATTTTAGTCCAGATCCAGTCCTTTGTGAGGGAGAGAGGATCATGAATCTGGCTAGTGAGCAAAAGGGATTAAGTTTATAGTTAACTGCTAGGATTGTGGGAAAGGGAAAGTCTCAAGCTGTGATTTTCAGTCTGGTGGCTGTTGGTAGTCAGTGGTCAGGATGGTGTTCAGTTGGATTGGGTGTCTGGGTGGCTTGTGATCACTTTAGGGATATCAAGTTTTAATTACCACATAAACAGGCACATTGAAAGCCTACTTACTGGTGGCTAGATGGTATCTGCCACTCAGATGTAACTGAAAATGCTAGAAGTGGCATCCAGACCTACTGTGCCCTTCCTGGGATATCACTGAATAGGTCTGACACATGTCACAGTAGCATGGAGGATCCTGGAATAGAAATCAAAGACTTAGTGATCTACTCAGACAGTCTCCCATATTTATTCACCATTATTTTTTCAATCAAAATTAGATTGTGTTGTGCACGAACATGTGGCACTGCAGAATCCAATCTCCAGACACAGCAATCTTGCAAAAAGTGATGTAAATAATGATTTTTCACTCACTGAGTATTTTAGCTCTTCAAGAAGTTGAGATCCAAAATCTCAACAATCCATGTGAGTGGAATTGGTCTCTAGAGCAGCAGAACCCCTCTGGCTTGGCCTATTCCTGCAAACAAAGGATTAGTGTCAAATGCAAGTGATTTCACACAGGAGATGAATAAAACATTTAGCTCTGGGAATAAAAGCTTTTCAACTTCTCACAAAACCAGTTTCAAATTACAAAATAGGCTTTGCTGGCACCATAATCCTAAAATAGAACCTTTAACACTTTAAATGACAATCCTACTGGAATTTGGTCGAATAACCCACTGTTGGACTATTTTGGTTTGAAGTGTGTAATTAAGGATAATCTATACGGGTTCTGGTTGCACAACATGCTTGCAACAGGTTAATTTTTACAATAGCAAAAAGAATATTTCATTATCGTGCAAAGATTTTGTACAAAGCATGTGAAATACATTCAGAAATTAGGAGGTTTAGCAACAAGAATGAAGAATTTAATACAAAGCAGGTCTAATAAAATTTGGAAGCAGAGTGAAATCTATCTGTTTTGTTCTCCTGAGCAACTCCATCAGTGTTCTTTATTTGCAGTTGTCAAAATGCATTAAAACATGAGCCAAATATTCTGGATTGGGCTCTGTTTCCTGTGCCACTCTATTCACATTTTCCCCCCTCTTCTGGGGTTATGACTGATGACACTCCTCTATTAATGACACTCTATTCGTCCCCGGGCCCCATTTCCTACACTTCCCTTCCCCCCCACCTTTACCCAGTCCCTTCTACTTTCCTGGTGTTTCATTCTCATATCTCTCTACCTGACCCTTAGGCTGTTTCCCTGTTGATCCCTCTCTTTTCCCAGCCTCTTAATTGTCTTTCATTTGATTGCGATCTTTTTTTGAGGCCCCATTCCCTGTTATCCCTTTGAGCTTCCATTCTCCAATCTTCTTTTGAGCTCTCACTTCCTGGTTTCCCATTGAGCCGCCATTCTGCAGTTTCCCTTAGAGCTGCATTCCTCGGTCTCTCTTTGAGACCCCATTCCCTGGCTTCCCTTTGAGCCCTATACCCCATCTCCCTTTGACACCCATTCCCTGGTCACTCCATCTGTCTTCAAGTCTCCATTATCCAGTCTCCCCAGTGATTCCTTGAGCCCACTACCCAATCCCCCCATCCTAGTTCATCACTTCATCAGTCTCTCCATCTCTTGTGGTATCTGTGTTCCCTAGTCATCCCCATTTCCAAATCTAGCATTCTCAGTCTCTCTATCTCTCTTCGAACCAACATTCCCTATTGTCCCCATTCTCTCCTTATCCCCATTCTCTAATCTCTGCAGCACTCCATTACTCAGCATTCCCCAATCCCTCCATCTATCCACAAATCTTTTCCCATCCTCGTGTTTCCCAAACCTACATTCCCCAGTTCCTCTTTTGGTTTCCCACATCTACCCCATTCTACCAAGCCACGATTCCTTGTCTCTCTGCCTCTTCTTGAGCATCCTTCCTTCAGTTTCTCCATGTCCTTGACTTTCCATTATTCCTACTCCAAGCTCCTTTTTTCCAATTTCTCTACCTATTCTTTTGCTTCCTTTTCCTGTCTTTCTATCTCTTGTAAATAACACATTATGATATCTCCATTGCCCAATCTCATAATTTCCCTTGACCCATCTCCAACTCCTAAGCCCTGTTCCCACATTCGCAGCCTCACTCCCCTTCATAGCTACAACGCTTTTCCAGAAGGCGATCTTGGAGACCAAGTCCATAGCTCCCTGAAAGTAGATGCACAGGTTGATAGGGTGTAAAGAAGACATATGGCATGCTTATCTTTATTAGTCAAGGCACTGAGTTCAAGAGTCAGGAAGTTATGTTGCAGCTTTATAAAACTCTGGTTAGGCTGCATCTGGAGTATTGCATTCAGTTCTGGTCACCCCCATTATAGGAAGGATGTGGAGGCTTTGGAGAGGGTGCAGAAGAGCTTTACCAGGATGCTGCCTGGATTAGAGAGCATGTGCTGCAAGGAGAGGTTAGACAAACTTGGGTTGTTTTCTCTGGGGCAGCAACTGAGGGGAGACCTGATAGAAGTTTATAAGATTATGAGAGGCACAGATAGAGTAGAGAGCTGGTACCTTTTTCCAAGGGTCGAAATATCTAATACCAGAGGGCATGCATTTAAAATGGGAGGGATTAAGTTCAAGGGGAACGTGCGGGGCAAGTTTTTTACACACATAGTGGTAGGTGCCTGGAATGCGCTGCCTGGGGTGGTGGTGGAGGCAAATATGATGGAGGCATTTAAGAGGCTCTTAGATAGGCACATGAATGTGCAGAGAATGGACAGAAATGGACATTGTGTAGGCAGAAGGGATTAGTTTAATTCAGCGTTTAATTAGTTTGGTACAACATCATGAGCCGAAGGGCCTGTTCCTGTGCTGTACTGTTCTGTGTTCTAACTCTCAACGTTTCTTGATTGCCACATTTTGTGTCCCCTATTCCCACGCCCTTCCTGACCCTGTGTTTTTGCATCTCTGTATTCCCCAGTTAGGTTACCCAAGTTCATTCCATTTGGTTTTGTGGTAACAGTTGCAAATTCCAGACACCAAGTAGACTTTCCACGTTGGTATAAAGTCCTCAGCTGTTCTCACTTGTATTTACTTTGTATGCATGCAGTCTGGTATATGTGTGCTAGATATATTTAATACTTTCAAAACATATATTACATTTTTGTGGTGATACCTGATAGAATCACAGGAATTTGCAACACAGCAGGCTGAAAAAAAGCTATTTCAGTTATTCGAACTCACCAGGTCTGGTGCGCAATCTTGCACATTGAGACACTTTTTAACTCTTTTCAAGGTTCCAAACACTTGCCATTTTTTGATGCAAGCACATTTCCTCGGCTTCCCTCTAATCTTTATACCAACTATCTTAAGTCTGTTCTCTCTTATATTTGTTCTGCCAGCGAAAATGGGTCCTCATCACTTTATATGTCTCAATTAAACCCCTTCTTTGCCTCTTTAGTTTCAAAGAAACTCATGTTTTCTAGCCAATCTCTCCTGTAACTGACATTTTCTAGCCTTGGCAAGATCAAAGTGAATCTCCAGTGCATCTTTTCTAGTTCTACAGATCTACGCTGTCGTTTGGCGATCATAACTGTACATAATACTCTTGGTGTGGCCTAATGAGTTTTTTATTGTTGTTCCAGCATGACATTCCTGCGCTTGTATTCTATACTAAGGCCAGTAAAAGGAAGTATTCCACTTGCCTTTTTAAATGTCTTCTACAGGTAACTGCCCTGTTACCATATGAGTTAGAGGCTGGTATAAGGATTACTTACAATTTGAAGAGGAATTCTTTCACTCAGCAGGCAGTGGGGTTTGGGAACTCACTGTGAAAGGATTGGTAGAGACAGAAATCCTCATCCCAGTGAAAAAAAACAGGATTACCACTTTAATAGCCATAACCTGCAGGCTCTGGACCAAGTGTTGTAATACAGGATTATTATTACCCACCATGGGCATAATGTCCATTTTTGAAGATCACATCATTCACTGATTTTGTTTATGTTAATCATTTTGGTATTTTCAATCAATGTTGAGTGACTTAAGATAGTTGGTATAAAGATTAGAGGGAAGCCAAGGAAATGTGTTTGCATCAAAAAATGGCAAGTGTTTGGAACCTTGAAAAGAGTTAAAAAGTGTCTCAATGTGCAAGATTGCGCACCAGGGAGATCAGATACCAGCCTCTGCCAACACTTCAAATTTACACTATTGTCTTTTCACTAGTACCCAGCAGTGGCAATTTGGCATTTTGAATGTCTGCAAAGTTTTGACCTGAAGACTTGGCCCTAATCAAGATTACTTCAATTTGGATTGCACTTTCTCTTCAGGGAATCGCTTGATGTAAGAGATTGATGGGATAGATCTTGCTCTTGCCTGAGTGCCACCTTCCCTGAATATCTCTGATTATCAGAGATACTTAGAAGACGTTTAGGTAATTTAAATCATTGAAAACTAATTATTTTAATAGATAAAAATTATTAAAACGTAATGTGTAAATTAATTAAACTTAATATTAATTAAAGGATGAAAAACAGACCATTTAACTTCACTTAATGAAGGTCATTTAACCCCATTCAGTTGCATGCAGTTGTGCTAGATGTTATATCTGGTGTAAAACTGAAGGACCAGATATGAAATGTTTCATGATACTCCCTGAATCAATCATTGATTCAGTGATGAGTCCAGGGATCCAGTGGGAGATCAGGTATGGCAAAATCTGACCTCCAGCCTGACATCCAGTACATTCTGTGTGCAGAAATCCAAAACACACTCACTTGTACTGCAACTAATTATGTGTGGTTTAGGGGAAGGACCTCAGGTTACACTGTCTGAGGGCTAGTTGCCTCTCACAAACCTTGTTACCTTGTTGGATGGCTGCATCAGCATGGCCTCCAAGTGTGATTTTGAAAGGTAAATTCAACCGTAAGCATCTAATGGGAAAAGAATGTGAGATATGAGCCAGCTCATTAATATATTAATTGGAAAGCTTTTTACTGGGGTGATATGTGCACTCCCAATGGAGGGCATTATCTCTTGCTTATTGCAAACTCCTAATTGAAAACAATTAGAGTGGTTTATCTATGGAAATCACTGTAAAGTTTTCATTTATACAAGTCACTGAAAGTTAGCATGAAGGTGAACATAAATTAAAATAAGCTGTGTTGAGAAGTAATCACATGTAACATATTGTTGGGTCCAGATGAAGGGCCTCGACCCGAAATGTTGAATACCCATTTCTCTCCACAAATGCTGCCTGGCCAGCTAAGTTCCTCCAGCAGCTCATTCTTTGCTCCAAATTCCAGCATCTGCAGTCCCTTGTTTTTCTGTTCCACTATTTTCAATTTATTTCAGATTTTACTTTAGTATGATCCCTGGTGCTTGAATGTATATTTTCATGCTTCCCGAACACTTCTATGTTTGCAGAATGCAGTTGCTATGCTAATGAATTCTGAACTTCATTGGCCAAGAGCAATGTCTCCTCTGCTAAACAACATTTTTGGCCTTATCTATCTTCTACGACTTTCTTCTGCTTCCTTCTGCTTTATGGGTCACTCTGTGCACTTCCTTCTACAATGCATTTAAATGCACCTCAGGTATTATCTCTGAACACTTCTTATGCAAATAATTCAAAGTCAGTCAAAGAATAAAAACAGTTTGATCTTTGAAGGGTTACAATTCATATGTGAAACAGCAAGATTATTTTAACAAGCAATGTCTACAAATCAAATATAAATGTGAATGCCCTGTTGATTCAGAATATGAGCTGGTAAAACTAGTGAACGACTGTTTAGCGCACTCGCATCAGAAATCATGAGGGATGGTGCTCCTGATAGTAGTACATGACCCAGATAATCTGGCAAAGATTGAAGTGCTATTATCCTTAATGGGAAGCAATGACAGAATAATCAATTTAAGCATGTCACAGAATCAATTGTGGGGCTGTGCTTAAATTAGTAGACTAATAATCCAGAGGCTGGATCAACAATCCAGAAAAGCAAATTTATTTCCCACCATGGCAGCTGTAAAGTTTAAATTCAGTAAATGAAGTAATGAATATCACTGTTGAATCAGGATTATTTGTAAGAATGTGAAAATGCCACATGGTTCATTTACACCCTTCAAGGAAAGAAATCTGACATGCTTTCCTAATCTAGCCTATATGTGACTCCAGACTTTCAACAATATGGGTGATTCACAATGGCTCTCTGGAATGGTTTAGCAAGTGATTCAATTGCATCAAAGTGCTATGCTGAACCAGAATAAGGGTAAAACTGGATAGATTGCCTGTCACTGACCTAAGGACTGAATTTGGATAAGGTGTCGTTGTTTGCAGTTCAGTTGACTTTGGAAACTCCTTCACACATATATCTGGGTCAGGTGTCTAAACTACGAGAACTGTCCCACAGACAAGGCAAGCAACAGTACTGTGTCTGCAGTGTGTGCTCTCTACCAAATGCACTGCAGTTACTCACCCAGGCTTCTGCAACAACATCTCTCAAATCCATGACATTTACTAGCAAGAAACTCAAAGGCAGAAGGCATATCGTCCCACCAAGTTACATGCCATACTGACTTGGAAATTTATCACTATCCTTTCATCATCATTGGATCTAAATTCTGGAATTCCCTTCCTAACAACACTGTGGGGGTATCTTCATCAGAAGGACTGCAGCTGTTGAAGAAGGCAGCTCAACCCCACCTTCTGATAGGTAATTAGGGATAGATGATGAATATTGGGCTCATTGGTGAAACATGAATAAATAAAATAAAATTATCAGCATAGTGGAGGAACTGGTTGAGCCATTTCCTCACAGTGCCAGAGACTCGGGTTCAATCCTGACCTTGCATATTTTCTGTGTGGAGTTTGCATGTTCTCCCTGTGACCATGTGGCTTTTCCTTCGGTGCTCTAGTTTTCTCCCTCATCCCAAAGACTTGAGGGCTGGTTGATTAATTTGCCACTGTCAATTGCCCCACTTGTGTAGCTGAATGGTAGAATCTGGGAGGAGATGTGTGGGTTTCATCTGGGTGCTCCGGTTTCCTCCCACATTCTAAAAACGTACGGGGAGTTTAATTTGGGGGTTTAAAATGGGCAGTGCGGACTTGTTGGGCCAAAAGGGCCTGTTACCACGCTGTAAATAAAATTTTTAAAAAGATTTAAAAAAAAGAAAGGGTGGAGAATGATAAATAATATGGGATTAGCATAAGATGTGTAGGTGATGGTACTCTTATGGCCTAATAAGGACCTGTTTCTGTGCTGTATTTCTCTAAGATCCCATGACACTATGAGGAAGATTTCCAATAGAAGGGGAGATGAGGTTTTTTGGGAAGTCAATGTTATCTTCCTCAGAAAGCATGATTCTGCACTTTATAAAAATATGCCACAAGATGCAAAGACTGTAATGCAGAACCTTAACATAGTTGCTTAATGGTTTGCTGCATATTTTTATAATAATAGAAAATAGTGGAATCACTGATCTAGAAGCGTAATCAAATGTTTGTTCCTTTTAACAAGACGTTGCAAGAGAGTGATAATCCAGAGGAAAATCAGGCGATGGTTATACCTGAATTTTGAATGTAGCTGGAAATAGTGAATCTGGAAAATTAGCTGGTTGGTCTGGAGCTGTCAGTGGAATCTTTTGCGGTCTGGTGACATCATTTGTGTTCTGCTGTCAATTTGTGTCGTGAAGAAGAGATGGTCATGAGAGTTAGATTCCTGATGTCATTATTGTTCCCTAAACTGAGGAGCAAAGTGAGACTGAGTATTCCTGTACTTAACTGAAGGGCAATGTTGGAATTTGGTTATATTTCTTCACAGTAAGGACATCTAACTTTTATTGCCCATTGCAAAATTATCTATGGCCGATTTCTAATTGATCAAAGACATGGAGAGTTCAAAAGAGTCTAAACTTGCTGAATTCTAGAGTTATAGAATATAAAAGCAGGAAGGTAGTAGTAAGTTTGCCTATAAATTTGTCAAATTATTAAAAAGCTTTACAAGTTTATTGCCAGAAAATAAGTAATGCAATTTTCAGGAATTACTTTCTATATTAATGACTTAGATAAAGGGATTGGATATGTGTCATCAAATTTGGTAGGAAAGCAAATTTTGAGGAGAACACATATGTCTTGAAATGGGGTTTCACTCATTTTTTTATGTCCTAATTGTCTGCTATGTTTTGCCCTAACACCTCATCAGGCATCAGCAAACAAAAAACAAATCACAAAACTAGGACATCTTTGCTTTTAAAAACTGTTCTTATGGTTTCTTACTATTAAAAAGCATTAAAAACCAATTATAATCTAAACCCATTCAAGGAGCTCTCAGCATGAAGTATAATTTGGAGAAATATGAAATAGGAATAATAGATGAACAAAACATCGTATAAACTGAGATAGACTACAGAATCTTGTTCCTCAAAGGGATCTGTGTTTCCTTATACATGCAACATAAAAAGATAGCATGGAGGTACAGTGAGTAATTCGCAAGGCAATGGAGTATGAAAGTAGAGAAGTCTGGATACAACTGTAAAGGGCATTGGTGACATTGCATCTAGATTACTGCAAACGTTTTTGGTCTCTTTGATTAAGGATCGTTGGACTTATATTAAGATTCAACTCAGAGAAGGTTGACAAGGTTGATTCCTGGGATGAAAGATTTTTCTAATGAGGAGAGGTTGAGCTGGTTGTGGCTATGTTCACAGAACTTTAGAAGGGGTCACTTTATTGAAACATTTAAGATTCAGTGGGGGCTTGATAAAGCAGATTCTTAGAGGATGTTTCCTCTTGTCGGTGAACCAAGAACTAGGGGCATTGTTTCAGAATAGGGGTTGACCAGTTAAGAGAGAGATGAGTAAGAGTTTTTTTTCTCCAAGGGTAGTGAGTCTTCTATGTACCCCATGGAGCTGTGGAGGCTGAATATATTCAGAAAGACAGGGAAATTATAGGTCTGTGCAGGTGGTAGTTGGTGCGAGAGGATGGATGGTCAAGGTTATATGCGCGAAAGTGGAGCTGAGGGCAAGAACAAATCAACTATGATGCTATTAAATGGCAAAGTAGGCTTGAGGGCCTGATGGCTAATTCCTGCTCCTATTTATTTCTCCTTATAGAACATTGAGCAGGTTGGCACTATGGAAAATGGAAGGCTTAAGACCCAATAGGTTTATTTCAGAATATTGCCTCAGATTATCCACTGGGGAGAACAAATCAGGAGAGATGGATTACTTGCCAAAGGTGAGGCATTTCTCATCCAAAATTTTGTTTCATCTGAAAACTTTCCCTTGTCCCCTACCCTAAACATATATAAATAAGGACTAATATTTGGGTAGGAAGAACATTCCCTACTTTATTTGGATTGGCAAATATGGTGATATATAACCTTGTTTATGTTTAAGTGGAAGAAACATTCCCGTCCCTGTTTTAGTTGGCGAATGCAACAATAAGTCAAAGTGTATTATATTTTAGTAGAGTGAAGCAATAATTTCTTTATATTTTTTGGCAGCTCTGCAGAAAAGAAATATATTTTATTTCACTGTTAGGAGACAATCAATCGCTTACTTGTTCAACTGAATGAATTTACCTTAATTACCAAATGCAAATGGAAGGAGAGCATGCTAAAGAGTTAGTTGAAAATGGTGTAGAAAGGAGTAGAAAAATGTGTTTTGTGGTATGGGATAATCTTTAAAGGAGAGCTGTCTTGAAACTTTAACATGGCTCATTTTCCATCAAAGCTTGCTGAACAAGTTCAGGGTTGCTGAACAAGAGTGTCTAATTGGGGCTTTTCCTGGGTGAATCATCCATATTTGTAGTCCTGAATCCTGTAAATATATATAATATCAATTGTTTTTGTACTGGAATGCTCCCTTATTTTTTCCATATTTTTTTCTTTCTTCACAAGCCAAAACTATGTTATGTGAGATAAACAGCACATATCATCCCAATTCACTGTGACAGGAAAAACTCTTGTCATAATAAAAGTAAAATACAAACATTTCTTGAAAGAAATAGCCACTTGTTGAAGAATAATATTGGTGAAACAAAATAAATTCACTAAACATAAGTTTAACTATTTTTAAGGTACCTACTATTACCAATTATAACATCACAAGATCACAAGACAAAGGAGCAGAAGTAGGCCATTCGGCCCATTGAGTCTGCTCCATGAGCTAAACTAATACCATTCCTATCCAGCCCCAATTTCCGGCCTTATCCCCATATTGATACCTCGACTAATTAGATACCTATCAATCTCCTCCTTAAATGCCCCCAGTGATGGGGCTTCCACAGCTGTACATGGCAAAGAATTCCATAATTTCACTACCCTCTGGCTAAAGAAATTTCTCCTCATTTCTGTTTTAAACTAGTGCCCCCTAGTCCTGGACTCACCCCCCAAGGGAAACAGCTTAGCGACATCTACTCTGTCCAGTCCTTTCAACATTCTAAATGTTTCTATGAGGTTCCCTCTCATTCTTCTGTACTCCAATGAATACAGTCCAAGAGCTGACAAACGCTCATCATAAGCAAGCCCTTTCATTCCGGGAATCACCCTTGTAAATCTTTTCTCAACCCTCTCCAACATCAGTACATCCTTCCTAAGATAAGGGGCCCAAAACTGCACACAGTACTCCAAATGAGGCCTCACCAATGCCCCATAGAGCCTCATCAACACTTCCTTACTTTTATACATTATACCTCTCGAGATGAATGCTAACATAGTATTCGCTTTCTTTACTGCCGATCCAACCTGGTGGTTAACCTTTAGGGTATCCTGCACGAGTACCCCCAACTCCCTTTGTACTTCTGTACTTTGAATTTTCTCCCGATCTAGATAATAATCTGCCCGTTTATTTCTTTTTCCAAAGTGTACAACGGCACATTTCTCAACATTGTATTTTATCTGCCATTTCTTTGCCCATTGTCCTAAATTATCCAAGTCTTTCTGCAACCTTCCTATTTGTTCAATACTCCCTACTCCTCCACCTATCTTGGTGTCGTCTGCAAACTCAGCCACAAAACCATTTACTCCATAATCCAAATCATTAATGTAAAAAGTAAAAAGAAGCGGCCCCAACACCGACCCCTGTGGAACACCACTAGTAACCGGTAGCCAGCCAGAACAGGATCCCTTTATTCCCACCCTTTGCTTTCTGCCTACCAGCCAATGCTCCACTCATTCTGTTATCCTACCTGTAATTCCATGAGCTCTCATCTTATTAATCAGCCTCTTGTGCGGCACCTTGTCGAAGGCCTTTTGAAAGTCTAAATACACAACATCTACCACCTCTCCCTTATCCACCTTACCTGAGATTTCCTCAAAAAACTCCAATAGGTTGGTCAGGCAGGATCTTCCCTTCACGAAACCATGCTGGCTTGGGCCTATCTTGCCTTGCACCTCTAGGTATTCCATAACCTCATCCTTGATGATCGATCATCCCACCACCGATGTCAGACTAATAGGTCTGTAATTTCCTTTATGCTGCCTCCCACCTTTCTTATACAGCGGAACTACATTTGCGACCTTCCTGTCCTCTGGAACCATACCAGGGTCTGTTGATTCCTGGAAAATTATCACCAATGCCTCCGCAATCTCTGAAGCCACCTCCTTCAGAACCGGGGGATGAACCTCATCCGGTCCAGGAGACTTATCTCTCTTTAGTCCATTTAGCTTCCCAAGCACCTTCTCTCTAGTAATCTTAACTGAATTCAGTTCTATCCCCTGAGACCCCTGACTATCTGGTATATTGCTGATGTCCTCCACAGTGAAGACCAATGCAAAATACTCATTTAGTTCCTCTGCCATCTCTTTGTTATCCATTATAATCTCTCCCGCACTGTTTTTAATTGGTCCCATATCAACCCGTGTCTCTCTTTTACTCTTCATATATTTAAAAAAACTCTTGGTATCTTTTTGAATGTTATCTGCCAACTTCCTTTCATAATTCATCTTTTTCCTAATGACCTTCTTAGTTTCTTTCTGTAAGTTTTTAAAAGTTTCCCAGTCTTCTGTTTTCCCACTAATTTTTGCTTCCTCGTATGCCCTCCCTTTTGCTTTTATTTTAGCCTTCACCTCTCTCGTTTTCCACATTTGTGCCATTTTTCCATTCATAACCTTTTTTCTTGGAATATATCTATCCTGCATTTTCCTTATTTCTTGTAGAAATTCCATCCATTTCTGCTCTGCTGTCCCTCCAACTAGCTTACTTTTCCAATCAATCTGGGGCAATTCCTCTCTCATGCCACTGTAATTTCCTTTGTTCCAGTGCAATATTGACACATCTGATATCAGCTTCTCCTTTTCAAATTTGAAACTGAACTCAATCATATTGTGATCGCTAGTTCCTAATGGTTCCTTTACCTTTAGTTCCCTAATCACCTCTGGTTCGTTACACAGCACCCAATCCAAAACAGCTGATCCCCTGGTGGGCTCATTAACAAGTTGCTCCAAAAAGCCATCCCGTAGACACTCCACAAACTCGCTCTCCTGAGATCCACTGCCTTCCTGGCTTTCCCAATCCACCTTCATGTTAAAATACCCCATAATTATCTTGACATTGTCTCTCTGACATGCTTTTTCTACTTTCTAGCTGTAACTTTTAGTCCATATCCCGGCTGCTGTTAGGGGGCCTATATATCACTGCTATTATTCTCCTTTTACCCTTGCCATTTCTTAGCTCCACCCATAAGGATTCCACTTCTTCTGACCCTATGTCCCTTCTCTCTATTGATTTTATATCATTACTAACCATCAGGGCCACACCACCCCCTCTGCCTACCTGCCTCTCTTTCCTATACACTGTGTACCCCTGGACATTTAGTTCCCACTCACAGCCTTCCTTAAACCATGACTCGGTGATTGCCACAATGTCATATTTTTAATCTGTAGCTGTGCCACTAGGTCATCCACCTTATTTCCAATGCTACGTGTGTTTAAATATAGTACATTTAGACCAGTTTCTGTTGCTGATTTTGCTGTATTTCTATTGTTCAGCAAATTAACCCGTCTTTTCACCTACCTGTCCTTCTTTCCACCTTCACTGCACACTGTCTTGGACTTGCTCCTATATACCTCTTCCTCTATCCTAACATCCTGGTTTCATTCCCCCTGCCAGTTCAGTTTAAACCCTCCCCAACAGCCATATTAAACATTCCCGCCAGGATATTGGACCCCTTGGAGTTCAGGTGTAACCTATCCTTTGTGAATAGGTCATACCTCTCCCAAAAAAGGTCCCAATGATCCAAGAATTTGAAGCCCTGCCCCCTGCACCAGTCACTCAGCCACGCATTCATCTGCTTGATCTTTCTATTCTTACTTCCCTTTGCACGTGGCACAGGTAGTAATCCTGAGATTACTACCCTGGAGGTCCTGCTTCTCAACTTTCTTCCTAGCTCCTTGTAATCTTCCTTCAGGACTTCCTCTCTTTTTCTACCTATGTCATTGGTACCTACATGTACCAAGACTTCTGGCTGATCACCCTCTCCCCTCAGAATATTCTGGACCTTGTCCGAGACATCCTGTACCCTGGCACCAGGGAGGCAACACACCATCTGGGTATTGTTGTCAGGTTCACAGAATCTCTTATCTGTTCCCCTCACTATAGAATCCCCAATAACCACTGCATTTCTCCTTGCCTGCTGGACCACGGCACCAGGTACGGTGCCAAACTCCTGTTTGCCATGGTCTTCCTCTGTCAGGTCATCCTCTCCAACAGAATCTAAAATGAGATACCAATTTTTGAGGGGGACTGCCACAGAGGTACTATCAACAAATTCTTTATAGCTTCTGTCTATCTCCTCCTCACTCTCCCTAATCAGCTGAAGGTCATTGAGCTGCAGCTCCAGGTCCTTAACATGATCCCTGAGGAGCTGCATCGCAATGTACCTTGTGCGGATGTAGTCCTCGGGGAGGCTGGTAGTCTCCCAGGGTCCCCACATTTAACACTCCAAACATAACACTAATCCCAGATGTATACTGCTATGGCACTGTCTACTGCAACTACAGTAAATAAACTAGTAACTTACCCCCGCTCTATAAATCTCGCCTCTTACCCGTTCTCGCCTAAGCCCGTTGAGCCAAATCCCAACCACTCTGCTCCCTCTCACTCCACTGCCCGCTCCGAACGCTGCCCGCTGGATATGGCAGTCTTCTTTTTAAACTGTTAGCGCGCTACTGAGTGATGTCACGCGCCTGCACAGTCACTCCTCACTATCCTCAAATGCTAAGGGGAAAAAAAACAATTATCGCATTGTCAGTCTTCGGCTTTCTCCGCTCCCTCGCCTCTCGCTGCTGATCAGAAACTCTGAAGATACTCCTGCAACTTTTAAACTGTTCACGCTACCGAGTGATGTCATGCGCCTGCGCAGTCACTCCCCACTATCATCGAACGCTGAGGGAAAAAAAACAATTATCGCTTCGTTAGTCTTTGGCTTTCTCCGCTCCCTCGCCTCTTGCTGCCGTATAAGAAAGAGGAACAGGAGTTGGCTATCTTGCCCTTTGAGCCTGCTCTATTATTCATCAAGATCATGGCTAACGTATGAGGAGTGTTTGATGTCTCTGGGCTTGTACTCTATGGAGTTCAGAAGGATGAGGGAGAAATCTCATTGAACCCCACCAAATGTTGAAAGGCCTGCTTAGAGTGGACTTGGAGAGGGTGTATCCAATTAGTCGGAAAGTCTAGGATCCGAGGGCACAGCCTCAATAAAGGGATGTCCCTTTAGAACTGAGATGACGAGGAATTTCTTCAGCTAGAGGATGGTGAACCTGTGGAATTCGTTGCCACAGAGGGTAGTGGAGGCCAAGTCATTAGATGTATTTAATGCAGAAATTGCTAGGAACAGCTACGGGGAGAAGGTGGGAGAATGGAGTTGAGAAAAGAAAACAAAATAGCCATGATTGAATGGCAGGGCAGACCAATGGGCCAAATGGCCTAATTCTGCTCTTATATCTTATGGTCTTATGGCTGATCTTCAACCTCAGTACCATTTTCTAGCAATATCTCCATATCATTTGATTCCCTTAATACCCAGAAATCTATTGATCTCTGCCTTGAATGAATCTAATGATTGAGCCTTCGGAATAGAGAATTCAAAAGAATCACACCCTCTGAATGAAAATGCTTTCCTTGTCTGAATCCTATATAGCCTATCCCATCTTCTCAACTGTACCTCCAGATCCTAGACCCCTCAGTCAGGGGAAACATCCTCTCTGCATCTAGCTTGTCAGAGTTTAACAATTTTGTGAAGTTTTAATGAGATCTCTCTTTCCTCTAAATTCTAAGGAATATACTCCCAGTCTACTCAATCTATCCTGATACTGCAAACCCCATCCTTGGAATCAATCCAGTGAATCTTTGCTGCACTATGCAAGTACATCTTTTTTATGCAAGGAAATTAAATCTGTACTCAATATTCCCGATGCAGTCTCACCAAGACCTCATGCAATTGGGATGAAACGTCCATATTCCTGTAATCAAACCCTCTTTTATACGGGCTAACATACCATTTCTCCTCCTAATTGCCTGCTGAACCTGCATGTTGGGCTTCAGTGACTTCTGTACAAGTAACCCAGGCCCCTTTGTATTTCAACATTACCCAATCTCTCACCATTGAACAAATACACTGCTTTTATGTTATGTTCAGTGTAGATGACCTCACAGTTTTCCACATTATATGCGATCTGCCATGTTCTCAGCCATTCATTCAGCTTGTCCATATCCCTCTGACACCTCCTTCATACTCACAATCCTGCCTAGATTAGTATTATCAGCAAACTTGGAAATATCATATTTAGTGCCCTAAGCCAAATTGTTGAAATAGGTTGTGAATAGATGGGGTTCAAGCATCAATTGAACTGACGTTGCTCTTTAACAGAAAACTAGGCAAAGTGGATAAAGGGTGAGAGCATCTGATTAATTGGGTTTTATTTTTCAGCAGCTTTGTCACTTCTAGTCATGATCACATTTGACTTTTAGTTCCTTGTAAGTATAATCTTTGCCATCATGTGATTTTAAAAAAAAATATTATTTTGGAGAAATTCAGCAACCATAGTGATGGATTTCTATGATATGGATTTTCATGGAAAGTATTGGCATTACCATTTGTATAAGTGTAAGGTTGCACAGAATATTTTTTTCCTCTTGATAGGTTCACTCATTACAGAGAAATTTTGGTTTTATGCCAAAATAACATTACATCATGTGAATTTCCTAATCATTTACATCATTTCTCTATTATATTTGCCACAACCCACTTGTCTCATTAACATATTGTTGTACTACATGCAAAAGAAAGTGAGTTATCTATATTGACAAAAGCAAAATACTGTGGAATTTGGAAAACTGACATATTAAAAACTGAAAATGTTGGAAATTCTTAGCAGATTAGGCAGCATCTTCTGAAGAATCTGTTTTGTGAAGTGAGAAACAGAGTTAATATCTCAGCCAGTGACTTTTCATTGGAACTGAGAATACTTCGAGGTGAATTTGGTTTAAGGTACAGATGTAGGGAGGTCAGGAGAGAATGAAAGGGAAGTCCTGTGATAGAATGGAGGACAGCATCAATTGATTGACAGCATTGAATGACATAGTGTAAGATCTGATGACTTCAAATTTGAATTAGAGTTATAGAGTTATCCAGCATAGATGCTGGCCCTCTGGCCCAACTCGTCCATGGCAACCAAGGTGCCTACCTGAGCTAGTCCCATTTGGGTGTGATTGATCCATATCTCTCTATACCTATGCTATCCATGCATCTGTCTATAGGTCTTTTAAATGTAATTGTACCTGCCTCTACCAATTCCTCTGGCAGCTTGTTCCATATACCCACCACCCCATGTGGAAAAAGTTGCCCCCAGATCCCCTTTAAATCTTTTGCCTCTCATGTTAAACCTATGCCTTCTAGTTCTAGACTTCCCCATGCTGGGAAAAAGATTGTGACCATTCACCTTATCTATGCCCCTAATGATTTCATATACCTCTTTAAGATCACCCCTCAGCATCCTATGCTCCAGGGAAAAAGCTCCAGCCTATCCAGTTTGTTCTTATAACTCAAGCCCTCCAGTCCTGGTATCATCCTTGTGAATCTTTTCTGCAGCCTTTCCAGGTTAATAAGTTCTTTCCTTTAGCTAAACGACCAGAACTGCACATATTACTCCAAGTGTGGTCTCATCAATGTCTTGTACAGCTGTATCTTGATGTCTCAACTCCTGTACTCAGTGCCCTGACGGATAAAGGCAAGTGTGCCAAATGCCTACTTCCCCACCCTGATGACCTGTGTCACCACTTTCAGGGAACTATATACTTGCACCCCAAGAACTCTCCATTCTACAACACTCTCCAGGGCCCTGCCATTTAATGTGCAAGACCTGCCCTGGTTTGACTTCCCAATATGCAACACTGCACTTCCCGAGTTAAATTCCATGTGCCATTCCTTGGTCTATTTTCCAGGTTGATATAAGTCCTGATGTAGCCTTAGACAACTTTCTTCACTGTCCACTATACCCCCAATTTTAATGTCATCTGCAAACCTACTAACATTGCCAACTACATTCTCATCCAAATCATTAATATAGGTGGTAAACATAAGTGGACCCAGCACCGATCCCTGCGACAAACCACAGGTCACAGGACTCCAGTCTGAAAAAACAATGTCCCACTACCACCCTCTGACTCTTACCACTAGCCACTTCTGTATCCAATTATATGCTCACCCTGGATTCCATATGATCCAACCTTCTGGACCAGCCAACCAAGTGGGACCTTGTCAAAGGCCTTACTAAAGTCCACAAGTTGTGGCAACAACAAGAAAAAGAGATGGACAGTATATGTTCCGTGCAATACTGGAACCCTGAGAACATGAGGCTGTTTGGGTATATACTAATGGGATTTTCAGGAAATGTTGATGTTATTGTCTGCAACCTTGGCATAGAAACCAGTGTAATTGTTAGCATAATATTGGCATAAATCAGGACAAAGCAATTTGTTACTAAAACTAAATAGAATCAAATATGGATGTGCAAACCAAGGTCGCTCTGTTCCTTTACAGTCCACAGTTTCCTTTCCTTGTTAGTTCAGTCAAAATGGATTGCCACTCATTTTCCTGGATTGAATTCCACTTGCTATATTCACAACCAGCTGATTGGTCCACTTGTATCTTTCTGCAACCTGCAGATTTCTTTCCCGTTAACACCCTATAGCAGCTTTTGTATCATTTGCCAACTTTGTCCTCATGGCTATTACATTTAATTCTAAATCATGGTGTATTTTCATGAAAAGCAAGAGACCTACAACTGAGCTCTCTGGAATCTCCACTACAGACATCCAGTCCTTGATTCATCCATTGACTATGACTTTTTGCTGCCACTATTTTGGATATATCTTGGGCTTTTTCTCTCCCAACCAGTATGCCCTATGGGTTTGGCAACAACCTAGACAAAAATCCATGCAGGCACCAAATGCTCTATCTAGCTTAATCAACCCTCCTTGTTACCTCCTCAGTAAATTCATTAAGTTAAAGAGATATGACCTTCCCTTACCAAATGTATACTGACTGTGCTTGATTAACCTGTATCACTTCAAATACTATCCACTGGACATTTTTCAAATATTTGCCCACTTCCACAGTTAGACCAATTGGCATAATTATTCAATCTGTCCCTTTCTCCTTCAGAAACAACAGGACCACTTTATTTGAGATGTAGAGATGTTTCAGAAAGGAGGCTTGCCATTACTTTCTCAGGATGATTAAGGATATGCAATAAGTCTGACCTTGCCAGTGACACCCAAGTCCAATAAATGAATGAAAAAAAAGTTGGATGAGCAAAAGTGAGTGGAGTTTCAGCAGCTCATAACCCCTGTTGAGTAAGTGTCTGGAATAGAATGTTTAGGCTATGATAAAATGACAGTGATATATCAATAATGTGGCATGTGGAATTTAGGATTTTTGTTGTGAGATCAAAAATTATTTGTGCATTCACCATTATCATCAAAGATATCATCAACATTGTTGATAGCCATACTTCAATATAATTATGCACATGTTTACTTAGGTTGACTATTAATAAAGCAGAAAACCCTCTTTTTGTTAACTGTTAATGCTGGGAATTGGCAAAGGAAGCTAATTGGTTGCCAGTAATAACACAAAACAATTTTTAACACTAGCACAATTATTGCTATCAGAATCAGGTTTATTATCACTGACTGGTTGTGAAATTTGTTGTTTTACTGCAGCAGTACAGTGCAAAGACATGAAATTACTATAAATTACAAAATAAATAATAAATAGTGGGGTGGGGGTGGGGGGAAGGAATAACATAGTGTTCATGGACCATTCAGATATCTGATGGCGAAGGGTAAGAAGCTGTTCCTAAATCATTGCGTGTGGGTCTTTAGGCTCCTGTACCTCCTCCCCGGTGGTATTAATGAGAAGCGGTCATGTCCTGGATGGTGAAGGTCCTTAGTTATGGATGCCCCCCTCTTAAGGCACTGCCTCTTGAACTTGTCCTCGATGGTGGGGAGCATTGTGCCCGTGATGGAGCTGGCTGAGTCTATAACCCTCTGCAGCCTCTTTCAATCCTGTGCATTGGAGGCTTCATACCAGGCAGTGATGCAACCAGTTAGAATGTTCTCCACCGTGCATCTACAGAGATTTGCAAGAGTCTTTGGTGACACACCAAAACTCCTAACAAAGTAGGGCCACTGGTGTGTCTCCTTTGTGATTGCATCAATGTGTTGCTCCCAGAATAGATCCTCTGAGATGTTGACACCCAGGAACTTGAAGCTGCTCACCCATTCCACCGCTGACCCTTCAATGAGGACTGGTGCGTGTTCTCCCGACTACCCCTTCCTGATGTCCACAGTCTATTCCCTGGGCTTGCTGACATTGAGTGCAAGGTTGTTGTTGTGACACCACTCAACCAGCCGATCTATCTCACTTTTGTGCACCTCCTCATTGCCATCTGAGATTCTATCAATAGTAATAGTGTCATCGGCAAATTTATAGATAGCGTTTGAGCTGTGCTTAGCCACACAGGCATGAGTGAAGAGCAGTAGAGAAATGGGGAATCTTGCCTTATAATATTCCTGTTTTTTGCAGAATTTAATGAAGTTTGTAATGATTTTTTATGTATTAGGTAAATTATTCTCATTATCTTTTATCTCTATCAATTTCTTGGTTTTTGCTGGTTTCTCAATCCATTGGCTCACTGGACTTTTTGACAACTTTAACTGCTGCTTCATTTAGGCAATACTTTTAAGCTCTTTAGTTAACCATGGATGTACCACTTTTTTTTTGATAGGATTAAGTAATAGGTCTTTAAATACTTGCAATTATCTGCTTGCAAATTTGACTATCTGACTACCCAATTTTTTTTTACTAATTTCTCCTCATACCTTTGTAACTGACTTCATATAACTTCAATAATCTGGTGTTTTGACTTAATGCAATGCTTCACTTTTGAACTCAGTATAAATTTCCATCATATTGTGATTGCTTTTCCCTCAGAGAATCTTTTCACAAAATCAGGTTCAGGATTCGAGACGTGTCAGTGAGATTTAAATATAAGGGTGACATTTTTAAAATTTAATGCACTTCTGGATGGAAGTGAAAAGAGTTAATCAAGCATAGAGCCAGCGAGAGCTGGTTAAAATCTGCGCTAATATTTGAGTAAGAATTTCCTTGATAATAGTCCCTTATTAAGAAGTTGACAATTAACCCTGCCTCATTGTACATGACAGAATTTAAATTACTCTAAAATGTTCACTGTTTCTGTCTCTACAGATGCTACTTTGTGAGTACAGTGCTGCTCACTTTGAGTATTTAGAGCCTTTTCTGTTTTTATTTCAGAGTTCCAGCATCTTCAGTTTCTTTTAACTTTTTTTTAAATAGTCTGCTCCTAGTTATTTCAGTGATGCATTACCCCAGGAATCTGTCCTGGACCCATTCCACAAATATAAAGTACCCCACAATTACCCTTACTACAAGCTATTCTTGCTTCTCGATTGATGTTATGACCAACAGGGTAGTTGCTGTTCGGGGACCTATAAACTACACCCACCAGTCTTTTAATTTTTCTCCCTTGTTATCCCTTAATGTCACCCCTGGTGATTCTACTGCTTGTGTTCTTCAGAAAAAGGATCATTCCTCACCACTGCCATTATATCATCTTTTATTATCTGGGTTGCACTTTGAACTCCCATCCGTACAATACTCTCCAGTTCTATTTTGACTATCATTTCTAAATGTCAAGTGCGCTGCTCTATTTGGTTTTCCACACATTTTTTTTGCTATAGTTGCTCATATTTATCCTTCACAATATTACTTAAACTGATTGGTATGATGTTGTGAGGGGGCTGCTGTGCTTAAATGGTTTGTTAGATCTTTTACATGGAAACAGTAACTACATTTCAGAAAATAAATAGTTGATTTCAAAGTACCATGGGACATTCTGAAAGGTACTGTATAAATACAAGTCTTTGCTTCATTCTTTCTTTAAACCTCTGTTCTTTTCTTTCCTGTCAAATTGGAAAGTTGGGTGGAGAGGTGGCAGATCGAATTTAATCTAGACAAGTGTGAAGTAATGTGCATTGGGAAAGTCAAATTCCGGTTGGACATATCGAGTAAATGGCAGGGACTTAGAGGAGCATTAATGTACAGAGAGATCTTGGGGTATGTTCATATCTACCTGAAAGTAGGATACAGGTGGACAGAATAGTCATAAAGGCATTTGATATGCTTGCTTTCATAGGCCAAGCCATTGAGTACAAGAGTTGGGACATCATGCTGCAGTTGTATAAAACAATGGTCAGACTGCACTTATGTCAACAGTTCTGGTTATCACACAATAGGAAGGAGAGAGTGGGTAGACGAGATTTACCGGGGTGTTGACTGGAACGGAAAGCTGTAGTTATAAGTAGAGATTGGATAGGTTGGGTTTATTCTCACTGGAGCTTAGAAGGCTGAGGGTTGACCTTACAGAGGTTTACAAAATTATGAGGGGCATACATAGGATAGTTTGTCAGAATCTTTTTCCCATGGCAGGGGAGTCTAGAACTCTAGAACTAGAGGTTCACAGGTTTAACGTGACGGAAAATTTTGAAGGAGATCTGAGTGGTATTTTTTTTTACACAGAAGGTGGTAAATATTTGGAATGAGCTGCCAGAAGAAGTAGTGAAGGCAGATACGATAATGATGTTTAAAAGGCATTTAGACAGGTACTTGGATAGGAAAGGAGTGGGAGACGGGCCTAATGCAGGCAAAGGGGGTTAAGGTAGACGAGCATTGTAGATGGCATGGACAGGGTGGGCTGTAAAGGCCTGTTTCTATGCTGTACATTTCTATGATTCTATGACAGTAAGACTGATTATCCGTTCATAATCTTTGTAGTCCGATACAGATTCTTCATCCTTGTTATTTGTGCTCATGTAGATTGTGATGTAATCTAATTTTGCTTCTGATATCCCATAACACCTCGTGGATGTTGAGCTTTCAATTCCTAGATCTATTCTGAAACCGTTCCATTTAGCATAGTGATAGTACAATACTTCATGGAGCCGGGACTTTATTTCCACAATGAATGTAGGCCACTGCAACCAACACTGGATGCAGACTTGCGTAACAACATGTAAATTGATAAGGGTAAGTATTTTTTTTCCCTTGGGATAGTTCACTCACTGCTACTGTAGACCCAGTCTTCCAGCTTTGTCTCTCAAGATTGTAGCTTCTGAGATATTCTTGGTAGGAAGCAGTGAAGTTCTCTACTGAGAATGCATTCTGTTGCTATCTTCACTCTTTCTTCGAACAGGAATTCAGAAAGGCTAATTACTAATTTATTCAACTGAGGGATGGCAGTAATCGGCAATACTTTTTCATTGCTTGTGTTTTATCTTGTGCCATATAGTGCAGTCAATATTGAGGACTCAAGACCATTCCTTCCTGACTGCTTAGCATTGTTTTCCCTCCCTCACCTATCTAGTGGTTCTGTTCCATGAGTGGGACAGGAAGTATCCCAGAATCAAACACGGGATAATACTGTGCACTTAGTTGAAGGTGTGTTTGTCTGTGGGACAGTTCTTCAATTTTGTTACAAGTTCTCAAATATCAATGAAAAGCATTTTGCGGGGTTGACTTGGCTGCATATACTTTTATAATGCCCAGTGCCTCGGTTAGTGGTGGTGAGTGAATAGTTTTATTCTTACTATTAACGTTGCTTGTCATACTTGTTCAAAGGGGCAGTTAAGACTCAATCATCTTGCTATAGCACAGGCGTTAGATATAAATCAAGTAAGGAGAGCACATTTCCTTATCTAAATGGTGTTGATGACCCAGGTGATTTAGTTTACAACAATTTGCCACTTGGTTTTTTAATCCAGACATAGTTAAATATACAGTTCTCAACTGCCATGTGGGATTTGAACTCTCATCTCTGGATTATTAGGCTAGGTCTCCAGATTACTAATCTAGCATCGTAACCACCAAAATACAGTTCCCAAAATACTTATTTTGGACTAGTTTGTGCAAAGGTTTGCTATTAATCTGTAGCAACTGATTTAGCTCTGCATATATCAGTATTGATGTTTATCTCATAATTTCTACACTCACCTTAATCACCCAGCTATTAGACTTGTAAAATGCCTGATAAAATCTGATCCAAAAAATATATTGCCTTTACTGTTCCAAGAAGAAGCTGTCAGTACAGCCCAAGATCTGTTGTACAGTAGTGTGAGCAGTGCCAGCATGAAGTTATTTTCAGTGGACTACTGTTCTCCAGCTATCCCTATAATTGTCACTTCCTCCATGCTGGACTTGAACTTCTCTTCCATGCATCAGTAAACCAAACAAGTGAGTTGTGGACACCTCCACACTAGCTGTCATGTAATAGAAACTCCTAGGCACGCTCCACATTGATTCCAATAATCTTTCATGTTCAGAAGGCATGTTGTCTTTAAAATCTGCACCACAGAGACCTGGGCCTTGGCCCTCATCAGCTGTTGATGGATACAATTTCACTTTCTAACCATCTGCTTCCTGCTTCTCTCAGGCTAGCTGCAGCTGCTCTTGCTCAGCTGTGCACTATTTCACCCAGTGCACTCTTCTCATATTTACTTTCTTATTCTCCCAGAGCATCTGTACTTCTGTTGTTCCTTGACAAAGTATGATCGAGTGATGCGATTTGCTGGAAGGTTCAGTGTTGCTGCTGTTTACTGTTTGCAGCTGCAGATTCTCTGCTAAAACAATGAGAAAGAAATACTGTTAACATATCCTCATTTAAAGCTTAATTATATTTTGGCTACAGTCTGTACCAAACTGCGGTGCATTGTGTGTTTCTGTGCCATCAGTTCAATAACGTCCTTCAGGAAAGGAAATCTGCTCTCTTCACCTCATCTAGTCTGTGTTTGACTCCAGATCCAGAACTGCCCCGGCAAACTACTCAGTTGCAGTAAACCTTAATGGAAAACAATAATAATGCATTCAGATGGACACCCAGCTCGAAGTATAAACCAAACTTGACAATACTGTTCACGCCTATTAAGCCCACTAAGTAATTCCAGCTATGCATGCTAAAATTTGAGAGCTGTCCCATAAACAAGTCAAACCAGATTGACTAGTTAGTTGGATGTTGGACTCACAGAACTATTGCCTGTCAGCCAATGTTCCAAATTCCTTGATCTTGATCTCGGGCCATTTTTTGTCCCGTAGCCAGGACAGGCTTGTCCACCAAAGATGGTGACACAATAGTTTGCAGTCAGGAAAAGGTGGCCCTGAAAGTTCTCAACATTAACTCTGGACCCCTTGACGTCTCATGGTTGCAGGTCAAACACAGGCACAGAAACCTCTTGTTGGTTGCTTCCTGTCCACCTCCAGCTGTTGAATCAGTCCACTTCCATTCACTCAATTTGGACAAATCACTGAATATATTCTGGTTGGGGTAATTCACTGTCCATCTTCAAAAGTTGTTCAGTAGTGCCATCCCTAACTAAGCTGGCCAACTCCTGATTGGTGCAGCTGCTAAACTGGCTCTGCAACAGTTAATGAGAGAACCAATTTAAGGAAAATTCTACTTAACCTCAGCCTGATCAATCTACTTTTAGATGAGAACTTCAGTGCCCTTCGCCATGAGTAGTTCAATAGGTCCTTTATTCCCTGAGATCTGAGGGGCAAAGCTGCAAGACTGTGCCTTTGGGCAGAAGGTGAGAAAACAAACATGAGGGAATAACTAACTTCTCGTCATCCTCACCAATCTAATTGTCTTAGATGGCACTACTAAGTTGCAGTAAACTTTAATGAGTGAAAACTACTAAGTTCCACCTTTTCTGTGAGGTCATCCATCAGTGTGTCTTGTGGTATTATCATTACACAAAATGGGATAGATTCAGAATCGGTTTAGTCACTTAAAATTAGATGTTCATGAGGCACTTAGCAGCAGAATTCCACCACAGTCAGTAAGCTCATGACCCTGAATATTTCCCGCTTATTATCAACAAATTATTTCCTGTTTATTATCAGCAAAAGTGCAGCAAATTTCCCTAAAAATGTAGCGCCAGCCTAATGTATCCTAAGCAGCAAAAGAACCACATCAATAGATCAGGTTATAGCTTATTAACCAGCTGACGGTAAGAAGACCCTGTAATACCACTGCCATCTTCAATTATGCTGGATCCTAGTGCATGGGTGCTAAAGCATTTGGAACCATCTTCAGCACGAAGTGCCAATTTGATTATCCAGCTTGGCTCCTCCTTGAGTTCTCCTCCACCTTCAGCCAATCCAATTCACTCAATATTCACTCAAACATTGAACGCAATGGGTATATTAAAATTGATAGATCCCATCCAAGGAGATAATCAGTACCTGGCTCTTCTGAGGCACAAATACAGCTTGCCACTTCTCAGGCCATTCCTGAATGTTGTCTCAGGTTTGTTGCATGCAGACATGGATTACTGCAATTTCTGAGGAATTGTGAATGGAACTGAACACAATGGAATTATTAATAAACATACACCTTCTGAACTTATGACAGAAGGAATGTAGTTGAAGAAGTACATGTAAGTGATCAGACCTAGCATATGACCCTAAGGAACTGCAGAAAAGCCCTGGGACTGGGATATTTGAGCTGTAACAGTTACAAATATACTTTTTTGTGCAAGGCATGGCTCCGGCTGGTGAAATGCTGTCTCCTTGTTTTCTACTGACTTTTTTTTATTGGAATCATTGATAACACACTTGGTTACAACAGGTTTGATGTCAAGGGCAGTCATTGGCACCTCACCTCTAGAATTCAACTATTTGGTCCAGGTTTGGACCAATGTTGCAATGAGGTCCAGACAAACTTCAAATTGAATATCAGTGAGTAGATTATTAATAAACAATGTTATTTGATACTGTCAGTGATGACTTCCAACTTCTTGCTGATGATTGAGATTAGATTGGGTTCTAATTAACTGGATTGTCCACAAAAAAGCAGGATGACTTCAATGTATCAGGGCAATTTTTGTGATGTAGCTCTGCTGGAATAGCTTGGCTATAACTGCAGCTAGTTTTCTCTTTAATGACTACAGTCAGCAGGTGGTCAGTGTCCTTATTCTTACTGCATCCTGTGCTCTCAGCATGAATCAAGTTGTTTTCTGTAATGTTGGGGATTGTGGAAGGAGTTTGAAATGGATCATCCACTTGTCACTTCTGGCTGATGATGGCAAATAACTCTACCCCTGTCCATGGCATTCTGCTGGGCTTTGCCATCTTTGAGAATGGAAATGTCATTGGAGCCTCTGTTAGCTGTTTAATTATTAAACTAACATTTGATCTCTTACTAGGTGGTGTTGGTAAAGTGAGGGATTATCTGGGCCTTCACTCAATTTAACAGATTACGGATTGTGAAATTCATTTCTGCTGCTGCTACAGGCCCACGGCTCCACATGCTTGCCAGGTTTGACAGTCAGATCTGTTTAGTATATGTGCCATTTACTCCACATAACATGACACAATAGCATATGTAAAGGTAGGACTTTATTTCTATGCAACTGTCCCTTTTGCCAAAACTACCATGGACTCCCATGGTTGCATTTCCAGCAGGTTATTTAGTGAGGATAAAGTTAAAAATAAAATACTGCAGATGCTGGAAATCTGAATTAAATCAGAAAATACTGGAAATTCTCAGCTTGCTGCCAAGCGCTGGTAAATAAGATTAGTTAAGATAGGTGCTGTATGGTCAGCATGGACATAATGTTTGACCGTGTGACTCCATGATTCAGGTTGATGTTCATTGCATGGACAGAGAATAATTGTGAAATGTGTCCAAGAAAGCTTCCTTTATCAATAGAGGGACCTACTAGAGAGGGTGCAACACTGGACCTCCTCCTGGGGAATGAGGTAGGACATGTGGTGGAAGTGTCTGTTGGCAAACACTTTGGGTCCAGTGACCATAATTCTATTAGTTTTAAAATAGTTATGGCGAAGGTTATGACTGGTTCACAGGTTAAAGTCCTGAAACTGGGACAGAGCAAATTTTGGAGCTATTAAGTGGGATCTTGTAGAGGTCGATTGGGTGAGATTGTTTGCAGGGAAAGGAACATCTGGCAAGTGGGAGGCTTTTAAAAGTGTAATGTCAAGAGTTCAGGGCCTGCATGTTCCTGTTAGGGTGAAGGGCAAGGCTGGCAGGTTTCAGGAACCTTGGTTGACAGGAGATATTGAGGCTCTGGTTAAGAGAAAGAGGGAGGCATACACTGTCCATTAGCAATTGGGAACTAGTGAATCTCCTGATGACTACAGGAAGTGAGAAGTTAGGAGGGCAAAAAGAGGATATGAGAAGGCAAGTTGAGGCAAATTCCCAAGAGATTTTATGGGTATATTAAGAGTAAAAGGGTGGCTAGGAAGAGAATAGATCCCCTTAAACATCAGCATGGCATCCGTGTATGGAACCAAAGGAAATGGGAGAGATTTTTAATGAATATTTCTCTTCAGTTTTTACTGTGGAGAAAACAATAGAACTTAACGAAATGGGGGAAATGAGTGATGTTGTCTTGGACCACATACGAATTAATAGGGAGGAGGTATTGGAGGCCTTAATGTGTATTTAGGTGCATAAATCCTCAGGGCCTGACCTGGTGAATTCCTGGACCTTGTGGGAAGCTAGAGAAGAAATTGCAGAGGCCCTTGCAGAGATTTTTGCTTCATCTCTGGCCACAGATGAGGTTCCGGAGGACTGGAGAGTGGCTCATGTAGTACCATTGTTTAAGAAGGATAGCAAAAACAAGCCAGGAAACTACAGGCCAGTGAGCCTGACATCAGTGGTGGGTAAATTGCTGGAGGAGATTCTGAAGGACAGGATCTACCAGCATTTGGAGAGGCAGGGTCTGATATGGGACTGTCAGCATGGCTTTGGAAGTCATGTCTGACAAATCTCTTGGAGATCTTTGAGAAGGTAACCAAGAGGGTAGATGAGGGTAGGACAGTAGATGTTGTCTATCTGGACGTTAGCAAGGCCTTTGACAAGGTCTCTCATGGCGGCTAGTCTTGGATGGTTAGATCGCATGGGATCCAGGGGGAGGTAGTGGATTGGATTCATAATTGGCTCAGTGGGAGGAAAGAGAGGGCAGATGATCAAGGGTTGTTTTTAAGACTTGGAGGCCTGTGTCTAGTGGTGTGCCACAGGGTCGGTGCTGGGACATTTGTTGTTTGTAATTTATATAAATGATTTGGATGTGAGTGTATAAGGCATGGTTAGTAAGCTTGTGGATGATACTAAAATAGGTGGTGTTGTAGACAGTGTAGAAGCTTATGAGAAATTACAGGGCGATCTTGATCAGCTGGGTATGTGGGCTGAGGATTGGCAAATGGCTTTCAATCCGGATAAATGTGAGGTATTGCATTTTGGGAGATCAAACCAGGGTAGGACTTGTACAGTGAATGATAGGGCCCTGGGGAGTGTTGTACAACAGATGGACCCAGGAGTGCAAGTGCATAGTTTGCTGAAAGTAATGTCACAGGTAAATAGGGTGGTGAAAAAGACGTTTAGCATTCTGGCCTTCATCAGTCAGGGCATTGAGTATAGGAGTTGGGAAATTATGTTGCAGTTATATAAGACATTGGTGAGGCCTCACTTGGAGTATTGTGTACACTTTCGGTCACCCTGTTATAGGAAAGATGTTATTAAACGAGAAAGACGACAGAAAAGATTTACCAGGATATTGCCTGGACTTGGGGGGCCTGAGTTATGAGGAGAGGGGCAACACAGCATGGATGAGTTGGGCTGCAGGGCCTGTTTCCATGCTGTATGACTCTATTTAAAAACAAGGGATTGATAGAGGTAAAGAAATTTTTAAGATGCAGTTAAAATTGGGATGTATTGAGAAATTAAACAGGAAGGCCTGTGACTCAGTGGAAGGAAGGCAGGACAGAAGGGATGATGGTGAAAGGTGAGCAGAATCAGAATCGGATTTATTACCACTGTCTCATGACGTGCAATTTGTTGTTTTGCGGCAGCAGTACAGTGCAAAGACAAAGTTACTATAAATTACACAATAAATAAATAGTGCAAAAAAAGGAATAATGAGGTAGTGTTTATGAGTTCACGGACTGTTCAGAAATCTGATGGCGGAGGGGAAGAAGCTGTACCTGAATCGTTGAGTCTGGACCTCCTGTACCACCTCCCTGATGGTAGTAATGAGAAGAGGGCATGTCCCAGATGGTGAGGGTCCTTAGTGATAGATGCCACCTTCTTGAGGCACCACCTCTTAAAGATGTCCTCAGTGGTGGGAAGGGATGTGCCCGTGATGGAGCTGGCTGAGTCTACGGCCTTATGATGATCCTGTGCATTGGAGCTTCCATACCAGGCTGTGATGCATCCAGTCAGGATGCTCTCCACCGCACCTCTATAGAAATTTGCAAGAGTCTTTGGCGACGTACCAAATCTCCTCAAACTCCTAACGAAGTTGAGCTGCTGGGGTGCCTTCTTCATGATTGCATCAAAGTGTTGGGCCCAGGATAGATCCCCTGAGATGTTGATGCCCAGGAACTTGAAGCTGCTCACCCTTTCCACCAGTGACCCCTCAATGAGGACTGGTGTGTGTTCTCCCGACTTCCCCTTCCTGAAATCCATAATCAATTCCTTGAGTTTGCTGACGTTGAGTGTGAGGTTGTTGTTGTGACACCACTCAACCAGCCGATCTATCTCACTCCTGTGCGCCTCCTTGTCACCTGAGATTTTACCAACAACAGTGGTGTCATTGGCGAATTTATAGATGGTGTTTGAGCTGTGCATAGCCACACAATCATGAGTATAGAGATGAGGTGAGATTTCTTTATTAGTCACATTTACATTGAAACACACAGTGAAATACATCTTTTGCGTAAAGTGTTTTGGGGGCAGCCTGCAAGTGTCACCACGCTTCCGGCACCAGTATAGCATGCCCACAACTTCCTAACCTGTACGTCTTTGCAATGTGGGAGGAAACCGGAGCACCCGAAGGAAACCAACGCAGACACGGGGAGAACATACAAACTCCTTACAGATAGCGGCTGGAATTGAACCCGGGTCGCTGGCATTGTAATAGCGTTATGCTAACCGCTACACTACCATGCCTGAGAGTAGAGCAGTGGGCTAAGCACGCATCCTTGAGGTGCGTCTGTGTCGATTGTCAGCGAGGAGGAGATGTTATCTCTGATCCATACTGACTGTGGGGTCCCAATGATGAAGTCAAGGATCCAGTTGCAGAGGGAATTTGCAGTTGCAGAGCAATGGTGTTAATAGGGAACATAAGTTCAGTTAATAGAGGTATAAATGGGGGATAGCTGAGAAACACAAAATGAATTCTGAAAATCTGAAATAAAAATGCAGGAAATACTCCTTGTCTGAAACTGTTGAACTCAGTGCTGAGCCTGGGCATTGCAACACCCCTTGTCAGAAGGTGGCATGCTGTACTGTCATGAACCAGCAACAAAAGAAACACACTGAGCATGATTCAGTGTTAAAAACTATTTTATTAATCACTACTATTGATAATACGTAAAATAAAAGTAAAAATGTTAGTATGTTAGAATTCAAGAATGTTAAACCTCGAACGTTAACCCCAAAACTAAACTCTTCGTGTGTGTGTGTGACAAAGTCCAAAACTCCCAGTTCCTGAATGGTTCTTAAAGTTCAGTTCCGCAAGCCATAAGGTGAAATATGAGCAAGGGCTTCTTCAACAACCACCGTTGTCTGAAGATAAGATGTAGATGTAGAAAAACATAGAGAGAGTACATACGAAATCCAAATGTTCCACGATGGAACCCAAACGACACTTCAGTGTTTACTCGGTAGTGACTTCCTCACCCCGAAAAGCATCCGAACCGTGGTCGTCCACATACAAATACCTGTTTCCTTCTACAGGTCAGCAACAAAGTGAACTCCACCGGATTACTTCCAACTTCCATACATGGATTTCAGTGGCAAACACAGTTATTGTTTCTCATCCATCGATAGAGAAAAACAAGCAGGCTGGTGTCTCTCTCCCTTCTCTCTCTCTCTTCTTCTTCTTCTTCAACAACGTCATTTATCTTCTATTGACGTAAGCACGCCCCACACACACATACACACACACTCTCTATCTTAAAGGGACTTTCACTGAGTCCGTAACAGTACCATGAGATTATGTTGTATATTATTAGAAAAGTTTAGGAGGCAGAGGACAGAAGGGTTAGTGTGGGAGTGAGGATGAGGTAGGTTAATCTCTTGTGTTATGTTCAGCAGTTGGCTCTGGCATGGTCTGGTAACTGTGTCTCCCCCCAGAACACTGTACTGTTAGTGCAACCAAACAACATTACCTGATGGATGTTGAACTCTTCCACCCAGAATGCATTCTGTGCCCTTGCTGTTCTCAGTGCTTCCAGTTGTTGTTCAAAATGGACCAGTTCTGATTCAATCGAAACAAATAGTAAACTAACTAATTTAAAAAGAATAAACATGCATGCCATTACCCTTGAGCCAAAAACTGCTTTAATAAGTAATAGGAGAAGAAGTGCCTGTTAGCCCTCTGCAATAATAAAGATCGTAGCTTATCCTGCACCTCATCACTGTCCTTTAATAACATGGATTTCATCAAACATAGAATAGTACAACATGGGAACAGCCACCATGTCTGCGCCAACCATGTTGCCAATCTAAACTAGTGCCATCTGCCTGCACATGGTCTGTATCCCTCTGTTCCCTGCTTGTTCTTGTGTCTGTCTGAATGCCTCTTCAACGTTGCCATCATATCTGCTTCTACTATCTCCCCTGGCAGTGGGTTCCAGACACCTACCAAACTCTGTGTAAAAAAAAAACTTCCCTTTCCTTGCACATCTCCTAAGAACTCCCCCCACCCTCATACACCATAAAGCAATACCTTCTAGTATTTAACATGCACCCTGAGATAAAAACTGACCAGCTACCCTTTCTATGCCTCTCATAATTTTATATACTTCTATCAGATCGTCCATCAGCTTCCGACATTCCAGAGAAAAGAATCCAAATTTGTTCAACCTCTCCTAATAGCTAATCCACTCCAATCCAAGCAGCATTCTGGTGAACCTTTTCTGCACCCACCCCAAAGCCTCCACATCCTTCCTATGGTGTGGCGACCAGAACTGCAAACAATACTCCAAATGTGGCCTGATGAAACTTTCATACAACTGCAAAGTGACTTCCCAACTTTTATACTCCACACCCCAACCGATGAAGGCAAGTATGCACACTGTCTTCTTTACCACCTAATCCACTTGTATTGCCACTTTCAGGGAGCTATGGACTTGCACCCCAAGGTGTCTTTGTACATCAGTGTTTCTAATGGTCCTGCCATTTACAGTATACTTTCCTCCCAAAATGCATCACCTTGTACTTGTCCAGATTAAACTCCATCTGCCATTTTTTCTGCAAATTTACTAATCAGATCACCTACATTTTCATCCAAATCATTTATATATTGGGGTTCAGCACTGATCATTACAGAACACCATTGGTCACAGACCTTCAGACAGAAAAGCACACCTCTCCACTACCCTCTGTCTTCTATGATCTAGCCAATTTTGTAACCAAGTTACCAACTCACCTTGGAACCCATGTGACTTAATCTTCTGGATCAGACTACCATGAGGGACCCCGTCAAATGCTTTACTGAAGTCCATGTAGACAATGTCCACTGCCCTACCCTCATCAATCATCGTCGTCACCTCCTCAAAAAACTCAAATCAAATTTGTGAAATACGACTTCCCCCACACAAAGCCATGTTGACTATCCCTAATGTCCAAGCTTTTCCAAATGCAAGTAAGTCCTAGCCCCAAGACCCTTCTCCAGTAATTTCCCTACCACTGATGTAAGACTCACCCGCCTATAATTTTCTTCTTTGTCCCCATTGCCCTTCTTAAACAAAGGAACAACATTGGCTATTCTCCAGTCTTCTGGCACTTTGCCCTTGGCTAAAAAGGATGCAAAGATCTCTGTCAGGGCCGCTGTAGTCTCCTCCCCAGCTTCTCTCAGTGTCCTGGGATAGATCCTATCAGGCTCTGAGGACATCCATCTTAATGTTTTTCAAGACATCCAACACCTCATCCTCCTCAATATTAACAAAAACATTCCCTTCCTTGATCTCACCACCATCCATGTCCTTCTCTTGGGGAAAACAGCTGCAAAGAGCTCATTAAGGACTTCACCCACTTCTTGTGGCTCTAGACTTAAATTCCCTCCTTTGTCTTTGAGTGGAGTGCTTTCCCTAGCTTACCCTCTTGCTTCCAATATATGTATAAGATGCTTCGGGATTCTCCTTAATGCTACTTGCCAAAGACATTTGTGGTCCCTTTTACCCTCCTAATTTCGAGTTTAAGATTTTTCTTGTTTCATTTATATTCCTCAATGATTTCAGACTGAATGGTTCAAGTGTGCTTTTGCCACTCTTAATTTCTCCAGAATTGTTTTTAGAGATACAAATTACTTTAAATTACTCACTGTGAGTAGTTCCTCACTATTTCGCCAGAAATTGTGTCCTGCAGTGAAGACAGATTTGAAATATCTGTTTATTGATCATTAACTACAAGATTTTTTTCCTATTGTTACTTCTGTGAGACCCACACTTCTTTTTTGCTACTCTCTTCTGCAGTTGTAGAAGTTCTTTCAGGGAGGGTGTTTAATAGCCTGGGATTCCAGCAAGACTGCCAATGTTGAAATGATTAAAATTTAGGATACGTAAGAGACTTCCAATGGAGATTACCCAGATCTCTGAGAGGCATGGGACAAATGGTGTTCCTGGAGACAGGGATGGGTGAGACTGTGGAGGAATTTGAAAACAAAGATGAGAATTTTATAATTGTGGTTTTGGCAGAAGAGAAACAATATAGGTCAGAAAACACTGAGATGATTGGTGAACATATGGTTTTCATACTGATATGGATATTTGCCAGAATCATTCAAACATAACAAGCAAATTCATGAAGCAAATTAATTTAGCAATGAAGAATTCCAATATACAGAGTATAACGGATAGTGATTTATTCAAGATTGTTCTTCATTTCCTGCTTAATGCCATGTGTGATTTGAAAAGACTGTGAGAAAGAAGTTGAGTTGAAATAGGCATTCAATCAAGCTAAACCTGGATTTTTGCCCTGAGAATCAGGGGCTACCTAACTTCCATGACTGGCTTACATAGAATTGTTACAGTATAGGAAGAGGCTGTTTGGCACATTGAGTCTGTACTGGGTCTTTGTAGAATAAATTCAATCATTCCCATTGTCTCAACTCTTTCCACGTGACCTGCAAATTATTTTCCATCATTTCCCTTTTTTGAAAACCCTGATTGATTCTGTTTGTGCTACACTTACAGACAGTGACTGCAAGGTCATAGTCACAGGTTCTTCCTCACATCACCCCTTATCATTTACCAAATTCTGCGACGATTCACAATTCTCCAAGTTTCTCCCTTTACCCTATTTAAATCTATCATGATTTTGTACACGTCTGTCAAAGCCCTTCTCAGACTTTTTGTTCCACAGCTTCTCCACTCTGTCCTTGTGGCTGAAGTCCCTCATTCATGGACCAGACCAGTAAATCTTTACTTTATCCTCTCTAGAATTTTCACATCCTTACTAAATTAGGTGAATTGGATACAACTTGCTATTGGCAGCCTACCCATTATTTAGTAAAGGCCAAAGAGTACCCTTGTTTTTGTACTTGGTGTCTTTATTTATGAATGCCAGGATACCGTATGCATTACTTCCTCAAATGGCCTGCCACTGTCAATTATTGATGTGCACTTATACCCAAGGTCTTTGGTTCTTGCACATCTTTTAGAACTGTGCATTTAAGTCTTTATTGCCGCTCATTATTTCTGACAAAATATGGAGTTAACTATTCTCTGAATTCAATTTTTTATTCATTCATGGGATGTGGGCTTTGCAGGCTGAGTCAGCATTTAATTGAAATCCTTGAAAAGGAAGAAATTGTTATCCTTGAAAAGCTGATAATGAGCTGCCTTCTTGAACCGCTGCAGTCTTTGAGGTGTGGGCATACCCACAATGCTGTTAGAGAGAGAGGTCCAGGATTTTCACCCAATGACAATGAAGGAACGGTGATACATTTCAAGTCAAGATGTGGCTTGGAGGGCAACTTCTAGATAGCTTTTGCTGCCCTTGTCCTTCCAGCTGGAAGAGGTGATGGGTTTGGAATTTCATTTGTTGGCCCATTCTGTCTCTTCACTATGTACCCTGCCTCCACGTTTTGAGCAATTTAACAAAAACACCCTGCACTCCCAAATCATAAATAAATATCAAAAATTAGGATGGTTCTACCACCCATCCTTGGGTAACACCACTATCTATCATCCTCCAAACTGAAAATGACTATTTGGCACAGCTCCCCACTTCAGTCAAACTAATTTCTCGTTGGTGCTGCCACTGGCCGTTTTGATCTATGGGCCTCAATTTTGTAACCCAGTCTTTTATGTGGTCCTTGTGAAACACCTTCTGAACACCCATACCAACTTCGACTGCATTCCTTTCATCAACTTTCTCTGTTACTTTATCAATAAATTCAATTATTAACCAACCATTATTTATTTGTTGCCATTCTGTGCTGGTTAAACTCTCCTAGTCTATTATTATTTTCTCTGATAAATACTTCTATAAGTTTCCCCACCGAAGGTTAAGTTAACCAACCTGTAGTTAGAAGGCATGCGCTTGCCCTCTTGAATGTGTTCAGCATGGCATGTCCTTCTTCAGCCTAATAGATGGGCTGAAGAGTCTGTTTCTATGCTGTATCTCTCTCATGCCTCCATTTCCCTCAGAAGTCAAGGATACATTGGATGCATCCTATTCAATTCAGTTGATTTGTTTAATTTAAACAAAGCCAGCCTTTTTAATAGCCACTCCTTATCATATTTTATCCTGTCTGTTATTTCTGCTACCTACCTGTCTACTGATATGTTGGCATTATCCTCCTCCTTGATAAAGACTCATTTTGTCCCTCAGCCATTCCTTCCACCTTCTTGCTCCTGAATCTGCTCCATTGCGCCAATTTCTACCTGCTTGTTCTTGAGTTTCCTTTTTATTTAAATTGCCATACTATTCTCATATTCACTGTTTGTCTGTAATGTTTTTTTTATCTCCCCTCTCAATTTACTGCATTCAGCCCTCTTCTCACTTGAATTATTCAACTGAAATGTTTCATTCATCCACCTTTTGTTTTATCATATTCTCTGACTCATTTGTTTTCCAGGAAGTCCTGGGCTTTGGTTTCTCTACCTTTCTCTTTCTCTTATTTAACTACAGATTTTATCTCCTACTTCTCAATTTGTGGCATCTTCTCAACTCTAACCTAGGAGATTCTGTCCTTGACCTCTCAAGAACACCATCACTCTTCAGCATGATGATATCTTCCTTAATTGGAGTCTGGTAGAGAACCTTTGTCTTAAACCATTGCAGCTGTACAAAACATTGGTTAGACTGCACTTGGAGTATTGCATATAGTTCTCATCATCACACTATTGGTATTGTTTTTTTATTGTCATTTGTGCCGATGTACAGTGAAAAACTTGTCTTGCATACCGTTTGTACAGATCAATTGAGGTGCATTGAGGTAGTACAGGGTAAAAACAATAACAGAATACAGAGTAAAGTGTCACAGCTACAGGGAAGTGCATTGCAGGTAGACAATAAGGTGCAAGATCATAACAAGATGGATTGTGAGGTCAAGAGTCCATCTCATCGTATAAGGGAACTGTTCAATAGTCTTATACCAGTGGGATAGAAGCTGTCCTTGAGCCTGGTGGTATGTGCACTCAGGCTCCTGTATCTTCTGCCTGATGGGAGAGGGGAGAAGAGAGAATATCCTGGGTAGGTGGGGTCTTTGATTATGCTGGCTGCTTCACCAAGGCAGCAAGAGATATAGACAGAGTCCATGGAGGGTAGGCTGGTTTCTGTGACGCGCTGGGCTGCATCCACAACACTCTGCAGTTTCTTGTGGTCCCGGGCAGAGCAATTGCCATACCAAGCCGTGATGCATCCAGATAGGATGCTTTCTATTATGCATCAATAAACGTTGGTAAGTGTCAATATAGGAAGGATCTGGTAGCAATAAGAGTGCAGAAGAGATTCACCATTTGTTGTCTGCAACAAGGAGATTGCCTAGGTTGTGTTTATTGTTACTGGAATGTAGGAGGCTGAGGAGGTGACTCATAGAGGTATATAAAATTATGAAAGGCATGGATAGGATAGATGATTGGAGTCTTTTTCCTGGGCTGGGGCAGTCTAGAACTAGACGGCACATATTTAAGTTAAGAGGGGAGAAATTTAAAAGAGATCTGAGTGGTAGGTTTTTCACACAGAAGAGTGGTGGTTATCTGAAACAAGCTGCCAGAGGAGCAAAGGAAACCCAACCAGGTAAGTTTCAAGTAACACAGCTAACAGAACCAGATGAGTTTAAAGGAGTGCATGAAATGGGGCCCCAGTGAGTGAATGGGGAGGGTGAGGTCCGGGGTCCCGGTGTAAAGGAAGGAAGTGTGGAAACCAGGGCCCTGGCGAGTGCACTTTGAGGGTAAAATCCACAGGCCCGATGAGTTAACGGGGAACGCAGGATCCAACGCCCTGGTGAGTGGATGGAGAGTGTGGGAAACAGGGCCTGGTGAATAGGAAAGGAAGCATGGCAACTGGGGCCCCAGCAAGTAGACGGGGAGTGCAACAAACATCACCTGGTGAAATGGATGCTGAACCAGGATTTCCAAATAGTTAGATAGCAGATTATTAGAATTTTACTGTTTGCTGACATAGATTGAGGGTGAGCCAGTGGGCAGTGAACAGAGAATAAGAATAAATGTTCATATTTGGAGGCTGTGATTAGTAGGGTGCAGCTAAGATCAGTGCTGAAGACAAGCTACTTGCTGTATACAGTATATCAATGATTTGGATAAGGGAACCATGCGTAACGTATCCAAGTGTACAGATTATACAAAATCGGTAGTAGTATGCCTTGTGAAAAAGTTACTGGGAAACCTCAGGGGAATCTAGACAGTCTAAGTGAAAGACACGAAAAATGGAATATGATGTGAAAAATCCAGGTTATTCTCTTTATAAAAAATGGTACAGAAATAGAAAATCAATATTTTTTAAAAATTGTTAATGATTGAGAGGTATGTTCAGACAGACTTGGCTGTCCTTATACCAAATCACTGAAAGTAAACTTCAAGGTATAGCAATCATTTAGGAAAGGAAACTGTATGTTGGCCTTCATTGCAAGATGCCTTATGCAGTTATATAAAGCTTTGGTGAGGTGGCATCTGGATTATAGTGTACATGTCTAGTCTTCCTATCGAAGAAAGCATATGCTTACAATAGAGGGTGAGCAATGAAGGTTCGCTAGATTATTTCCTGGGATGGGGTGGCTTGTCCCATGAGGAAGAATTGAGCAGAATGGGCCTGTACTGCTTGAGTTTAAAAGAACAAGTGGTGACTCTATAAACTAATAATAAATATTTCAGCAGTAATTAGTTAAATGTGTTTTGAGTGAAGTATGTCTCTGTGAGAAAAGTATTAAGTCCACTAAATTATTTCTAATCTTTTGATTTACCAGGGGCAGATGGCTTGAGGCAAAAATGACAGAGGTGCAGAAGATTAGTGAAGGCCAGGGAGGATATTGGGGAAATGAGAGGATGATATCAAAGAATGGGGCAGGAGGTGGGGAGATTGGGGTGAAAGTGATGAGAGAGGGACATCACAAGTGTTGTATAACTCTATGGCTCCATGACCCTTAGTTTATGACCATGATATTTTTGTTTTATATCAGTTTTCCATGCTCAGTATATTTAAGTTATCTCACCAAAATAAAGGGTGGATTTTGGAAGACAAGGCTATCCTTTGACTCATCTTCTTACCTGGGCACTGCAGGTTTACATCTGTGTAGCCATTGGGTACTGTGCAGCTGATAGATCTAAGCTGGATAAAGTTATCAAGGCATACAGAGCAAAAGTTTCCAAGTTGAGTTTATGTATCAGTCACCCATAATTCTAATTAGCTTTAAATCTGATGTCTGTGCACCCATCCTGTCAATTTAAATTAGACATTCTCAGATTTCTGTACAGCTTGTTGGCAGTGATTTCCTGATTATGTTTCAACATTTGACTCTTGGAATCCAGCTGCAGAGTATGAAATTCCAAAGGTTTCCCAGCAGAAGCATCCGGAAATTTGCCCACTGAACCTGCACAATCCGATAAAAGCATTCATTGGAATGGGGAAGAATGGCTGTGAGATTGAAAGGCATGTTATGTGCCATTTTCAGCTTTTGTTTTAATTAAGTCAACTTAATTAATTAGTCAACTTAACTACAGTTTTAATGAGTTATATTTTGTTTTATGTTCAGATGTTTCAATTGTTTTAAAAGATTTTAATGGACTATGAAATGATTGATTGATCTTGAATATTTGTGAATGCTGGAGTCATTCACAGATATTAAATCTCCTTGACAGCTGGTAAGCCGGGGATCAGTGTAAGCAATTCAACGTGTTTTTATGGCAGGTACTTGCTATTTTCCGTCAGAAAGCCTAGTGCAGTCAGAATCTCACTAATCAGCTGGGAGCTGTCTTCCAGATGAAGTTTGAGACATGGTAGCCATTCAATGTAAGACAGGCTTGGAGTGCAGGTGCCAATTCAGGAAATTGTAAGCAGACCCACTACATTGTAATTGTAGCCCCATACCACTGGGGTTATTGTCATGGCTTTTTTGTTCTGGCTCTGCCCTCTGCCTGAACTTATGAGAAATTTCCACACTTCAACAAGATCAACTTTTCTGTTTCTTAGATTGCTGAATATTTTGCTATATATGTGAGCAGTTAAAGTAGGTGTTAAATTTTAAAATATTGCATTTTAAAATAAATAGTTATTATATCTGCATATCCTAACCTAACTGTTCCCTACTGCTTGTCAAGTGACATACAATTGCATCAACTTCTATGTCTAAATATAGCTTTAAACCACCATTTTGTAACCGCCTCTCAGATTTCACGGTGCAATGTCAATCTGCTTTACAGATTTCACAGATGAAAAACTATTAATATTCTCTCAGATAATAGTAGGTTTAGAATAGCTTTCACCATTTTCTGTTTTTAAGTGGATGATCCATGACTGGGTGTTTTTTAATCTTAATTGGTCAATTACCCAGAGAAATCCCACAGTCTTCTTTTATTCCGTAACTCAACATGCCCTCTAAAAAGTTAAAGCTCCTGAAGGACTTTAATAAATCATATCCACACAGTACTCAGAATTTGTCTCATCTGATGTAAGAAATGATTGGGAAGGGCAAGGGGTTAGTGAGGATGCTGAGGAGAAGATCAGAGGTTGGTGGGGAAAACTGGGTGGGTATGCTGGGAGAGAGGGATAGGAATAGGGAGAAACTGAACTGTGGAGGAGATTAGAAGGGATACCTGAGGGAATGGTTATAGATGAGACTTGGGGCCTCTGTGCATTCATGTTATCTACATGTTTGATCAAGCCCCTCTTTACAGAAGCAAAATGCCCAGTCACATAAAAATTATGTTTCTGAGAAAAAATAATTTGCATAGTGCATAACAATGTTCATGTTCCTGGAAAATAACTAACATGGGTCCAATTATTAAAAATCAATTATTTCAAAACATTTTAAGGGAAGATAAAACTGTTGTTTTCATATGGTGTAACAAAACATGTATTAGAAGTTATGGAGGATAAAATTGGAATGGATGTGGAACTGGATAGGTGTAGCCTGAGGAAAGACTGTCTCAGATGCTATTTTGTTTCTTGTGGGGAGGTGGATAAACCCTATTCTGCATTTCTTCGAAGAATTAGATTTGAATTCACAACTCATTCACTTTGGAATTTGCATTCTCAAGCCCAGATTTTGGTATCTCCAGTGTGCTGAAGTTTCATGCATTCAACAAATAAAACATTTGTACAGCTGCAATATGAATGTGGCATGGCAACAGAGGTTTTGAACTGCGTTGTTCCAGGAACTGAGCCCATCTAAAATTTGCCAAATGGTTAATGACACATCTTTAATCATCCTGAAGTTCAGCAAATGGAATTTTACTTGTTATTACCTTGGCAGTGGAATCAAATGTGTAGCTAAGTGATGGAATATGTTTTCTTCCACTAAAAATATTTCCACTTTTAAACCTCACAAGGGTGGTATTCAGCAATCAAATGCTTCAGTGTTCATTCTTACTGCTGCTGATTTGTTCAGAACTTTAGTGCAGAAGATTGGAAGGCCAAACTAAACTTGAGACTGTGCTTTCATTGCCTGCACACAGCAAAAACATTTTATAACTTCAAAGTATGTCCAGGGAAAGCAAAAATAAGGGAAAAGATTTGATTGACTCAGATTCTCTTGTGTGGTACAGTATTAATATTTCTGCTGGAAATCAAACATCCCATTATTTAATGATGATGATAGATCTAATTTTCTTAAACTATAAATACACCTCTGGGTAGTTTTATGTGTGTTTTGAAAAAGCAACACGCCTTGATTAACTTCTAAATCCTGTTCTTGCTTCTGTGGCTATTAGATTTAGGTTTATTTATTTAAGGCGGTGATCTTAGGATGTAGCTTGAGACCAGAAGTGTTAGTGTATGGGTGGAGACCAGTCAGGTTGTTCAACTCATAAAATGCTGAAAGTAGCTTTTATGAAGTGTCGGAGAGCCTGTTTCCAAACCCCTCTCCTCTAACTCCAGGGCTCTTGTCTTGCCTGGTTTCTGAATCACTTTACCTCAGATTGGTTCCTCAGCAGTGCCATGGTGGTTAAGTTAGTGGACTAGTAGCCTGAGCTCTAGACTGCTGATCCAGAGACATACTTGAATCCCATCCTGCAGCTGAGCAACTTAAATTCAAATAATTAAAGAAAATGAAATTACAATTACAAATAAAATGCAAGTCTCCATAAAGGTAACCATGAAACTACTTGGATTATTGCAAAAATCTGTCCAGTTCACTCATGTCCTTCAGGGGAAGAAATCCTAACTTCCTAACTGGCCTGACCCATATAAGACCCTAGACCTACCAAAAATGGTCGACTTTTAAATTCTGTCCTCAATTCAGGGCTAATTAGGAATGGATAGTAAAAATGCTGGCTTTGCTGGAAATGTCCATATCCTTTCAGTGATTGATTATTTTCAATGGTGGGAGAATTGAATTTGCTTTCTTTCTCTGTGCAGTTTATTTTGTGTTTATTCACTCTGGGTCTTTGATAAATACTAAAAACTAATTTCCTGATGAATATTTACTCTTAGTCACCTATGCTGTGCAGGGGAAAGATGCAATACCAATCACTGAATACATGAGATGTGCTAAAATAAACCTTGAAATTGTGCATTAATGTCTGATTTCCCATTATCTGTGGCTTCATGACTCAATATACTAATGATACTGGTGTCAAAACCAAATCAGTGACTCGATGACAAATTGTTAAGGGAGCAAGATTAACTGTAGATTCGATCTGCCTAAATCCTTCTGATGTGTAATGTGATAATGCTGTATGGCATGCTTGAAATTCATTAAACTCTTGATATGCTAGTCATCACACATATTCTGTGTGCATTTTTAATGCATGCTTACGATAAAACTAAGGCTGTTGATTCACTGTAACTTTCAGTAATACCTTGCAGTCTTTCACTTGAGTAATGACAGAAGCTAAAAGGTGCCAGTGCCAGAACAGGGGATGTTGCCATGAGGACTTGTGCTTGTCTCCCTTATAAAATGGTTATTAGTTATAACAGGACAGTGTTCCTAGCACTTTGTCAGTAGGAGGACTTTATTGGACTTGGCTTTTCCTACTCCCTCCTTGCCTATCAATCTTGCTCAAGGATTGCCTCTTTTGTAACCCTGGCACTGAAGTTGCTCAGGTGGATCAGTTTGTCTCCCACTGAGACAAGGGCTGGCCAGGGTTTTCTTTTAAGGTTAGAGTTGAAATCCTCTTTAAAGTTACCAGTGGTTTCCAAGATTGGGGCATAAGTGTTGATGATCATAGTGTGCTGGTGGTTTGGTGTTAGAATGAGCTGGAGGGTCATGAGATGTTCATTTATTCCATTGTGGGAGCTGCTGAGATGGCAGAGCAGTTTATTCAGAACAACAAAACTAACACCATGAATATCGCATTCATCTTCTGGTCTACCCTTCCAAAAAGGTGTATTGCCTTGTCCTTTGCCAGAAACGAAGAAAACTAAAAGCACTCATCAAGCCAAGCAATCTCTCTCTCTCTTACCAACCATTGACTACCCATTTCCACCAGTCCTGTACTAATCTCTTTCCCTGGTTGGAAATATCAAATACAAGAGGGCATAGGTTTAAAATGAGGAGGGGAAGTTTCAAGGAGCGTGGTGGGTACCTGGAACACACTGCCAGGGGAAATGGCAGAAGCAGATATGAAGTTTAAGAGGCCTTTAGACAGGACATGAACATGCAGTGAAAGGAGGGATATGGATCACGTGCAGGAAGATAGGATTAGTTTAAATTGGGATCATGGTCGGAACATACATTGTGGGCTGAAGGGCCTGTTCCTGTGCTATACTGTTCTATGTTCTAGTTTGATAAGAATGACTGGGAGACCCAAGAGCAGGTTAACCACAAACACAAGGCGTTTTCTAATGTGAGACTACAGCACATTGCAAAGGAAAAGAAACAATATTCAGGGATCTGAAGGCCAAGGTCCAACAGGAAACCTGTAATGTAAACAACAGATGGGGTGGACAGAGCACAGGAGATGCAAGAACCTACTGATAACATGATAAGCAAGAATTCTACAATACTTTCAAGATTATCTCGGGCCTATACACCCCACTGAGAACCAAGAATGAAGGAGGACTTATGAAAGCTAGAGAGGTAGTCAGTGCCTGCTGAATGAGCATTTTGAAGGATTCCTCAACCCCATGACCCAATCCTTGATCTGACTGGTTTTGATTCCATCCCTCAGCAAACTACTTGGTCCAGCCTCACTGCTTTTCCAGACCACTAAGTTTTGAAAAGGCTATTTCTCAACTGAGAAACAACAAGGCCTTGGGAGCAGTTTGTCTCCCTGATGAAATTATAATAATCAGCAGAGTGGAATTTCAATCTCAAATGCACAGCCTCATTCTTCACATCAGGGAAAAGGCAGGCGTTCCAGGGGATTTCAGAGATGCCCTAACCGTGACCATCTTTAAGAAGGGAGGCAAATCTGATTTGCCACAAGGACCTCCTCAGCATGGCCCACCCTGTGGCCAAAGAACTGTCCCCAGGCCACAATGTAAATTCCAACCATCTGGAGAGAGAATTGATTTTACTGTGAGTCAACTCCGAGGGAAATACACGGAACAGTCTTTGACTCTGTTATTTGAGAGGGACTGAGGAGAAGGCATCCCAAATTTGGCTGCTGTCAGAAATTCCTCTCCATCCTACTCGTGCATCATGGTGTCATGTGGGCCATGATCCTAACTGATGTGATCCACAACAGAACCAACCTTAATGCATACTGGTGTCAGGCAAGGCTGTGTCATCGTTCCAACACTTCTCTCAATCTTTCTCGCTTCAGTGTTCACCTCACCTCCAAAAAGCTTTCCATTGAAGTGCAACCAATCTATAAAACAAATGACTAACTAATCTACATCACCTCCACTTCTGAAGTAAGGTTACTCCAGCTTTGGTGGTTGAGCTGCAGGATGTAGGCAGTGCTGGTGAACACATTCAAAGGTCAGCCTCCAAGTTATCGACTCGTTCACTGAAGTTTATGAGAGAATGGGCCTGACAGTAAACATGGACAAAACAAAGATGCAATACCAGTCTGCTACATAACACTGCTCACGACATTGAAGTCCATGATGAGGCACTTGAAAACATGGGCCATAAAGTCACAGAGTTATACAACATAGAAATTGGCCCTTCAACCCACTACATGCTGCCGGCCTTTTGTCCATCTGCACTAATTGCATTTGCCTGCATGAGGTCCATATCGTTCTACACCTTGCCTATTTAAATGCCTGTGTAATTGCCACTTTCCATATCTTGAGAGCCACCTCACAATGAAGGTAGATATTGATGATGAAATTCACCATTGCTTTCAGTGCACCAACACAGCCCTTGTCTATTTAAGGATGTCTGACAATCAAAACATCAATCCCAGTACTAAACTTGTGGTCTTCTTGGACAAATTAATCCCTCTCTCCTACATGCTTCAGAGATATGGATTAACCAAGAGTAGGCAGCACAAAGCACTAGAATGGTACATTTTGTCACAGCAAAATGCTCCAAATCCACTGGAAGGACAAGTGAAACAAGGTCAGCATCCACTCCCAAGCCATCATTTCCAGAAGTGAGGTTCTAATTACCTCAATCTCAGGTGGTCATGCCATGTCGTTTACATGCCTGCCACCAGACACCCAATCCTGGCAAAAAAAATTATCAATGGAAAAAGGAAACAATTCATTGGAGGTTCTCAAAGCCTCGCCAAATTGACTAATGGGAGTCCTGGGCCCATGGCCACTCAAAATAGAGAAACAGCCTTCAGGATGGTGTTAGCTTAAATGGTGGAGGAAGCACAGCACCTCCCAAACTATCTATCAGCCCATTCCTCAAGCACCTTCTGCCCCACCTATGGCATGTGTGTGGGTCCTATATCAGCCACTCAGAACCCACAGAACCACCTCCACCCTGAGGGACTATTGATGAATAAAATCAATAATACCAATTGTGAGAGGCACTTTGATAGATTTCTAGTTAAAGATCAGATTCCTATCCTTATTGTAGCAAAATTCAGAAATAAAAGAATTGCTTTGAAACAAAATTAACTTCTCCTTCCAAAAAATTTAGATGGCAATAACATAATAAAACAAACATGAGGAAGTGCAACACCTTTAAAAGTGAATAAATCCATAGATTGAGGTGAAGTATAACCTAGGCTGTTAAAAGAAGATAGGGAAGCAAGTGGAAGCTCTGATTTACGATTCTTCAATCCTCTCTGTCTATTGGAGTGGTACCACAGGATTGGAGGATGCTAATGTTGCAGCGTTCTTTTAAAAGGGAGGAAAGGATAAACCAAGTAATTACTGGCAGTTAGTTTAACTTCAATGGTTGACAAATTATTGGAACCCATTCTTTGGACCAGTATATAACTTTATACTTTGGATTTTATCATGGCAGGCAGATCAAATATGTAAAAATGAAAAGGATCCAAGGGACAGTGGCAAATTAGGTCCAAAATTAGTTTGATTGAAAGAAGCAAAGAATTGGAATTGGTTTATTATTGTCACATGTACCGAGGTACGGTGAAAAACTTGTCTTGCATACGGTTCAAACAGATCAATTCATTACATGGCGCATCAAGGTACTACAGGGTAAAACAATAACAGAATGCAGAATAAAGTGTAACAGCTACAGAGAAAGTGCAGTGCAGGTAGACAATAAGGTACAAGATCATAACAAGGTAGATTGTGAGGTCAAGAGTCCATTTTATCATACTAGGGAACCTTTCAATAGTCTTATAACAGCGGAATAGAAGCTGTCTTTGACCCTGGTGGTACGTGCCCTCGGGCTCCTGTATCTTCTGCCTGGTGGGAGCAGAGAGAATGTTCGGGGTGGATGGGGTCTTTCATTATGCTCTCTGCTTTACCAAGGCAGCGAGAAGTATAGACAGAGTCCATGGAGGGGAGGCTGGTTTCCGTGATGTGCTGGGCTGTGTCCACAACTTTCTGCAGTTTCTTACAGTTCCGGGCGGAGCAGTTACCATACCGAGCCGTGATGCATCCAGATAGGATGCTTTCTATGGTGCATTGATAAAAGTTGGTGAGTGTCAAAGGGGACATACCAAATTTCTTTAGCCTCCTGAGGAAGTAGAGGCACTGGTGAGCTTTCTTGGCCATGGCGTATATGTGGTTGGACCAGGACAGGCTATTGGTGATGTTCACTCCTAGGAACTTGAAGCTCTCAACCCTCCTGACTCAGCACCATTGATGTAGGCTGGAATATGTGCACTGCCCCCCTTCCTGGAGTCAATGCCCAGCTCTTTTGTTTTGCTGACATTATGGGAAATGTTGTTGTCATGACACCATGTCACTAAGCTTGCTATCTCCTTTCTGTACTCTGACTCATCGTTCTTTGAGTTACGACCCACTAAGGTGGTATCATCTTCAAACTTGTAGATGGAGTTTGAGCAGAATCTGGCCCTGCAGTCGTGAGTATATAGGGGGTACGGGTAGAGTAGAGGGCTGAGGAGATAGCCTTGTGGGGCACCAGTGTTTAGAATAATGGTGGCAGAGGTGTTGCTACCTGTCCTTACTGATTGCAGTCTGTTGGTCAGTAAGTGAAGGATCCAGTTGCAAAAGGAGTTGTTGAGTTCCAGGTCTTGGAGTTCGGTGATGAATTTGCTTGGAATTATAGTTTTGAAGGTGTAGTCAAAAAACAGCAGCTTAACGTAGGTGTCTTTACTGTTCAGATGCTCCAGAGATGATTGCAGGGCCAGAGAGATGGCGTCCGCCATAGACCTGTTTCAGCATGAGTGAATTGCAGTGGGTCAAGGTTGTCTGGGAGGTGAGAATTAATGTGTGCCATGACCAGCCTCTTGAAGCACTTCATGTTGGTGGATGTCAGAGCCACCGGGTGGTAGTCATTAAGGCATGTTACTTTGTTTTTCTTAGGCACTGGGATGATAGTGGTCTTCTCAAAGCAGGTGCAGACCTCAGATTGAAGCAGGAAGAGGTTAAAAATGTCTGCAAAAAAACCCCCGCCAGCTAATCTACCCAGGATCCAAAGACAAGGCCAGGGACACCATCCAGGCCAGATGCTTTCTGCTGGTTCACTCTCCGGAAGGCTGATCTTACGTCCTCAATGGTGACTATGGGTTCAGGTTCATTGGAGGCTGTTGGGAAGGGTGGTGATATTCCAATCCCCTTCTGTTCAAAACGTCCATAGAATGCGTTAAGCCTATCAGGAAGGGACGTGCTGCTGTTGACAATGCTGCCCTACTTAGTTTTGTAGCCCGTTATAGCATGTAATCGCTGCCACAACTGACAGATAATCTGGGACTTGATTTTGGATTGGCATTGTCTCTTAGCATCTCTGATAGCTTTATGGAGGTTGTCACCTGACTTGAATGCTGCAGTCTTAGACTTCAGTAGGGAGTGGACCTCCCAGTTCATCCATGGTTTCCAGTTTGGGAATACCCGGATTGTCCTCTTTGATACACAGTCCTCAGCATGTCCCCTTTGACACTCACTAACTTTTATCGATGCACCATAGGAAGCATCCTATCTGGATGCATCATGGCTCGGTATGGCAACTTCTCTGCCCAAGACCGCAAAAAACTGCAGAGAGTTGTGGACACATCCCAGCACATCACGGAAAGCAGCCTCCCCTCCATGGACTCTGTCTATACTTCTCGCTGCCTTGGTGAAGTAGCCAACATAATCAAAGATCCCACCCACCCAGGTCATTCTCTCTTTTCCCCTCTCCCATAAGGCAAAAGATACAGGAGCCTGAGGGCCACCAGGTTCAAGGACAGCTTCTATCCTGCTGTTATAAGACTATTGAACGGTTTCCTTATACAATGAGGTGAATACATGACTTCACAATCTACTTGTTATGATCTTGCACCTTATTGTCTACCTGCAATGCACTTCCCTGTAGCTGTGACACTTTACTCTGTATTCTGTTTTGTTTTTACCCTGTACTACCTCAATGCACTGTGTCTAAATTGATCTGCACGAACGGTATGCAAGACGGTACAAGTGACATTAATAAACCAATACCAATACACACTTGTTATAGTCCATGATGGCAGTGACATACTCAGCTAGGCTGGCAGCTGAGTCTTTGAACATGGACCAGTCCACTGACTCAACGCAGTCACGTAGAAGCTCATCTATTTCCTTAGACCAGTGCTGCATGAATTTCTGTACTGGATCCTCCCGTTTCAGCTTCTGTTTGTATACAGGGAGGAGGAGCACAGTCTGGTGGTCTGATTTACCAAAGTGAGCGCAAGGATTGGCTCAGAAGGCATCTTTGGTAGTTGCATAGCAATGGTCAAAGGTATTTGGGCCCCTGGTGGGATAGGAGATATGCTGGTAGTATTTTGGTAACATACTGTTGAAGTCACTGGCAATGATGAAGAGGGCCTCAGGGTATCCAGTTTCAAGGCTATTGACCACAAGGTATAATTCATTGAGTGCAAGCTTCATGTCCAGCTGGGGTGGGATGTAGACTGCCGTCAGGATAGCAGAAGTGATCTCCCATGGCAGGTAGTATGGGCAATACTTCACCGTTAGATAGTCTAAGCTGGATGAGCAGGAACTCACCAGGATCACACTTCCAAGCACCATGAGATGTTGGTTAAGAAGCAGACCCCTCCACCTCTAACTTTGCCTGAGGATGCCATACGGTCCATCCAATTGAGAAGTCCCCAGGTTGTATGGTGCAGTCAGGTGAAGCAGCTATAACCATGTTTCAGTGAGACCTAGCACACAGCAGTCTCTCAGTTCTCTTTGATAGGTCAGTCTTGCCTTTAGTTCATCAACTTTGCTCTCATTGGTCTGAACATTAGCTAGTAGTGTATTGGGGCAGGGGGTCTTGAACCCACGCTGTTTCACCCTCACCTGCGGCCCAGCCCTCTTAACATGCTTCTGAGGTAAGTGGTTGCATCTGGTCGGTCCTGGAAGTGATGGAGTGGAGCCACCTGGACTGGAAGGTAAGTGACTGCTTAGGGACAGACCTGGAAGACCTGGAGTGGATTGAGCAGGCCTCTGAGGTAAGTTGTTGTACCCATTCAGATCTGAAGGGCCTGAAGAGGAGTGGGCTGCCCCAGCAGATAAGTAGGGGTGCCTAGGGGAGCCTCAGTGTTGAGACTTGACCCCAGGTGCTCCATAGGGTCGGACTTCCAATCTAGAGGGGCCCCAGCATCGGGCATCCCTACACGTCAGGCCTTACATTGGGTTGGGCCTTGGGCCCTGGCCCCTGCTGCCTCTGTGGATCAGGCCCCAGTCCCTACTGCCTCCAAGGGTCGGGTCTCTCGTTGGGCCAGGCCTTGGCCCCCGGCCTCTCCTGCCTCTCTGGATCGGGCCCTGGCCCCTGCTGCCTCCGTGGGTCAGACCTCAAGGCTCGGCCCCTGCTGCCTCTGCTGGTTGGGCCTCGGGGGTCAGCATCTGATGCTCCTGCTGGTCAGGTCTTCACTCCAGTCGGTCCTCAGTGCTGGATCTCTCTGCCTGGTGCCCCAGTGGGGTCTGGGAGTTGGGTCTTGATGGCAGGGACTCCGTGGGGTCGGCCCTTCAGCCTGCAGAGGCTTCCACATAGAGGGGCCAGTCCTGGGCCTCGCTGGTCATTCCAATATGGGACTGGGAGTCGGGTCGGTAGATCAGTAGCTCCTGGAGATGGGAAGATCGCCAGACGTGTAAGAAGATTTAAAAGAACATTCTTAGTGATTCTTAGATCACAAGATCACAAGACAAGGGAGCAGAAGTAGGCCATTCAGCCCATCGAGTCTGCTCCAGAAGAAATGAGAAATGGGGGGGGGATGTCAGCTCCATGAGCAGAAAAAAAAACTATTCTAACCCCAATTTCCGGCCTTATCCCCATATCCCTTGATACCTTGACTAATTAGATATTTATCAATCTCCTCCTTAAACGCCTCCAATGATCTGGCCTTCACTGCTGTACGTGGCAAGGAATTCCATAAATTTACTACTCTTTGGCTCAAGAAATTTCTCCTCATCTCTGTTTTAAACCGGTACCCTCTAATTCTAAGATTGTGCCCTCTGGTCCTGGACTCACCCACCAAGGGAAACAGCTTGGCCACATCTACTCTGTCCAGTCCTTTCAACATTTTAAATGTTTCTATGAGGTCCCCTCTCATTCTTCTGTAGTCCAGTGAGTACAGTCCAAGAGCCGACAAATACTCATCGTATGTAAGCCCTTTCATTCCGGGAATCATCCTTGTAAATCTCCTCTGAACCCTCTCCAACATCAGCACATCCCTCCTAAGATATGGGGCCCAAAACTGTACACGGTATTCCAAATGAGACCTCACTAGTGCCCCGTAAAGCCTCATTAACACTTCCTTACTTTTATACACTATACCTCTCAAAATGCATGCCAACAAAGCATTCGCTTTCCTTACCATCGATCCGACCTGGTGGTTAACCTTTAGGGTATCCTGCACGAGTACCCCCAAGTCCCTTTGTACCTCTGTACTTTGAATTTTCTCCCCTTCTAGATAATAATCTGCCCGTTTATTTATTTTTCCAAAGTGTACAACTGCACATTTCTTAACATTGAATCTCATCTGCCATTTCCTTACCCATTCTCCTAAACTATCTAGGTCTCTCTGCAACCTTCCTGTCTCCTCAATACTCCCTACTCCTCCACCTATCTTGGTGTCATCCGCAAACTTAGCCACTAAACCACTTACTCCATCATCCAAATCGTTAATGTACAGGGTAAAAAGAAGCGGCCCCAACACCGACCCCTGTGGAACACCATTAGTAACCGGTAGCCAACCAGAACAGGATCCTTTTATTCCCACCCTTTGTTTTCTGCCAACCAGCCAATGCTCCACCCATTCTGTTATCCTACCTGTAATTCCATGAGCTCTCATCTTATTAATCAGTCTCTTATGCGGCACCTTGTCGAAGGCCTTTTGAAAGTCTAAATACACAACATCTACCGCCTCTCCCTTATCCACCCTACCTGAGATTTCCTCAAAAAACTCCAATAGGTTGGTCAGGCAGGATCTTCCCTTCACGAAACCATGTTGGCTTGGACCTATCTTGCCTTGCACCTCTAGGTATTCCATAACCTCATCCTTGATGATCGATTCTAATAACTTTCCCACCACCGATGTCAGACTAATAGGTCTGTAATTTCCTTTATGCTGCCTCCCACCTTTCTTATACAGCGGAACTACATTTGCGACCCTCCAGTCCTCCAGAACCATGCCGGAGTCTATCAATTCCTGGAAAATTATCACCAGTGCCTCCGCTATCTCTGAAGCCACCTCCTTCAGAACCCGGGGATGCACCTCATCCAGTCCGGGAGACTTATCAGTCTTTAGTCCATTTAGCTTTCCTAGCACCTTCTCCCTAGTAATCTTAACTGAACTCAGTTCCATTCCTTGAGACCCCTGACTATCCGGTATATTGCTGAAGTCCTCCACAGTGAAGACCGATGCAAAATACTCATTTAGTTCCTCTGCCATCTCTTTATCATCCATTATAATCTCTCCCGCACTGTTATCGATTGGTCCTATATCAACCTGTGTCTCGCTTTTACTCCTAATATATTTTAAAAAACTCTTAGCATCCTTTCGAATGTTATCTGCCAACTTCCTTTCATAATTCATCTTTTCTTTCCTAATGACCTTCTTAGTTTCTTTCTGCAGGTTTTTAGAAGTTTCCCAGTCTTCTGTTTTCCCACTAATTTTTGCTTCCTTGTATGTCCTCCCTTTTGCTTTTATTTAGGCCTTCACCTCTCTCATTATCCACATTTGTGCCTTTTTTCCATTCAAAACCTTCTTTTTTCTTGGAATATTATCTATCCTGCATTTTCCTTATTTCTTGTAGAAATTCCATCCATTTCTGCTCCGCCATCCCTCCAGCTAGCTTATTCTTCCAATCAATTTGGGCCAGCTCCTCTCTCATGCCACTGTAATTTCCTTTGTTCCACTGAAATATCGATACACCAGTTATCAGCTTCTCCTTCTCAAATTTGAAACTGAATTCAATCATATTGTGATCACTAGTTCCTAATGGTTCCTTTACCTTTAGTTCCCTAATCACCTCCGGTTCGTTACACAGCACCCAGTCCAAAAGAGCTGATCCCCTGGTGGGCTCATCAAGAAGTTGCTCCAAAAAGCTGTCCCATAGACATTCCACAAACTCACTCTCCTGAGTTCGACTGCCTTGCTGGATTTCCCAGTCCACCTTCATGTTAAAATCCCCCATAATTATCTTAACATTGTCACTCTGACATGCTTTCTCTATTTCTAACTGCAACTTATAGTCCACTTCCTGACTGCTATTAGGGGGCCTATATATAACTGCTACTATTGTCCTTTTACCCTTGCTATTTCTTAGCTCCACCCATAAAGATTCCACCTCTTCTGACCCAATGTCCTTCCTTTCTATTGATTTTATATCATTACTAACCATCATGGCCACACCACCCCCTCTGCCTACCCGCCTATCCTTCCTATACACTGTGTATCCCTGACATTTAGTTCCCAATCACATCTGTCATAAAGCCATGACTCGGTGATTGCCGCAATGTCGTATTTACTAATCTGTAGTTGTGCCACTAGGTCATCTACTTTATTCCTAATGCTATGTGCATTTAAATATAGTACATTTAGTCCAGTATCTGCTATTGATTTTGTTGCACTTCTGTCGTTCAGCAAATTATCCTGACTTTTCACCTGCCTGTCCTTCTTACCATCCTCACTACACACTATCATGGACTTGTTTCTATATACCTCATCCTGTATCCTAATATCCTGTATCCTAACATCCTGGTTTGTTGTACTTCTATTGTTCAGCAAATTATCCTGACTTTTCTCCTGCCTGTCCTTCTTGCCATCCTCACTGCACACTGTCTTGGACTTGTTTCTATAAACCTCCTCCCTTACCCTAACGTCTTGTGTCCTAACATCCTGGTTTCCATCCCCCTGCCAGATTAGTTTAAACCCTCGCCAACAGCTAAATTAAACATTCCCGCCGGGATATTGGACCCTTTAGAGTTGAGGTGTAACCCATCCTTAGTGAATAGGTCATGCCTCCCCCAAAAAAGGTCCCAAAGATCCAGAAATCTGAAGCCCTGCCCCCTGCAGCAGTCACTCAGCCACGCATTCATCTGCCAGATCTTTCTATTCTTACTACTGTTAGCACGTGGCACAGGTAGTAATCCTGAAATTACCACCTTAGAGGTCCTACTTCTCAACTTTCTCCCTAACTCCTTGTATTCCTCCTTCAGGACCTCTTCTCTTTTTCTACCTATGTCATTGGTACCTACATGTACCAAGATTTCTGGCTGATCACCCTCTCCCCTCAGAATATTCTGGACCTGGTCCGTGACATCCCGTACCCTGGCACCAGGGAGGCAACACACCATCCAGGATTCATTGTCGGTTTCGCAGAACCTGTTATCCGTTCCCCTCACTATAGAATCCCTAATAGCCACTGCATTACTCTTTCCCTGCTGGACCACAGTACCAGGCACGGTGCCAAGGTCCCAGTTGCCATGGTCTTCCTCTGTCGGGTCATCCTCTCCGATGGAATCTAAAATGAGATACCGATTTTCGAGGGGGACCGCCACAGAGGTACTCTCTACAAACTCTTTATAACTTCTGTCTATTTCCAGCTCGCTCTCCCTAATCAGCCGAAGATCATTGAGCAGCTGCTCCAGACTCTCAACACGTTCCTTGAGGAGCCGCATCTCAGTGCACTTTGTGCAGATGTAGTCATCGGGGAGGCTGGTAGTCTCCCAGGGTCCCCACGACTGGTACTCTAAACATAAGACCAACCCCAGATGCATACTGCTATAGCACTGTCCAATACTTTACTACTGAGATAAATAAACTAGTAACTTACCCCCCTCTATAAATCTCACCTCTTACCTGGTCTTGCCGAAGCCCGTTGAGCCAAAGCCCAAACCACTCTGCTCCCTCTCACTCAGCTGCCCACTCTGACGCTGCCCGCTGTATATGGCAGTCGTCTTTTTAAATCGCCCACGTGCTTCCGAGTGACGTCACGCGCCTGCGCAGTCACTCGCCACTATCCCGAATGCTAGAAAGAAAAAAAAAACTCGCTCCTCGTTCATTTCTGGCACTCTCCACTCTCTCGCTGCTGAAGAGAAAGCTTAGAAACATAGAATTGAGATTTGAAAGAATAGAATGATTATAATAGAACTAATGAATGGATCTGCAGAGAGCAACTTGCAACCAGTTGCCAAGCTCTGGCGCTAAGTTGGTCTGCCTTGTTAGATGAGTGTTTCTGTGACTTTGCGGCTACTACAAATGGGGTTTCACTGGGTTCAATAATTGGTCCCTTGCTTCTTGTAATATACATTCAGACTTAATATTTTGTTTATGATAAAATAGCTTGTTAATGAAGAAAATGGAGGTGGTCTGGTCTGTTGTGCAGAAGAGTGGCAAATGTTGAGCTAATGCATTTGGCAGACTGCAACAATGAAAGCTAAAAGACAATAACTAAAGAGGATATTGAAAGGTGTGGAGGAACAGAGGGACCTTGGAGGGTATGTCCACAGATCATTAAAGGTGAAATCAATAAGCTAGTTATAAAAGCATATAGGATGCATGCCTTTATTAGCCAAGGCATATAGGATGCATGCCTTTATTAGCCAAGCATATACTATAAATGCAGGGAGGTTATATTAGAACAGCATTCAACATGAGTTTGACCGCAATTTCAGTATTCCATGCTGTTTTGGTCACCACATTAGAGGACAAATGTGAATGCACTAGGGAGGGTGCAGAGGAGATATGCAAAATGCAATGCCAGTACTGGAAAATGTTGACTCCGAGGAGACTGGATAAGTAATTTTTTCCCACTTTGGAACAGATGAGGCTGAGGGGAGATGTAATTGTGGTATATAACATTAGGAGGAGCCTAGACATGGTAAAGTGGAAGGATCTGTGTTACCTAGCAGAACGCTGGGGAAAAAGTTTCTGATCCCTCTTCTAAGTGAAAGGATTAGAGGGGAGGTGAGGGAAAAGTATTTCACACAGAGGTCAGTCAGGGTCTGGAACTAATGATGTTAGAGGCAGAAGACTTCATCACATTTGAGCATACAGAAATGTGTCTTTAAAGAGCCATGACCTGTGGGGCTTAAAACCTTGCCCTCAAAGGTGGGATTAGCTTCGGCATTTCCTTTTTTACTGGCTGAATGGCCTCCTTCTGTGTCTTAATTTTTTTATGATTCTGTGATTCTATACTATATGTTGCTGTGTCACAAACCTTTACAAATTGTGTAAGATTCACTAGCAAAGAATATGGACTTGAATTTCACATTTGCTTGAAAATCTACACAGAACTACCACCCCATGGTGGATCTGTGCTGATTTATTAATTGGTTTTCATTGCACATTGTGTGATTTTGCTCTTCCATCATATTTAATTTTGGGAGCTGATAATGAACCATTGCTACACTTGTATGCTTGTGGATACAGCTCTTAAAACTGCAGATCTCAATAGCAACAACATGGAAAGCTGTGGAAATATTTGGGGTGAACATGCAGAGGTGGATATCTGTAGAGAGGACTGGAGTGCTCAGAGCTCTCCAAAATATGAGGGTCTCATCTACATATAAGAGCAGTAATCAGGCCCATCATGGATCTCATCATGTCTACTGTAAGATTTCCTAACAAAGATGCAAGTAACATATATTGGGTAACAAGGTAACATACTGTATATTCTTACCTTCTAATAGATGTGTACGACTTAAACTTTCTTTGCTGTGTGTGCAGTCTCATATGGCAGCAGTAATGTATAAAACATGCCTTGCGCAACACCTGACAGCACTGCTACACATTCAGTTTTCTTTATGAGCACGCGTGCGTGCACACACACACACACACACACACACACGCATGCACGCACGCACACACGCGGTTTGAAGTTTCAATTTGAACTATGCATAGTCCAAGGTCCTAATGGGGTTAGTGATCAATTTCACATGACAGATTATTATCCCAAGGGATTTTGAGGCTGTGCGGAAAAATTGTAGCTTGCTTGAAAAATGAAGAGTATTAATAATTTATATGTATGTTCAGAATTTTAATAAAGAAATGTACATAGATAAATTGGTGTGTTGTTGAGGTCTTATTAGGGTATGTTAAAGAACTTTCTACTGACTAATCAACTGAGCAGAAAGGAAGCAATTTCTTGTTGGATTGTGATTACACTATTAAAGGAGTATGTATGTAAAAGGAATCTCGAGAACTATACTTGTTGACTTTGTTGCACAGATGAAACAATTTCTTTCCTTGGATGTATCATTTTTCACTGCCATCTTATCAAGGTGTTCCAGCCTTTCCAGAATCTCACTGGTAATTGCTTTAGTTGCTCTTGGCAAAGTTACATCAATGTCAGTCTAAATAGCACATGAATACATGGCTGCTTTGCATTGCAAAAATAAGACATTTGCAGAAATTTAGCCTTTATTTGTGTCCCCATAGCCTGGGATAAATTGTTCAGTCATAGAACACTAGGCTCCAGTTCACTGTTCATTTTGTGAAGGAGGAAATACTTTCTGAGTGTGGAGAGTACTTTTCTTGTAGTCTGTGGAGTTTTCCCTGCCTCTCCAATGTCCTCTGCTAAGACAAGGTAAGGTGGAGAAAAGGATAATTTTCTTTTTTCTTAGTTTTATTGTCATGCGCATTCAAATTATTAATGTGACACTAGCAGTTTACTGCTTTTCTCATTTTTTTTGATTTTCTTATATTTTCTTTTCTTTTTCACTTCCCAAATAACTAGATTGTACAGCAAGTTACAAATAAATTTCTCTGATTAAAATACCGTATTCGATGAGGAGAGAATTAATTCTGTAATCTGGGAACTGCCATCTGTCTTTGCTGAAATTCTGAATCAGAAAGACAAATATGCTCACAGCAAATTCATCTTAGACTGTTCTGCTACAAGGCAGGAGTGCAAGAATGTATAAAGATTCAGACCATAGAGATTCTAGTGCAGACAAAGAGTGTGTTGACACAATAGCGTTTTGGTTGTTGACTCTGCCACTGCAAGCTACAGTGGATATTTTCTGAAGTAATGTTCCTTGCTGGAATTGGGGAGATTAGGATAGTTGGCTCCAATGGTCACTGCTGGGACACATTGGTCCAATGTCCCAGCAATGCTCTGAAGAAGTGTTGCACACTGAATCCAGTGATCCTTTGCACTGCTGACATGAAAATCGTGGGTTTCACTCTGGGAAAAAAAATTTAATCACAAAATGCTGAATAATTTCTGGCTACACACGTCCCAAAGAGGAGAACAAGAAAAATGTAATCATAAGTTCTGCCCAGATATAGTGATGTCTTCTTGATTTTTCTGGAAAATAAACATTATATCATCCACACCCACTTTCACTAAACATGTTAATTAATCAGATTAAAGTCAACTCAGTAAAAAATGGCTGTGCATATCTTACAGAGTTTACAGCCCAGAATAGCAAATGATTGATAATTCTTTTGTGTGAGTTCAAAAAACATATAACTTAAATTGTGTTACTCATTTATACCTTTCCTTCATTAACAAGCATGCAGCCTTTTTCTAGTATCCCTGCAAAGAGTTTGCAATTAGGTTTCTGGATTTAATTGAATATTATATATCTTTTCTTTTAATTTAGTGCCTATATTTCTATCTGACTGTTTTACATTTTCTCAAAAGGAAATTGCAATGCATATCACATAAAAAGCATTACACAATAATAATTAAATCAAGCCGATACTTTAACATGCAGAATGTTATTTCTAATACATGGAACATGATATTTTTTAAACACCCTGCAAAGTTAATTTCAAAAGAAATGAAAGCCTGGCAGATTTTAAATCAAGAGAAACAATGTATTCCATTAGTTTATTGCCCATACAGTAAACATGAAAATTGCTATTGTTATTTCCATGCAATCGTTACTAGAGAAATTAATTGCTAATCTTGCTGTTGTACTTGCTTCCCATAACCTTGGTTCATGGTGATAATTTTAAATTGATGGACCGTTGTCACTGATTTTGCAATCTGTCTTCCTCCATTTACTTTATTGAAATTTAAAACTTATTTGAATTGCCTCTTAAATTAGCCTTTTCCCCAGAAGATACAAGCCTGGTCTCAAATCTTTTTGATCTCTCATATTTCCTTACACTGTAGTTGGAGGCTATTTGGCCCATTGATTCTGTACAGGTTCCTGGAACATTCCCATTCTCCAGCAACCTATTCTCTCCCACATGTCCATCAAATCCATTCTGATTCTTCTACAAATGGGGAATAAAGACAGACATGTGGAGATGGAGAAGAGAGATTATGTGCATAGAGGCTCAAATGTAAAGACAAAAAAATCAAGCAGGAGGTGACAGGAAAGCACAAACGTACAAAGTGAGGAAATGTAAAATAGAGGGACTTTTTGCTATATTTGTAGAAATAGAGCAATCAATGCACAGAGAGTTGCAAGGAACATCATGAAAAGATCTAAAGAAAAGGAGAACCACAATTGTGCAGAAGGAAATAAGTTCGTATATAAATAGGAGAGACAGGAAACGTAACACATTAATGTATGAGGATTGGTCAGAAAATGTGAAGTGAAATCATTTGATCCATCTAAGTGAGTTGTATCCAGCCCTGCTGACCTAAGCATGCTACCAGTCTGACATCACAACAGGGCAGCAGTGTTCATGACATTCCTGCACCTCCACACAACTATAATGTAAATTTACCAGCAACATCTGTCCCACAAAAGCAACAAAAAACATACAGTACAACAGGAGAGGCAACGGTAATTCTTGCTGGCATAAATGAGCGGGTACTCTGGCATTGCTGCCATTTTAGGGAAAGGCAATGTTTCCACTGGTAAGAAATCTTCAATGATTAAAGTGGCAAAATCACTTGGGAGAAAAACAGTGTGTGTTTTGAAAGCAGAATGTTATCTTTGTAACTTTTTTTTACATCTGATGTAATCACTGTTATCAGTGGTAGACAACCTTCACCAGGTCAGGATTGAAATAAAGGTTGAAAAAGTACATTATAGAAATATATCATTCCTCTCACAGAACCTTGTTAACTCCACCATAATCCTCCATAAGAGTAGAACACTCCTCAGGGGAAGGTGAAGTTTCTTGACCTAGTGCTATTCTGCAGATGTCTGTCTAGCTCCAATTAACTTATTGCTGGACTACAGAGACAGAACAGTGGGGAATTAGCCTCGCTCAGGTTTCTGATGAAACATGATTGAATACTTACTGTGTGGGTCACTTAAAATGGTAAATTGATTCTGGTCCAATACACAGTTACATGCAATGACATGAAATGACATGAGATTCATAGGCACATCCATAGCCACTAATACAGAACTGGATCTGCACTATCTTATGAGGCATAGTCTGACTTGGCCAATGGCTGATTCACGATCCATAGACTTTCCTATAGGAAGGGCTCCTTTAAATTTGTACTTGCTGCTTGTGTCCACCATCTTCCTACTGTGATTGCCTTTTGATCCATCCAACCCTCATCTGATCATGAATCCACCTCCCAATGCCCTATCAAACCCTTCTTGCAATACCCCCACCTCCTGCAAGCCGTGACCTGTAGCCTCTGTTCCTCTGATAGCTTTGCAATAGACACTGGGCCTTGTGCACAACTGAATATTGCTGTGGGGACCCTCCATACAAATAAAGAGTTTCCTCCTCCACTTCAGTTTGCCTTTTGAGGTATGGAACAATTGCTAGGTCACCACTTTTTCTATGAGACGTTAAACTGGGGCACAATCTCTTCCCCTGGATCAAGTCAGTTGTCTCACTAAAGCAAGTTGCCTCAGCAATCAGGCCACTCAATTCCTCAGAACAACGCAGCAAAAAAGGAGTCATTTTGTTGTAGCATTTTACTGTATGAAACATGACCAGCATGTTTTTCCACAAAGCAACATTAATTGACAATGGGAAAAGTTCTGCAGAAATACACAATCATCCTTTCATTGGTGTATTTGTCGTAAAGCAAATTAGAAAAACTCCTGATGTTTACATTTGGACAGGAAGATTATGTGAAATCTTTTACTTTTTTCGATGAGAAACAACCAATTTAGATCCCAAACCTGCATCCAGTTTTCTGACAGAACAGTCAATTATCTGAGTGAAGCTTTGCCCCACACACAAACATGCACTGAAAAACTATTTATTCAGCTGATATGCCTTTTGGAAAGAGAGACTGATGTGAATTAATGCTGAAATAAGTGTATGTCTGGAATCCCATATGTTGGGCTGGTCCCCTGGTTAAAGTGGCATTCGGTTTTGGATCTTAACAGTTTCAACTGAGCCAGATTTATTAAATATTTATCTCACTCGTGTGTTAACAAAAACACTGATACTGTTAAAATACAGATGATATTTCAAAAATTATAATGCAATTCAATTTTCCACATAAAGCCAAACTTATTTAGTTATTGCACTGGGTATTTTAAATTTTTATGATTCTATGACAAAAGAAAGGGAAGATTTTAAGTTCCAAATGCACATATTGGGTGCATAATTATTAATGTGGAATGCCACTGTTTGGACTACCATTCTGCTCAGTCAGTTGAACATAAAATGTTTGAGATACCAATTTTAAACTCATATCAAATTTAATTTTAACACTTTATTAGCTGGAAAAATTGCTATGGGTGTTAAAATTCATGGTCTGTATAAGGGTCACTGAAAATTAAGAAAATGCTGGAACCACTTAACAAGTCAGGCAGCATCTATGGAAAGAAACAGAGCAAACATTTCAGATTGAAGATCTTTCGTCAGAACTGGGAAACAGAGAAAACAAGTTAGATTGAAGTTGGAGTAGTTGGGGGAGGATTAAATAGGACAAAGGGAATATCTGATAGAGTGAGGCCAGAGTTATCGTGGTAATAAACTTGATGATGCTCTCTAGTTGATTGGCTAATAAGGGCAGTCAGAGAGAGAGAGAGAGAGAGAAAGAGATAAAGAAACAAATATGTCTCTTTGTGTTCCTTCTCTCTAACTTATCAAGCAGCTGGAATCAACAGTTCATCATCACAGCAACCCTGGCCTCACCCTATCAGTGATACTTCTTTATCCTATCCATGCACCCTCCCCTAACTTCTGCAAATTTGAACTAACTTATTTTCTTTTTCCCTTTTCTCTTAATGGACAGATAGAGCCAGGCGGGGAGGGAGGGGTGAAGATAGCAACAGGCGGGGAGGTAATAAGTGGAGACAACAATGGGTTGTACTGTTTGAGTTTCAGGTGAGTTGGCTTTCTTTTAGCCTTTTACATCCCATTCAAAGCAAACTCTTTTAAGTTTAAAATTACCCTCTATATTTCAGTGGATGCCTTAAAGTGGTTATATAATAGAATACCTTTTGATAGCTGTAGGAATATTATTCTGTGAATATAAATAAAAATGCATGTTTCAGTTTATTTACAAATGAAAATTATCATGAACATAATACTTGTGTTTTTTAAAATTTCCTATGGGTATATTTTATATTACTTCAGCCCTATTAAGAAATATTAACTCTGACAAAGTTTTAAAAAGGAGTTTAGTGTGATGAGCCTTTGTAGTGTGATGTGTCCAGGGTTCTGCAATTAGCATGGTGAGAACTTTGTTCATAGCAGTGATTTGATGTGAGAACCAAAATAATGTGAAATAAATAGTAGTAGCAGTAGGAGTTTCTTTCATGTATTCTCACACAAAGGGACTGGAAATGAAAATCCACTGGAGCCTTTCTTGTTAAGGTGCAGTGTTGGAAGATGCAGTGAACGGTATGCCTCGTTAAGCCTCCAAAAACAAACGTCAAAGAATTCTCAGGCTGCTTTTGCAAGTGGCATGTTGAAGGATATGCTTACATAAGTGGGCTTTGATCAATTAAGGGGAAAATAGGCATGGCATAATCCAAGGAAACTTAACATTGGAGTAAATCAGGGAGTTCAGCTGTGGTATTAAATTACCACATTTGTGCTGTTTATGAATCTCCTTTATCTGCTTCCAATGACATTTCTTCCCATCCTGTAATCCTTTTGAACTTTTTGTTCCTGGATGATTTCACTGCCAACACATCCCAGAGCTCCCATCCCAGCCTTGTTGCAGTTTTGCCCCAATTTTTTCACTAGTCTTATGCAATCTCATAGCACCTCATGCAAATAGTCAGTGGTAATTGAAATTAAATCCAATCCTTCACAGCAGAGGTAAAGAGGGGAAATCAATGATTTTTCATTATTTTTTTCCTAAGATCTGTACACAGATGTTTTCACAAGTTTGTAATTGAGGTGAATTATAGGCAGATAGTTTGTGGTGCAGAGGTTAAATTACCAGGCCAATGATCAAGAGGCCTGGACTAACAATCCAGAGAACTGAGTTCAAATCCCACCATGGCAGCTGTGACATTTAAATCCAGTTCATAATCTAGTGTTTAAAGAGAAAAAATGGCTTTAACAATGGTAACAAAAGAACTTCTGGATTGTTGTAAAAACTCATGTTTATTCACTTGCCCTTAAAGAGGATGAAATCTGGCCTCCTTGTGACTCCAGTTTCACGAAAATGGTTGACTCTTAAATTTGATTGAAAATAGTCTAGCAAGGTTCAGGAGCAGATCGGGAGAGGTAATAAATCCTGATCTTGCTAGTGATGCCTAGGTCCTGAAAACTGAATATCTCTTTTTAAAAAAGACAGATATGAGACATAAGCACTTACAACTCAGGATGGGTGAACACAATGCACAAACCTGTAGAAATTGCTGATAAATGAAAGTTAATCTTTGTACAGAAATTATGGGATCAGCAAGTGCTCTTCAAAACTTTCACATTTCTAACCTCTTGGAGCTTTTTAAAGCTGTAACTAATATGAAAAAGAACCTCTTCTGAAACATTTTTTTAAAAGAAAACTATTTGGAATGTTTGCATAATAATTTCACATGCAACCAGATGTTAGCTGTTGAAAATTGGCATTTTGTCCTAATTTTATCTAAGATTACTATCACACCTCAATAGAAATAAACTGTCTTATATTAAAGTACCCATGTTCAAAATTGGTTAAATTAATTCATAAGGATATTGTTCTATGTTCAGGAGGTCTTGAATATTTCAGTCACCAGCCTCCATTTTTACTGATGCTCTCTTAGTCACTAGGAGATTTATGCAGCAGCAGATTTAATTGCTTGAGGATGGAAAGTCATCTTTGGTCAGATATAATGAAACTGAATTCCAGAAACAGAGCACAGTGCGTTGATTGCAGGTGACTGAGAATAATTTCTACTCCCTGGAAGGTCTGTCATTGCAAAAACCCAGAAGTCAGACACAAAAGCAGCCCATTCCCCATTGGTGTATACACTCAAATGTTCCTGTCTTGATAGAATGTGTGAAGCAATGTGCTAGATCTCTACTATCCATTTCCTTCACTCCAAAAGTAACAGCTCAAATAACCACTTAAGGACATTAATCGTGCAATTTTAACAACATGCAATCATATGTTTAAAGTAATTGGAATACTGGAAATACTCGCACACTGGCCTTCATCAGTCAGGGTGTTGAATATAGGAGTTGGGACATTATGTTGCAGTTGTATAAGTCATTAGTGAGGCCACACTTGGAGTGCTGTGTACAGTTTTGGTCACCCTGTTATAGGAAGGACGTGGTGAAATTGAAAAGAGTGCAGAAAAGATTTACGAGGATGTTGCCAGGACTAGAGGGCCTGAGTTACAGGGAGAGGTTGGCCAGGCTTGGTCTTTATTCCTTGGTGTATAGGAGAATGAAAGGTGATTTTATAAAGGTTTATAAGATCATGAGGGGCATAGATAAGGTGGATGGTAGCATCTTTTCCCCAGGGTAGGGGAGTCCAAAATTAGGCGGCACAGATTTAGGGTGAGAAGGGAAAGATTTAAAAGGGACCTGAGGGGCAACTTTTTCACGCAGAGGGTGGTGAGTATATGGAACAGGCTGCCAGAGGAAGTGATTGAGGCAGATACAATAGTATCATTTCAGAAGCACTTGGATAGGTACATGCAAGGGCGGGGCTTAGAGGTATATGGGCTGAACACAGGAAATTGGGACTAGATGGGTGGGCACCGTGGTTGGCATAGACTTATTGGGCCGAAGGGCCTATTCCTGTGATGTATTTCTCTATGACTCTACTCAGCAGGGCAGGCAGAATCTCTGTAGAAAGAGAGACAGTTATTATTTTCTTTCAACAATTCTTGAAACAGTTAGAGATAATCAGGTGCAGAGAAAAGTGAAGAACAAACAATAAGGTAGAATGCAGGGGAGATTAACTGACATATCAGCATGTTATGAGGAGCACCCATCCCAATTCATCTCACTGGATTATCTTAGAATCATTACATTACAGAAGGAAGCCATTCAGCCCATCAAGTCCACACCAGTTCTTAGTGCAACAATGCAAGTATGTTTTCTTCTGGCAATGCTTCTGCTTATGGGAAGCAATCTGTAAACCAATAGTTCCAGACTGAATTCCATAGTGATGCCAGGAAGTATCTGTGAAGCATTCTCATCTAAGCTCTAGCCATTAAAGGTAACACAGGTGTAGCAACAGGTACAATGGCTGTCATAGAGGAAGGAGAGGCATGAGAGGGAAGAGAACCTGCTCCATTTCATTGGTCTATGTGATTTAGAGGTGATGATGGAGGAAATCCATGCCAAGAGGGAGTTGCTGGTCGTTGAGAGACCAGGAAACCTTCAAGGAAATATTGACTCTGACATGAAGTAAAGGATATGCCAATCTTCAAGAGTCACATCAAAAGAGACTTGGAGCTATGCAAAATATGTGCCACAACTCACCAAATGTGTTGAGGTGAAAACTCCAGCACTTTGACCTCCTCAAATATCCTGGTCCCTCAGTTGTAGCTCTCTGTCACTCAGGCACAGTTGTGTAACAAATTTAAAAAACACACACACACACACACACACACACACACACACACACACACACACACACAAACACACACCATGAGACTCAGGGTCACACTCACACTACACTCACAAAGATTCAAACACATACCAACAAATAGTTGGGGGATCTCCCACGCAGTCTGGAAAATTCAGGGATACACCTATGTATGAGATACATATAGATACACCCCCAGTCACTGACATGCATACTGTGACACTTGGGTACACACCCACCCATAGATACAGTAAGGTAGGCTTGTTGTTGGTAGATTACAGAACAAGTCCCTTCTGTATGTTTCAGATAAAAGTTGTGCAAAATCGTAGGATGAGCAACCAGCAAGGAGGTCTAGCTTCACCAGGTTAACAAAGAAAATCTTCTTTCTCTGGGGCATTGGGACAGCCAAAGCCATAAGGGAGGAAGAGTTTAACCTTTGTGGTTTTCATGCATTGTGTGTCCACTTATCATAAATCTATCCATTATGGAAGTGACTTCTCTGTCTACATGTATCCACGTGTGTGCCACCCATTTTCCGAAAGTGCAGTCCACGCTGTCTACCTGTACCCCTCTCCTGTTTTGTTTTCAATTGCTGCAGGCTCTTCTGAGAGCCCTCCATTATCCCCATCCTGGTCTAATCATCAACATGGGAGGAGGAGAAGCAAGAGGACTAGAATGCTGAGGATGAACTGGAGGAAGAATAGACCACTGCATCATTGCACCTGGAACCATTAAACACCAACTCAGAAACTGGCACAGAAGAATAGAAATCAATGGGTTTGAAGGCTACATGAAATCAAGGGATACGCCTTGCATTAGTGGGATTTTCAACAGATTTAGAGGTTTGGTTCAGGAAGTCCACACATCAGTACTGACCCTGGAGGTCTCATCTGAGGGTTATGACACGGAGATACACATGAGTAGGCTGGAGCATGTGCATTCTGAGACAAGTGGTACATTTTCTGGCCTGGCTGACCAAATTTTTGATAAAATAACCGTCTCAGTTCATGGATTATGGAGGGTAAGACTAATCTTGTTGTTTCCTCCTACCTGGAGTTATTTTAGCAGTAGGAGCACAGTAATGAAAATCCCAGACTGAAATTTCTTTACTGGTCATGTGTGATGCCCTCTGGCAATAAAGTAATATCTCATTTTGTTAGTATGTGGTGTCTATTGGAATTGAAGGGAAACAAGCCACACCGTAGTACCATTTGAAAGTGTCTATTGAGAATGAATACCTGCACTGTGACTGGTGGTCAGTTAGTGTCATGCTGCCATGTGGGGAAGTAGAATGGGATGCCTATGAGAACTTCCGGGAAATTAAGTCATTCCTGATTACATGAAACTCGTGCATTGGCACTTATGCTTGATGTTAATCCTTCTCCTCTTCCTTCTCAAGCTAATTTTCTGACTGCTCGGGTTCCTAGTTCTCTTCCTCCTGGCCTTGCTCCTTAGCTTTGCTCCTTGACTCTGTTGTGTAGACAGAAGAATCTCATTTTGAGTAGGCTGATGGCAGTCTCTATTGGTCTCAGCAGTGGTGACCTTTATTGTGGTCATACTCATCTAGAATGCAAGAACAGGAGTCAGGTGCCATAGTTCTTAACATCGAATATCCAGCCCTTTGGGCAGTGCTGATCCTGAAAGATGTCCCACAAAGAGGATTCACTCATTGAGCCTCCTGGATATCTGGAAGTGATAATGACAAATTTCCTCTCATAGACTTAAAACATTGAGCAAGTAAAAATCTTTATCAATCATGAAGAACTCCAGATTCTGAAGGAGGGCCTGCTGTCTCTCCCTGAATCCTGGGTAAGCCAACACTGTTGACATCCAATCACCTGTGCAAGTTCATCTTCTCCAATAAAGGAAAACTAAAGAATCCCTTTTCCTGGAGAATAATGACCTCTTTAATACGAGATGAGTGGCAAACTGGAATATATGTTAGAGATAAACCACAACAGCCTGGAATGTTCTTGAGACCAGAAAATTGAGTGTGACGATGACTTTGACCTCTTCAGGAAGAGTATTCCAAGCACATATCAGTAGCTGGAGGTCTTCCCACAGGTTGTCGTGTACTTGTGAAGACAGCCATAGAAAATCATAGAAAGAGAATGTTCCCGTCAACACTGTGAGGAAAGTGGGTCAGAAGGTCTTTGAATTTCTTGGCTTCCTCCCTTGTAGTCCCTGAGATTGCCTATGATGCCTGAGGTGTCTGGCCTGAAGGTCCCATTCAAAAAACACAGCCAGGGAGATCAACATGGAAGCATCCATTATATGCAGTTACTAAATCTTGAAGTGGCTGTGGTCACCAGTAGTATTCAGCTTGAGGGATCTTCCTGCAGAGAGATCTGCAACCAAACAACACAAATCTGGTCTTTCAGTGTGAATAGCCCTTTAAATAATGCTGCTGGAAAGGAAGCAGCATTATTGATACTGCTTCCTTGTCCAACTGACAGTCAGTGTTGTCTAATTTATACTGACAGCGGTGAACGTCACTCTGTGTACATTCAACACAGAAAATGCCTAGCCATGCAAGCACATATGACTATTGCAAGTACGCAATCAAATTTTTGGAGTGGCATGATGCAACCCAGAGCAAGTACTCTAAAACCAAATAACTAGAAGCTCAGTTTGTTGCTTGCAGTCTGAATTAAAGTATTCCACAAATAAGCCACCCAGTTTTCTAATTTGACTTACACTAATACCATCAAATGTCATTCTAAGAGTTTGAAAATACTGTGCTCGGTGATTAAATTTTAAAAATGGTTCAAATTGCAATTAAACATCTGAAAAAGATTACTTCCATACTTCACGCATCTGAAAATCTGCTCATAATTTGAACATAGCCCACGAGCAAGCATAATTGCAGGAAACTCATAGGTGACGTTCTGTCACTTAAAATGTGGTCTTTTGGAAGGGCAGAGGTGCACTTAGGGAAATGTCTGAGGAGATCTAGGCATCTGTGCTGCATGAATTCATTTGTGCCCTGCTTATGCAGTCTCTGGATATAAATCTTCAGGGCCAGTACCCATTCCAGTGTGAATTAACAACAGTGGGCTTACTGTAAATTTTTTAAAGTTTTCATCGGACATGTTTTAAAAAATAACTTGAAAGAAATAGCAACAGAAAGGCACTGCTGTTCGTATTTGTTTACTAATGCAAGCAGCATGAGATAACTGTAATGAAAGCAAATACGATCATTCAACATTTTTACAGACTCTGCACTGTTTATATTAGCGAGAGTGAGAGGCTGAGATTTCCCTTGTGGAGTTTAGCCAGAAAATTTGAGAAGCAATGAATTAAATCGATTTTTTTTTCAAACTTTCTGTCAAGAAAGGCATCTGCCATGTGCTAGCTTTCAGGAAAGTCCTGAAGATGGGGCCAGTTCAGACTTTGGCCTCCCGTTGCTTCACTATTATTTTGTCTATGATTGTAGGGCGAACTTAAGCTCTCATCACCAGTGTAACTGGGATACCAACACTGTTAACATAGTTGTGGAATAATTTGCACCACCATTCCCACTTGGTTGACATCCACTGATATATTAAACATATTTGACATTTGAGCTGACAGAAGCTTCATTGTTGCATGCAGAGATCCTTTGCTGTTATTAATATCTGATGAAATCTTAATGTACCAGAAGCAAGCCCCTGCAAGTATTTTGATCATACTCCTCTGATTACTATAGTGGTTTTTGGATTTCCACAATTGAGGGTGTCTTTGTGTGATCAATTTTTTTATTCCTCAATTATTTTACAGAAATACTTTAATGAGCTTAGAGCATATGGTGGATATTCGGGATTCAGTCTAATAAAGGGATAGGAATGGGGATTTTTCTCCAAGTTAGGATGATGAATGAAAGAAGAGTGGGAGGGAAGAGAGCGGGAAAGGAGAGACTGAGGAAGAATGATAGTGAGAAGGATGGAACAATGAAACAGAGGGAAGGAGAGAATTTTTCATCAATCCCAGTGCCATTGTTCACTCTTCTTTTCTCTAACTCATACCATCTTCACACTGTCTCTGTCTCTACCTCCACACTAATGTCATTATGTCACTTTCACACATGGGTCATTTATATATTTACATATAAATATGATGCAACACTTTCCCACTCGAAAGGATGTGTCATATATACACAGCAATCATAGGTTCAGTTTGTTAACTGGCCTATTGAGAAACTTAGGCCTTATCTGTGTTTGTGTCTCTGCCATTGCATTTATTTCCTGATCTGATAAATATATGGCATCTTAAATCAACTTACCATTTACTAGTATTTCCATTGTTGACATGGACTTTAGTAAAGCATTTGACATGGTCCCTCATGGTAAGCTGATACAGAATATTAAGGCATGTGGGATCCATGGAGACTTGGTACATTGGATTCAAGATTGGCTAGGCAATAGAAGACAGAGGGTAGTGATGCAGGGGTGTTATGCTGACTGGAGATCTGTGACTACTGGTGTTCTGCAAGGATCAGTGCTGGGACCTCAGTTGTTTGTGATAAATATAAATGATTTGGACAAAAATGTAGCTGGGCTGATTAGTAAATTTACAGATGACACTGAAATTGGTGGAGTTGTGGATAGTGAGGAAGATTGTCAAAGAATTCAGCAGGTTATAGACCAGTTGGAAATGTGGGCAGAGAAATGGCAGATGGAGATTAAATAGGACAATAGTGAGGTGTTACACTTTGGGAGGTCAAATGTAAAAGGAAACTATACAGATCCTTAGCAGTATTGATGTACATAAGAATCTTGGGATGTAAATCCATAGCTTACAGAAAGTGGCAACACAAGTAAAGAAGGCATCAGGCATACTTGCCTTCATCAGTTGGGGTATTGAGTACAAAGGTCAGGAAGTCATGTTGCAGCTGTATAAAACTTGGTTCGGCCACATTTGGGGTTTTGTGTGCAGTTCTGTTTGCTGCATTACTGGAAGGATGTGGAAGCTTGGGAGAGGGTGCGGAAGAAGTTCACCAGAATGGTGCCTGGATTAGAGAGTATTAGTTATCAGGAGAGGTTGGACAAACTTGGATTGTTTTCTCTGGAGTGTCAGAGGCTGAAGGGCAACCTGATAGAAGTGTATGAGAGGCATAGTTGGGGTAAAAAGTCAGTCTTTTTCCCAGGGTAGATTCTAATACGAGAAGGTATAGAACCATAGAAAACTACAGCACAGAAGACAGGCCATTTGGCCCTTCTAGTCTGTGCCAAAACATTATTCTGTTAGTCCCATTTACCTGCCCCCAGCCCATACCCCTCCAGACCTCTCTCGTCCATGTATCTATCCAATTTACTCTTAAAAGTTAAGAATGAGCCCGCATTTACCACATCAGATGGCAGCCCATTCCATACTCCCACCACTCTTTGAGTGAAGAAGTTTCCCTCTAATGTTCCCCTAAACATTTCCCCTTTCACCCTAAGCCATGTCCTCTCGTACTTATCTCTCCTAAATCTAGGTGGAAAGAGCCTACTTGCATTAACTCTGTCTATGCCCCTCATCATTTTGTAAACCTCTATCATATCTCCCCATTCTTCTCCCCTCCAAGGAATAAAGTCCTAACATGCTCAGTCTTTCCCTGTAACTCAACTCCTGAAGACCCGGCAACATTCTTGTAAATCTCCTCTGCACTTTTTCAATCTTACTGACATACTTCCTGTAGTTCGGCGACCAGAACTGCACACATGTATTCTAAATTTGGTCTCACCAATGACTTATACAACTCACCAAACATTCCAACTCCTATACTCAATACTTTGATTTATAAATGCCAGGATGCCAAAGCCTTTTTTACAACCCTGTCTACCTGTGACTCTACTGTCAGGGAATTATGTATCTGACACTCCAGATCCCTTTGTTCCTCCGCACTCCTCAGTTGCCCTACCATTTACTGTGTATGTCCTCCCTTGATTTGTCCTTCCAAAATGCAACACCTCACACTTGTCTGCATTAATTCCATCTGCCATTTTCTGGACCATTTTCCCATTTGATCCAGATCCCTCTGCAAGCTTTGAAATCCTTCTCGCTGTCCACAACACCTCCAATCTTAGTGTCATCCGCAAATTTACCTATCCCAATTTACACATTATCTTCTAGATCATTGATATATACAACAAACAACAATGGCCCCAACACAGACCCCTGAGGCACAACCACTAGTCACAGGGCCTCCAATCGAGAAAAAACCATCCACACCACTCTCTGTCTTCTCCCATTCAGCCAATTTCGAATCCAGCTTACAACCTTTCCATGGATACCCATTGACTGAACCTTCTGAACTAATCTCCATGTGGGACCTTGTCAAAGGCCTTACTAAAGTCCATGTAGACAACATCCACAGCCTTACCTTCATCTACTTTCTTAGTGACCTCCTTAAGGTGATAGCCTTAGGTGAGAGGAGAAAAGTTTACAGGAGATTTACAGGGCAAGTTATTTTACACAGAGAGTGATAGGTGCCAGGGGGGTGACGGTGAAAGCAGATAGAATTACAAAATTTTAGAGGCACTTAGACAGCACATGAACAGGCAGAGAATGGAGAGACACGGAACCATGTGCAGGCAGATGGGATTAGTTTAAATTGGCATCATGGTTGGCACAGGCATCATGGCTGAAGGGCTGTACTGTTCTATGTTTCTGTTTTGCTCCATCAGTAGTTAGTTTAATAATCCACTTGCGTTCTTTGTCATTTCCTCATCATGTTCTGTGCATCTCCTAATGCAGTCATTGTTCAACATGAACACTAATGACTTTTTCTTCAATTTTCACTGAGAGTCCTCAAACTGTACTTATGTGTGAATCTTAAATACTCTCGCCTCTCTTTCACTTGAACTGCCTCCCTTTGCATCTTCACTGAGTCGTTAGAAGATGAATCCAAGCTGAGTCTGAGTAAACATGTGCATTTGAAGATTGTGACATACCTATTCATCTGCTTTGGTGAATCCTGTGGTAGAATGTGGCTTTGCACAATACTTGAATAGGAAGTTATCTAAAATTCATGACTACTTCAACTTCGGAAAACTTGTCTTTCCAGCCTTACTTGCAAATATGTACAGACCTCTCAGCTGCCCCATTAGAAATTGAATGGTACACGAGAAATAACATATGTTTGATGCCAGTACACCAGATGAAACATTCATACAGATATGTTGTGAATTGAGGCCCATTACCTGACATCAGCTGTTCAAGTAAACCATAGATTGCAAAATTCAGTCTCAGTTCCTCAATTGTACATTCTTCTATTGTGCATGATCCCACACATTGAACTTCAGTCCATTTAGAATGAGCATCAGGAAGGACTAAAAACCTTTCCTCACCTTTATCATGAAAATTGAGATGAACTCTCTGAAATGGTCATTTTGGCCACCTCCACGTGTGTAAAGGTGTCTTTGATAGTTCTGTGGCCTTGACAGACAGTATATATTGACAGTGAATCTTCAAGATCTTTGTCATTTAAGTGCCTTATATATGAATTTCTGGGAACAAACCAAATTCACAGCAATATTTTAGAGGAGGTATGTCTGGAGAGCATTTGGGGTGTTTTCTTTGGGACCAAAATGCTGAGGCACCAACAAGAGAGTGAGCCATCCTAAATAAGAATGGAATAGTATGCAATCATGTTGTGCATGATCCCTCAGGCAATAGCGACCATTAATTCTTCATTAAGATGAAGGCAAGAGTTGATTCAAGGATTAGGGTCCTGAATCTAAATACTATAATTGGAATTTTAGTCATAGAGTCATGGAGTAATACAGCATGGAAACAGGCCCTTCGGCCCAACTCATCCATGCCGACCAAGGAGTCCACCTAAGCTGGTCCCATTTGCCCGTGTTTGGCCATATCCCTCTGAATCTTTCCTTTCCTATCCAAATACTTACCAAAGTGTTCTTTTAAATGTCATATTGTACCCACCTCAACTACTTTCCATGTATGTGCCACCTCTGCATGAAGAGGTTGCCCCTCAGGTCCCTTTTAAATCTTTCCCTTCTTACCTTAAACCTGTGCCCTCTAGTTTTTGTTTCCCTTTCCCTGGGAGAAAGGTTGACTGCATTCTCTCTGTCTGTGGCCCCTCGTGGTTTATACACCTGTCTCCTCAGTATCCTATGTTCCAAGGAACAAAGTCCTAGCCTCCCCAACCTCTCCTTATAACTCAGGCCCCGAGTCCTGGCAACATTCTTGTCAATCTTCATTGCACTCTTTCCAACTTAATGATGTCTTTCCAAAACAGGGTA